>NW_027206401.1:38439330-39639330 GCF_024711535.1 Dipodomys merriami
TATCTTTGTTTCAGAATCTATTTATGAAAATTTTACATATTTTGTGGTAGATTGAAAATTGTTTTACCTTCATAATTTCTGGTTATGATTTCTATAGTGTCCTAACTAACTTGGAAATAAATGGATCTTTTCACAGTAAACACTATCAAGTCTCAGTAATTTTAAGAGCCCTATTAATAGCTAAAGAAATCTTGATACTGATTTTAAACTATGAATCTCTAATTCAGGTTAACTATTACAAAATATTCAGACATACCAGGTCAAGAATGTCAGCTATTCTACATAGCAAATCATAAAACAAGCAATAAACTCTCCTTCTCTGATATCTCATTTAAAAGTCAGATTATATTGCTTTTTTTTCCTGTTTCTGGACACATTTTTTCCTATGTGATATTTTTCCTTTCAGGTCACATTTTACATCATGTTAATATTGGACTGAAAGTCAAGCAGTGTGTTCATCAGATTCCTTCTGTTACAATGGAAGCATCCATTCAGCCCATCACACGTACTGTTCTCCGAGTGACACTCAGTGTCAGCCCTGATTTTACTTGGAATGATCAGGTAAAAGTGGAAAGTAACTGTATGAACACATTATCTAAAGTTTTATTACACTGGCCAGGCATTGGTGGCTCATCCTTGTAATCATAGTTACTTAGGAGGCTGAAATTTGAGGATCACGGTTCAAAGCCAGACTAGGCAGGAAAGTCTGTGAGACACTTGTCTCTAATAAACCCCCAGAAACCCAGAAATGGCACTGTAGCTCAAGTGATAGAGCGCTTGTCTTGAGCTGAAGAGCTGAGGGACAGCGCCCAGTCCCAGAGTTCAAGCCCCACGACCATCAAAAAAAAAAAGATCCATTACACCTTCTTACATCTGTCCCTAAGGCATTTAGAAAATCCTGTAAGATTAACATTATCTAGATTATCTAGGAAATTTAAAAGTACCACACTGAGCAAGACACCAGTGGCTCATGCCTGTAATCCTACCTACTCAGAAGGCTGAGATGTGAGGATCTTAGTTCCAAGCCAACCCAGGAAAGAGAATCCATGAGACTCTTTCCTTCAATTAATGACCAAAAAGCTAAAGAGGAGCTGTGGCTCAAGTGGTAGAATGCTATGGTTGAGGCTCTGAATTCAAGCCCCAGGGTCAGCACAAGAAAAAAACAGTACAACACTGAGAAACATTTTAGTGGATTTTACTATGTAAGGACTTTGCACATTAGTTCTATGTTCTTTTATTCTGTCATTCATCATCATTTTTTCTATCTCTCCTTAGTGTAATTTAGCTTAACAAAAATTAAAGAGTCTCTATGTTAAAAGAGCCATTTTTTTCCTCCTGAGACTTCTTTCATGGCCTCTAAAGACTAATTGACTGCTAATAAGTAGCTTGATTACAGTATTCTGTTATTTTCTTTACCTCTCTAAACACTTACCACTTAGTTCTTCTTAAAAATGTCCTTCTTTGGTTCCCATAACATAGCTACTTCTATTTTTATGGCTCTTTCTTCATTTCTTCCATCAGTTATCTATATGTAATCATATCTATATGTAATCATATTATGCTAAAACATATAGTACACGCACACACATGAAGATTTATATGTAATGAAAATCACTGGATCCTTTAGTCAACATTGTTTAATATCTGTCTTTTAAAAAAAATTATTGTAAAGGTGATGAATGGGGAGGTGACAGTTACATAAGAAAGGTATTGAGTACATTTCTTTTTAAACACTGTTACCTTCATTTTCTCCTGCTTACCACTCCCCACTCCCCTTCCCTCAAGTTATAAAGTTCATTTCCAACATAGTTTCTAATGAGTATCATTGTTGCATTAGTTCATTCTTTGTCCTAATAGGTGTGGTATTAGAAATTGTAGATTGAAAGGCAGGTTAAGTCCTTGTTTTGAGGAAGCCAATGGAAGAAGAGAACTAAATCAGTTATGGTGACATAGCAATGCTTACTTGACATAGTTATTATAAGATTCTAATTAAATGTAGATGAATGAACCTTATTGTGGTCTAAAATTATACAACCATGGTTCTATCCAATTCTTAAATGGCCTTTATGTGTCAAAATTTTCCTAAAATTCTCTGATTTCTAAACATGTACAGCAAGGATTATTTTTCTCAGTTTCTATGATGAGATGACAGGTAAATTATATCCAATATTTCTGTACATTTAAATTTTCAGCTAAATATAAAATCATAGCCCTAAGTGCATATCTCAAATGTTATAGTTAATGACTTTTTAGAATAAATAGAAGTTTCATGTTTTTTCTGTTTTAATATCCATAGCCAATCTCCAATTTAGTTAAATCAGAAAAGAGAGAAATTAAGTGTTTTTATAGCTATCAGATAGAATGTGGTTGACTTTAAGAATGGAAAGCTTAACTTGCCTTAACTTACTGTAAGCAAGATTATGTAGTTGAACAATAATAAGGTCCAAAAGTAGAATAAGGTATATGGACAATGCAGTCTTCTGATTAATAATAGTATTCAGGACCTATCCTCTTTGCTGTGCTGACAAAGTTGGGTATTTCCCAAATGTTTTCTTGTTTCCTTTTTCACTGAGCAAGTAGAATGCATCCCACTTCCTCAGCTCAGTGTTAGTCCTGTTTACCAGTCTTATTGGGCCAATATTTGTCTAGGCTTCTTCTTTATTACAGCTTTTGTTGGGAAAATGCCATAGCATATGGGGCTTAAGATTATCCCATGAGATGTGGTCACCTTCTTAATTAGGAAGAAATGACTAATAAACAAAATGGGGCCTTATAAGGAAAAAAGAGTTTGGAATGGATAACCAAAATATGGTGTTTAAATCCAGTGGAATGTTACTTGGTAATAAAAGGAATAAAGTTCTGAAACACACTGAAACATAGAGATGCACTATGAAAATATAGTAAGTTAATTTTTAAATAAGCCAGTCATGAAAGACTATATGTTATATGATTCATTTTATATGATATGTCCAAAAAAGGTAAATGTATTGTGTATAGATAGTTAGTGCCAACAAGTTTTCTTTTAGAGGTGATGAAGATGTTCTAAAATTAGATTATATTTTTATAATATAGAACAACTATATTATATACCATAGCTTTCTAAATGTGTTGTGTTTTTATAGTGATAAGTGTTATTTAAACCTTAAGTAAACTTTGTATTATAAATTATATAGCAAAAAACTTGTTGAAAAAAATAAACACCAAGTATATAAACAGTGCTATCTTTGGAGTTTATGATAGTCACAGTACTATGATACAGTATTTCTTCTAGGTCCACGGAACAGTAGGAGAACCCTGGTGGATTTGGGTAGAAGATCCTACAAATGATCATATTTACCATTCAGAGTATTTTCTAGCTCTTAAAAAACAGGTAAGGGCTGGGTATGTGGCTTAGTGGTAGAGTGCTTGCCTAGCATGCATGAAGCCCTGGGTTCGATTCCTCAATACCACATAAACAGAAAAGGCCAAGCCCAGCACCAGTGGCTCGCACCTGAAATCCTAGCTACTCAAGAGGCTGAGATTTGAGGATAGCAGTTCAAAGCCAGCCTGGGCAGCCTGTGAGACTCTTATCTCTGATAAACCATCAGAAAGCTGGAAGTGGAGCTGTTGCTCAAATGGTAGAGCACTAGCCTTGAGCTGAAGAGCTGAGGGACAGTGCCCAGGCCCAGAGTTCAAGCTCTGTGACCTACCAAAAACAAAAACAAAAAAAAAAAAACAGAAAAGGCCAGAAGTGGCACTGTGGCTCAAGTGGTAGAGTACTAGCCTTGAGCACAGAGCCTAGGCCCTAAATTCAAGCCTTAGGACCAGGAAAACAACAACAACAACAACAGAAAAAAAACAGGTAAATGTGGATTGTGAATATATTATTTTGTGTAATTAAAAAAGTATAACAAGTTGTATTTTTTATTTTATTGTTCCATTTTATCAAAGTAACATTAGGTGTTATTTATTTTTTTGTTTCTATTTGGCTTTAAAGTTTTAAAGCTTTAAACTCAATGATTAAATGTTATAGTATTGATAGTATGTGATCAGCATTTGAGATATTAAATTAAGGTCTTTATCATGATTTAAGGAATGGCTTCCAGAGACATAGAGTATGTAAAATAGGTGGGATAAATAATAGTAAGCATAACATGCATATAGCACTAAGGAGTACTGAATCTCATAAAATGAATAGTAATATGATAATTAGAATTGCAAACAATATGAAGAAATTAATGAATGATATTTAGCAAATTTTAGTAATGAATCAAACTGGTACCCTGCTGAGATTATATATATATTACAAATATGTATTATATATTATAAATAATTATACATTTTGCCCTCAGAAAGGAGCTACTCACAAGTCTCTAAAGTACAGTGCTAAATATCTCAGCTACATAGAAATGCAAAATGTGTCTTCATTTTGGTAGATCTTGTATACAAGTTCTACCATCTTAGCAATAGACTTCTAAGACCTTTATAAGAGTAGAATACCATACTTACTTTAGACTTTTCTCCCATTAGGTGATTAATAAGGAAGCTCAACTACTGGTATTTACAATTCCTATTTTTGAGCCTTTGCCTTCCCAATACTATATCCGAGCAGTGTCTGATAGATGGTTAGGAGCTGAGGCTGTCTGCATTATCAACTTTCAACATCTGATTCTACCAGAGAGACATCCTCCCCATACAGGTAATATATTGAATGCTAATTTGAATTAATGATTTACTTTGAATTTTTCTCTTAATTAATATTGACAAGTATTTATACTTTCTTTTTCTTTTTTTTTTTTTTTTTTTTTTTTTTTTTTTTTGTCAGTTGTTGGGCTTGAATTCTAGGCCTGAACACTGTCCCTCAGCTCTTTAGCTCAAGGCTAGTGCTCTGTCATTTGAGCCACACCACCATTTCCTGCTTTTACTGCTTATGTGGTAATCACATAAGCAGTATGAGGAATCAAACCCAGGGCCTCATCCATGCAAGGCAAGCACTCTACCACTAAGCCACCTTCCCAGCCCCAGATTTATATTTTAAAGTTATTATATTATAAATCAAAATCCAGCTGACAACTTAACTGTATAGTTTGGCTCAAAGTATACATAAATATAGTATTGAATTCAAGTCAGCCAAAAGTCTTTCACTGAAATACAGCATCTTGATTTAACATCAAGAGTAAATTATGCATTATACATTGTACAAGGTTCAAATTTTTGTCTTATTAAAGATGTATCTATGTTTTGTTTAGCATTGCCAGCCTAAACTTGCAATGCCTTTTTCTCCTCAATTTTCAATACTACAGAAAATTGAAACCATTGTACTCTAGCATGGAAACCATGTAGTTTTGCAGTCAGCTACCCAGGTAATGGAGTAGATCAGTGGATAGGGATAACCTTTTTTTATGATAATAGGGACCTTTAGGTAAATGCTTCGTCATTGCCCTTAGCTCTTTTTGGCTTTTGTTTATTTTTCCAACAATGTCTCTTTTTTTACTTTGGGTTGGCCTTAGACCACAGATCTTCCTACCTTTACCTTCCACAGGTCTGGGTTGCAGATTTGTGCCACCACATCCAGCTTATTTTTGTATGTCAGGTGATAAATATGACAAAAGATAAAAAGATGTGTCATTGGTATAGAATAACTTAATGTTAATCGTTTTCCCCTAAAAACTAAGGATTGTTACAATTTTTTAAATAGTGTTCAGTATACTTTTTTTCAATTATTTTATAGCAGTGCCTATTGGATCTTTTCAGAATTACTGGATCTTCAGCCTTTGCCAATCACAGCTTTAGGATGCAAAGCATATGAGGCCCTGTATAACTTCAGCCACTTTAACCCTGTGCAGACACAGATATTTCATACACTGTATCACACGGACTGTAATGTCCTACTTGGAGCACCCACTGGGTCAGGAAAGACTGTTGCAGCTGAACTTGCCATTTTCAGAGTCTTCAACAATTATCCCACCTCAAAGGTATGTAGAAAATATTGTATGCTTACATTCTATTCTAAAAGGCCATTTATAACCTCTTTACTAGCCTCTTCTAAACATAATGAATCACTGTTGTTTTCCAGTGAGAGATGTTACTCTCTGAGTCAGGTTTTCAGAGGCCAGATCAGGATTAGCATATTTTCATGCAAAAATGTTACCTCCAACTCTTGAGTCTTTCATTTTCTAATGTATATAGTTGTGCTGTGTTCAGACATCCTTTCCTTGTATCTACAGTTTATAGGTAACTTCTAATGAGATACTTAATTCATAGAGATATTTATAATACATAAAGTTATATAATTATAATCAAATTCTTTGGATATGGTAGAAATCCTGATACATTTTTTAAAGTTTAATTATACTTAGGGAATAGAGAAATAACTTATTCTATGTTTCTCCAAATGCCTATAGTGTTCTTGATAATTAATGTGTAATAACATTGAACCTGCCAGATACTCTACCTCTGAGCCTCTAGAGTAGCAAGAACCACAGAGTGAGCCACTAAGATCAGATTCTATTCTCATTTGTTTGTCCATTCATCCCTCTTGGGATGCTCCAGTTGTTGTTTGGCTGTTCTTAATCATGGTTTAATGATCATGAGAGTGCACATGGTTGTTGAGTTGCTGTCCTTACCTCTTGGATAGATAGGCAACAGTGTAATTGCCCATGTCATTTTTTTTGTATGTTAAGACTCTTTCCTTTTTTAAAAATTTTTATTTTTTTATTTTTTTATTTTTATTTTTTATTTTATTTTATTTTATTTGAGAACATACTGTACAGAGGGGTTACAATTACATGGGCTAATGCATACATTTCTTACCAAAAATTTTTATTTTTTTTCATATCTTTTTTTGTGAAAATACTGTACAGAGGAGTTACAATTACATGGGCAAGATAATGAGTACATTTCTTATCAAGCACTGTTGCCTCCTTTGTTTCCCCTTCCTATCCCTTCCCATCTCCCCCCACCCTTAAAATTTTTTTTTAATTTTATTTTATTTGTGAACATATTGTACAGAGGGGTTACAATTACATAAGCAGGATAATGCATACATTTCTTACCAAGCATTGCAGCCTCCTCCTTACCCTTAAAATTTTTATTGTAAAAGTGATATACAGAAGAGTTCCAGCTGCATCATACGATAGTCTTTGTTTAAGTTTTTTTTTGTTGTGGTACTGGGAATTGAATTTAGGGCCTAGATATTGTCCCTTAGCTTTTTTGCCCAAAGCTGGTGCTCTACCATTTCATCCTCAGCTCTGCTTCTGATTTTTATGCAGAACCTGCTGAATCATCTCCCCTCCCCTTACCCCTGAACAAATGTACCAGCAGTCTTGGGAGAGAGCCTAAGACCAACACCACATCTGAGGTGATGCCCTTGATGAACACAGATACTATTGAAACTTTGAAACGCCTTTATCAAAATAACATTGCTCACCCATCCACCTCCATCTTCCCCCACTTCCATCTGCCTCTTCCTCCAACTCTCAACTTTACTCTTTCTGCCTAATATTTAAAGAGCCTTAGTTTTTAGGGTGGTAGGGAGAAGAGGGGCGGGAGGGAGGGAGCGGGGGATGCCATTTCCTCTTCAGCCACAATAAAGGTGATTTGGTCGCCTTTACCAAGCTTCACTTCCAAAAAAAGCCTGTTGGTCTGTTAAGTTCACTTTCTGCCTTTTCTTTATCCTGATACCCTCATGACTCAGTTTCCTTATAGTCACTAATTTTATACAAGTTTTTATCTATTTTCTCTTTTTCAGGCAGTGTACATTGCTCCCTTAAAAGCCCTTGTACGTGAAAGAATGGATGATTGGAAAATTAGAATAGAAGAGAAACTTGGTAAAAAGTAAGTTCTTTCTTTTATTTAACAGATATTGTTTTATTTTCTCTCATATAGGGAAGCTAGACTTAAAGACATAAAAGCACAAAGTATGGGACTATTTGAGGAGGACCAGCATAACAATGGAGGGACACAACAAAAGTATATAGTATACAAGTATGAAAATGCCATAATGAAACATTATATATTATTTTGTACCATTACTAAAAAAAAATTATGTTTTAAAGTATAAAAGGGCTACCTAATAGAGTGGCATTTAAATTTTGAATGAATTTCCATACCCTTTTACTTAAAAGTTTGCAACCACCATTAAAATTTTATCCATGTATATAGTGTTTAAGATTGAAAATGAAATTACTTTAATGACTTAATATGGACTTTGTGTGTGTGTGCTCATCCTTGGGCTTGAACTCAGGGCCTGGGCTCTGTCCTGGAACTTTTGTGCTCAAGGGTAGTACTCTACCACTTGAGCTACAGCTCCACTTCCAGCTTTTTTGGTGGTTAATTGGAGATTAAAGTCTCAGGACTTTTCTTCTCAGTCTCACTTCAAACCATAATCCTCAGATCTGAGCCACCTGAGTAGCTAGGATTACAAGTGTGAACCACCAGTCCCCATCCCCCCCTCCACCCACCCACCCCCACCCCTCCCCACCCCCACCCCCACCTCCCCCCCCCCTTCCAAATCTCTGTTTGTCTTGCACATTCAAATTAACTTCCGGAAATCACTAAAAGGGCATGTAAATTACTTGTAAAAAAATAGTTCTCAAAAAGCATAATGGTTTTTAAATTAATATTTTAATATATCACAAAGCTGTTTATGTAATGGTTGCAGATAACCTGCATCACTAAGTAAATTATGGAATACTTATGCAATGCAAAATTCTATATAACTGTAAACGAAGGAACTCTTTACTGATAAACAATCTCTAAAGATGATGCCAAAATTTTATTTCGTTGTATGTCCTATCTCATCTTTTAAAGCTGATAAAGTATATGAATGTATGGATGCCTTAGAATGAGGACTGTATGACTACAAGATTAGAATAATATGGAGATGTTTCACTTTTTATTCTTTGAATATTTAGTATATTTATGTTAAGAATAAAAATAAGTTTTGGGAACATTATACTTAGAAGAACAATCCTGACTCTTTGCTTTTCTGATGTTCCCAAAAGAAGTATTTAATAGTAGCTTAAAATTTAGTGGCTTTTCCTATATTAACTAACTTTAAAGATATCACTGAGTTTTCCTTTGTCATCTTTCTCACTGTAAGACTGAGACTTTCTCAGAAAGAGGTGGCACGTATGTAGTTGCTATCTTATGTCCCAGTATATTTAAGACTGCCTGTACTTTCTGTGGAAATAAGTTAACACTTCAATAAAAAGACATTTATTCAAAAGAAGATGCTTATTAATATATAGAAGAGATAGGTATTCTGCTTCATAAAGTCACTTGAGGCAGAGATTTGGTGAACATAATAAACACAATGTTTGGGCTGGGAAGGTGGCTCAGTGGTAGAGAGCTTGCCTTGCATGCCTGAGGCCCTGGGTTCGATTCCTCAGCACCACATAAGCAAAAAGAAAAAAGCCAGAAGTGGTGCTGTGGCCCAAGTGGTAGAGCGCTAGCCTTGAGCTGAAGAGCTGAGGGACAGCGCCCAGGCCCAGAGTTCAAAAAAGGTATTTTTTCCTTTTCAGTATTATATTTGACGTGATCACTTTTTTTTCCCTCTAGAGTTATTGAGCTAACAGGAGATGTAACTCCTGATATGAAATCCATTGCCAAGGCTGACCTGATTGTCACTACACCTGAGAAGTGGGATGGAGTCAGTAGAAGCTGGCAAAACAGGAGTTACGTTAAGCAAGTCACTATTCTCATCATAGATGAGATCCATTTGCTTGGTGGGTACTAGTGTATTGAAGTTGATTTATGAACCTGAACTTTATTTTACTATAGCAATTTTTAATTGGTATATAATTGTATGTATTGATGTGAACAATATAATATTTTGATATGTATGCAGTGTAAAATAATTGTATAATACTAGGGCATCACCTCATATAATTTTTATGATAATACATTAGAAATTTGTTCCTTTGCAATTTAAAATACATATTTTTATTAACTGTGGTGATCCTGTTACATGGTATATTTTATAGACTATTCCTCCTATCTGACTGGCACAATACTTTTTAGCAAACATCTCCATTTTCCTTTCCAGTTTCACTCAGGTACCCATTCTATGTGAGTTTGGACTTTTTTTATTCTGCACATAAATGAGATTAGGAAGTATTTGCCTATCTCTCCATGCCTGCCTTATTTCTTTTAGCATAATGTTCCCCAGGACCATCCAGTACCTATGGGTACTGGGACTTGAACTCAGTACCTTGAACTCATGCTTGGCTTTTTCACTCATGGCTGGTACTCTATCACTTGAGCTATTCCTCTACTTTTGGCTTTTTGCTGGTTACTTAAAAATAAGAATCTCACAGACTTGTCTGCCTGGGCTGCTTCCATTATTATTGGATGTCAGCCTTCTGAGTAGCTAGGATTATAAACTTGAGCCAGCATGCTCTTGGTGCATTCTCTTTTTCCTTAATTTTTTAATAATATTTCACTGTGCTACGGCACAGTGTTTATTCCTGTTTATTCCTTCATCTGTTAATGGACATTTACGTTGTTTCTGTTTCTTAGCTTTTATGAATAATATTGCAGTGGACATTATATATATATATATACATACATAAATATATATTATTTTCAGCGTGTTATAAGAGGGATTGTTTGATCATATGTTAGTCCTAATTGTTCTTTGTTTTTTGTTTTGAAAAAACTGCTAACGCTATACTCCAACAGCCAGCATGGATTTGTTAAATCGTTGATATTTCTTGTACGATTTTTAGGGGAAGAAAGAGGTCCTGTTCTGGAAGTCATTGTATCTCGAACAAATTTCATCTCATCACACACAGAAAAGCCTGTTAGAATAGTTGGGCTGTCTACTGCATTAGCTAATGCCAGAGACCTTGCTGACTGGCTCAATATTAAGCAGGTATGTGGAAGACTGATAGATACATTAGACACTTAGCAACAACTTTTATATTTAAATCTATAATGTCTTAATGTCTCTTTAAATACAAACATTGAAAATAACTTCTCACATATTTTCTGTAGATGGGCTTGTTCAACTTCCGACCATCAGTACGCCCTGTTCCTCTAGAAGTGCACATTCAAGGTTTCCCAGGTCAACATTACTGTCCTCGCATGGCTAGTATGAACAAGCCTGCATTTCAGGGTAAGCTTTAGATTTGTGAATTGAAACAGTAACTGTTCTGGATGGTAGCCATCAAATAGTGGTTTAGCTTTAGAAGTGGCCCAACTTATACAAATAATTTAAAGCTATTTACTTTACAATTGTGAAGGAATATAAATATATTATGTATTGACACTTGAGATATTTCACAAATAGTAATGTCTTTGCCATAGGATAAAAGTATGTGTGTTTAGAAAGTAACTAAGTCTTTGTTAAATCCAGAGTCTTGAGAGCGCTGTACATTCCCAGCCTCTAAAAAAATTCTTACTTTATCATTTAAGGTGTATTCTTATGCTAGTTAGGAGCTTTTTTATTTTTTAAGGAGCTTTTTTATTTTTTATTTTCTAAAAAATTAGGCAAAGAGGAAAGAGTTAAAAAATAGCACTTATTTTATTGAAACTTGTTTTATTTAGACTGCATAAGGAATATTTATGGTATCAATTAAAAATAACCTGCAAAATAAATTATCTGATGATGTGAACTGCTGCTGACTGTGAGGTGACAGTTGTGAGGTGACTTTTTAGCTGCTGTAATTAGCCTTATGACAGAAGCAAAGTATTGATTGTGAGCTAGAGACCAATCTTGGTAGTTTAGATTATTTACACCTCCACAGAAGCATTGTACAAAATCACTAATGAACAATAAATCTGCCATGAGCTGTTCAGCCACACCTGTTCTTGCAGCAGCAAAAATCCATTAAATGTTGAGGCTTAAAAAAGAGATAGATCCATTCACAATTGTGTGTACAAATGTTACCAATATTGCAGTAGTAATACATGTGTTTCAAACGTTGTATTTCTAATATGATTTATCATAGATTTATCACTTATAATCTATAATTTTCTGATATGTGATGAGTGAAAAATAAGATAAATGAATCTATTTTTCCTATGCCCCATAGCGGTTGTTTATATCTATTTAAAGAATGACTTCATGACACTGATAGAAATGAAGCATTTTGTGTTATGAAAATCAAGAGTTAATCAGCAAAATACTTGCGTGTGTGTGTGTGTGTGTGTGTGTGTGTGTGTGTGTGTGTGTGTGTGTGCGCACACGCGTGCGCGCGCCTCTACTCTAGCACCACTTCTGGAACTTAAAGGGCCTGGGCACTCTATTACTTGAGCCACAGCACCACTTCCAGCTTTTTCTGCTTATGTGGTGCTGAGGAATTGAACCCAGGTCCTCATGCATGCAAGACAACACTCTACCACTGAGCCACCTTCCCAGCCCTGACTTTGCCTTTCTAAGAAATTAAATGAGCTCTCCTCGAATCCATTATATTTCAATTTATACATGGTATACACACTCACATGGTACTCACGTTTACTTAAAAGTTTGTACGCTAAATCTAGCTTCCACATATAAGGGAAACGTACATCTTTTGTCCCTCTGGGCCTGACTTACTTCACTTGACATACTTTTTTCTAGATCTTTCCATTTCTTTACAATTGGTATAATGTCCAAATAAGTGAGTACTGGAAAAAGATGGGGTGGGGTCAAAGAGAAAGGGGAAGAGTGAGGAAAGGGGTGGGTAGGGAAGGAATAAATGAGAATGTAGAAAGGAGTGGCATTGATCAAAATAAATGTATTCATAAACTGTTTGTTAGATGGAAGTTCCTTCATTCAATTACTTGAAGATCTTATGTGTGTGTGTGTGTGTGTCTATGTGTGTCTGTGTATGTGTATATGGAGAGAGAATGTTTATAGAGAGAGAGAGAGAGGGAGAAGGAGAGGAAGAGAGAGAGGGAGAGAAAACAAGTGTGAGAGAGGGAGAGAGAGAAGCTCATGGACTTGCCTGCCTTGGCTGGCTTCGAGCCACAATCCTCAGATCTCAGCCTCCTTGAATAGATAGTATTATAGCCATGAGCCACTAGCACCAGGCATTCACCTTTTAATATATTAGCACTGTTTCTATCCTTATAAAGTATTTGTTACACTTAGTGATTGTTACATTTTTTTTGAGTTTGAAAATATGGTTTTATAACATTTCTCACTGCTAGGGGATTAAAAATAGCAAAGGTCATGCCAACTTTTTAAACCTTAATTTTTCAGCCAATAATTCTTCAGCTCACATTTCAAAAAAGAAATTACAAGCAAGCTGACCATTTTCATATGTTTTTTTTCAATATCTCTGACTATTTTAAGAGAACTGTGTAGACATGACTATAAACTAAGAAACCTCATTTCCAGTTAGTTCAAATGATTTATGTGGTTCTTTAAGTGGTATTTTTAAACATTGGAATTAGAGTGTTTCCTTTAGTAATCTTATTTAGATTTTAAAGTATTCATTTCATCTGTTTGACTGTCACTGTGCATTTCTCAGATATGTATTTAAGCTTGGCATCCTCTTTAGCTCATTTCTGTCTTCTCTTATCTTCTTACTTGAAACCTCACATACGTTTTTTAAAACCTGGGGGGGAACATTCTTCTGATTTGTCTCCTACCTGTTCTTCCTAAATTTTCTATCTACTAGTAACAAGCCAAAAAAACAAATTTTTTGTGGTCTTGGGGCATTTTTCTAACCCTGCAGACTTTACTTTCTTTTATATATTTTTATTATCTTTAAGTAGTTGTACAAAGGAGTTGCCATTCATCAAAGCAGTTTATAAATGCAGTGCGTCATGATCATTGTCACCCCTTTCAACATTCTTACTTGCCCCTCTCAAACTACCTCTTGCCTTACCTATCTTAATTTTAGGTCATATATTGAATTTTTTTGCAATTTAACAAAACAGTTTGTGTGTACAATGAATCTTGATCTGTGTCACCACTTCAACATCTTCACTGCCTTCAACCCAACCCTTCCTTTATATTTCTAAGTTCTGTGGTATATACAATGAATTCTTGCCTGTGTTCTCTCCCCTTTTCTCTTCATTCTTCTGCCTCTTCTACACATCCTAAAACCACTATTTAGGCAAGTAGAAATACCTCAGAAACACAAGTAAAGAATACAGAACTATTTATATAGATCTTAATGGAGAGTTGTAGCATGTTAATTCCCCTTCTCTGAAAGCACAAGATAGAATTTGGAGCTGACCTAATTAAATCTTCCCTGTCCTGGGGCCATAGTGCAATATACTTAGATAAGGCTAGCAACCTACCTTTCCTGTCTTCTGTTCAACATTCCATTGGATATATTTAGTACCTAAATTAAAACAAAATTTCATTATCCAATTGGGACTCTACCTATTTTATTTACATTTTTTAATGTTTCCCTTTAATATATTTTTGTTTCATTTTTCAAACAGTATCTCACTCTAGACCCCAGACTAGCCTCCAAAGTGATGAGATTCTGGGCTACCATATCCTACTTCTATTTGATACCATGAAATTTACATTCTAATGTGAATGATGCTTAATGTTCTATTCTCAATATCTTTACACAGCAATTAGAAGTCACTCTCCTGCCAAGCCTGTTTTAATATTTGTGTCGTCTAGACGTCAAACTCGACTTACTGCTTTAGAGTTGATAGCCTTTTTAGCTACTGAAGAAGATCCAAAACAGTGGTTGAATATGGATGAAAGAGAGGTAAACAATATATTTTATTATCTGCTTCTTATGATGCCACATTGCGTTATATTACATTATAATAACAAGTATATATTTTATGAGGTCAATTGCAATGTATTGTAAACATGTGGAAATCCTTTTCTGTATAACTACACATTTTGTTATATTTTTATTCTATAATAAAATACAAAATATTGTACACTGGAAAAAATTCAAGAGGAAACACATTCTGTCACTATAACATATCACTATTAATATCCTGGTGAATTTCCTTCCAGTATCTTTTCACTACACATTTACTTTATGTATCCTTTGATTTTTCCATTTGGCATAATCGTGATGAGTATTTTATATTCAACTAAGTTTCATAATTTTTAGTGCCAACATGGAACTTAATTAAACATATTTAGCATAATCATTGTTTAGTTTAAAAAACACTGATACACTTTTTTAAATTATTGTAAGCATGGTGGCTTAAACTTATAATCCTAGATACTTGACAAGCATCGATTGGGGGATACAGATTAAGTCCAGCCCAGGAAAAAGGAAGTTTGCAAGACTGAGTTTCAAACAATGGCTAGGTACAGGAGAAAATGGCTGGGCACAGTGGCACACAGTTATCGTCCACAGCAACTTGGGAAGTAAGAGTAGGAAAACCACAGCTCAGACATAAATTGAAAGCATACCTGCCTTGAAAACATCCACTACAAAAGACCCTGGAATTAGGCTCAAGTAATAGGTCACCTGCATATTTCATTAAGTTAGTAGGTCTGTTGAATAGTACTGAGTATGTACATTAGTATATAATCATAACAGATATTTCTTTTTATTTGTTTATTTTTATTATCTTTAAATAATTGAACAAAGAACTTGCCATTTAACAAAGTAGTTTATGAGTATAACGTATCTTGATTAATCACCCCTTTCAACATTCAACATCTATTTCTCCTTTACCCATCCCTTTTTTCACTCTTCAGCAGCTTTATTTTTTATTATCTTTAAATCCTTGTACAAAGGAGTTGTCATTTAACAAAGTAGTGTATGAATACAATATATCTTGATCAGTGTCACTTCTTTCAACATTCTCATACATCCCTCCCCTACAAAACCTTTCCCTCACTTTTCTTAATTTTGTAGGGTAGACAATAGATTTTGACTGCATTGTCCCTCTCTTCTCTTCATTTGTCCACTCCATATGCTTTGACCCCATCCTACCCCTTTCAAGTACTTGCTTCCTGCTTCTTGTTGTTAATTTTGTTGAACATGGACTTGGACTTTCTAAGGAATGACATTATTTCACTTCTCTCTTGAGTCTACCATATTTCAGTTAACACATTTGCATACACACACTTGCATGCCACCCAACATGGCTTATAAGTATGAGCTAATTCTGGTTTCCATATACAAAGAAAAGCATGCATCCTGAGTCTCTCTGGGCCTGACTTACTTTATTTGATGTATTTTTTTCCAGGACTTTCTATTTCTTTACAAATAATAGTTTCACTGACAATTAGTAGACTCAATCCTTATCCAAATGTAAAAAGTATCAGATGAGTACTTAAAATAGAATAAAAACTATTTATTTTATCTGAAATTATATGTATGTACTAATATTTTTTCAGGATAATATCTAAGATCAAAATTATTTTCAAGACTTGGTGTTCTATGCTGTTTAATTTATATATGTAAACAAATACCTTATCACAATTTAGAAAACAGTGCTAAAGTAAAGATATATGGAATACTGATGACTTAGTTTATTTGAAGCAACTATCTGGGCTTAATTTTACTTCTCTTAGGTTTTATTCTGAAACTGTTTCAAATGGAGACTTTTCTTTGAAGTCAGCATATGAAGTACTTATCTACTGAACACATTTTGGGATGCTTGCTCTCAAAGTATAGAGGCATTGTGCCTTTAGCACATATGTGACTCACATTAACTTCAAATGTGAACCTCATGTGTTCTTTCCTACTATAGTAACCTTCTATTTTTTTTAATAATATTAGATCGAACAAACTTTGAATAGCCCAACTATTGTATAAAATTGTTTTGTTTTGTATTTTTTATAAGGACAAAAATGTATTACCAAGGATATTAGTTTTTCAGTGTTTGCAGATTTTTACTGCTTGGTAAATGATAATTTATGTCATTTCTAAATATTTTGATTTACCTTGCCTTTCTCAAGTATAAAGGAACAAAAGCTTCTCTTGCTGACTCTAAAAGCAATCACTTATAAAATAAAATTTGCGAAGAATTTGTGGTGGAATTTGCAATAGAATATTATGTAACTACAATATGATTATACTGACACCAACATTTCCGTTTTTGAAGCCCCAAATGATTAAATTAAAATAAGACTTTTAGGACTAGAGGCATAGCTCAACAGTAGAATGTCTTCCAAGAACTTCTCAAAAGATCAGGGCTCTGTGTTCAAACCCCCATAATGACATAAATGACATAAATCTTTGCACACTTACTTACCATAATATTGTGGGCCAGAATCTAGTGGTTTCTCCCAATGCTGCTACACCTACAGTATTAGTTTGTTGTTTAATGGCAGGATATGGATAACTTGATAGGACTCTAGGATTAACAACTAGCGTATTTGAATGAGGCCACATATAACAGTAGTTTTCCTGGCAGCTATGGAACAGTCTATCTCTTACACAGGGCAGCATTCAAATCATGCTGCAGTCAAATGGCCCAAGTCAGGAACTGTCTGGAGAAGAGAAGAGATTGAGAGGGAAGCAAAGCAGAAGATCTTAGCTAAGAGGAAAAAATTGTGCTCTATTTCTTAGCAAAGACCTAAAGAGTTGTTCAGCCATCTTCTTAACCCAGTATTATCTCAAAGCAAAGTATTAGGAAACAGTAAGTTGCCTTTAAATGATCATTGACATCATACTGCATCAGTTAAGTAAAAAAATAATACCTTCTATATTTTTTATTAAAAGCTTTCTTGGGGCAGTTTCAAGAGATTGTTAGTGGATACTTCATATCACTGAATTCTCACCTTGATAGCTACCACTTCAACTATTAATCTCAAACTAATTGAGAATCTTTGTATCACTCTTTCAAGCTACAAATCAAAGAGCTGAATGCCGAATGTAAGTCTGTAGCATGCATCAAGAAAAGAGAATATCTTCCCTTCTTTGACTTTTTAAAATAGGAAGTGATACTCAGATTCTCAACATCCACAATCAGCAAAGGTCAACTAGAGTCCTTTCACTGCCCAGCTTTATTCATAACACTATTTTTCTCAGGTAATTATATTTAAGTTTCCTTCTAACAGAAACTCTCCCTCATAGAACCAAAATCCACTAAAAGCAACTAAAATTTTTTTGTTTCCATTCAGGATTTAATCCTGTATCTCTGTCTTATTTACATCTAGTTCTTTTTTTATTTTTTTGCTGAAACTAGTGCCTTGCATATGATAGACAAGTGTTCTGTCAGAGAACTACATCCCTAGCTTATTTCTCCTGTAGTCCCATCTCAGTATTCTCTAGCCAAATAGACTATATTACAGAATTACTTCCAGCTGGCACATATATTTAACAGACAATGGGGAGAGGAAAGAAAAGTAAAATTAGTTAAAATATGTTAGTGTATATGTGAGACAGTAAGCATGCAAGGGTGGAGGTCAGATGTTTGTTTCTGTGGTTGTTTAGGGAAAAATAAATATTTATTACTTATTTCCCCTATTGTCTATCACTCATACACTTTTATCAACAAGCTACTAAACTAATCAAGTGTAAGTAGTGAACTCAAAATACTTGTCAGTTGAAAATCAAATTTTTTATATATGTTCATTATATAGGATCATAAAAATTTATTAATTTTCAAATACATAGTGTAGCAAGAAATTTCTCAAGTTCCTCTAAACTTCTTTCTCTTCTAGTATAAAGCTGCTCAGTTTCATCAGAATCATTAAGAATGAGAGCCTCAAATGTTTATGTTGCTGTTTCAGCAATTTTTTTTCTTAAAGTGAGGTCCTCAATCAGCAATATCATCCTAATATATAGTCATTCAGTAATTCTACCATTCAGGATCTGGCATAATCATGATAGATAGGAAGCAAAAAACTTTTTTTAAAAAAGTGTATATTCTTAGAGAAAATAGAAAATGATAGAAATGGTGATGGGAGTACTGGTAAGGAATGGTGTTCTTTTCATCATCTTCACAATGACAAGAAATGGTGATGAGATTAAGCTATCACCATCAGATATCTGGTTCTATAGGTAAGATAGTATATAATGAGTTTACACTCAATAATAGCAATGCTTAAACCATACCTAACTGACTTTTCATCCACCATTATGCCTTTATCTCTGTGCCCATCACATATAATGTTGTCTTAGAAAGGAGACTACAACATATCCTCACAAGTGGTTTATTTACTTGACCATTAATAGCATTTTCTATAGTGTTCTTCAACTTCAAAAAAATTTCTACCTTTTTTTTACTACCTGCCTCCAGCATGCTACTTGCATTATCTCTACTTTCCTATAAAGTACCAGTAAAATATCCAGTTCATGATCCACAGGTATCATAGGGCCATGCCATCTTCTTTCTCTTACTTCCTCCCTTGGAAATCTACAAAACAATTTTCCTTTAAAATAAATAAAATCAGAAATGAAAAAGAAAACATCACAGGTTTTACCACAGAAATACAAAGATCATAAAAGGCTGTTAAATAGAACAAGTATATTCCAACAAATTTGATCATCTAAAAGTAGACCAATTCCTAGATACACACACCTTAACAAGGTTAAATCCAGAAGAAATAGAAAATACGAACAGAAATAGAAATAGAAGTAACATTGAGTCAGTATGAAAAAAGCCTCTCAGCAAAGAAAAGACCAGGATCAGATGCTTTCACTGCTGAATTCAACTAAACATCGAAAGAAGAACTTAGACCAGTTCTTCAGTTATTCCCCACAAAGAAAGGCATTCTTCCCAACCCATTCTGTGAGTCTAGCATTAGAGAATTAACCTGATACCAAACCAGATAAGGACCAAATAATAAGAACAAAAACAAAACTTTCCAGGCCAATATCCTTATTCATAAAATACTACTAAACTGAAAATCATTCACAAAATATTAGTAAACTAGATAGAGCAAGGCAAGGCATTGAAGTGATCATTCGCATTCATCAACTAGAATTCATCCTTGGCTACAAAGATGATTTAATATATGCAAATCAGAATACATTATTTTCCATGTCAGTAAAATAAGGGGCAAAAACCATAATATCATCTCCATACAGAAAAGATATTGATAAGATTCAACATGCCTTCATAAGATAAACATTAGACAAGTTAGGAATAAAGAAAACTTACCTCAATATATTAAAGACCTATTTTTTTTAAAAAAAGTAGTTAATATTATATTGAATAGAGAAGAGCTGAAAGGTTTCTTTCTACTTTCTTGAGCAAGACCATAATGCCAACTTTTCCAACGCTTACTAAACACAGTACTTGAAGCCCTACTAAGTACAGTTAGGCAAAAGAAAGAAATGATTTTATTTGTGGAGAACCAAAAAACTACACCAGAAAATATTGGAACTATTAAATGAATTCAGCAAAGTTGCAGGATACAAATTCAACATATAAAAATCAATAATACCTGAAATAGAAATCAGGAAAGCAATCCAGTTTACAATAGCTACAACAAATAAAATAACATACGTAGGTATAAATTTAACCAAAGAGATGAAAGATGTCTACAAATATAAAATGAAAATACAAAACATTATTGAAGGAAATTGAAAAGGACACAAAAAAGTAAAAGGATATCCATATCCTGGATTGGAAGAACCAATATTGTTAAAATGTCTAAAGCAACTTACAGACTCAATCCAGTCCCTATCAAATACCAACAGCATTTTTCACAGAATAATTTACCAAAAAAATTCTAGAATTTATATGAAGCCACAATTATATACAAATGACCGAAACAACTTGCCAAAAAGAATAAAGCAAGAGGCAATATGACACCTTATTTCAAAACATACTCATTTGTATAAATAGCTTACTGTTGGTATTTTTAAAAAATACAGACACTTACTGAGACATATAGAACAAAATATAGGGGCCTAGGAGTAAAGCCTAACATGTATGTGATTTTGTGGGGGGAGTGGGGATCATAGTAGGAAGGTACGAATTCAGTGTTTTATGCTTATTAGGCAGTCAAAATATTGTCTAAGTCCTCCACTTCTTGGAGGAGAGAGAGATGCTAATGCAATTTGAGCTCATGGTTTTATGCTTATTAGATTGGCAATCTACTGGTTGGGCCACACCTCCAACCCTAAAGTCAGCCAACTCATTTATGACAAAGGCATTGAGAACATACATTGGAGAAACTGAGTATGAAAACACTATCCTGTAAGGCCACAACTTAGGAGGGTAAGACAAGTTCAAGGCCAACCTGGGCTCAAAATGAAAAAAAAGGAAGAAAGAAAGAAAACCCACATGATAGCAGAACAACAAATAACTTAGTATACAATAAGCAGTTGGTACAAGTACAGATTTCTTAAAATAAGGCATACAAATGGTTAAGTGAAGTAAGCCACGCCCAAAGAAACATAGGTCCCATGGTTTCCCTTATTTGCAATAACTAGTATATGTCTGAGTCAAGCAGAAAAGGTCAGATAAGTTGATGTTAGGGAAATAAACCCTAACATATGTATTCAAATGTTTTTTTCTTTCATGCAATTGTTTCTAACACATTTATAAGATTATTTCTTTGTTGCTTTGTATGTCCCTCCCCCCCGGTATAACCCCTGCTTTCACTGTATTTGATGTTGTTATAATTTTTGGAGGGGAAGGGAAAAACAAATTGTTTAAATAGGGATACAGGTGGACCCATTGCAATAATGAGATATACAAGTCGTTATGTCTAAAACGAACATTACAACTTTGGTGGGGGGGGGGGGTTGGGGGGGACTGGGGGGGAGGATGGGATGGGAAGGGGAAACAAAGGAGGAGGCCACAATGCTTGATAAGAAATGTACTCATTATCTTGCCCATGTAATTGTAACCCCTCTGTACAGTATTTTCACAATTAAAAAAAAAATGGATACCAAGTACATGAAAATCAAAACCTCAAGGAGATACTGCCCTACTCCCAATAAGAATCAGTAAGATGAGGGGCTGGGAAGGTGGCTCAATGGTAGAGTGCTTACCTTGCATGCATGAGGCCCTGGGTTCCATTGCTCAGCACCACATAAGCAGAAAAAGCCAGAAGTGGCGCTGTGGCTCAAGTGGTAGAGCACTAGCCTTGAGCTGAAGAGTTGAGGGACAGCAACCAGGCCCAGTGTTCAGGCCCCATAATCGACCAAAAACAAAAACAAAAAATCAGTAAGATGAATAAGAGATAATACATCTAGAAAGAATATGGCAGAAAAGGAATCCTTGCATATTGTTGGTGTAAATGTAAATTAAAGCTAACAGTATAGAAACCAATGGTGAAATGATAAATGTTTGAGAACATAAATATGTTTAACCTGATTTAAATATGACACACAAATCTATACATGTGTTTAACATTACATGATACTAAATATATACAACTTTTTGGTGTTGATTGAGAATTCAAGGCACAACAATAGAATTATCAACTTACGTTTTGCTTAAGAAGAAACTTTAAAATTATATATATATAAATTTTATGTATCCTTCATGTATATGTAATTATTTAAAATTATAGAAAGTTGTAAAAGTTATTATGAAGGAAGGCAATAAGAATTAAATAGAATAAGATAATAGGAAGTTACTTTAAATAGAATGATCAACAAAGACCTCTAAGAAGACAACATAAATGTACTCATTACCTTGTCCCTGTAATTGTAACACCTCTGTACAGTATTTTCACAAAAAAAAAAAAAAAAAAAAAAAGCTGAGAACCATCCTGGCACTGGTTGCTCATGCCTGTAATCCTAGCTTCTTAGGAGGCTGAGATACCAAGATCGAGATTCAAACCAGCCTAGGCAAGAAATTCATGAGACTTTTATCTAAACACACACACACACACACACACACACACTCAGAAGATGACACTGAACACACACACACACACACACACACACACACACACACACACACACACACACACACACACACACACACACACACACACACACACACACACACACACACACACTCAGAAGATGACACTGAACCCAAAGAAATATTGCAGCTTTCAAGCCAAGGGAACAGAATTGAAGAAACTGAGATTTCCTGGCTCTAGCAGAATAAGCACAGATGATTGTAACATAACTGAGACTAGTGAAGCTACGTCTTTTTTTGAGTTTTTTTTTATTATTGTGAAATACTGTACAGAGGGGTTACAATTACATGGGCAAGATAATGAGTACATTTCTTATCAAGCATTGTAGCCTCCTCCTTTGTTTCCCCTTCCCATCCCATCCTCTCCCCACCCTCCCACCCAATCCTCCTACCCCCCCCCACCAAAGTTGTAAAGTTTGTTTACAACATACGAGTGAAGCTATATATTATGCAAAGCTATATAGATCCTTAGTTAAGGAGTTTAAATTTCCTTCCAGGTACTATGAGAAGACATTATCTAGTAAGGTTTGGCCTTATGGAATTAATATTCTAAGTAAATATGTCAACATGTGATTCTTACAGAAAACTAAAACAAGAGAAAAGGACTAGGGAGATCTGAAAGTGAGCAGATTGTTACACATTGGAAGATAGGAGGGCCTCTCTTAATAGGTAACCACTAAACAGACCTGAACAAAGCTTAGGAAGGAGTATTCCAGGGCACTAGAAAGCTTTCAGTTAAGCACCTTACATGCTGTCATGTACATTTTAAGGTCACCTTTTGCTACTTAGTGTAAAATGGAATAGAGAGAAAGAAGTTCAAAAATTATATTTTGCACCTGGCATTTTTTTATGTCTAAGATTTCCAGGTAGAAACTTCAAGGCAGTTAAATATAAAAAATACCAAACACTCAGAGAATATGAGATGAACATATGAACTGAGAGTACCAGCCTAGAGACAGACTTTAAACCCAAACAAATACAAGAAACCTTCAGTCCTAGAATGTAGAGAACCCAAAGGCCTCACAAAATTCTCTTCATTTAAGCTGAGGTAGAAAATAAGGAGCTGGCAAAGGACTCTGGGAAAGCGGTAAGACACTGTCGAAGAGAGGGTTCCATGAAGGAAGGGATTGCATGGCTTCACCAAATAGCAAAGAGAATTGAGTAGCCTGTGGAATTTAATAGCTGAAGTCCTTATGAACATGTTAAAGTTTAGTCTCTAACAAGAATACCTAGAGTACCTAGCTTCTACTGTATGATTGTGGTTTAGTCCCACATGCAAGGTGAATCATGCTAGGATCTGGATAGTTGCCAGCCAACACTAAAAGATAAAAGAGCAGAGGAAAAAACCCTTTCTTCTGAGTTTACTAGTTGAAAGCTTAGAATACATACCTTGGATGAGATTCCATATCTGAAGTGAAAAAACAGAAGGCTCTGGTCATGTTTACATTCTCCCCTCTATCTTCTCTGTGTCTTTCCAGTTAGTAGCAAGATGCTCCTTTCTGTACACTGTTACATGAGATCTGGGTAGATAAAAGAAAAATTTAGCAAAAAGGACCAGCTATTGAATCCCCTACAAAGAGTAGGGGGTATAATTCTGCAAGGGCTTTTACCCTGAAGACCCCAAGGGTGAGTTGTGCTTGAAAGTCTACAGCATCACAAGAAGGTGGGGGGACAAGGATGGAGTTGGAGAATATCAGAAGCAGGAAAGGGAATTGCTTTTGCACTGGAACAAGCCAGCTAAGGAATTCAGATAGAGCTAATATGAAAACAGGAATGTTAAAGGAAAGGAGTTTTGTGGGTTAGCAATATAGTTGCATCTTGTTAACTCAGTTATCTGAAAGGCTGTCTGAATTTTCTAGAATAGTTTGCCAAGAAATTTGCCAGTTAAAATTTTCACATTATTTCAGAGTTAATTTTTGCAAAACTTTGTCGTATATAGATGCATTGGAAGTACATGTCCATGAAAGTCACAATTGTATTTTCATATACTCAGTACTGAAATGTGTTCTTAGACACTTGAAAACTTTATCATTTAAACTTCACTCACCCAGCATTGTTATAAATAAAGTATTCATCAAAGATGAACAAGTTCTCCCACCTCACATGCTTTTGTTGTGATCAGGTGTCAGATCTCTTAACAGAGTTTTTTTTTCTCTTTTTCTTTGCTAGAAACTTGACTTGAATTCAGTGCTTTACACTCTCACTCATCTTGCTTGCTTACAGCTAGCACTCTACCACTTGAGCCATATCCTAAGCCACCTTTTTGCTGCTGGAATCTCATGGACTTTTTTTGTCCAGGCCACCTTGGTTCTCAATTTTCCATATCTCATCCCAGCCTTTTGAGTAGGATAACAGACATGAGTCACTCATCTTAGGAACTCTAAGAAATTAAATAGGCTAAGAATACTCAGCACTGGGCCTCGCACTGGTGGCTCAGACCTGTAATCACTAAGCTACTCAAGAGGCTGAGATCTAAGGATCGAGTTCAAAGCCAGACTAGGCAGGAAAACCTGTGAGATGTTTATCTTTAAAAAAAAAAAAAAAAAAAGCAGAAATAGAACTGTGGCTCAAGCACTAGCCTTGAGCAAAAAAGCTTATTAGGCCCTGAGAACTAAAAATTTAAACTCATTGAATATTTGAGAGCAACTGTTTAAGATGTATGAGCTGTAAAGTGCCTGTTTGCTCCATATAATCTAAAACAATTTACCAAGCTTTAGCTTTAAAGCTTGGTCAATAACATCATTACAATAATTAGTTATTTGGAGTTTATTTCTCGTTCGTATAGTAATTTGAGGGTTGCCTTTGTGGTAGGGGGCCAAGTGAACTGTAACCAAGTGTCCAGGGTTGACCTTGATGTTTACTTTCCGAGTTTCAGGTCTCTTACGAAAGAAGTAATAATTATTTCATCCTGAAAGAAATGTCATGAAGACTAAATACATTAAAACATTTAAGAAAATTAAGTAATCACTTAATCACGATCAAAAAAAAAAAAGAACCTTGGGGAAGGGAGGGAGGGAGGGGACGGTAGGGGGAAAACAATGGAGGGGGTAACAATGTTCAAGAGGAAGTGGAAGTGTACTCATTACCTCACTCATGTAACTGTAACCCTCTGTATAGTATCTCTACAATAAAAAAATTAAAAAAAAAACATTTAAGATACTGAACATAGTTAAGTGTTCAATAAATGTTGACTGTTACAGGTTGTGCTAGGGCTCAAAAGAGTATCAGATTATGAGCATTTCAAATTAGGAATGTCCAGTTAGTAAAGTCTGGTAGTAAAATTCTAAAACTGAATTGTATTCCCAAGCTTTAAGATAAGAGATATTTATCTCTATTGCTATTATGGAACAACAACATTGATTAATGCCTTAGAAACAGGCTCTTTTTGTACATGGTAACATGGATTTTATATTTATTCATTTTGCCTATGATTATTCCCAAATTTAATCCATGCTAAAAAAGGTATTTATAATTATAATACATCAGACTATGGTATGCCTTTTTCAACCAAGCATCTTTTAAAATGCTTTTAAAATGATCAACATTTTAAAATCTTTTAAAATGCTCATCAAGCATGTATTGTAATCTGAACTCTCCAAAAATGGAAATAAGCATAGAAATTATATTCACAAATAATGTTTCACTAGGATTTCCTATCGTTTGTATAGTGAATTAAGTTAGAAACGAATTAAATTTAATATCTCAGCTAAAACCTAGTCTATAATTAGACCGAAATAAAATTAGACAAAAATAATTAGGGAAGCATAACAAATATATACTTGTTATGGTTTAGTTTTTGTTTATATATATATGACGTTTTTCAAATGTAATTTATATCATGCATTGTTTTCTCTTTTTTCATGGTACTGGGGATTGAACTTGAATACAGTACAGGACATAGACTAAGCAAGCCCTCTGCCACTAAGCTATATTCCCCTACCCCAATTGATATTATTTAATCACAAATAAATATTGTTTTGTATTAACAGTATGGTTAATCATTTTGACATATAGTTGTCTTTAAGCTTCAGAATGTGTGAAAGAGGAATATAATTCGGTAGTATTTGCAAAGTTTTAAAACTTTCATTTTTAAAAAGTTTATTTTTAAATTATTTTCTATTAGTAGATTAATAGAATATTCTAAATGTTTTTTACATTGTTAATTTTTCCCCTTCAAGGTGCAATTTATCAAACAGAAGTGTCTTACAAGAATATAACATTTAGTAATTAGGAAACATTTTAACCTCACTTAACATCTGTATCAGATGTGACATGTATAATTTTTTTGTTAGAAAAATGTCTTTGTAACTTTCATGATTCTTCTGTATGGTGAATCTTTTATTGAGCATTTTAAGCAATTGATAAGCATTATTCAGTGGCATATGGTATGAGTCTGACATGCTTTGAAAAAGAGTACAGAGTTCTGATAATGAGGATTCTGTGAAAATGGAAAAAACAGCACAACAGATATGTTTGAGAAAGTATGGGTTTTTAGCATCTTGAAACAATATATCACACTCAAAGGGACAGAACTGGGCTGCGCAATCTGTTAGCTCATTCTTGTCCAATCTGGTCTTCTCCTTTCTTTTGGAGCCAGCATTGTCATCAACTCCCTGAATTATATTCTGACTGGAATGTATTTCAGGCTCAGAGTAATGTATCTACTTAAATGGAATCCTATCTTTCTACAAAAGCTTTTTGGGTATAATAAATTTAAAATACAAAAAAATTCTATTAAGTTAAAGTAAATGGTTCAACAGTTTACATATGTGCCTCCTCCCTCACAACCACTACTTTGAAAAACATATATCTGTTTTTGTTTTATTTGTAGGATACTGAAATTTTTTTTGTTTAACTATCAGGTGGTTAGACATATTTCAAAGGCTACTAATTGTAAAAACACATATATATTGCTACAAATATGAAACAGATATGAATTGTGCAATTAAAACATCCTTATTTTGTTATTATGGTTATTCTTAATTCTATAGCAACTCTTTTTAACAAGAATTAACCACATCTATTTCATGTATACTGGGACTTTTAATTAGAAACATACTGAATTGTATAAAAGAATATTATATTGGATCTTTATAACTTTATATAAATCATTAGATGTGATAATCTTTGTAAAATGATATTCACAATGTCAGGCACATAATGAATGCTCAAGAAATGGTATTTATTATTATGTTTTAAGCTTATATTACCTGAAAGTTTTCTGAAATGTCTTGCTTGTCTTATGATGTTTTGATCAAGATGAACTTATATTTATCATAAGTACAGCGATAAATATATATGACTTAAGTACAGTGATAAATATATATGACTTAATACCAAAATTATATTTTTAAATTTATACAGGAAATATATATGACTTTAGTACAGTGATAAATATATATGACTTAATACCAAAATTATATTTTTAAATTTATACAGACTGTTTTAGTAGTATTTTATGCTTAATGATTGAGTAATAACTATAAATTCTGCTTTTTATGTTTAGATTATACTGAATTCATCCATAGACCCGATGTAGTAAATGAAGTTGTTGTTTTGTGATTGTCCTCCTGAGAATTTTAAGTCTTTCCCAGTTTGGATAGGCAAATTGTTCTTTTTAATGCATTGATTTATGTGTAACTTGGGGGTGGGGAGAGTGAGGAACAGCTAGTCCTCCCAGATGCAAAAGGCAGAAGATTAGTCCCTCACCAGACTTCCTGACACAGGATTTTTTCCCCCTCTGGTAAATGGTACATTACTTTTTAGGTGTGACTGACATGAGTACCATAAATTAACAGACTTATTTTTATTTATTTTACTAATAAAGCTAGAAAAAATACATGAAAATAGTTGTTAGAGCAAGAACAAGAACATCAATGTTTATTCTTACCTAGCAGTGTAATTTGTAGCTATTTAATTCATGAACTATTGAACAAAAAAAGTAAGGGTATCTAACATGGAGACTGTAATATGTTTATAGTTGTGTGCTTTTCTGAAAAATAACTATGAATAGGTGTCAGTGTCCATAAAACAAGTTTATATATAAGGTTAACGGTATCTACGACTATAGAACATTAGAGAGGAATAAATGCTGTAAAATTATTGTTATTGTTGCTAATTTACAGATAAAGCAACTGAGGCTCAAATAGGTGTATGACTTGCTAAAGGTCACTAAATTCAGTAAGAAAGTGTAAACTAGAATAATCCTTCCTGGTGAAATTACAGCTGATTTTTTCACTATAGTTTGTACATATTAAGTAAATTTTTTGCAACAAGATGAACAGAGACACTGAAATATTTTAGGCAATATTATACCTGTTTGTTGTTTTTATTCAGTAAGAAGATATTCTATTTACCTATGTATTTCCTTCGCATAAAAATAAAACAGAAAGCATATAAACTAGCTTATTTGAAATATATATTCTCCATAAATAAATATTCTTTTCACGTAACATAGCTTTCCTAATCTCTGTAAAGGGGCCTACATTTTTCTGTCCATATGTCACAAAAAGCAAAGCAAAACAATCAATTTGCATGTAGTCTCAGTTTGAACAATTTAAAACTTATGTACATATATCTTTTTTCTTCTTTTTTAAATTTTTTTAAATTTTTTTTTTTTTTTTTTTTTGCCAGTCCTGGGGCTTGAACTCAAGGCCTGGCACTGTCCCTGAGCTTCCTTTGCTCAAGGCTAAGTGCTCTACCACTTAAGCCACAGCCCCACTTCTAGCCTTTTCTGTTTATGTGGTACTGACGAATTGAATCCAGGGCTTCATGCATGCTGGGCTCTACCACTAAGCCACATTCTCAGCCCTGTTGTACATATATGTTGTATTTGGATTTTTATTTGCAGATGGAGAACATCATTGGAACAGTAAGAGATTCCAACCTAAAGTTGACACTTGCTTTTGGCATAGGAATGCACCATGCTGGACTACATGAAAGGGATCGAAAAACAGTAGAGGAACTGTTTGTGAACTGTAAAGTTCAGGTATTGTTTTTTGTTTTGTTTTGTTTTTTCACTCTCCCAAACACATTTAAAAGTAACTTAAAAGTTATATTCTACTTAAGTATATTATCTTTTTTTTAGGTTCTGATTGCTACAAGCACATTAGCCTGGGGTGTAAATTTTCCAGCTCATTTAGTAATTATAAAGGGAACTGAATATTATGATGGAAAAACAAGACGCTATGTGGATTTTCCCATTACAGGTAATTTTTTCTTAATCGACAGAGATCCAATATGCTCCTAGATAACCATAACAATTTAAATTTAATTTTCAGAATCAAATTTTCATAATTGATTCCATTTAAACATGTGATAAGCAAATTGTAATTTTTATTTCTAATGTACACATTTTATAATATACTTAACTGTTTTCCTAATAATGAAAAATATAACCATAGTTTTAAATTCACAAATAATTTAAAGTACTTATTAGTAGCTATTGAAATCAATAAAATTAGATTTATATTCATTTTACTAGAAATGATACTTTCCTGGGGCTTCCAGAACCAATGCATGAGGAATCTAATGAGATATTTTCCATTGAAATAAAAACATTTTCATTGGATTCTAAGGAGAACAATATACTCAATGTATATTTCTACTCAGTAAATACAGTCAAAAGCCAAATAACGCTTAAATCAGTAATTACCTTGGAATGTACAGTGTATAAAAGAGGGAACTTTTTCAAATGCCCTATTACCAGTAGGAAAAAGAGTCAAATAACTTCATTGTGTATTTTTTGTATATCCTCTTGCTTAATTAAAATAGCAATATCTGTTAAATAGCATTTTTAGTCATTTAATGGAAGAGGACTTTCATCTTTCTTTTACAAATAACAGGAGATACCCTTTGGGCACTCTATTTTGCCTTATGGTGATTTGCTTACCAAATATAAATGTTTAGAATAAATTGCATTAATTTAGAGAACTTGATAGTAGCCATCAGAGATAGCATACATTCTCTTAAAACATCAGCTTTCCTTGTTATTTTGACCTTATTAGAAGCACACCATATATGGTTTTACCTTGTGCTGTGTGTGACACTGCAGAATAGTTGTTCTGTCTTTCCCAGACGTACTGCAGATGATGGGACGGGCTGGGAGGCCTCAGTTTGATGACCAAGGCAAAGCAGTAATTCTGGTTCATGATATAAAAAAGGACTTCTACAAGAAATTTCTTTATGAACCTTTCCCAGTAGAATCAAGGTAATTTTTATTTTAGACTACTTTAAATGGATTAATATCATAGCAGGTGGGTGTTTTTCTCATTGTATTTTAATCAGTATAATTAATTGGTAGTGTAACAGATTTTGTTGATGTGGAACAATATAATTATCATTGTAAAATAACATAAAATTATAATTTTGATTTAAAAAATAACTTTACAAAAGAGCATTTTAGTATGGTGTCTGTACCACTACAGCATTGGGTCTGGTATCTAATGGCCTAGATTGAAATTTGAGTTCTGCTACTTGTTTGCTTCATAATGAGTGATTACTTGACTCCTCAGAACCTTAGTAAACCTTTGTATAAATGGAAACTATAGCAGTATCTGATCTCTCACAGTGTACCTATTTTTGTGTTTGTTTTATTGTTGTTTGGGGGATAGATGATTAGTTTTGTCTGGCATAATTTCTTTTTTGTTTTTTGTTTTTTGTTTTTTTTTGGGGGGGAGGGGTTAAAATAGGATCTTGCCATGCTGTCCACGGCCTCAAACTCACAAACCTCCTTCCTCAGCTACCTTAATGCTAGGATAACAATTATAAACTATCATGCCCAAATCATAGTGTATTTGTAATGATCAGATCAATATTGCTTTGAACAGTATCTGTCAACTAGTAAACATTCTGTAAAGTCTTAGTTTGATGAATATGCTTTAGTCTAGTTAATAAATGTCCACAAAAAGAGGACATATAATTAGTAATTCATATTTCCAGCTTATTTCATAAGTTTTCCATACTTGCTGTAGATCCAATAACTTCCAATTCTGTTGCAAAGTTTTCCCTGTTTTCTCAGTTGAAAATTACCTTTCATTCTTTATTTGGGTTTTTTTCACTTGTAATACATTATGTTGTTATGTAATGTGCCTTTACAGTTTCTAACTACATTGGGGACAGACATGCCTTTTATTAATACTATAAATTGTTATCTTCAGTTAACCACCAAAAAGCCTGACGTAGAGCTGTAGCTCAAGTGGTAGGCACTACCCTTGAGCAAAAACCCTCAGAGACAGTGCCCAGGCCCTGAGTTCAAGCTCCAGGACCAGGACAAAAGGGGGGGTAAAAAAAAAAAAAAGGATAACAGCAAGAAATAATTACAATAATTATATGTTAGAGATAAATCAATCTTTTCATTAAAAAGATTCTATCTATAATTTAGCTATCCAAGAAGCTGAGATCTTAGTATCATAACAAGCCTAGGCAAGAAAGTCTATGAGACTCTCATCTCTAATAAGCCACAATAGAGTTGTGGCTCAAATGGTAGAGTACTAGCCTTGAACAAAAGAAGCTCAGAGATGGCATCCAGGCCCTGAATTTAAACCCCAGTACTGACACACACACAAAAAAGAAGAAGATTAATAAAATTTATAGATATTTAGATTTAAATATCAGTAATGAAAAGGTACCATAAATAATAAAAGCATTATGAGACATTGTACTTTATGTATTGTGCTAGATTTCAAGCTACAGGAATAAGCTGAGGAAAATAAATAGAAGCCAGAATATCTCTGAGCAAAATAAGGAGTAGAAACGCATTTTTGAGGCACTGGCAATAATAATCTTGTATTAATTCACATTGTAAGAATTTAATATGTATAATTTATGTGACTAATTCATCTTACAAGGTATATTTAAGTTGTATAATTTATGTGATTTTAGTACAAACAGCTATTTTTAACTTTGTACCATAATATGACCATTATTTTTTTCTACTATAGACATAAATACTCTATATAATATTTATTCATTTCTCTGTTACTGTGCAGCTATAGTTTTCATGGTTTTCCTCTTAAGTGTAATGTTACGGTGAGCCATTTTGCTGTTCTAGTGTAACATGTAAACGTTACTTTAGCAATCATAATGAAAAGTGAAATTGCTGGGTCACAGTAGCTGTTCAAGTAAATATTGTTATTTGCTGTCCAAATTGAGTATCCATTTTTGAGTGTAACATAGCATTTTTTGTAGCAACTAATTTTATTCTTTTCTCCTATCAACTTTGCTTCTTTCTCTATCCTGTCATCTCTTTTTTGTAATCTCTCCTTTAATCTTCCTCAGTACACATTTCATACCTTAGTAGTTTATAAGTATAAACTATCTCTTCCATGACCTCCTTTTATTCATGTCCCTAGGCACTCATCTTTTGAAAATTACAAGCTCCATTCCTTTAAGTTTATGCTTTTTTTTCCTAACAATTCATTTCCCCCAAATCAATGAATCAGTAGATATGATTAATAGCAATGACATCCTATTGAATACTTATCAAATGATGCATATTGGTATTGTCTCTCAACAATTTATTAACTAAATTCTCATGTTATTATATTATATTTTGTGATAGTCTAGCTCAGAATGGTCTACTTTTTGTACTTTTTTATTGTTAAAATGCTGTACAGAGGGGTTAGAGTTACATGAACTAAGTAATGAGTACATTTCCTTTTGAGTATTGTTGCCTCTTCTTTTATTTTCCCCTTAGCACCCCCCCACCCTCCCCACCCCCTCCCACCCCTTCCCCCCTGCCAAAGTTGTAAAGTTCATTTTCAACATAGTGTTTTTTGTACATCTCATTGTTACAATGGGTCAACCTGTATCCTTATTTAAGCATTTTTTCCCTTTTTTCCTGAATTAGAGAAGTGTATATACAAGATCTTGTAGATTGGTCTACTTTTTTTTTTTTTTTTGTCGGTCATGGGGCCTGAATTCTGGGCCTGGGTTCTGTCCCTGCGCTCTTCAGCTCAAGGTGAGTGCTCTACTGCTTGAGCCACAGCACCACGTCCGGTTTTCTAGTGGTTAATTGGAGATAAGAGCCTCATCTCCCTGGGCTGGCTTTGAACCATGATCCTCAGATCTCAGCCTCCTCAGTAGCTAGGATTACAGGCATGAGCCACCAGTGCCCAGCTTATTCATACTTTTTAAAAAGAAAACAAGAACATAAAGATATATGTTATGAATACAGGGTCTTGAAAGCATGATACTGATTCATTTTATAGATTCATGATGAAAGGACATTAAAACAAATTCCTTACTAAAGATATGTTTTAAATTATTTTCAAATTACATGTTATATGAAATATGCTTTTATGTATCTTAAAACATAGAATCTGAGTCTTGACATATAAGCTAAGTTTGTTTTTTTTAACATCTCTGTATGTTTCTAATGTCTTATTCATCTGTAGCTTGCTAGGAGTGCTCTCTGATCACTTAAATGCAGAGATTGCTGGTGGTACAATAACATCTAAGCAGGATGCAATGGATTATATCACATGGACTTACTTTTTTCGACGTCTTATCATGAACCCTAGGTAAGTAAGAGTTGTTTTGTTTTGTTTTTGAAGGGCAGTTTTTTATCTTCATATTTTCATTGCAAGAATATGTGTTTGAAACTTCAAACTCATATTTTTAAGTCAATACTGTAGACATTTGTAGGTATATAAATTTGTCAGATAAGCAGATAATGTTTCTGATAGGATCACAGTGTATCAGAGATTAATTATGTGCATTTGCTACTTACATTAATTGCCTTCAAATATCCTCAGGAATTGCTGTGTATTTGGGAGACAAGGCACCTGAAGTCATTAAAAAGTGTGTAAACTAGATGGTAGTGACTGACAGAAGTACAGAAAATGATGAGGTTGGTTGAATTGGTGGAGAAAAAGAAAGGCATTTTATAAGGGTTAACAAGAACCCTGCAAGATAAAAGGTGTGCTGAATTATCTTTCACTCTTAGCAGTAGTCAATGCTAAACAGAACTACCTCAAATTCTGTGAGAGTGAAAACTTCAAAGAAAAGATGACACTTTATTCAAATCTTGAGTAAAAAACTGAAGTAGAAAAGATAGAATTAAAACAAAAATATACTCCATGAGCTAAAATCCTCCATGTTTAAGAGTTATATTGAGAGAATACATTTATTCTAACCCAACCTTGTTGTTATTAAGAAAATGGAAGTGGGATACCTAATCAACTTTCCCTGTATCCCGTAACTATTTTGTGATAAAGTCAGAATTTGGAATTACTGTCCTAATTCTAATTTCAACACTACCCTTTATTAACTGGGTGAGCTGGAGTCACTTCCTACGTGACCTTTATTTTCTTTATATGCAGGAGAACAGCCTACCTAACTTACTGGCTCTTATCGATAGTCAATAAATAAATTAAAGCCCTTCTAGTTCTATATTAATTATAAAGAGCACTATCCCATATTCCTTCCCAGTTACTTTGCTGCTCTCTCCCATCCAGCTAGAGACTAAGCACCTCACTATTTCAGTCAGCTTATCTGATTCACACACAGGAAGAGGCAAATTAGTATCTCCTTAAAAGAAACAAAAAGCCAGGCACTGGTGGCTTATACCTGTAATCCTAGCTACTCAGGAGGCTGAGATCTGAGGAACACGGTTCAAAGCCAGCCCAGACAGGAAAGTCCTCGAAACTCTTATTTCCGATAAACCACTCAGAAAACTGGAAGTGGTGCTGTGGCTTAAGTGGTAGAGCACTCACCTTGAGCTGAAGAGCTGAGGGATACAGAGCTCAAGTCACATGACCGTCAAAGAAAGAAAAAGAAAGAAGGAAGGAAGGAAGGAAAGAACGAAAGAAAGAAAGAAAGAAAGAAAGAAAGAAAGAAAGAAAGAAAGAAAGAAAGAAAGAAAGAAAGAGAAAGAAAGAAGGAAAGAAGGAAAGAAAAGAAAGAAAGCAAAGAAGGAACTAAAAAACAAACTTTTTTAATAACTCTGGAGTTGGAACTCAGGGACTCACACTTTCTAGGCAGTCTCTACCACTTCAGCTACACTTCCAGTCCTTTTTGTATAGTTATGGTTGTTCTTCATGCCTGAGCCTGCCTGGACTGTGCTCCTCCAACTTGTACCTCCTCATCTTGCTAGGATGATAGACACACACCACTATGACTAGCCGTTAGTCAAAATGCTTGAGCTGTTCTTGAACTGCAATCTCTTGATCTCCACCTTGTAAGTTGCTAGGACTACAGGCTTGAGCCACCACACATAACTAAAAAATGTTTTAGTTTTTTTTTTTTTTTTAATCTTTTGACTTCATGTTGAAAGAATTTGAGACGAAAAAGAAAACTGTAAAAATAGTACAAAGAAATGCAACCTTCCTCCCCCAAACTTCCCCAAATCCATTCACATTGCATCATTATCAGTCTAGTATGGTTATCAAGCCGTCTTAACTGTCAGAAAATTGGCATTTATTCAATGTTATTGATTAACCTAGAGGTTTCATTCATCTTTGTAGTCCATTGTGGTAGCATCCTGCATTGCATTTAGTATTTCATTCACTCCAGTCTGTAACATTTCCTCAGTCTTTCTTTGACTCATAAAAGATACTGGCCACTTATCTTATACAATATCTTTTAATTTGGTTTTGCAATAATACTGCAGAAGAAAGAGTATGTGCTTGTCAATGCATACTATAACATGCTCTTCTCTGGTGTTCCCATTTATAATTAAAATGTTGCCCTAACTGAGAGACACTGAAACGTTGTTTATTACAGCCTTCCACATGAATTCATTTCAAACTTTCTACATCTAAAACTAAATCATAAAGCTATCAAAATCTCACTCTGGTCTAATCTTCATACCTCTACATTTATTTACTTCACACTCCAAATTTGCTTTTGAATTTTCTTTCTTTCTATACCATACATGTGCAACTGATTAACCTGGCTTCTCCAGTCTAGACTAATTTATAAACTGTCAAGTGTATTGATCAGACTTTCAATGATTTATATAGAAAATAGAAACTAGATATGGTTTAGTTTTCTTTAAGCTCACATAATAAGTAGGAAACTGCCAAGTGTTTGCATTTTAACCTCTTATCCTTGAGAGTAAGATGAGCCAAGAGCACAGTTGGAAAACCAAGCAGAGCATGGTTCCCACAGAGAGCTGGAGTAGGTCTCACTCCCTGTTGCTCTGGTTCCAAACTGTCTTCTATTTAGTAATATTATGGTGACAAAATCCACATGCAAGTGTAATTAACGTAGTAATTAGGAGCAGAATAAAAACCCAGGAGAGAGACTTAGCACAGTGAACTGAGAACAAAATTTTAGTGGGAAATTATGCTGAACCATTCATCCAGGGAACTTCTTAGGTGTTGGTAACTTGAGTGTGTCTAGCTCATCATGATTGAAACAAGTATTTCTTAGTTCACATTACCTCAGCTATCTTATCTAATGGCCATACATGTCTTACTGGAAATTTGAGGACTGGAAATCAGAAAGGATCCATCATCTTAAGGATTTGGCTTAGAGCATTTAATGCGTGTGCTAGCTTCTTTCCTTGCCCTGTGGACCCATAGTAGGATTATAGATCCCTACTACCATTACAAGGTCAGATAAATGGAAAAAGACATTAACCCACATCACCTGTAGGTAAGAAGTTCTCAGACTTTTGCTGACACTCTCCTTTCTACCTGAAATATCCTTCCTAACCCTTATAGCCAACCATGGGCTTTCTTTTGTTCTCTCATTGTGGTGACTGGCATTTGGTTATATTTTTATTCTTGTCTGTGTTCAATTTATCTTTCCCATTTATTTTCCAGACTGGAAAAAGGTTGAAGTAGTCTAAAATCATTTTTCTCAGATGGAGGGTTTGTATTATGTTAGTTATTCCTTAATATTTCTTATTGTCCAGTATTATCAATGAAGATTTTACTTTTCTAGGGTGGGAGGGGTACACATGCAAAGTTGTTTGCAAGCATAGGTAGCAAACAGATAGGATTAGTTAACCATAGAAAAGGAATCTACTTTCAAAATACAATCCAGGTTGGTTCCAGTTGCTCAAGCCAGTAATCCTAGGTACTCAGGAGAGAATCTGAGAATCAGTTTAAAAGCTGCCCAGCTAAAAAGCTGCAAGTGGAGGACTGGCTAAAATGGTAGAGTACCAGTTGTGAGTGAAGAAGCTGAGCAAGGCACAGACAGGCACAGAGTGAAGCCCAGTACCAGCAAATAACAATAACAATAATATAATCATACATAGGTAAATGAAGATGACCGGATTCTCCAACTCCCTTCTTTTAATCATACTATTGCTGTACTATCCCTATCTTCATTGTACCAACATCAGAAGTAAAACTTACATTGACAAAAAACTGCAATCATTGTTCCAGGGTTCCTCACTATATGTCTAAATTGTTGAGCACATATATATGTACAAATGCATATACATGTAACAATATATAATTATGTACATCTGTACACATATGCATGCAAAGGCATATATATACATGTATGCAAAGGTATATAATTATATATACCTGTATACACATGTGTTGACTTCTATAGATTTGTTTTTATGTCTGTCAACACATATGCTGGTGCCTTTATAAAATACAATGTATTCCAAATTGAGTTCTGGATTCAATTTGGATTTTCAGTTTTATTCTCTTTTCCCCTGAGGAAGATTTTAAATATATTTCGGGCAAAAATGTTCCCTGCAACCACTTTCATTATTTCTGTCATTATTACTGCTGCATAATCTGAACATAAAGAAACATGGTGCTGTAACAAATGACTTCCCAGTACTGACAGTTATAGCAGCAACATTTCAATACTGATGAAAAATTTCTCAGTAAGATAGCCAACCAGGTTTACATCAACCAAACCGGAAAAGGCTGCCACTATTCACATTAAATCCAAACTGTCTAGTGGAACTTTAGCTATGTTTTATATTATTATAAAATCTCCTTCCCACACTGATGAAATCTTTGTCAGTATTATTCTTGAAAAAATATGTTTCATATATAATATTCTTGTTTGTCCTTCAATTGGATCTTTCAAATACAATTCTTGCAAATTTCTTTTAGTTTTTGATGTTTAAATTTTATAAACTTTGTAAATTTTTATGATAGGTAGAGGTTTGTTATGACTTTTTCCCAGTGGACAGCTAATAGAAGTTAGCTTGTCTAGCCCATGTGCTAGATGCTGTCAGTATCAAACTGCCTTTGACTTTCACACCTCTCAGGGGACTAGTAATTGTTGTGTTCAAACAGCCTGTAATTGTGGTCCCGCTGGCTTTCTCAGTACGCTTCTGGCTATTAGAATCATTAAACAACTCAGCACCTGTTAACAGCATTGTAAATATTCAACCCTGCTTGTGTGCAGGTTGAGTCCAATATAGAGAAATCTTACAGAGCTCAGTCTCATAAATTAGAGCTTCTGACAAGTCAATTATTGTGAAACTGGGTTTCTCTGTGAAATAAATGAAATAGCTTGCCGACAAAAGGGTAGGCTGTCTGTTTATAGCAAAGGGAAGATAATGACTTGATGATTCAATGCATTGAGCATGAAACTACATTGTGTCCTTTATCTGTAATTAAACAGTTGTGGGATATTGTTTAAATAACCAGCAAATTATAAATTTTGAACTGTAGAGAATGCAACATGAAAACAAAGCTTTTTAGTTGGCTGTTGCATGCTTTCATTGAAATGAAAGATATGTACTATTTTAAGTTATATGCTTAATCTTGATCAGGCAAGAAGCTGGTGGTTCTACTAAATAAACTCCATTCTTTGTTCACCCCTAGGTATCAGAATATACAACATACTAATTTTCATGTGCCCTAAAAATAATTCCATTTATATTTTACAATGTATTCTAAATTATGTATTTAATAAATAATGTAACAGTAGCTTTTTTTTCTCTTTTGGTGGTGTAGGGGTTTGAACTCATGGACTTGTACTTGCTGAGCAAGTGCTCTACCACTTGAGCTGCACCCCAGTCCTTTTTCTTTCCCTTATTTTTCAGATAGGGTTCTCTGCTTTTTGTCAGGAGACACAGATAGCTATCTTCCCAATCTCCACCTCTTGAGTTGCTGAGATACAGATGTGGGCCACTGAAGCCTGCCAGATCTAACAATGTATTTTTTCTAAGGATTTAAAAATGCTTTTAAATTACTTTAGCCTTTAGTTTCAATATTAAGCAAGGAAAGTTTTTTAGTAAATATTAGTGAAGTTAAGTTACTTGGATTGAATTTTGTGTTTCTTCTGGTTTGCAAGTTGATAGAAATGTCCACTAAGCACACTTAGAAAGAAAATTAAAGAAATAAATAACAATGACACTTTTTCTGCTCAAAGAGAGCATGTGTTTAGCAAGTTAGATTATAAGTAATATTTTATTGAGTCTATCAGATAATTTGTTTCCATCAGAGTTGTGATTTTCACCTATATTTTTTTCTCCTAAATGTTCAAATTATTTATCATGTTAAAAGCCACAAATTAATGTTTATAAAAAGTACCAGCAGGCTGGGCACCGGTAGCTCCCGCCTGTAATCCTACCTACTCAGGAGGCTGAGATCTGAGGATCACGGTTCAAAGCCAGCCCAGTTAGGAAACTAATAAACCACTAGAAAACCGGAAGTGGTGCTGTGGCTTGAGCCGTACAGCACTTGCCTTGAGCTGAAGACCACAAGGACAGCACCCAAGTCCAGAGTTCAAACCCCATGACCGACAAAAAAAAAAAAAAAGGTACCAGCAGACTTAAATAAACAAGCTTTAGAAAGGATAGTAGTTATAATGAATAAATCTATAAAGTGAATATTGAAAATAATTTTTGGCAGGAAGCTTTTAGCATTAATGGCTTTACATATTATTTGTAATTATACCAAATTTATTCATTAAAACATAAAATTTCAAGGTTGGCATTACTGTTTTATTTACAGTTTATATAAATCAGTACCAGTGAGAGATATTTTAATAGTCTAATAAATTTTAGACAAAAGTGAAATCTTATTTTTATACTAATATTATTTTTGTACTATTTTAATTGCATGAAGAGCACTTTGATTCTTATGCTACAAATGGTACTAATTATCAGGGCACATTTTTACTTGTGTCATCTATTTAGAAACAACATTGTCAACTGTTCATTAGTCTATATGTTGGAAAATGTTTATGTTAGAAGCCAAAAGAATGTGAAATACAAAGTTAAACACATGACAGAAAATGTGACTGATGAATTTTAGCTCTTAGGAAAAAAATGAAAAAAGAATATTTGAATAGCTTTAGAATCTCTTTATGATGTTTTAAAGGTCTAGAACTTTTATTTTTACCTTTCCGTTTGGATATATTACTTTAAATATTCCACATTAATCATTTTCCAAACTAAAGTAACTATTTTGTAACTTTTTTCACCCAATCCTCAGGCTTGAACTCAGGGCTTGAACTGTCCCTAAGCTTTTTTGCTCAAGGCTAGTGCTCTTCCACTTGAGTTGTAGCTCTACTTCTGGCTTTTTGCTTTTTAATTGGAATAAGAGTTTTAGGGACTTTCCCGCCTGGGCTGGTTCAAACCATAATCTCGGCCTCCTGAATAACTAGAACTACAGAAGTGAGCCACTGGCACTTGCCTCTTTTGTAACTGATTTGTGCTGTTCTTTCATTTCCATATGTGCTTAGTGGAGACATAAATTTGAACCTTCTATTTAGATAAATGACACTGGGTTCCATATTTATTGATTGATTGATTGATAAGTACCACTTTCAGTCTCACAAGAGTTTTGTTTTGGTAAAAGCAGTACTTTCACCATAGACTGAAAATAACTATTCTTTTCTTATAAAGGATTATTTCACCAAATAAATACTAGTGGTTTATTACTCAAGGGAGATGTGAGTGTACTTAGCGTCTCTTTTTAATGAAAACATGATTTGAGTCCTGCTTCATGTATTTTTAAATAATTTTAAACCTACACTCTAACCAGTTTTTCCCTTTGAAGAAAGAAAATAATAATTCTTCCAAATAGTCATCTTGACAGTGTTTCTCCATTGCTCTCAGGTTGTGATTTTTTTGTAGGCCATTTCCATTTGAGACTATTAGCACCCTCGCCACCCTTTCCCATGACTATCCACTTTTTATATGTGTTCAGATGTAAAACCACCACAGTAGGGTCATAGTGATAGGAACCGGTTCTAAGATGCTAAGACTACTTTCTACTAACACTTGTTCCTTGGTTTGAAGATGGGAAGGGACAGTAGGACACATAAATTCTGTGTGAAAACTCTGGAACTGCCATAGTTACAGGTGTACATCTCTACTCTGGGGATCTCTTCCTAGGCACAAGTTGTTGGTGATCATTGTAGGACTTCACCAAAGACCTTTCAAAGCCACGGGAAAGAACATTTAAGTGAATTGCTTGTCTTTAGAATTTTTATTTGGAAAATACACAAAATTAGATGTTTTTTCATACATTGAAACTTAAAATAGTTTAGTTTTACCTTTTAGATGTCTGTTCTAAACATGCAGTGAGACATTTGTTCTGTAAGGACTAATTTTCTCAAAAGAACTCATCTACTACTCAAAGTAAATTCATGAATGATAAGTTTTATAATACAAATCCTTTTATTTATTTTGTGTATAAATTCAATGTATAATAAATACTCTGCTAAAGATGGTATATTACACATGTGCTCAGAATTTTATCTGCATAACTGACTTATTTTAATGTATTGTCATTTTCATCAGTGTCAGAAAACCTCAGTATAGGAGTTTTGATAACAGGAAGAGTGATTGCAGGGTTTTTTATTTACTGTAATTATAAGTTAGTGTTTTTAAAATTTTGTAAAGAACTGTGAAACTGCGAGGATAGCTTTAGCAAGAAAGATCTTGCAACAAGTAATAAAACCTTGCTTGTTTTCTAGTTACTACAATTTGGGTGATGTGAGCCATGATTCTGTGAATAAGTTTCTGTCTCACCTTATTGAGAAGTCCTTGGTTGAATTGGAGCTTTCCTACTGTATTGAAATTGCAGAGGTATGACACATTCTAATTGCCCATATTTTCAAGAATAGGATTTTATCCTCCAGTGATACCTGGTTTTGTAATGAAATTATTATAGCACCAACAATCTATATGAATTATTAATTTTTGAAGAACATGTACTTTTCAATATACTTTTTTATTTATGTCATTTTTTTCTGTCTTTCAAAATAGGATAATCGGAACATTGAGCCTCTGACATTTGGCCGAATTGCGTCCTATTACTATTTGAAGCACCAGACAGTTAAAATGTTCAAGGACCGTTTGAAACCTGAAAGCAGTACTGAAGAATTGCTTTCAATTCTAAGTGTGAGTTTCATGTTATAATTGTGCTGTTGCTGAGTATACATTTCATAACTTTGAGTCTTAATCATTGCCACCCACTTCTTGGAATTGAACAGCAACTCTTTAAGGAGTATTTTCCTCTGTCAACCATTTTACTACTAAGTTTTATATTTAGACTAAATTCCCCATGAAGATGACTACATTTATTTATCATTCATATTTGGATCCTTCTGAGAGTAGAATGGTGAACTATTACTATTTAGGCCAGGATAAAAGGTATAAGCTGTATTGCAAAGCCAGCCAGATGGTTCCCTTGTCCTGAGAATACCATTGTCTGAATTATGATTGAAAGCTTTTCTTATTGCCCTTTTTAGATGGCTCTTCTTGAATACTTAGCTATGATGTCGCTGATGTTTCTTACCTGTTTTTTTATTAATATTCACGCTATTATCAGGAGTAACTTTCTGTGTACTCTATACTCTGATTTTCTTTTACTTTGTGGAGTTTAATAATTTAACATAAAACTTCATTGAAACAATGTGTGTACACACACATAAACACATACATTTGTATAAGTATGAATTATATTTCAAGTGGTTATTCTGACTAATATTTTTATTGTTTTTCTATACAAAAGGATTAAAAGATCTGAGGTATAACTATCAAAAATATTTTTCTAATAAAACAGATAACTCGGGCCTGTAATTCTAGCATCTCAAGAGGCTGAGCTCTGATGACTATGGTTTGAAGCCAGCCTGGCCAGAAAAGTCCATGAGTATCTTATTCCCAATTAACCAGCAAAAAAACAAAAGTGGAGGTTACCTCAAGTGATAGAGTGTAACTCTTGAGTGAGAAAGACAAGTCTCAGTGTGAGGCCCCGAGTTCAAATCACAGCATTGGCGTGAGCATACACATATACACCACACACACTCACCAAAAAAAAGAATGAAAATTTATCACTTTTGAGGGAAAAGCATTGAAATATGATATTTTTAGATTCCTACAGACTAAATTCATTAAAACAGGATTCTCTGGGTAAATGATTAACAGAAAAAGCAGTAAAATAATCATTAATAAATGTGAGTATGCAAGTTAAATTAGTTTCTGTCAGATTCAAAACTTTTTTGGGGGGGAGAGGGAGAGTCTGCTCGTGGGGCCTGAACTCTGGGCCTGGGCGCTGTCCCTCAGCTCTTCAGCTCAAGGCTAGCACTCTACCACTTGAGCCACAGTGCCACTTCTGGCTTTTTTCTTTTTGCTTACGTGGTGCTGAGGAATCAAACCCAGGGCCTCATGCATGTAAGGCAAGCACTCTACCACTGAACCACCTTCCCAGCCCCAGATTCAAAACTTTTATCTCAACCAAAATCTGGGTAATGGTAGCACATGACTGTAATCCCAGATACAGGGAATGCATGTTAGCTGAGCACAGTGGAGCACTCCCAATATCCCCAGTGACACAGGAAAGTAGGAAGTCCCAGACCAGCCCAAGTATAAAACAAGATCCTGCCTTAAAAATAATGAATGCAGGGCTGAAAAGGTGACTCAGTGGTAGAGTGCTTGCCTCACGTGCATGAGGTCCTAGGTTCAATTCCTCAGCACCGCATAAGCAAAAAAGCCTGGAAGTGGTAATGTGGCTCAAGTGGTAAAGCACTAGCCTTGAGCTGAAGAGCTGAAGGACAGCGCCCAGGCTCAGAGTTCAGGCCCCACAGCCGACAAAAAATAATAATAATAATAATAATAACAACCAATGCAAAGGGGAGGGAGGCTGGAGCCAAATCTCATGTGGTAGAGCAAGCCTGAGGCCCTGAATTCAATTCCCAGTACTGTTAATCAATTTTTGTGAGTAGTTTTTCTCACTGAAAAGTACTTTTAAATGTTTTCCTACCAAGACCAAAAGTAGGTGACTCACAGACCCTCAGTATTATCCCTACTCTCACCCCCAGATATGCATGTTGATTTCCTTGTGGTTTTCAAACTACAAGAAGCAGCAGTGAGACAGGACCTGCAGGGAGCAGGATGATAATAGGTAGAGATGGTAAAAGTGCAGCAGTGGCTGTCACTTAGTTTCTCAAATACCTGTTTGCATTATCACTATTTTTATTATTGTAATAAATTCATGTTATGATTTTTAATAATTCAGTATTATAATTTATTCACCCTCAGTCTTTCTACAAAACACTCATGGGTGGTTCTTGTTTATTAAATTTACCTATTTTCAGTATGAAAATTTAGTGTTTCTTAAGTTATTCCATTCTATATTCTATTCTATATTCTATATTCTATTCTTTTGAGAGTTATTTTGAACTTATAATATTTTATTTAACTTGTCAGTGATAAAGCTTTCTCTTTTTTACTCACATGTGTCTCTTTTTTGTTTTCTTGGTATTAATTATAATATGGAAATTACACTTATTAAGACTTTCTTTTAAATCCTTAAAATGAGTAATAATATGATTGTTGTTGGCACCAAGAAAATAATCTAGAAGGCAATCATGGAATGGAAAAAGAATATTAAAACTTTGATTTACCAAAATACTTAAAAATATATATACATACTATTTTCCTTCAATTAATTTCAAAGCATAGTTGATAGATATAGTATAGATCAAAAATATATCCAGAAAGGGCTGAAATACAATTAATAAAAATGAAAAATTAAATTTATTAAAAATTGCAAAAAGCCAGAAGGAGCTGTGTCTACAAGCTAGCTACTTAGGAGGCTAAGATCTAGGGAGCCAGGTTCAAAGCCAGCTTGGACAGAAATGTTCCTGAGACTCTTATCTCCAATTAACTAACAAAAAGACAAAAATGGATGTGTGGCTCAAGCTGTAGAACACTCACTTTGAGCAAAAAATCTAAGGAACATCTCTCAGGGGACACACACACACACACACACACACACACACACACACACACACACACACACACACACACACACACACACACACACACACACACACACACACACACACACACACACACACACACACACACACACACACACACACACACACACACACACACACACGAGATACAATTGTGACTGAAGAGATCACAAATGCCTATTTTTTTATCCTTAAGAATTTTATGGTCTTCTTTTTTCTCTTGTCAATCTGTTTTATTTTCACATAATAGTGCCTACTGATTATCACTCTATTTTTAAAATAATTTTTATTGAGATTAAGTGATTACATAAATTGCACAAATTTCACAGTATTGTATATACTGATACTTGGTTAAAGTCACCAACACATTTTAACCTTCATATCACTCTATTATATAAAAAATTTAATCAACAGTAAAAAAAAAAAAATACACTGCCAATGATTTTTTTATCCTTGTTACAGTTCTTTGAGACCTCTGTTTCCCACTTTTAGAAATCAAACTGTCTCTACTTATACTTTTTTATATCATCATCTTTAAATGACAATAAAGGTAGATATAAGGCCAAAGGTTTTATTGAAACTCTTTTCTTTCACTAATCTTCTACAGTAGTAACCCATTTGCTTAAATTTTCTTTCCAATACAGCCATTTAAAAAATAAGTAGTTTTTGTGGAGCAACTACTATATGCCAGCCACTTAGCCTAATTTATAAGCACCAAGCAACTTTTCATGGCATTGAATTTTATGAAAATTAAATTACTTTATGGATTATGGAAAGTAGCTTTCTCCTATAACTCCCTATCATATCTTGGCACATTGTATCTTTATCCAATGACTCAGTTCTAGCTATAAAAGTTTTTCTAAGTATTGAAATATAAAAGTATATATTTTTAGAAATTAAAGCCAGGCACCAGTGGCTCACACCTGTAATCATAGCTACACAGGAGGCAGAGATCTGAGGATCACGGTTCGAAGCCAGTCCGGGCAGGAAAGTCTGTGAAACTCTTATCTCCAGTAAACCACCAGAAAACCGAAAGTGGCACTGTAGCTCAGGTGGTAGAGCATTAGTCTTGAGCTGAAGAGCTGAGGGACAGTGCTCAGGCCCAGTGTTCAAGCCCCATGACCGACAAAAAAAAAAAAAAAGAAGAAGAAGAAATTAAAAACATACACTACTGTTAAAATTTGTTACCTTATAATTTAGAATACAAATACTAAGTATATATATGTATATATATGCACACATATATATTACTTGTAAAATAATTATTTCAGCATCCCGAATTGAAGATTTACATTTTTAAGTTTTAAACCATCTGATGCTATTTCAGAAAGGTTAGGTATTTTAGAAGAGCCCTTGCCAAGTTTTTTTTAACACTATGAATTAATAAGCTTCATAATTAAGGCAGCTGCTTCACACCTCTATTGTTAACCAATGACATTACATCTGTCTTGCTTCACTGATGCCCTCCTCCTACTTATTGAAGCATTTAGCAGTTTTGGCAACAGGGATTACATGGCTTGGAGTTAGTGGTCTAATTAGACATAAGTGAAAATCCTAAGGGAAAAGGACATTTAAAAAGTAATTTGAAGAATCTCCTAATGAGGTTGGCACTGAAAGCCCAAGTCTACAGAAGAAGTGCCTGTCGTCATGGCAAACCAGGAGCATGATTTGATATATTCAGTGGACTTTTCGAAGGTAGCCTATTTTAAAACAGTAACAGAAATGAGACGCTTTTAAAGCTTGGGAAAATGCATTTGGGAACTTGGCTATTCTAAAATAGCAATCATATTCTTATATTAATAACTGAAGGAGAGCAAACTATGCCCCCCAAATATATTTATGCCTCTAGGTTTTCAGCTATTTTTATAAAATATACTTGATTTTTTTATGTTTCTTATACAGAAATACATGATGTAGTTTTATGTCAAGTATCCAATAAGATTATAGTTATATTAAATATTGGATTGTGTACATGTATATCAAATATCCAATTTAAAAAAATATGAAAATCTTATTTCCCAAAAAAGACAGATATTAACCAAAAGAAAATTTTGTGTGTTGATGTAAATTAAAGCCATTCCACATGTAGAAAAGTACCAGAGCAATATGATTTTTATTTATCAATACATTGCCAGACTGGCAGTACTGCTTTGTTTAAAAACAGTGACATAAAGATGTTCTGCAGATTACATTCTTTTTTCCTTTGCATTTTCATAAAACATTCTCAATAATAGAGAATTCATAATGCTTGAATTTTGTCACTTTGGAGCATGGCTACAAATCTTTTTGTGGCAAACTACAAAAAAAAAACCATTCTCAAGTTTACAAGGTTAGAAAAGCAAGTAAGAATTTAAATGTAAAGCTAAATAAAAAGAACTAGGCAGACAAAATTAGTGGTGAGGCATCCAGACTGTAAAATTAAAGAATTTGTTAAAAGGAAGACAAAAGAAAGGAAGGGTTAACTAAGTAACAGTGAGCACACCAACCTCATGCCCTTCTATTTCCAAATAACCTGTGACAATCACAGGATCCCATCTGCTACTCTGTCTCTGAGCGGGAAGCCTGATGGGATATCTTCCAGGGTCTGTGAGAAGAGCTTCCCTAACCCTCAGGCTGGGGAGCTTCCTGGCATCTTTTGGAGAGGCACAGATGGCAAATGTCTTGGGAAAAAAAAAGTATCTTTCTACTCTCTTGGTCCTTTTCCCTTGAGACCTTCTTTATTCTCCCATATTTCTTAGCTACTCCAGAACTCTTAGTTTATAAACTCACTTCAACAAAGAGAAAAGTGAAATCTTTCCTTAGTTAAAGGCCTGAAGATCATATAAGTCTGATTGTCCGTTAGAAGACTAAAGATTTTTAAGCTCTCATATTTAGTGTGTATAAAATGTATTTGTGATGCTACCTGGAACTTGTCCTATTTTGAAATTCTGTTCCTTTTGTTTCCTGATTACTTCCATTTTCAGGTCCTACAGAATAACTGTCAATTATTAGGGTTCTAAAAGTTGGCAAATAGATGGGGTTTTAATGAAGAAATGGCTTTAGCTATTAAATTATGAATAATCTTCATATTTCTTCCATTATAATATGTTAAACAACTCTCTCATTTTAAAAAGATCAAACTATATGCATGATGTGTCATAATAAAACTCCTTACTCTGTACAATTTATTATATGTGATAGATACATACATACATTCATAGATACATAGATAAGACTCACCCCTCCCCAAGGTGAAACAGTAGGTAAAAATAACTTAGTTACAATAGGAAAAGAACAGATGTAGAATTCAAAATTACCTGTTTAAAAAAAAAAAAGTTTGTCATTGTTTATTAAGACTCACTAGTTATTGCAAATAAGGGAAACCATAGGACCTATGTTTCTTTAGGCCTGGCTTACTGCACTTAATATAATTTTTTCCAAGTCTTTCCATTTCCTAACAAATGGGGCAATGTCATTCTTTCTGATGGAGGCATAGAATTCCATTGCGTGTGTGTGTGTGTGTGTGTGTGTGTGTGTGTGTGTGTGTGTTTGACTTATTCATCTATGTAGGGGAATCTGGGTTGTTCCATATAATTTTTTCCAAGTCTTTCCATTTCCTAACAAATGGGGCAATGTCATTCTTTCTGATGGAGGTATAGAATTCCATTGCATGTGTGTGTGTGTGTGTGTGTGTGTGTGTGTGTGTGTGTGTGTGTATTTTTTTGACTTATTCATCTGGGTTGTTCCATATCTTAGCTATGGTAAATAATGCTGTGGTAAACATAGCTTTAGTATGGTCTTGTTTGTGATCATTTGGGTAACTGCACAAAAGTGGGATTGCTGGGTCATAGGGGAGCTCTATATGGAGTCTTTTGCTTTCCAAACTGGTTAAACAAGTTTATACTCCTACCAACAATGCAGTAGGGTTTCCTTCTGGCCACATCCCCTCCAGCATCTGTTGTTATTAGATTTCTTGATTATAGCCATTCTAACTGAGGTGAGGTGGAATCTCAATGTTGTTTTGATTTGCATTTCTTTTATGGCTAGAGAGGTTGAGCATTTCTTCATGTGTCTATTGGCCATTCGTATTTCCTCTTCATAGGAGTTTCTCTGTAAGTCTTTAGCCCAAGCCCACTTGTTTATCGGGCAGTTGTTTCTTTGAGGATTTGTTATTGGGGGATTTAATTTTTGAGTTCCAAGTATAGTTTAGGTATAAGACCCTTATCTGTTGTATGGCTAGTGAAGATCTTCTCCCAATCCGTGGGCTTTCTATTGATCTTGCTAGCTATGTCCTTTGCCATGCAGAAGCTCTGCAATTTCATGCAATCCCATTTGTCCAACCTTTCTTTGTGTGTTTCTGAGAAAATTTTGTCCATTGCCTAGGAGACCTAGGGTTTCTCCTATTCCTTCCTGTAATGTTTTCAGGGTGTCTGCTTTGACTTCGAGATCTTTGATCCATTTGGAGTTAAAGGTCAAAAGCTATCTACATATGACCAGATAAGATGATGTTAAACGAAATGAACCCCAAGATAGGGACAAGTGTTTTTTTTCTTTCTTGCTATTGTTCCTAACGTATTTATAATGTACCATGTGATATTTTTTTTTGTTTCTTTGTATGTTCCTCCCCCACAGTATAACCTGTTTTCACTGTATTTGATACCAGTTCCAGTATATATACACTTCTCTAGCTTAGAGAGGGCAAAGGAAAAAGCAAAATGCTTAAATAGGGATACAGGTTGGCCCATTGTAACAATGAGATGTACAAGACACTATGTTGAAAAACAAACTTTACAATTTAGGTGGGGAGGTGAGGAGAGAAGAATGTAGTTGTGGAGGTAGGAGTGAAGGGAGGGAAGGGGAAAAACAAAGGAGGAGGTAACAATGCTTGATAGGAAATGTACTCATGACCTTGCTCATGTAACTGTATGCCCTCTGTACAGTATTTTTACAATAAAAAACATATTTTTTAAAAATAAATGAACACAATGATTGCATGGGTAAAAAAAAAAAAAGATTCACTAAACATTCTGCCCAGTACAACTATTTAGTGTACTTGAGGAATAACAAAGAAATAGAACACAAATTCATGTCTTTTTTTATTTTTGTTAATATTTTTTATTGTGAAAATACTGTACAGAGGGGTTACAATTACATGGGCAAGATAATGAGTACATTTCTTATCAAGCAAATTCATGTCTTTAAGGAGACTTATTCTAGGACCCAAAACCCATATGAACACAAAAGTATTTGTATTTGTCCCTGTACACCGTTGCTTAACATTACTTTACCTGTGTGCAAGAAGTCCAGTCCTACTCACAGCACACAAGGCAAGAATGGCTGGCACTGTTGTCTCTGAATATCAGAATTACCAGACTGGCAGGACTGGATCATAAGCACTAGTCACATAAGACACTTGCAAAGAGAGACTCTAAAGATTTAGACAATTTTAAATTAGAAATATCTTGAATAGTTCCATTATGAATGAAGTAAAAACAAAAATAGTTGTCTTTCCAGAAAACCCTGTGGAAGATTTTTTTGTATTTTTCTAAACATTTTTATTAAGAGGTAATACATACCATATAGTTTACTTTTCCAATCTAATGGCATTTAGTATTCATAGGCTATAGCCATCACTGTCACCACAACCAATTTTAGAACATTAACTCCTGGAAAATACATTATTTATAAATATATTTTCTCATTCTGTATGTTGAACCTTCACTCTATTTGCTGAGCAGTAGCTTTATAGTTTAATGTAATTCTGCTTGTGCATTTTTGCTTTTATTGGCTTTTCTGAGATCATATTTTTAGAAAGCCATTGCTCAGATCGCATCATAGAAGCTTTTCCCCTTTATCTTTTGTTTAGTTGTTTCACAGTTGAGTTCTTTTTCTATTATATTTTTATTTTCTTTAAGTAGTTTTATAAATGGATTATCATTCAACAGGTCAGTTTATCTGTACAATGCATCTTGATCAATATCATGTCTTTTATTATTCTCCCTCATCCCTCTCAACCCCACCCCTTCCCTCAATTCAATTCCACTTGAATTTTCAAGACAGTCTAATTTCATTCTTCTGCATGTGAATATCTAGTTTTCCCAGCACCATGTATTAAAGAGACTATCCTTTTCCAATTATGTAATTTTTGATACCTTTGTAGAAAAATCACTTCACTCAAAAGGCATAAATTGCTGGGCTCTAATCTATTTCATTGGTCTGTTCATCTGTTTTTGACAGCACTATGCTGTTTTGGTTACTATAGCTTTGTAACATATTTTAGAATACACATATTTAACATGTAACATATTCTAAGAACAAATCTTCCAGCTTTGTTGTTTTTCACTCAGGATATCCTTATTATTTGAGTGTTTATTTGTGGTCATATACATTTTAGGATTGTTTTTCTATTTCTGTAAGAAAGTCATTTCTATTTTTATAGGACTTCATTGAATCTGTATATTGCTTTGGGAAATATGGACATTTGAAATATACTCTTCTAATCCATGAACAAAGGTTATCTTTCCATTTATTTGCATCTTCTTAAAAATCTTTTGTCAGTGTTTTTATTGTTTTCAGTGTAAAGATCTTTTACCACTTTGATTTTTTTCTTTTTTTGGAGTACTTTGCTATTATGTGGAAATTTTACCAATGTTTGGGAATTTTTTTCTTAAAACTTTAAAGCATTTATTACACCTTATGGTTCTATAATAGCATTGTTAGAGCTAATATCTTGTCCTCTGCAAACACAGACAATTTAACTTCTTCCTTTCAATATTAAATATCCTTTTGTTTGTCTTCTTCTTTCCTAATTGTTCTGGTTAAGTTTTCTGGCCTTTATTGAATAGAACTATTTGGAAATGTGAGTATGTATACATTCATAATGAAGAAATAAAAAATTGTTTTATAATGAAAATACAAAGAATATAATCTTGGTAATAATATCTCCAAATCTGAACATTTTCAGTCTAATTTTGGTAGGCAGAAAGCATTATTACATTTTTTGATTAGTAAAACATAAGCAGAAACTTAATATTTACTAAAGCATTTTAAAATCTAATTTTCATGTACTAGAAATTAGTTCCTTCTGTAAGTATTTCTAACTTAATCCTAACAAAATTTAAGTACACTAAAGTCATTATTGGGATCTCTTCTATCCAGCAGGTGGAGCAGTTCAGAAATCAATGTTGACTCCTTCCTCTATTAATACTAAGTTAGAACTGCTTCAAAAGTTCATGCTGAGGCCTGGGAAGTTGGCTCAGTGGTAGAGTGCTTGCCTCACTTGCATGAGGTCTGAGTTTGATTCCTCAGAACCACATAAGCAGAAAAAAGCCGGAAGTGGTGCTGTGGCTCAAGTGGTAGGATGCTAGCCTTGAGCTAAAGAGCTGAAGGACAGTGCCCAGGCCCAGAATTCAGCCCCCAGTTCTGACAAAAAAAAAAAAAAAAGTTCATGCTGATTCATATATAGATATATATCTACATGTCTCAACAAAATCAAAATGTTGTTTCCATTTAAAATCTACCATCCTGTCTTTTATCCTCTAGCCAAGTAAGTAAATAGGTTTGATCATTTTCAATACTTAATCCACTAGATATACTTCAGTATCATTTCTGTTTAATAGGATAAAAGAATAAACAAACACTACAAAGTCCTTTCAATCCCCCTGTTAGTATAAGCAAAGTTCTACAAATTATATAATTTTGGAAATATGGAATTTTCTAGTGAACAACTAATCACAGAATTACCTCATAATGCTTAGGGACATGCCACTTTTTAGGTTAAGAAGTAACATGCCAGGCTTTTTCTAGCCACTAGAGGATTGCACAGAATTCCTAAAAACAGGGCTGGGAAGGTGGCTCAGTGGTAGAGCGCTTGCCTTGCATGCCTGAGGCCCTGAGTTCGATTCCTCAGCACCACATAAGCAAAAAGAAAAAAGCCGGAAGTGGCACTGTGGCTCAAGTGGTAGAGTGCTAGCCTTGAGCTGAAGAGCTGAGAGACAGTGCCCAGGCCCAGAGTTCAGTCCCCATGACCGGACCCAAAAAAAAAAAAAAAAAAATTCCTAAAAATAAATTAATGAATGAATTGGAATTGCACATTTTAGGTTAATTTTTTATACATTCCTTTTTTGTGAATTATCTCCTAGTATGTTTAAAAAGCAAGTTATTGTATTTAGTCATCTCCTTTCTTTATTGTTTTTATGTATAATAGTACATTTTGCAGAAAGTCGAGCAATACAGTTAACCTTACTAGTTTTTCTTATTCTCAGCTAGCTTTTCTTACACTTAGTCCAAATATATTACTCACTATATAATATAAATTAGAAAGATTAATTCATATTAGTAGAACACTTCAAATAGGCCTTTACCTATTTGCAGTACATAACAATTTTTAGCTGTTACTTTTCAACTGTATTAATAAATGAATATTAAGAAAGTAGTTATACTTATCATCTTACATGGTTATTATAAGGAAACAAGTGACTAGCTCTATCTTCTAATTCTTTGCCTTCCCCATCCTGTAGCATTTTCTGACTTTTCTCTCTGATTTCTCTGTTCAGGCTCCCTTGTTCCCTTTGTTGTCTCTTCTCAGGTTAATATTTTACTGGAGGTCATATCTCTGGGCTATAAGGACCACAGGGGAGTGAGAAAGTTTGCAGAAGTAATGATTCACTGCCACAGTATTATTCTACCTCCAAATTAAAAAAAAAACACTGATTCTTCTTTTTTAATATATATTTTTATTATTATTGTAATGATAATCTAATGTCCCTTTGAACAGTGTCACCCCTTCCCTCTCTCTCTCTCCCAGTTTTTCCCTCGCATCCATACCCACAAGTTGTATAGTTCCTTTTCAACATAGTGTCTAGTGAGTCCCACTTTTGGATTTGTTTGTCCTTTGCCTCACTCTTTCTGTGCCCCACTCTGACCCTCCCCAAAACAGATAAACTTACCAGGAACAAAACAAAAACAGCAACTCCTTTCCATTTCTTGGAATTCATTTTAATAAATATTATTTCCTATGATCATATGCACACAGGTATTGAATCTTTGTGATCATCTCCTATCCCCCTTTGATCTCATTGTGTGACTGGGATCTAGAATGCATGTATAAAGTCTACAAATAAAAGCTGAGCGCTGGCAGCTCATGCCTGTAATCCTAGAAAGTCTGAGCAGGAAAGGCTGTGAGTCTCTTATCTCCAATTAACCACCAGAAAACTGGAAGTAGACCTGTGATTCAACATGATAGAGCATTAGCCTTGAGCAAAAGATTTCAGGGACAGGGCCCAGTCCCTGAGTTCAAGCCTCACAACTGACGGGAAAAAAAAATTTAAACAACTCATAACGTAATTTTGATTATAATGATCACCGGTATGCTTTCAAATAAACATTTATTTGAATTAGAAACTTGGACTTGAAAGTTATGAAGACATTACATTAGTAAGAAAATTTATTAGAGAATAAATGAGAATCTGCATAATAGCCAAGAAACCATTAGGAACCTGGCAGGGAAAAAAAAAAAATCAGTGAAGTCAAATTGGCTGTTTTATTAAGTTTATATTCTAGAAAAATTCTCTTACTTCAATTATAGTTAAATCTTTGATCAACTTAATTTAGTTCTTTAGTAATATTAACTCAAAGTTTATTTTCAATACTTAACATGTTGTTTTCTTATGTTTTATAATTAAATAAATAATGCATTATTTACTGTGAACCATATTCAGAGCCTTCATATTTATAGATTTTTTTAAAAAAATAAGCATTTTGTTGTATACCATATACTAAGTTTCAAAATTTTGCCAGTTAATACTGAAGGTATTTTTTTTATAAGACCCAACTGTGTATTGCCTACAAGAAATGCATGTCACATGTAAGGACAGATTCAGACTAAAAGTAAAAGGATAGAATAAGATAGCCGTGCAATGGAAGCCACAGACAAAGCAAGAGTAGCCATAACAGTATCAGATAAAAATACAGTGTAAGTCAAAAGCAACAGAAAGTCAATTAATTCAACAAGAGAAAATTTTATTTATTTATTTATTTTTTATCAGTCATGGGGCATGAACTCTGGACCTGGACTCTGTCCCTCACCTCTTTAGCTCAAGGCTAGCACTCTACCACTGAAGCCACAACATCACTTCTGGTTTCCTGAGTAATTTATTGGAGATAAGCGTATCACAGCCTAAGAGTCTCAAAGAACCTTCCTGCCTGGGCTGGCTTTGAAGCAAGATCCTCAGATCTCAGCCTCCTAAGTAGCTAGAATTACAGGTGTGAGCCACCAATGCCAGACTCTTTGTTTCACTGACTTTCACTTTATTTTAGTTTCCATTCCATTTATCATTTTGCAGATATTTATGGGGTTTTTTTTTTAATTTTTATTTTCTGGGCTGGGAAGGTGGCTCAGTGGTAGAGGGCTTACCTTGCATGCATGAGGCCCTGGGTTCGATTCCTCAGCACCACATAAGCAAAAAGAAAAAAGCCAGAAGTGGCGCTGTGGCTCAAGTGGTAGAGCATTAGCCTTAAGCTGAAAAGCTGAAGGACAGCACCCTGGCCAGAGTTCAGGCCCCATGACCGGACCCCAAAAAAAAAAATTATTTTCTTACAGTGCTGGGTTGGAACTCAGGGTTTCACATTTGCTAAACAGTCACTCTACCACTTGAGCCATATTCCCAACCCTCTGATCTTTATTATTTCTTTCTTTCTACTAATTTTTGGTTTGGTTTGTTCTTGTTTTTCTAGTGCCTTGAGATGCAACAATCATTGATTGGAAGTCTTTCTACTTCTCTATTGTTAAAGAGTTCTCTCCTAGAACTTCTTTTGTTATATCTTATAGATTTTTATACATATCTCTTTTAATTCATTTCAAGCAATTTTTAAATTTCTTCTTTGATTTGATCATTGACCTACTAGTTGTGCAAAAGCAAGTTGTTTGGTTTATATGTATTCCTTCATTATTGTTCTCTCTCATATACAACACACAATATGATTTATATTTTGTAATCTTTGTTGTGACTTATTTTATGGCCTATCTTTTGGTCTATCCTGGAAAATGCTACATGTACTGTGAAGAAAAATGTGTCTTTGGTAGTTGTGGGATAGAATGCTCTATAGATGTCTCTTAGGTCCATTGGCTGTAGAGTTCAGTAAACCTCTAATGTTTCTTTGTTGATTTTTAGTCTGAATGATTTGTATACTGTTGAAAGTAGGGTCTTCATCCATTACTTGACTTTAGGTCCTGTAGATCTATTAATCTTGCTTTATACATGTGGGTGCTCCTATATTGAGTGCATATGCATTTAAAATTATTATTTTTGCCAGGTGCCAGTGGCTCACGCCTGTAATTCTAGCTACTTAGGAGGCTGAGATCTGAGGATCTTGTTTCAAAGCCAGCCCAGGCAGGAAGGTTCTTTGAGACTCTTAGGCTGTGATACGCTTATCTCCAATAAATCACTCAGGAAACCAGAAGTGATGTTGTGGCTTCAGTGGTAGAGTGCTAGCCTTGAGCTAAAGAGGTGAGGGACAGAGTCCAGGTCCAGAGTTCATGCCCCATGACTGATAAAAAATAAATAAATAAATAAAATTTTCTCTTGTTGAATTAATTGACTTCTTTATAATTATGTAATGACTGACTTGTCACTTTCTGTTGCTTTTGACTTACACTGTATTTTTATCTGATACTGTTATGGCTACTCTTGCTGGCTATCTTATTCTATCCCTTTACTTTTAGTCTGAATCTGTCCTTACATGTGACATGCATTTCTTGTAGGTAATACACAGTTGGGTCTTATAAAAAAATACCTTCAGTATTAACTGTCAAAATTTTGAAACTTAGTATATGGTATACAACAAAATGCTTATTTTTTAAAAAAAAATCTATAAATATGAAGGCTCTGAATATGGTTCACAGTAAATAATGCATTATTTATCTAATTATAAAACATAAGAAAGAGATATTTCCTTCACTTCTACGTGGAACCAGTACAATTTCTGAGTGGTACATGCTCCAGAAAATAGTGTACTTTCAGAGCAGAGGCTTTCGGACAGAAGTCCTACAGTAAAACATAGGGGCAAAAGCCAGAGGCATTATTCTCAATGTGAGCCTGCTCTGGCCTGGAGTAACTCCAATCACACACACACACACACACACACACACACACACACACACACACACACACACACACACACACACACACACACACACACACACACACACACACACACAAACACACACACACACACACACACACACACACACACACACACACACTCAATGTGGGCCTGCTGTGGCCTAGAGTAACTCCAATCACACACACACACACCCCTAACACACACACCCCTAACACACACTAACACACACACACACACACACACACACACACACACACACACACACACACACACACACACACCTAATAAAGCCAGGTTTGGTTTTAGCAAAGAGGTGCTGGACTTACATTTCCTCGTGTCTCTTGAATAAACATGTATACATGGAGCACTGACTAGAGCTATTCTGCTGAGTGCTAAGGATATTAATGAGACCTTCTCCTCCAAGGAAATGGGCAGTGGAAAAGACAGACACACAGACCCACACACATGGAAATTATGAAATGTAGGTCATGGTACCCAAAAGGAAAAAAACACATGGTGTTATACTGATATATATTATAATCACATTTAACCTAATCTGGAAGGGTTAGAAAGTAGGAAGAATAATTTGGCCATAAAAGCCAAATTCTTCAAGCTAGAGCAAAAGGCCCTGAATTCAAGCCCCAGTACAGGAATAGGCACACATGTGCGTACTTGCAGTGCACGCGCGCGCGCGCGCGCGCACACACACACACACACACACACCTCCCTCTACCCTCAACTAAAACAGAACATGATTTTTATCCAAGGAAGTCAAGTATAACAATTTAGTGGTGACTGGAACCTAAGGCTGGAAATGAAATAGAGAAAATCAGATATAAGCTTTATAAAACATTGTACCTTGTGGATTTGGGGCAAGAATAACAATATATAAAATGTTTAAGTATTTTAAATACACAAAATTTGATACACAGCAAAATATTACTTCCTTTTAATGTTTGGGTTTTTTTGCCAGTACAGAAGTTCAAACTCAAGGCTTCACATTTAATAATAGGCAAGCACTCTACCACTTGAGCCAAGGCCTTCAGCCATTTTGTTTCTCGGCTGTTTTTCAGATAAAGTCTTCCACCTTTTGATCCAGACTGGCTTCTGATCACCGCTATATCTGAAATTACAAGCATGAGACAGATTTTTGTTTTGTTTTTATTGGTCATGGGGCTTGAACTCTGGGCCTGGGCGCTGTCCCTCAGCTCTTCAGCTCAAGGCTAGTGCTCTACCACTTGAGCTACAGCACCACTTCCAGTTTTCTAGTGGTTTATTGGAGATAGGAGTCTCACCGTCTTTCCTTCCCAGGCTGGCTTTGAACCGTGATCCTCAGATCTCAGCCTCCTGAGTAGCTAGTATTACAGGCGTGAGCCACCGGCGCCCAGCTGAGACAGATTTTTATTGAGATGGGAGTCTCATTAACTGGTTGACCAGACTCACCTCTACTCAAGAGAGTTGGAATTACAAGTGTGATCTGTCAAACCCAGCCACTTTAATTTTTAATGACAGATTAAATGTCCCTTTTTTCTCTTCACTGTACTTGTCCAATCTTTTGCTTTCTCTTTCTCTATTATAGTTTCTTCTTGGCTTTCTTTACTGGTTATGGTTTCTCTTGTTTGTCCTTTATGTTCTTTTATTTGGAATTTTGTCTTATTCCTGTTAGATAATTCTTAAACACATTTATTTAGCATTCACTATGTTAGGTACAAGAAAAAACATGATAATAAGATATGGTCCTTGCCTTCAAGAAGGAAATAAACTTATGTACAGTTTGAACTTAGCTATGATGAAAATGTAATCTGTCCCAGTATATCTGGAGTATGCTACAAGTCTAATTATTAACAAAATTGGTTTAAGACAAACAGATATGATTACACCATTTCTTAACTATTTGACTTAGGAGTTGTCAATATCTTCGTACCTCATGCTCTTCTATAAATCATAGGAAAGATTAAATAAAACAATATATGTAAAGCTTTAATAAATTTCCTACTATATAGTAGTTATTCATGTCTGTTTTTGCTAGCTTTAACTTATAATAGAGTTATACGAAGAACAAATTCTAAGTTTATATATAAATCATATATATAAATATATATATAAATCATATTTGTATAGAACTATTACCATTATCCTCTGCTTCTCAAAGTATTACAAGAAAAGTTTCAATTCTTTAAACTGTAATTGGTTAGTGTTCTTGGTCTGATTTATCAGTCAGGATGGCCTCAGCACTTTATCCGTACTGCAAGTCACCTTATGTGAGGAAGTCAAAGTTCAGATCCTGCATGCTCATCACTTTCACATCATCTTAAAGTTGAAAACATTTTTAGTCAAACTCTCATAGACCAGGAACCATCTGTAAATAATTTGTAACTTCTTACATGTGAACTTAAGGCGTTTTCCTTTTTTTTTTTTAATGCTGGTACTGAGGCTTAATCTCAAGAACTTGTGCTCTCACTCAGCTTGTTCACTCCCAGCTAGTGCTCCACCACTTGAGCCATAAATCTGATAAGGCTTTTTAAAGAAAATCAGCGTAGAAAATACTTATAGTTTGTTTATATATGTCTCTTCTAGTATTATAGTATTTTATGTGCCTTGTCAGTTAATAAAGGATTACTTCCTAATTCACATAATAAGAAATAATATATAATAAGAAAAATACCTAGTTATTCTCATCTATTTCCTTTCATTATAAAAATAAAGTTAATTTTTACAGAATAGAGGTGGAAGCCAGGCATAATAACTTATATTTGTAATCTAAGATATTCAGGAGGCAAACAGACAGGTGACAGTGCAAGGCCAGCCTCAAAAAGCAAAAGATTCCATCTTGCTTCTTGATTTTGTCATTTGTTTTTTCTAAAGCAAAATGCCTGTATGTATGTCTTAAGAAGTAGAGTGCCTGCCTAGCAAGAGGATACTCTGAATTTAGGCGAGGGGGGCCGGTGGAAATCAGTAAACTTTCCTCATGATGTTGGAGTCTGAGAAGTCCATTACATCCTAACATAGCAGAGGGTGTCATAAGGTAAAGCAGACCAAGTCTGCTACCTTAGGATCCTGTTTCTTTACAAAGCCAATAATGCTATCATTGATGCCCCACTCTTAAGGACTTCATCGAATCCTAATTACCTCCCAATGATCACACCTACAAATACTACTAACTTCCTAGTGTGAGAATTAAGTTTGTAGTACTGTCATACTCTAAGGACTAAATGAATATTTTGATTATATATATATATGAAATACATATATGAAATATATATGTGTGTGACAAATTCCTAGAGAACTTTTCTCTCCACTGCTGCATTAGATCTGAAAGTCTTTTGTTTTCTAAATTCAAATGATTGTGCTCTGCTCTCATGTTAGCCAAATAAAATTCATAGAAATGGTCTTTAGTAAAGCAGAGTATTCACACCTCAAATTTATAAACTGTTAATCTTTTATATTCATTATTTTATATGTAACTCAAAAGAATAATGCATTTGGCAGCACAATAGTTAATTTTCTGTGTATACTTGCTTCATCCTATTAGATGTAGGTCCTATGTACCATCTTGTGGAATGACAAATCCAACAAATTGTAGCTGTTTTCTATTAATTTGTTCAACAGTGTCAGTAAGTTTGTAAAATAAATGTCAAACAGGTGTCATCTCTGACAGAACTCTGCTAGACCCAGCAAAGGAGCTGGCAATGTTGCTCTGCCATACTGAAAGCACACAAAGTGCTGTGACCTTGAACTGCTTTCACAGTTTTAAACACTGAAGGAGGAAAGAAGACAAATCAGGGGAAAACAAAAGATAAATAAATTTTTTTGAACCCACAAAAAAATGTTAAGGCGATACTGGATTAAGACTTAAAGGCAGTGTTTTTATTTAATCATTGACTAGAGATATGTGGCAGTTGTTTAAAATGTTTCTATCAATGGAGTTTCTACATATATATCATGTGAATTTCATAATGAAATATATTTAGAATATTTTTATCTTTGATGATTTTAAAGACCTACATATCTTTGGGGATCTAGAGACTATCATTACAAACATCAATCATCATTACACTGTGGATATTATTAAATTACTAAAGAGCTCATTAATACAAAGCTGATAGGACTGGATGTCACAGTAACAAACCACAGAGCATGCACTTGGCATACACAAGTAGACTCAATCTCCAACACATTCATAAAAAAACATAAATAGACAAATCAATAATAAATAAGTAAATGGATAAGTAAATAAATTAATCATGCAATTTGTATCTGTACATCAAAGAAATACTTGTTTTTCCTTTTTGAAGAAGACAGATTTCAGAGACATCTATCATTATCTGTCTGTCTATGTATCTATCATATTAATGATTAAAACAGAGCTTTATTAAAATAGAGCCACTTGCCAAACAGTCCCCTTATGAAACAAGTGGTTAATTGATACACTTGAGAATCAGTAATGCATATATCCCTTATATATTCTCATATTGAGTTCTAGAAGTGTAATGTCTAGTTCATTAGCCCAAACAAATACCAAACTTAAGAACTGTACTTTACAAGCCCTAAACATACTATGTCTTCCAATGTTTAAGGCACCAAGGAAAGGCTAACTAAATTGAAGAATTGAGCTAGTTTAGCAGGCAGTATGGGCTTACCAACTTCATTTGTGTGTATACATTTGTGCATCCGTGTGTGTGTGTGTGTGTGTGTGTGTGTGTGTGTGTGTGTGTGTGTGTGTGTGTGTGCGCATGTGCATGTGTGCATATGATGCTATGGGGTTTGAATATGACTTTAGCCATAAGAATGCATGTTTGCTTTCTCTTCATTCACACAGAGCAGATGGATGCTTGACTGCCTGCTAATCCACAGCTGGAATGGTTTCAGCAGTTTCCACGTTGCCGGGTTAGAGTGGCTTTTCTAGTGGACTGAGAGGGCAGCAAAGGAGGGATATCATTATTCATCAGTATCCCAGTGGGAGCGCTGCCAGCAGAGATTAATTTTTTCTGTTATGCTTGTAAAACAAGCTCAGGTGGAGTCTCTAATCCTCAGGGCACGGGTGGCAGATCAAGAAAGATGCTACAAAGCTAGTTAATTTTCTGATTCTGGGAGAAACAGAAGCTCTGTTAGATGTATAAATACATGATTGCAAATTTAAATAGCTCAAATCCAAATGGGATCTTCCCAGACATCTGGCATTGAAAATCTCTATTTTCCTTTGTTGTCTTTAAATAAAACTTATTAAAAGTTTACCTAGGAACCAATGTATTAGTAACTATGAATACTAGAGAGTGCTTGATTTTTATGGGTTAATAACATAAAGGATGTAAGTTTTACAAATAAGAACTAAATCTTACAACACTTTCTGCCTAAGCAGATTCTAAATTGAGTGTCCAACCTACCCACTCACATACAAGTCTTTGATTATGGATTGGAAGTTAGTTTGGGTTTATTACTGTTATTTTGTTGGTTTCTTGTTTTTAGATGTATATCTAGTTTGTCTTTCAATGTTTTTACCTATTTTCCCCATTTATGATAAACATGTGGCAACTGTTTCCTTTTTATCATATTGTGTGACCTATCATCATGTCTCTCTTTTTGAAAAATGAACGTTGGCTTCAAGATAAATTAAGGTGACTTTTTTAACAAACTTAGCAGTGCAAAAGATGAGATTTATTTTTAAAAAAAAGAATAAAAACAACATTTTATCAACCAGGCACTGGTGGCTTATGCCTATAATCCTAGCTACTCAGAGTCTGAGATCTGAGGAACACGGTTCACAGCCAGCTGAAGCTGGAAAGTCCATGAGACTCTTATCTCCTATTAAACATCAAAAAAGCTAGAAGTAGAGCTATGATCAATGGTAGAGCATTAGCCTTGATCATAAAAGCTCAGGGACATTGTCCAGGCCCAGGAAAAAAATTACCTTAGAAAATGAAGCTGAAAGCTATGTGAAGAAAGTTCACTTATTTTTATATTCCATAAAATGTGGACCTTCATCTTAGCTACTTTTTAACTTCAGAACACAGGCTAAAACTTTGTAGTGTTTGACAAAAAATTGCTAATATAATTGTATGTATCAAAGCATAATACTATTTAATTTAGGTTACTTTTTAGCGCAAAATCATATAGATTTTTTTACAAACATATAAAGATTACTTGTTGGTTTTCATAGTAACTTCCCAATGTCAATAGTTAAGTGTTTTGCTTTTAAGCACTTACACAATTGTGTATTTTTTTTCCTTAAGTTTCCATAGTAAACTGAAATATAGACCAGGTTTCCCAAAGATTCCTTCCACTTTTTTTTTTTTTTAAGTAGAGAAGGATTATTGCTTAGGAAAGCAATAAGGTATACTTGAAAGTGCTCCATAGATCAGGCAACCAGCATCAACTCCTCCTCCAGACTTTTTCAGAAGTTCTAATCCAAGCAGTCTTGGCTAAGAGGACAGTCTCCTTTATCCCACTCATCTTCCACTCAGAGTGAAAGTTTTCCTCCAGATTTGTCAGGCCAAGAATACTGGAGCTGATAACCCCATCCTATCTCACTTATAGGGTTATGTTTCATAGCGGGAGAGGAAACAAGAACTAGATTATACTAATGTCAGTGACTTTACCAATACCAAGCAAAATAACTTGTAACAAAATAGTTTTTTTAATTTCAATAGAGACAGTGAGAATCTAATAATAATTAAAAGGCTAGTCCATCAAGAATGTATACCAGTTGTAAACATATTCATCCATAAAGTCTTAAGTCCCAAGTGCACACAACAAAAAATAACTAAAATAAATCGAGAGTTAAAAAACAAGAAGGAAACATCAACTTGCTGAAATCAGAATAAAACAAGGGACATCGCTACTAATTTTACAAAAGTTGAAGGGATTACAAGGGAATGATAAAAACAATTTGTATCTTCCTTTCAAAATATATAACAGTTCATATGGGTAAATTTCTGAGACATAAAATGAAAAAAGTGAGTCAAAAAAAGTTATCTGAATAGACTATAATAAGTAAAGACAATAAATTATTTAAATTCTTACTAAGAAAAGCCCAGGTTTTGACAGTTGATGACTTCTGCCAAACATTCTAAGAATTAATAATAATCCTACGGAAACTCTTTCAAAAGTATATTAGCTATTCAGGTGGCCAAGATTCAAAGCCAGCCCAGGAAGCAAAACCCATGAGACTTTTATCTTTTGTTAGACACTAAAAAGCAACAAGTGATACTGTAGCTCAAGTATTAGAGCACTAGTTTTGAGCACAAAAACTCATAGACAGCACCCAGGCTGTGAGTTCAAGCCCCAGGATAAGCACCAAAAGAAAAATTAAAAATACAAAATAGAGAACACTTCTCAGTATTACCCTAACACCAAAACCAGATAAGGTTTTTCAAAAGAAAGCTAGAAACTAATGTTACTTGTAAAAATAGGTACAAAAATCTTAGAGTGCTAGCAAACCATATCTAGCAGCACAGCAAAAAGATTATATGCCCTAATCAAGTGGAATCTATCTTGTGAATTCAGTTTGACTTTATATCCAAAGGCAATTAATATAATTGACATATTAAAACAACTAAGGACAGTTACATGATGACCAGTTGGATACAGAGGGAAAAGTGAAAAAAATCCTCATTAGTGACAGAAACACTCAACAAAGTTAGGAGCAGAAGGAGACTTCCTCAAAAAAGGTATCTATGAAACATCCACAGCTAATATCATGCTAAATGGTAGAAGACCGAATGCTTTACCTGCCATACACATCAAGACCAAAACTGAATGTCCATCATTATTTTTATATTCTATATTGTGCTGAAGGCTCAGCATATAAAACTAGGGAAGAACCAAACATTAAACAGATAAAACTGCAAAGGAAGAGCTAAACTATTCTCAGTTTCAATTGATATGACCTTATATTGAGATAACCATAAGGAACTCACTAAAATGCTAATTATACTGAAAAAAGTAGATAGATAGATAGATAGATAGATAGATAGATAGATAGATAGATAGATAGAAAGATAGATTATTATGGTTGCAGCATACAAGATTACTACATAAAATAAAACAGAATTGTTTTATGCTAGTAATATAATCCAAAATTCTAAAATACTTAGAAGTAAAATGTAACTAAGTACTAAATTTGTACAATAAAAATTATAAAACATGAAATAAAGATTAAATAGATAGACATACCATATCCATAAGTGTGAAAACATTTTTAAGATAACAATATACTCATAGCCATATTCATAATTATTACAAGCTGGATTAAAATAGAGCCTTGCAGAAGTTGAGAAACTCATAAATTCATGTGGGCATACAAGGAACCCATAATAAAGTAACAGGATCTTGAAAAAGAAGAAGAAATTTGGAATACTCAGATTTCCTGGTTTCAATGTTTACTTGAAAGTGACAATAATTAAAACTGTAGTAATGGAACAAGATAGACAATATATCCATGAAACAGGCTTGAGTCCAGAAATAAACACAGTTGCAGTCAATGGTTTTTGTCTTGGTGGCAAAAAGAATGAGAGAAAATAGTCTTCAACAAATGCTACTAAGAAAACTAGGAATATACACATAAAGGAATTAAATTAGAACTTTTCCTCATGCCATACACAAAAATTTGTCAACATACCTAAATGCAAGAGCTAAAACTATAATACTCTGAGAAATATTTTTAGAAAGAAAATTTTTTGTCTCTTGTATTTATTTTTTTGTCAGTTGTGGGGCCTGATCTCTGTGCCTGGGCACTGTCCCTCAGCTCTTCAGCTCAAGGCTAGCGCCATACCACTTGAGCCACAGCACAACTTCCAGCTTTTTCTGCTTATGTGGTGCTGAGGAATGGAACCCAGGGCCTCATGCATGCAAGGCAAACACTCTACCACTGAGCCAACTTCCCAGCCCAAATTTTTATCTCTTTGAGTTAGATTAGGCTATTTACTTATAACACCGAAGCCATAAGAAGTAGAAATAAATAAATAAATTGAACTTCATAAAAATTAGACTCTCTTGTACTACAGATTTTATCTTCAAGCAAGTGAAAAGATAATGCTCAGAATGGAAGAAGATATTTGGAAATCATATATCTAATAAAATAACTTTTATTCATCATAAGTTAACAAAAAAAAACTTTGGGGGATGAGAGGTTTAGTACTGGGGATTGATTCAGGGGTTAACATTCTAGTATTTGTGCCACCCTCTTTTGCTTCAATTTGATTTTAATAGGACTCGTACTTTTGTTATCCTCCTACCTCCACCTCCCAAGTAGCTATGATTACTGAGCATGCACAACCTGGCTTGTTTTTTAAGAATGGATCTCATTAACTTAGCCTGGGCAGGTCTAGTATTTCAATCCTTCTATCTCCACCTGTGAAATAACTTTTTATAAAATAATAAAAAGATAAATGACTATATTTTTAAAATAGCAAGGAATTTGAATAGGTGTTTCTCAAAAAAAAAAAAAGATAAACAAAATGGCCACTAAGTATTATAATGATACTAAAAGCCATCATTAGGAAAATGCGAATCAAAACCACCTCACATTCTCTAGTATGGTTATAATCAAAAAGACCAACCATGACAGAGCTCTGTGAGAATATGGAGAAATTAGAAACCTCATACATTAATAGTTGGAATATAAATGCAACCACTTTGGAAAATAGTTTGGCTGTTCTTCAAAATGTTAGGCAGAGTTGCTATATAACACTAATTTCACTCATAGTTACGCACTCAAGAGAATTGAACTGTGCTCAAACAAAACTTCTACAAATACGCTCATAGCAGATTTTTTCATAACAGCCCCAAAATGGGAACAGCTCAAAAAGAAGAGTTCAATGAGGGGCAATATGTTCATATGATGATGTTCCCACTGCTGGCTTCAGTACTCTTCTGTTTTGGCCTTTCTTTAGCTCCTATGTGAAAGAAATTTTCATTAACTATCTTGATACAAACTTTAAAGTAATTTTTAACTGGAAAAGCACCCATGCAAACATGTACAAACATGTGTAAATCTGGAAAGAAGAAATCTCTTTATTTGGTTTTACCACCTCTTCCTTAAATGAATATCTTATTTTCTTTTGCCTGTTCATTACCAGGCAGGTGGAATGGAGAGATCTCAAATCACTGTTTCCATTTTTCTATACATTTATTCTTATATTTTGAATTACCATTGTCCAAACTATTTGGAGATCCATGGGCTTACTAATTCCTAAGTAGAGGCTCATTTGTAGAGGCTCATTCTCTTTGGCCTTTGATTTTATAGTTTTTGGTACTCATGTCTTACCCAGTTCTTTTTTATGCTTTCTTATTGGGTCCTCAACTAGTGCCTGCCTTAGTTGGTCTCAAATCCTCTTTCTTGATTGTCTGCTTCCCTATGTACTCACTTTCTGGAGTTACACCAAAATTGTTACTGTTTTAAATCTTCTTTCTAAATAGACCTTGATTTCCCTTGTCAACTATAGTGCCATACTTCTACTTCCTCATTCCTACATCCTCCTTCTGTGACTCAAATTCAGATTGTCTAAAATCTTGTTCCTTATCATGTCCAGAAGACTGAGGATTATATTTTCATTCTCTTTTATATCCAAGATGAATCCCTTAGGCTAATCTAACTCTTCCTATCCTGCTGTCCAATTTCACATATTAAACCAGATATCAAGTTCATTCATTCTTTTGTTTATCATGTTTTCAAATTCATCCTTTTGAAAAAGAAAAATGTTTATTCATTATCCCATTCCCAAAGAGTTGTACTACACAATCTCCTGAAAAATCTTCCTTTCTCTTGCCTGCTTAACCTACCAGATTACCCCTACCAGTGTGTATTTAAAACATCATTTCTCTTCTCCACTAGCTAAAATTATATACATAGTAAAAGACTATTTCCTAGCTGCAGAAGCCCTCCACAATGTTATTTCTCTTACCAGCACTAATTAAAGTCTTCCAAATTAGTTCCTCCCGTTTTTCTGATTAAAGTTCTTATTGTCACCTTTAACCATACTCTGGACATTCTAAACATGAGAAGTTTTCTTATTACTCACCTGGAAAATGGATCTGACCTGCATCCATCCACCTTGGCTCAGTTCCCTCTTAAAATGCCCTTAAGTCAGCTTCAGTGACTCTTACCAGTTTATTTCATTTATTTGTCATTACTCTTACCTTACCTTATGATACTTCTTGTATATTGGCTTATGTTGATATTTTATTTTTGGATTTATTTAGAATTTTCCACATATATTTCTTACCTCTTAGAATAAGAATCTTCAAAAGATATTGAATAGGTTAGTTGTGCTTTACAATTACACCTTAATCTTTTCTCTTCTGGATGTTTATTTCTATTTTATGTTTGATATATTCTCAGTGCCTATGGACATACAAATTAGAAAGTCCCTTCTAATATGTATATGAAGTTCAGAAGCAACAGAAAGATAAGAAAAAAATTGTTTTGCTTTTAAAGATAGATTGTAGACTGTTGCTTTTAGCTTTATATAATTATTACACATTGTCATTAATCTCAATTTCCCCTTTCAGGATTCAAACATGATAGCCTCAAGATTTTTATTTCTTCAAAGGAAAATATCTAAACATTGTTAAGCTATAAGGAATTTTTATTATATCCTTGAAAACTGAGGAATTTTTTTCAAGTTTCATCAAAGAGCAATTTTTTAAGGACTTAGCTATAAATCCTGGAAAATAGAAGTTTCTGATGGAATTCTTACCACTGAAATTATTTTAAGTACAACAGACCTGCTGGTATCCACTATTGTTAGATCCCTTAAAATCCAGCTGTCAACCAGGTGGTCCTTCTTACAATGGAAAGAATAAAGTGTTATTTCTTATTCATATTTATTTTTGGCAAATGATTCTATGCTTTCCCTAAGTTGCTTGGAGGCCCAACATATGTCTGTAAGTTTAAGACATTGATACAGATCAGACTCACATAAGCCCTGGAAGGTACACACATAGATCTTATGAAAATTATAACTATATCCATCAATATTTCTATTTTTCCATCTGCATATAATTATGTTGATGCTTTTTATAGTGAAACAAGTTTAATGTTGGAAAAACAATAGGTTATTACTTCATTAACTAGCTCTTAGCTTTATAATTTTGCAATGAATATTTCCTTACCTAGAGCCTTCCTTTTACTTTTTTCTTTAAACTGGAATATTAAGTTTATTCCTAGATCTTAACCTGAATTTTGTGATCATTATAGAGACCATCTAAGTCTGCTATGTTTTTTTTTCAAATTCTTTATTGTGATTAAGTGATTGCATAATTTCCCAAATTGCACAGTATTGTGGGATAGTGAGGCTTAGTTAAAGTCACAAACACATTCTAACTTTCATGGGGCAAATTGTCTATCATGGTCTACAACATGAGTTCTGAATTTTGAGAATACAGTTATTTCTTCTAAGTTTTATTTTAGAAGATTATTTTGTGAGTACATTAATATGTAACTTACACAGTTTAAGTAGTTAGTTTGAACCAAGGTAAAACAGTAGCAATTACATATGTTTAATAACATAAGCAGAAAGTTATGCTACAATTTTAATAAGCAATTGAAAAAGGCAATTTGAAGTAATGGACAAAGATAATATGAGACATGTTTTCTAGTCCCTTCATCTATCCAGACCTGGGTTAGTAAATGCCTGATTACTTTTCAAATGTTGTTATAAAATACGATGCATTCAATAAATTTACTACCTCAGAAGGCACAGAAATCTAGTGGGGTTCCTATCAGGGAAATTTACTGAAACGTTTTGTTCTAAAGCTTCAGTGGCCAAAAGACAGCACTGGAATGTGAGAAACTAATTTTGGTTTGTTTTAGCGCCTCAAAATGTTACAAATTAATCAAGTGCTACTTAAAGTCTAGAACTCATTAACTTTATAAGTTTTACTTTTCCCATGACAGAGATTAAGTTGTAGCATAAAGCTTCTTTCCTCTCTCACATTGATCAGGCCACCATCCTCACTGTGTAAGTGCCCTCTTATCTTGCAGTTTACTGAGTTCAGTGTAGGCAGTGGTGTGTGCAGTGACATAAAAGCATTAGATTACCGTTATGTAATGTATATAGGAGGCCAAGCATGAACCCCCCCCCCCACTGGCTACCTTTCCTCACCTCTCCATAATTTGCCTAGGTGAAGTTCTCTTATAGTTACTACACATGGTAGAAACACTCTCAAACAACATTTATTTGTTTGTACACTTTCAGTAAAGAAAACGCCTATGTACATTTTAAGTATTTGATCATTATTTAACAAATCTAAAAGGCAAAGTTGTACAGTGTGTTTAAGGGCCAGAAGTCCAAGTAAGATTTACACGTTAAGTAAAACTGCTGGTGCCCTAATTAATATGGGTGCTAGCTAGCCACTGAAGCACAGACTGCTGTGTGTTCTTAGGGGAACAGCAAGTAATGCACAAGATGTAAATAAACTATTGTATAGGAATGTATATCTCCTGTAAACTAAAAACCAATATAAATTTACGAGCAAAATGTAGTAGCAGAGATTATTTTTCCTTTTTGCTTTATGTGGAATAGCTGAGTTTTGGGCATTTGTAGAACAGATTGAGGTTTGTAATGAAAAGGGAAACAAAATGGAAAGTATTGAGTGAACAGCAGGGATCATTTGATGTGCTTACGAAAGATGTTTCTTTATTCTGTTTTTTTTTTCCTTTTGTAATCTAAAAACAGTAGCAGGGGGTTACAAGCAGAGTTCAGCATAGATTGTCAATCACTGTCATTTAGCATTTGCAGGGGAAGATGTCTTTATTCAAGGACAGCTGGGCAAATCAGAGACACAGATTTGCACTTAGTAGTCTGTCCAGCCTACACTAAATAAACAGGGACAAGGCAGACAAACCAGCCTCTGTCATAAGAATATAATGGACTCCACTGACCTCACTGCCCTCCTTTCAGCTTCAATCCCAGTTGCATAAAAGCTTCACTACCCACTTTCAATTTCCTTTAATTACCTACATGATGTAGATAAGAAAATGAACCTCACTTAGAGTCAGTGATCACACACAGGAAATTAACTAGACAAGTTGTTTAAAATTAGAGGAGCAATTTGGAAGGAGAGTATTCTATTGGGAAAAAGTGGCTAGAAAGAGTTTTTGATTGTCAGTTTGTTTTTAAGCAAGGATTTTGATTATTTTGTTTTCTTTGCTTATCTCGAGATTACTGCTTTTCTAAGCTATCTAAACCAAGTTGTTGTTGTTTTCATATCCTTAGTGTATATTTTAAAACAGCCAAAATAAAGATACTTGAGGGATGAAAGAACTAAGTGGTGAAACAAGCATGTCACATTCTAAAGAGTTAAGAAAAATTGTGAAATGGAATTCCAGGAATAAGTGATTGTGGATTTCACAGGAGAGCCTTGCAGAGCAACTGGAGATTAAGTAGCTGTTGTCTGTCTCCAGTCAGTGTTCATTTTAGCTCTGCTTCTGGACTCCATAGTCAAACCACCCCTCATAACAACCGCAAAAAAGACATCTCTTAATATTTGTATTCATTCATCTGAAACAGTAATATTTATTCATCTTAGTGGTTCATGGCACTTGAGTTTTAACTAGAAAACCCTATCAGGTTTCAAAGTAATGTAATTTTTCTTTGGAAAGTTGTTCCAGGTTTGTGGAATGAATGGTTTACTTTTCCCTTTCCATAGCATTTTAAATTATTTCCACTGAAAAGAGCCTATTTCTTACTCACAAGAGTAATTTTTGAACATCTAATTATTATGGATTTTAAAGAAATTTAATTGGATATTGGAGCTGAAGCCCACAATATCAAATCTGTAGTTCAAGAAGATAAAATTTAATTTGACTGTCTCCAATATTATGAGCACATTGTCTCTCAAACAAACAATATTTAGAAAGTGATATATTACTTGAACAAAACAAATGTATAACTATTAGTAAAGCATTCAGCTTTTTTTTCTTTTAACAATATTTTAAGAATCATATTTTAAGTCAATTAAATTTCAGATGATAGATGTACTTGCATTGCTATAAGCAAAGATTTACAAGTGAAAAGTGTAAAAAACTCAAATATTGGGTGGAAAGGTGGCTCAGTAGTAGAGTGCTTGCCTTGCATGCATGAGGCCCTGGGTTCCATTCCTCAGCACCACATAAGCAGAAAAAGCTGGAAGTGGCTCTGTAGCTCAACTGAGTAGATCACTAGCCTTGAGCTGAAGAGCTGAGGGACAGCACCCAAGCCCAGAGTTCAGGCCCCATGACTAACAAAAAAAAAAAAGAATTACATCTTAAAACCCAGTTTACATTCTATATGATGTTAGATGTGGGAAATTATTATCAGTATCATAATGTCTGACTTTATAACAAGACTGCATGTTTAAATACTTTATATACATTGTCTCATTGAATCTTCACACTAATCCCAATTAGTGTGGGGTTGGGGCTTGGAGAGGTACAGTTACTCTCAGAAGGTCACAGAGCTTGTACATGGCAGCGCCAAAGATCCATCTGTTCTATCAGTTCTCAGGTCCCGCCTTCCCTCCAGCACCTCATACCCTACCACACACAGTCCTCATGATCTGTGAGACCTTTTAGGGGAGGAGTTCCTTTCTAACACATTCTCTAGATTCCCTTTCATTTATACACTATTAGCAAAAAAGGTAGTATACTGAAACAAAATAATCATTTCTGAAGAAGCCGATATTAATAGTAACTAATGGTAATTTGACATTTTATGAACATTTATAAACCACCTATCAACTGCTTTGAAGATTAGCAATGTTGCCTGTGTAAAATTTAATAATGGAAAAGACCTTACTTACCAAAGTAAGCTTAATCATCTAGTGATAAGTTAATTTAATAGTACAATCGATGTAATAGTAAAAATCAATGAAGACATATATGCAGATTTAACTTGTATTTGAAATGTAATATAGTAATAATTTCTTATTTTTCTTAGAAAAATCACTCCTCCTTTTTCAATTAAGATCTTTATCTTAAATTATCCTCATCTTTACCTTTCTTTAAGAATATAAAGTGCAGCAATAGTCTACTCAAGGGTACCCTTCTGACCAGTAGGTAATGTATCTCCTCCATACACTTATCTGCCATTTTACTTTATGTGTGGTCAATTTCATTGCAGTCTCGCTCTCTTGCTGGTTTTCTTCAACATATGCATAGAGAGAGAGTGAGAGGGATAAAAAAAAATCAGAGAACCCCTAATTGAAAGATTTTTATATACACTACAAGACATCATTTAAATTGTTTACATAAGACTATTGTCTTTGGATACTTGCAATAAAAACCTAATAGCCCCTTATTAAATGTAGATGACTCTAGTGAAGAACATTTTCCAAGCTAAAATGTTCTCAGCCATTAGACTCATGATACTGACCCCACTGGCAGTGAACAGATTGGCAAAGCTAATGAATAAAGAGATTAAAGCAATAAATCAGATAATTTTGGCAAAATCGGGATGGTTTAGAGAAAAGTGTCACCACATCTTCTGTTGATTTAGTCTTCAAAGTTAAGAAATAAAATAAACAAAAAAAAATCCATGATCAAAGTTACCTGAAAAGCCCGGCAAATAGAATAAGCATAATAGTGTGTCATTGGCATACTGTTTCATCACCACCAAGTTTTACCTCTAGCATTAGAGCAGATCACCGTTTCTTAAGCACCAAACTAAGCAGTTGGTGGCATGTAGGAGTCATGCTATATTTTTAAGTACACATCTTTGCATTCTATTTCATACACAGGAAGATGTCTACACTTTCAGAAATGTATAGAAGCTAAGGCTCATGGAATTGATCTCTCTGTGGAAGGAAAGGGATTGTATAATATATATAATTAATTTTGAACAAGATCTGCTGAGTGAAGTGGATTTCTGAATTTAGATAATACTATTAACTAATACTTAGATTTCTACTTTTCCATATTTTTAATTTTAATTAAACTTTTCATATACTGTCAGTGGAAAGTCAATTTATTTGCAGTACTAAGAGAGTTATTGTATTTTCTTCAAGATAAAGTGTTGTATTTAGACAGAATCTAAAATGCAAATGAATGCTTAGATTGAATCTGTAGATGCGTTAGTGAAAATTTCCATCATAATCCTAGTATAATCTTCTCCCAATCCATGGGCTTTCTATTGATCTTGCTAGCTATGTCCTTTGCCATGCAGAAGCTCTGCAACTACATGCAACCACTTTGGAAAGTAGTATGGAGGTTCCTCAAAAGACTCCACATAGAGCTCCCCTGTGACCCAGCAATCCCACTTTTGGGCATTTACCTAAATGATCACAAACAAGACTAAACTAAAGCTACCAGTACAACTATGTTTATTGCAGCATTATTTACCATAGCTAAGATATGGAACCAACCCAGATGCCCCTCAGTAAATGAATGGATCAAGAAAATGTGGTATATATACACAATGGAATTTCTATGCCTCCATCAGAAAGAATGACATTGCCCCATTTGTTAGGAAATGGAAAGACTTGGAAAAAATTATATTAAGTGAAGTAAGCCAGGCCCAAGGAAACTTAGGTCCCATGGTTTTCCTTATTTGCAATAACTAGTATGTGTCTGAGACAAGCAGAAAAGGTCAGATAAGATGATGTTAGGCAAAATGAACCCCAAGATAAGGACACAAGTGGTTTTTTCTTTCTTACAATTGTTTGTAACATATTTATAAGATGATTTTTTTTGTTGTTGCTTTGTATGTCCCTCTCCCACGGTATAGCCCCTGTTTTTACTGTATCTAATGTTGATGTAATTTGGGGAGGGGAAGGGAAAAAAAAAACCAGGGATACAGATGGACCCATTGCAACAATGGGTACAAGATGCTGTGTCCAAAAACGAACTTTGGGGGCAGTGGTAATAGTCGTGGAGATGGGAGGACAGGGATGGTAGGGGAAAACAAAGGAGGAGGCAACAATGCTTGATAAGTATTCAAATTTTTTTTCTTTCATGCACTTGTTTCTAACATATTTATAAGATGATTTCTGTGTTGCTTGTATGTCCCTCCCTCACGGTATAATCCCTGCTTTCACTGTATTGATGTTGGTATAATTTGTGGAGGGGAAGGGCAAAAATAAATCACTTAACTAGTGATACAGGTGGACCCATTGCAACAATGAAATGTACAAGTCGTTATGTCGAAAAATGAACTTTACAACTTTGGTGAGGGGGGTGGGTTCGTGTGGGGGGAGGTAAGGGGAGTATGGGAAGGAATGGGAAGGGGAAACAAAGAGGAGGCAACAATGCTTGATAAGAAATGAACTCGTTATCTTACCCATGTAATTGTAACTCCTCTGTACGGTATTTTCACAATTTAAAAAAAAAAAAAAAAAAGAGGGGCTGGGAAGGTGGCTCAGTGGTAGAGCGCTTGCCTTGCATGCCTGAGGCCCTGGGTTCGATTCCTCAGCACCACATAAGCAAAAAGAAAAAAAAAAAAGCCGGAAGTGGCGCTGTGGCTCAAGTGGTAGAGTGCTAGCCTTGAGCTGAAGAGCTGATGGACAGCACCCAGGCCCAGAGTTCAGGCCCCATGACTGGACCAAAAAAAAAAAAAAAAAAGAAATGTACTCAATACCGTGCTCATGTAATTGTAACCCCTCTGTACGGTATTTTCACAATAAAAAAACTTTTTAAAAATCCTAGTATAATTCATATAAATCAGAAATGAGCATAATGAAGAACTATTTGGAAAAGGGGAAGGAACAAGGGACATCTGAGACTATATGTATTGATAGTTATCACAGTGAAGCTCTCGTACTTTTAATGTGTGTTAATTAAAAAAAAAAACTAAAAAAGGAAAATGAATTTGAAAATTCATGTGGAAGCTTAAATAACCCCAAGTAGTCAAAACAAATATTGAGCTAAAAGAACAATGCTAAAGATTTCATAATACCTGACTTCAAATTGTACTACATAACCATAGTAACAAAAACAACTTGGTACTGGCACATATAAGATAGACACCTAATTTAATAAAAGATCTAAAATTTTAATCACGTGGCTACAGCTTTTTGATCTTTCTCAAAAGAGGCAAAGACAATATTACTTTTTTTGTTACTTGGAAAAATTAATATGGGTTGGGAAGGTGGCACAGTGGTAGAGTGCTTGCCTTGCATGCATAAGGCCCTGGATTCGATTCCTCAGCACCATATAAGCAGAAAAAGCCAGAAATAGCGCTGAGGCTCAAGTGGTAGAATGTTAGCCTTGAGCTGAAGAGCTGAGGGACAGTGCCCAGGCCCCACGACCAGCCAAAAAATAATAATAATAATAATACAAGCTGGCACTACTGGACTTCTGGAAGTTCATGCCTGTAATCCTAGTTATTCAAGAGGCTGAGATCTGAGGATCACGGTTCAAAGCCAGCCCAGGCAGGAAAGTCTGTGAGACTCTTCATTTAACAACCAGAAAACCAGAAGTGGCGCTGTAGCTCAATTGGTAGAGCACTAGCTTTGATCTGAAATGCTGAGGGACAGGGTCCAGGCCCAGAGTTCAAGCCCCATAACTGACAAAAAAAGCAAAGAAAAATTAATACAAAATTGGATTTAATTCTTCCTTAAATGTTGGTAAAATACCCAAAGTAACCTACCATGACATGTAATTTCCCTTGTAAGAATTTCCTAACTAAAACTTACATTTACTTAATACATGTAGGGATTTTCAGATTACTTATATCTTTTTGTGTGAATTTCATTTATTATCTGTTTTTGCACTGACAGAATAAGTATGTTCATATTATTTCTTATTATCCTTTTGATGCCTATGAAATTTGTAGTTGTATCCATCCTGTCATTTCTGATACTGGTATGTGACTTCTTGACCTGGCTTTTATGGCCCAGAATTTGATCGATCTCATTAAATCCTGTGTATGTTTTTAGAGAATACTGTTTATTCTAGTGTTACTGGGTTTGGTATTCTATAAATGTCTATCATGTCAGCTTAGTTGACAATATTATTTTATTCTACTACTATTGCTAATTTTTAGCTTTTTTGAGCCTTTTTTTTTTTTTTTGGTTGGTCGTGGGCTTGAACTCTGGGCTTGGGCATATTACCAATTTTTGAAACATATGTGTTTATAAGATCTTTAACTATATTTGTGATTCTTGTTCAACTTCTCTATGTTATACCAATTTTTCTTCATGAATTTTCTAGCTATGGTATTAGAAGAGTAAATGTTTCACATTGTAAGCCTGAAGTTTGTTATAGAATTCAGTTTACTTATTTGAGCATTTGGTCCTTTTAGGTTGTACTTTTCTAATTTATTAGGAACTCACTAAATAGTTTACATTAGAAAGCTAATCACTGCCCAATCCTTAGGCAGTAAATAATGTTCTTCTCTATATTGTGTCCTATGAATTATAAGTGTCTGGAAGGAACAGGCATTATTCGTGGCACTATTAGAGCAAGATTCTCTCTCCATCTTTGTATCTTTGAGTAGCTTTCTTATAAGCATGTGCTATGCGTTATTCTGCTGAAGTGTCAAAGAGGGACCTCCTACATCTCTGAAAGCATGTACAAACATTTTCTGTCCCCCTAAATCTGTCTCCTCTGATCTTCTTTTATGCAAATGTTAGCTACCTCCCTATCCTTAGACTTTTAGCTAAGGAATCTTACAGGTCTGTTTGGATTCCTCTCTTTATCTTAGTCTCAAAAGTCCCCATGTAGTAAGCTGGAGCAATAGTATATCTCACCTTGTTTGTTTTGTTTATTTCAAGGATGACTCTCTTTCATACCCCTATGCTCAGTCCTGGGAAGGTCATTGATATATATATTTTGTCTTTTCTTGTATTGAGGGAAGATAAATATTATCCTTATTATTCTAACACTATTAAACAGTGAATATTAATTGTGGTTGATGTCAACAGGCACAGGCCCAATGTCAAGTGTATATTTGAAAAATTAGATTTTTCTCTCATTGCAAATACTCATAAAAGTAGGTCAGTCTACTTTTAATGGAAAAATCTACTTATGTAGGGTTCAGTAATGAAATATAGTCTCCACAATATCAGTCAGTAATTACCTACTGAACCTTCTAAGATAAAGAGAATACCCATATACACCCCTTATTCCAGAATAGTTAGCTTTAACTAATAGATTATAGTATGTTGTAAATTCATGATCCAACTCTTCACCGTTTTCTTCCCTTACTAATCCTATTCTTGCTACCTCCTACAGCCTGCCTTATATCTTACCCTCATTCCAGATTTTAGCTTAAGCATCACTTTCAAAAAAGCTCTTCCTGACCGTTGAAAGCAGCCGCTTTCCCAGACCAAATGTCTCTTCATGACTTTATGCTTAGAATATCATAGCATTCATCAGACTGTGGAGTTTGTCTGCTTCCCTGATGGCCCGGTTTCTCCTTCCATGGCCACATTGTCATGGTAATGTGCTGTGCCTAGTAGTCATGTGGTGTATGATACATGTATAGACACATTAGAGCATCATGATTATCAGATATATTAGATAGTTCTGGCTTGTGCTTATAAATTAGTTATAGAATTGAACAAAGCAGAATTCTAAGACAAATGGTTATTTATGTTTTTCCTAAACTGTGTCTTAAGTCAGTAGGTAAACTTAAAAAGTACATTCTTATATTTTTCAGGATGCAGAAGAATATACAGATTTGCCAGTAAGACACAATGAAGACCATATGAACAGTGAACTAGCAAAATGTCTTCCCATTGAAGTAAATCCTCATTCATTTGACAGCCCTCACACCAAAGCACATCTCCTGCTACAGGCACATCTTAGCCGAGCCATGCTGCCCTGCCCGGATTATGACACTGATACCAAGACTGTCTTGGACCAAGCTCTAAGAGTATGTCAGGTATGAAAAGCATCCTTGACACATGTATTTTCTTCCACCACTTCTACCCTTCTTTTCCTAAGTGATCAAATATTTTTTACATTATGTTAGCACTGTTGAGAAAAGTGTATTAAATTATGAATTTCCAAAAGAAAAGCAAATACAAATACATTACAATGCTAATTTCAAAGACCCATTCAACTAAAATGTATTGAAAGCAAAATACTTTTCTGTGAATTGAGCATTGAACAGGCAAGAGCTTCTGCTGCTATAGACTTTCGCTCAAGGGGGAGGGTACTGTCAATTCAAAATTCAACTCATTGGGACATATTGGCACTTACCTATAATCCCAACACTGGGGAGGCAGATAGAGGAGGTTTTGAGTTCCAGGCTAGCCTGGGTTACATAATTAGATTTGTCTTGAAAAAAAGGATGTATGTATGAGATAGACAGAGACAGAGACAAAGAGAAAGACCAGATAGTAACTCATAGTAACTGTTTCTTAAATGCAGTAAAGCCCAGTGAAACAATGTGAAATATTTTTTATGTCATTTAGAGCTAATTAATAAGATACTATTTAAGAAAAATGAAGTGAAGAGACTTTTTGAAGAATATAATTGCCAAAGTTCTCATATAGGAAGTTACTCCTTGTATGCAAGGAAAATCAAACATGGAAAGCAATGACTGGAAATGAGGCTAGAAATAGATGGGAGAGATGGGAGAGAAAATGGGGTCTTTGTTCAGAGAGTTTGTGGACCATAGTAAGGATTTTAATGTTTACTTTGAATGAAAAGAAAGCCATTAGAGCATTGGTTCACTAACAGTGATGACAGTTACACCAAATCAATATTTTCCATAGTAATTGAACTGTGAAAGTCAAGTATCTACTACTTCACTTATAAGTAACCAATGGACTCATTATATGCTAACATAAATCATTTTTCATGAAAAAACATTTTCTAAGTAACAAAAAATTAGTGAAAAAACATGGCATAGTATACATTTTCTAAATTGCTTAAATAACCCATCTTAGTGAAAACTAGTTACTTACCTGCTTTTGCAATCAATACAAAATTATATGATAATACACTGTTTCAGTTAAAGTACATATATGAAGAAATTCCAGCCTCCAGGCTGTATGTAGGGAGGAGTACTTTGAAGTGCTTTTTCAGATAATTGTCAATATTGTTCTTTGATTCAAGACAAAAACTTGACAAATAGTATTTCTTGAGAGTTGCTTATATTGTGGAACTGAACCTGTATCAATGAAGTCTTCCTGCCTTAAATGTTTTATGTCTAAATAAGAAGCATTGGTAACCAGTCCATTTTAAGATTGGGGCTGGTGGGAAATTATTGGACTCTAAAAAAAAAATGAGATTTAAAATGCTGAATGGATGAGTGGTCCCAGAGCTTTTTTTCCCAGTGCAGCTGGAAGGAAGGAACTTACCATTTATTGGGAGGAGAAGATTTTAGTGAGGGAAGAAGTATATTGTACCTGTTTTGGACATTTCTGTCAGAAAAATACTTCTTTAAAACTTTGAAAGATTTTAGCTGTTTTTAAAGGTAGGGAAAAATCTGTGTAGATATGTATACAAAAATATACATGATGGCCTAATTTATAAAAATTAAAGGCTTGCAGATAACCTTAAGTACTTTCAAGTGATAGAACACTATAGAATATTACAATTGTGTTATAGTTGCAACGTAGGTTAAGCTAACCCGGAGAAAAGATGTGGAATGATTTAACAGTAGCTGTCTCTGGATAGCAGGATTTGGAGTGCTCTTTTAAATGTTTCTTCTTTATGCTTTTCTAAAATACGTGAACATTTTATATTGAGCCTTTAACATTTTTATTGTCAAAAATAAAAATGCCATTTTAAAATGGCAGTATTTCTAAATACAGTAAGCACAAGCTATCTGACACATGTTTATGGCTAACATATGGTTTACTTCTCTAGGACGATGATTTAATATTTCTTATTAGTCACACTTTATAAACCAAGGTTAGAGTTTTAGCTGAGGCCCTTGATACTCATTTGTGTTTCCTGTAACTTTTCCTTCCTCAAACACTGACTTGTCAGTGAACTCACAGGTCAGTAAGAATTGAATAGAAGATGTAAGAGGAAGTTTTTATACTTGCACATATGTTGGTTTTGCTTTCTAATCTTACATGTATATCAAGTGAAAAATATAATCCATACTCATTGACATCTTGTTTGTCTGCACTCTGCCAATAAGGCTATAATACAGCAGTTTTCAGAGGAATCTTTTTCTAAATTTGCTGTTAGAGGAAGAGACTCAGTCAAGTATTTTTTACTACTGTTGGATAATTTTATATTTATTTCCTAGGGATGATTATAGTTTACTATTTCTAATACTTCTCAGTAATACTTAAAGAGAATAGTTTTCTCCTTGATTATATAAGTGTACCTCAATTATATAATAGTATGCTTTATTATAATTTAAAAAAAAAGCATACTATAAATTAAGTCATCCAGAGTAATTACCTCCTTGTGGTGCTGGCAGTCAAACCCAGGACCTGTATACACAGTAGCTTGTGCTCTACCACTAGCAACATCCCCAACCCCGGGTGTTTTGATACTGAGTCTTACTGTGTCCCTCAGGCTGGCCTTAAACTTGTGATGATCTTGTCTCTGCCTCTGTAGTGCTGAGATTACAGGTGTAGTGATTGTGCATTTGCCCTCATAAATATCAGAGTTTTTTCATACTTAGTGAATTTTTTACTCGTTTTCAATTCAGTCTTTCATTCTGAAATAATTTCAGACTTTTAATTAAAGTTTTATATAATGTTGAAATTCGATTTCTATCGTATTCTTGACTTAGCTTCTCCTAATGTTAACTTCTTACCTCAGTATATCTAATTACCTTAGTTCTTTTTTAAAAAAATAAGTTTCTTATTGTGAAAATACTGTACAGAGGGGTTACAGTTACATGAACAAGGTAGTGAGTACATTTCTTATCAAGCATTGTTGCCTCCTCCTTTGTTTTTCCCCTACCATCCCTTCCCTCTTAGTTCTAATAACTAGTTTATCTATCTGTTTCAAATTTTATCTGCATGAATTTTATTCCACTAATGCTCTTTTTAGTTCCAGGATCCTTCATTGCAATTAATTGTCATGTCTCTGTAGGATCCTTGTCTTTCTTGGTACTTTTAAATAATACTAATTATTAATTATCTTTTTGTGGAGATACTTTTATATTATATGAGTATCTTGTTTCTCATCATGTTTCCTATTTTATTTTCAGCATCTATTATTGATATTTGTATAAAACAATTGCTAGTATTATGATTTTCTGTTTTCATCATTCCTATGATAAACATAGCTTTCCTAATTTAAATCAGATTTACTATGTGTAAAGAACCAAATTTTACCAAAATATTTAGAGGACTGCACTTCATCCCTGTACACCCTATTGCTCATCAAATATATAACTATTAATAGTTCCCCGTTAGGCAGACCATCATAACCAGTAGTAGTGGTGGCAAGCACTCACAGAGGGCTTTCTTTATACCACTTTCTGTTTATGATTGCTTTGCATTGTATTGACTCCTTTACTGTCATAGTGCAATTATTAATCTAAGTATATTTCATTTTTTCCTATAAAGATAAATTTTAAAAATATCTTCAAGGTTATTCTAAAATCACAGAAATTTCTGCCTTGTTTTTCTTTTATACCAAGAATTCCCACTAGACTGAATATTTTTAATTGATTCTTTCTTTAATGTATACTAAATCACCTCCATTTAATTACTCTGGTTCCTTTTCAACAGTCTGCCTATAATTACTTTAACCAGTTTCTAAGAGGGACTTGTTAATATGATTGAATATTTGTAACTGCTTTAATTACATCTCTCTACAGCATCCAGTGTTGTGCTGTTTGCCTTTTCTGTAGCAACTGCCTATGATCTTCCTCATGTTTTTATAGTTATATTATGCTACATAGACCCAGGAATTAACCACTTGCTTCATCACATTCTCCCCTAAAACTGAAATTGAAAATAATGGAAGATTAGACTGTTGATACAATCTTAGAGGAAGGATGTTATCATAATTATAAGAGAAGCCTTATAATAAAATCTATATGCATGTTAGAGTAACTTCTACATAGATTTTACTAGTAAACACACATACACACACATTTGATATTCCTCTTTTTAAGTTTTGACTTCTCTGCTTAGATTGTTAGGTTTTGTTTTTTTTTAATAGCTAATCACTACTACCATTAATGGGTCTCCCCTGTGTAAAGTCTTTATTCATCTACCATTAGAGGAGGTTGTGTTTATTTGAGTTTGGGTTTGTGTGTGGGTGTGGGTGTGCGTGCGTGCATGTGCGCATGTGCGTGGGTGCCCTCACACTAGCCTTTCTTGAAAATTTTCAAACTTCTGTTAATAATAAGCAACTCAGTGTTTACTTGTCTCCAAATAAAGGAACTATGTATTGCTTAAAAGATAGTGGACATTTCCTCTTGACTATTGAAGATGGATGTAATGATCTGTCTTCTGCATAACAAGGCATATGTTGTATGAATAGAATTCATGTTCCCATTATCCTAATGAAGTAGGCCGAGGTGAACTTGATGGCTGCTGTAGAAATATTAAAAATATTCTAGGTGATTCAATGTTTAAAAGGAACACCTCTATGGAGCTATGTTAAGTCTTCATTCTTTTCATGGATTCTTGCATTTGCCTTTAATATAAAGGCCTTTCTTTTTCACATGTGAGATTATATAAGCTACATGTCCCAATTATGTCAGAATGTTCTAATAGACTTTCTCATTTATCATAAAGACAATAGCCAATAAATGAAGTGGGTTCTACATTTCATGTAACCAAGGTATTTTTCTATAACCTACAAACACATTCTGAAAAGAAAAAAACATTTCATCTCTAATTTGTTTTTCTTTTTTTGTTGTTGTTGATACTAGCATTGGAACTCACGATTCCCCTACTTGCTAAGCACTACTTCTACTACTTGAGCTATGCTGACCATACCCGCTAGCCCTGTTTGCTTTTAGGTTATTTTTCAACTTGAGATTTCACTTTTTGCTAGAGCCAGCCTCACCCTGCACCCATTCTACCTCCACCTACCAGGTAGGATTATAGGTATGTACTACAACATGCGGGCTCATTTTTTGAAACAGGATCTCACTAACATTTTTGCCTAGGCTGATCTTGAACCACAATACCTGTCTGTGCCTGGCACTTAGTATTCCAGATAGGCATGTGTTATCAAACCCATCCTTGCCATCTATTTTTAAATATCCTAGTTAATAAGCTTAAGATGTGTATGCACATGTATATACAGATATTTTAAAGTCTAAGAATAGGCAAAACTAGAATGAAAGAGCATGAGTTTAATCCCCAGTACTACAAAAGGGAAAAAAAAGATAAAGGAAGCAAAATAGAATCCTGAAAGATACTGTGACTAGAAGCAGGTCTGTATTTAACAGGTAACTCACATTTGCCGCAGATTCCACGTAGAAGATCTTGATGATGCTAGGGTAGAATTGTCATGAGACAATGCCAAGATGACCTGTGAGGAGTGTTTACATACATGTACACTAAGCACAAGCCCACTGAGATGACAGTGTATTGCCAAAGGGGTCATTTGGAGGAATGAGTTAAAGAATTGTAGAATCAAATATAGTTAGCAATGAAAATGTCCAGGTATTCTGAGATTAGTAAAAGAAGTAGTTGGTCAAATCCTCAATCCAATACTTGTAAAAACCATTTTGATATAATAAATATGACCTAAGATCTTCTATCCTTTTTTTAGGATACTTTCAAATTGTAATTGTTTATAATTAGAACAAATGAAAAGATTTTCTTTGAGTAGTGGTTATAACATAATAGGGTTTACAACACAAATCATTTTTGATTAAGAGGGAAAATATTATGTCTGTTTTATGGGTATATCTGAAGGACTGTTAATACCATGAGTGGCCACATCCTGGAAACTTATCTATAGCAATAATATCGCTGACTGTTCCTTAGGCACCAGTGAATCATGCCTGTAATTGTAACTACTGAGGAGGCTGACATCTATGGATGACATTTGTGGATCATGGTTCAAAGCCAGCCCTGGCAGGAAACTCTGTTAGACTGATCTCCAGTTAATTACCAAAAAGTGAGAAATGGAGCTGTGGCTCAAGTAGTAGAGCACTAGCCTTGAACACAAAAGCTCAGTCAGGGACTGTGTCCAAGCCCTGAGTTCAAGCACTGGGACCAGCACCACAAAACATTAACGATTATTAAGTATTTCACCTTTTCTACTCTATTTCCTTCACAGGGAATTATTGAAAAAGTGGGTTTATTGCATATATGTCTGTATGTGTCTCTGTGTGTGTTTCCACAGATTTTGAAGATTTTTTTCTTGCTAAATCTGAGTTGAAACAACAAATTACAATCCATTTGTTGCAAACATTCATGGACCTTATTAAATTCATAGAAACCAGAGTCAAGTCTAATTCAGGTTGTTTCCTGGCCAGACTGTCAAGGAGCTCCTATCTTGTCACAGAAGCCAGATAAAATTTTATTGATACATTAGTACTTTTAAAACAATTCTAAGTGAACGTGATCCTAAATGGTGTGTTCTTCAAGTTGGAACAATCCACGATATGGAGCATTGTGATAGTCCTGCACAGTCAAAGTTACAATTTAACACCACCTAGCAAAGTACCATACCTCACTAGGGAAATGACAGAGCTGATACAAAACTTAGCATGTCCAAAACTAACACAAATGTGTGGGTTTTGTGATATTAAACACCTTTACTTACTCTAGTGGATTTACAAGCAATCTCTCTTCAAGGACTATAATATAATTTAGAAGGAAGTTTCCCCCTGGGTGACTTTACCTGTAAGCTTTTGTATGACAATTTGGTGATGGTTTATTGATGATATGATGCTATTGTGAAGGATCCTTCTACCCCCTGCTCCTCTCCTCATGCCCACATAACAACCCTTTTCCCGGTTGGGTCTATAGGAAATGAGTAATGCTTAACCCATTTGTGTGATCAATTCACTTAAGCAGCTACTGTGAAATGTTAATCACAACTTTAATTTGTACTGCATTAGCATTTTGATTAACTTGTAGGCTTGCTAGCACACTTGAAGCACTTTTACTCATAGTTACAGCTCGGAAATGACTTTTTGATTAATTAAGTTTGTTAGACAGCAGCTGAGCTTCCTGAATGCTAACCTTCTGGGGGTAAAAGTTCAGGAGAAAGTTGCTATGAACAACTGTTGCTTTTGCAAAAAGATTCTTGGAAATGTACTTACAGCATTTTAATTATTGATAAAATATTGTATCATTACTTGCAGCTGACCTGAACCTCTGAAGGAGAGTGACTCATCAAGAAAGCATTTTTCAAGGCTTCCCATCATAGCAAAACTTCTGGGAGCTCTTGAACTAAATAGTGCATTTTCTAACAGATGTCTCACAAGTAATGTTTTAACAAGCTGCCTAGGTTGAATTTCCATAGTTTTTTTCAATACACTTTTAATTTCAGAATAGTTTAGATTTTCAGGAAGGTTTCAGAGTGAGCACAGTATTTCCATATATGCTGAGCATACTTTTCCTCTAGAATTTACATCTTATATATTAATAAGATATATATTACTAACTAAAGTCTGTATTTGTTTAGTGTTCTTCTATTTGTAAGTGCTTTTCTTTTTCTGTTGAAGAATCTCATTCTGGATACCACATTAGTTAACTTTAGTCTTCATGTCTCTGGAGCCTTTTACTTCTGACAGTTTTTTTTCTTTGCTTTTGATCGTTTTTCTCTAGAATTTTGTATTTTTGTGACATTTCTTTCATAACTCAGTCTTGATACATTAATAATATTCTTCATTCTGGACTAAATAAATTTGCTTTTAAACTCTAATAGCAGTATATTTTCTTTATATCATTTGCTTTAAACAGAAATGCCAACAAACTCACCTGTCATTTCCACCTTCGTCCTGATCATATTTTCATGCCCTTGTACAATTAGTTGTCAAGTGATAGGGGTGGTAGAGAATAGGTTCCTTGACATGAAAAAAGGATCAAGAGAAGATGAGGAGAAGTAAAAGGCCTATCTAATGTTAAGAAGGGATAAAGAGGGCTGGGAAGGTGGCTCAGTGGTAGAGCACTTGCCTTGCATGCCTGAGGCCTTGGGCTCCATTCCTCAGCACCACATAAGCAGAAATAGCCAGAAGTGGAGCTGTGGCTCAAGTGGTAGATCACTAGCCTTGAGCTGAAGAGCTGAGGGACAGCGCCCAGGCCCAGATTTCAGACCCCAATGATTGACAAAAAAAAGAAAGAAAGAAAGAAAGAAAGGAGGAAGAGGCTAGACCATAATCTGGCCATTTCCATGAGTGCACTTTGTAGCCACAGAGTCCTGACATCACTGAGGATTAACCTGACAGAGATTTTAGGCTTGAACTTTAGATTTTAGGAGAAATATTTTAATAATGTCCTTTGAACTAGATTTTATTGTCCAGCTATATAATTCTTTATATTAATGATGCCACCTCAGAATGCCACCTCAGAAATCCTATTTGTAACAAGATGGGGATTTGTGCAAGTCAGCAGAGGCAGTATAATACAGTCACCACGCATCTGAAACCGGAAATCCCAAATTAATTCCTTAACTCCATCACTCTTCTACCAGTATGATTACATAGTTACTGAACTTCTTCAGTCTTCAGATTCCCTATCTGTAAAGTGGATAATACTGACATGTTGGTATCAAGGATTAAATGAAAGCTACCTGTGAAAGTGTTTTATAATGTGTACTACTATACAGATACATATGCAAAGGAGAACTTTGCGCAGTCTGATGTTAACTATACAACTCAATATTTAGGTCTTTTCACAATAATTGAATGAGATTCGCATTACTTGATAGAAAATATAAATAGAGAGGGAGAGATTGTCAAGTTTAAAGTACTAGCTGTTTAAAGTATAATCTTCAATCGTAGAGGATAAGAAGAAAAATATTAGTAGATTTGGTTAAATCTATCCTTTACATGACTCTGAAGCTATGGTTGAATTTAAATGTTAAGACCAAGCCTGATCAGCTTAGGGGAATTCTTGAAATAGATTCAGAATAAATGTTAAGGACATGAAGAATATTCACATAATGAAGCATGTGACTTCAGTAGCCTCACACGTAACATGAAATTGCTTCTGGAGATTGTTCATTAATTCTTTATTCTCACAATAGATGAGGTCTACGGTGTGGGGCATGATTATTGTTTCTTCCTTTTACCTTTACCTATCCTTTCTCTCCTTACTTGCTCTCTCACCCAGAAAAGGCAGACACACCATATTTGTTCACCATTTCTTCTGAAACTATTTCACTAATTATTTTTTTTAATTTAATTTTATTTTATTTGTGAACATACTGTACAGAGGAGTTACAATTACATGGGCAGGATAATGCGTACATTTCTTAAAAAGCATTGCAGCCTCCTCCTTTGTTTACCCTTCACATCCCTTCCCAGCCTCCCCCCTCCCCCCCAATCCCAATCCTTCTCCTTTCCCCCCCCTCCCTCCCCCCCACCGACATTGTAAAGCTCATTTTGGACATGACAACTTGTACTTCTCATTGTTGCAACAGATCCACCTGTATCCTTAAACAACTGGTTTTTCCCCATCTTCTCCACAAGTTATACTGACATCAAATATAGTGAAAGCAGGGGTTATACTGTGAGGGAGGGACATACAAAGTAACAAAGAGATAATCTTATAAATGCGTTAGAAACACATGCATGAAAGAAAAAAACATTAAAATACACATCTAAGGGTTCATTTTCCTGACATCACATTATCTGACCTTTTCCGCTTGATTCATACATATATAGATATTGCAAATAAGGGAAACCATGGGACCTATGTTTCTTTGGGCCTGGCTTACTTCACTTAATAAAATTTTTTCCAAGTTTTTCCATTTCCTAACAAATGGGGCAATGTCATTCTTTCTGATGGAGGCATAGAATTCCATTGTGTATATATACCACATTTTCTTGATCCATTCATCTACTGAGGGGCATCTGGGTTGGTTCCATATCTTAGCTATGGTAAATAATGCTGCAATAAACATAGTTGTGCTGGTAGCTTTAGTGTGGTCTTGTTTGTAAACATTTGGTTAAATGCCCAAAAGTGGCATTGCTGGGTCATAGGGGAGTTCTCAGGGATTGAAGACAGCCTAGATATTATAGAGAAAGAACATACAACCATCCAAGACAAGTCCAAGAAATATGACAGATCTATCCAACACCTGGAAGACACCATCAGAAGGCCTAATCTAAGGATAATGGGTGTAGAGGAGCACCTTGAAACAGAAGTTAATGGTCTAGGAAATTTGTTTAACAGGATCCTAGCAGAAAACTTCCCAAACATACAAAAAGATAGGCCTATTCACTAATTCTTATGTGTTCCCCAAAGTCAGCCTCCTCAGATTGCTCCAACTGCATCCGTTCCTGATTCCTCCTTCCTTTATCCATGTTGTTTTACTTTCATTGTCTGTACGATTCCTTTTTCAACCACCTCCCAAACTCTATGTTTCTATCCCTACTTTCCTGGTAGTCTTCAGATCTAGCATAGTAGTTTCAACAGATACCTTATAAACATCATAACCACATTCATCCCAGACTCCACCTCTAGCTGTTGTATCCAAACCATTTCCACCACTTTCAAGGTCATTCACGTGGCCTCAATGGCCACAACATCTTTACCTGTCCTCCTGACTCAAGATCTAGGATCTTTTCTCCCCCTTCAAGTCCAAGTTGAACAAGCTTAGTCCCTTTATGAATTTACTTATTAATATCCTAACTATCATTTGGCTCCACAGTTGGCCATTTCACCCAATAGATGAAATAGAACCTAAAATCTCTTTTACTTCCTTGAGTTTCTATCAGTCTGAATTCTCTGCTTTCACACCCAAATTACTCTTCATTGCTGGAAATAATTGCAGAACACAATTACTACTATAAAATGTTTTTGAAACTCAAGAACTGCTGTATTTTTTCAGTCACATCATTAATTCTGCCTAGCAACATTTTTATACTCCTTCACAGTTTTCTCACAGCAAGAGACATCACTTCCCAATTGCAGAGGTAATTGAAATCATCAGTATAAGGACTGTGCATTTCTCTTCTCTTCAAAGCTTCTCTCTCTTCATTGACTCTGTGAGTGAAGTCTTCAAAAACTAGTAGAAATCTCATTTCTAAGGCCTTGCCCATAAACTTCCCTGTCATTAGCACAAGTCCTTACCCCCCCAGGAGGGTCTCATCTCTACATAGCTCATTTTATGTCTCCTAGGTGTTACCCTTCACCTCAAGGATATTATCATTGATAGCAAACTATAAAAACGTATGTGTGTATCTATAGTGTGCATATGTGTGTGTATATGTGTATGTTAGATTGTACTGGTATTTTATTGCTAAAAAAAAAAAATTAAGCTACCCAGTAGATAGAAGCTTTAAAGGATATCTAATCAAGGCCAGGTGCCAGTGGTTCATGCCTGTAATCCTAGCTACTTAGGAGGCTGAGATCAGGATTACAGTTCAAGCCATCCTGGAACAGGAAATTCCATGAGATTCTTATCTTCAATTAACCACCAAACTTGTAACAGTAAACTGTCCATTGTCACTAATTCCATATCCAATGCAACTAACTGTACATGAAAAAATCAAGGAACAACTTACGTCATAGTAAATGTGTTCAGCCTTTTTTTTTTCTTGTCATTATGCCTTCAACAGCATAACAAAAGTATATCCTTTGGAGGTAGGCTCCCCAGTAGAGCTGCTTAGCTTTAGACTTCATTCCTTAACTTTCTGGACCACAGTGTCTTCATCTATAGTATAGGCTTTCCTAAATTCAGTTTCTTACATATGAGATGGTTAGCTGAGCCTTTGATAAATAGTAGACACTTAACAGACATCCAGTCTCATCGGAATTATTTCATCCATGCCCTCAGACTCAGATAACGGGGAATCTCCTGTTACTTTTTTTCCCTTCCTTCTAGACCTCAGCTCCCAGTAACTTCCACTCAACCATCCCCACCACTGCTGCAAAGCTAACTGAGACTCTTGCTACCTACTCTGTATCCACAACTTCTAACACCGTAGTTCTGTGTGTCACTTCAAAGCCAAATTTATAACCTTCTATCCAATCCACCTCTCTTCAGTACAGACATCTTAACTGCTTCTATTAATTATGTTTTCATTGTAGTGTAATCTTACAAAGGAATAGTGCTAGATAATCACAGTTTTGTCTGCCATGGCTGGAGGTGACAATGAATGCTGGGCCAGCTTCATAGGAAAAACGTCATACAGAGTCAGTCCCATCCAGTTTTTCTCTGGTCTCAGAATTATTCTAGCTCTGTGTAGGATGTAATGTGGCCACGTAGAAGGTGGATAAGAAGTAAAGAATAATTAAATATTTGCCCAGTGTTGATGCTGAGCTTCTAATAAAGTCCAGGGTTATTTCTCCTCAGTGTACTAAAGCAAACTTCTGCTGTGTTATTGTATCTCTGTGAAGAACTTCAGGTAACTTGGCAAGCTCAGCCATCTTTTCCAGCTGTTACCAAAGCCAGGCTCAGGAAAGAAGGTATATGTATTAGTCGTCTTCCAGGGAAGAAAATAGAGAGATGCAGAATGCTTCTTTAGCTCCAGTCATACACAGGTATGCCAAAGCATACTTCTAAAATCCCCAAGCGCATTTACCTGACTTCCCCATTCTCCAGCCACCATTGGTTATGGACCTCTGAATTTGGTTTGCCCATTCAGAAAACCAGGTCCACATCCTCCCATCTGGCCTGAGCTCCAGGATCTGTCTTCAGCCTTGCTTTGTTGTAACTGCACACCTCACCTAATAAATCAGTCCCATACATCTGCTCATCTTAGTGTAGAATTTTGAAATGAGATTTGTACATTAGTTCCTACATAGAAATGTGTAGTGTACTAGACACCCCACAAAGTACATTATCTCCTTTTACCTTCAATCCTTAAAAGAAGACAGAGTACACCTTCTACAAGTGAGAAACCTACATTCATCAGGGTTAAGCCGTCTTCCCAAATTTAAACACACTGTGAATGGGGCAAAATTGATTGAAATCTGTACCTATCTGACATCCAAAGTTGATGTTTTCTATTCTGTACTGTCTTGGTAGATGTGTAATGACTTAGAATATTGTTATAATCATATTTTACTCATATTTACTTCAAAGAATAATTCCAAATTCTCTGTCAAGGGGCTGAGCAAGGGTGGGAAGATCCAGCCTACAGCCTATAGAAGACCTATAAACTCATTGCATACATGATAGAACAAACATGTTTCATAAGTTTCTCATTAGCTGCCCATAGCCATCTTCGGAACTGATAATTTTGTAGGGCCCGTAAATGATGTTATAAATATCCAATAGCCTTGATAGGAAGAAAGATTCCCTACCCCTGGAAATGATAGCTATATAAACAGAAAATCAAAACTAGAATGATGATGGGTTCCTTGACAGTGGCGGAGGCACGGGAGAAGCAGGACACGCATCCACCCGGAAGGCTCACAGAGGGCTCACTGCATTACCAGCCTCTCAGCTAGACTTGAACACCTGGAAGGCTGACCGAGGGCTCACTGTGCTACCAGCCTCTCAGCTAGACTTGAACACCTGGAAGGGTCACTGCATTGCCAGCCTCTCAGCTAGACTTGAACACCTGGAAGGGTCACAGAGGGCTCACTGCATTACCAGCCTCTCAGCTAGACTTGAACACCCGGAAGGCTCACAGAGGGCTCACTGCATTGCCAGCCTCTCAGCTAGACTTGAACACCTGGAAGGGTCACAGAGGGCTCACTGCATTGCCAGCCTCTCAGCTAGACTTGAAGGATGAGGAAGAATTTTGGTTTTTTTGTTAATCATTTTTTTAAGAGCCAGAGTATTTGGAGAAAAATGCCACTAATTTCATATTGTTTCGCTAGACAGGGACAAACATAAGGACCACACAGATCACAGGGTATTGACTAACCATACAGAGACATACTCATTTTCTTCCCTACACAGTGTGGTTTCCCTGAAAAAAGGAACAACATTAGTTTTGCCTTTTTAAAAATCATTATAAAGTACTGACCAAAGAAAAATTAAATAAAGAACTACGTATAATATTCTAGGTAAGAAACAGGAAAGTTCTACACAAGGCAATGGGACCCAAAGATCAGGAGCACTAGGAGAGGTCAAACAGGAAACATTCTACCCTTCCAGATTCTTGATCTCTGTACCTGCCTTTCCTTTTCTGTAACTCAAAACAAAATAAATAATACTGTTCAGTCCGTGGTATAGCTGTTTATTCACTTCATGTAAGCACTTGCTTTGAATGAACTTTTTACATTTTCACATCTGGATCATACAATGAAAAATTGTGGAGAACTCTCATAAATTTTATGAAATCTTTTAACTTCTCAATGGAAACTTCAAAGTTAGAAACATATGGTTCATCCATCCAACTCTTTACTGTGTAAGCTTTTGGTCTGGAATTTATTTCCACACAAGTTGTAATGTAAAATCAAAAGTCAACTTGCCATGGTTACTCCACATTACAAGTTCTACCATCATCACGAGACTGCATTAAGTATAATTATTCATTTCTCTTTTCCTTTAGCAGTCTCAGGAGTTGTGACTTATAAGTACTTTTGTCCAAGTAGCATTCATTATTTTATTATAAGCCACTTGTCTTATATACTTCCAAGGAAACATGTATTATTCTGCTTTTCAAGGAAAAATATGAGTGTATTTCTCCAAATTTATAAACATGTACATTCATGTATACATTCATATATATGCACATTCATATAGACATATAGATAATATATAGATACAATATGTTTATTACATGTGCAACTAAAAGCTTATTGGACTAAAGCCCATTTTAACCATTCTGTTTCACTTATACTAAAATCCAAAAACTTAAATCCATTTTCCTGTACTATGTATAAAGAGATCATAGATTTGTGTATTTTATGTGTGTACTGTTCTTGGGGCTTGAACTTAAGGCTTATATGCTGTCCTTTTGTGCTCAAAGCTAGTGCTCTATATCTGGAGCCACATCTCTACACCTGGCATTTCACTGGTTAATTGTAGACAAGAGTCTCATCGACTTTCCTTCCTGAGCTGGCTTCCAACTGCGATCCTCAGATCTCAGCCTCCTGAGTAGCTAGAGTGTGAGGCACTGACACCCACCCTGTAGCCAGATTTAAAAATTATTTTACTTTTTATAAATTAATTTAGGACTCAATGCTTAGAATTGTCTTGCTCAGTAGTCCTAACTAGTAGTATTGTTAGTAGACAAATTAATTTTACTAACATAGCTTTACAGATTTCTGAAAATCTACCATTTGTACGTTTTATAAATATTTTACTGTCCATGAGATATGTACCTGAAAGTGTCAGTGTAATTATTTGCTAGGTACATCCCAAACCAGAGTACAGTCCTAAAACTATAAAATAGCAGCCTAAGTTCACGATATTAACTTATGTGCCTCTAAGTCAGCATTCTCCAGAATCTAATTTAATTGAAGGAGCTTTGCCTGTGTAAACTTCTCCTTTGTTTAAATAAGATTCCACTGTTTAGTTTTGCCTTAAGCAAATGCAGCCTTTTGTTTGTCCATAAAACACTAGATTAAATGTATAGGCCAATATGAATAGCTTCCCATCATTACACATGTGCCGTTGGCATTTGCCCCTTTGCTGATGTGCAAGGGATTGTTTTTGAGAACTAGGGCTGCAGCTTTAGCCTGATATTTGGGGAAAATCCATTTTGGCAAGAAACTTACCTGCTTATTTTTTTTATTTGAAAGATTGTGTGAGATTTACTTTTTAAATGCAACTGCTAATGCTCTAAATTCAGTGAATTATGTAAGCATTTGCCCTCAAAGTACACTGAATTTTTTAATTAGTTTTATTATTTGTACCAATAGTATCTAGCTGCCCTAAAAAAAATAGTATTTAGCTCTCTGTATAAAATAAGATTCATTAAATAGCTGTGGGGATTTAATTTGTTCCCTCATCCAACTGTAGTTTGTTACCAAATTTCAATTTTGATGAATATTTAGAAATCTAGTACTTTGTTTCTCTGATTGTTTTTGTTTTTTTGTTTTTTTGTTTTTGTCGATCGTGGGGCTTGAACTCTGAGCTCTTCAGCTCAAGGCAAGCACTCTACCACTTGAGCCACAGTGCCACTTTGGGTTTTCTGGTGATTAATTGGAGATAAGAGTCTCAGAGATTATACTGTGGGGATGTTGGTATAATTTGTGGAGGGGAAGGGAAAAAACAAATTGTTTAGGGAAACAGGTGGACCCATTGCAACAATGAGATGTACAAGATGTTATGTCGAAAAACGAACTTCACAACTTTGGCAGGGAGGAGGCGGCCAGGAATGGTAAGGGGAAACAAAGGAGGAGGCAACAATGCATGATAAGAAATGTACTCATTACCTCTAGGATTACTGACGTTAGCCACCAGCACCCAGCCTGATTGGTTTTTGTCAAGGCTGACATCAGATTCCCAGCGGAGACCTGTTCATTGTGATATGTTTATAACAGGTACATTTTCCCTACTCAGGCAATGTTAGATGTCGCTGCAAACCAGGGCTGGCTGGTAACTGCTCTGAATATCACCCACCTGGTTCAGATGGTGATCCAAGGCCGGTGGTTAAAAGACTCTGATCTTCTTACAATACCAAACATAGAACAGCACCATCTTCACCTTTTCAGGTAATTGTTTTAATGCCAAAATATTCTTTTTCTTTTTTTCTTTTATCAGGATGGGTGTTAGGGAGCAAACCCAGGTCTTATGCTAAACATGGGCTCTACCCAGTATCCTCTCCTCTATTCCAAATTCTTTCAAATCTGATTGAATTTCATAGGGTGCCTAGAAATATGATTTAATTTGTTTTAATGCTTCAAAGAGCTTTGTTTAAAAATAAGCCAGGGCCCAAAATAAACAGACACAAAGCTGGGGAAGTCACAGCACCAAATAAAGCTATAGTTTAAGTGGCCTAAGAGGCCTTAGCTGCCTCCTTGGAGCAGAGTCTGCTGGATGAATGGAAAGGGACATGAACCTTCGCTGGATGAACCTGGCACCTGGGGTGGGGTAAAGCAGTGTGGGGGCCCAGGGAGAATGGTGGAGAGTGTTGTTCATCCAGTTGCAGGCCTGGACACCTTCCACAGCTGGTAGAATTCCAGTGTTGTGTGGGGCTTGAAATCAGGGCTTGGATGCTGTGCCTTAGGTTTTTTATGCAAGACTGGTACTCTGCCACTTGAATCACAGCTCCACTTTTGACATTTTTGCTGGTTAACTGTAGATCAGAGTCTCACAGACTTTTCCAGGCTGGCTTTGAACTATAGTCCTCAGATCCCAACCATCTGAGTAGCTAGCGTTACAGGCATGAAAAAATAAAAAGGATCTACCCCACACAACCCACACAGGCCTATTATGGAAGCTGCTTGGCTCTAGGGGATTCAGTGTTGTTTCCTTGTCACCCTTAAGAGTATAATATTAATGTTATTAATGTAATTCTAGTATACTTTCTTCTAACCTGAAGGTTTAGGTGGCCTGTATATCTGAGACCTAACATGAGTTGTGCTATAAGTCCCAAAGTTTTCTAAGTAACTTAAAATTTTATGTTCCTAGAAACTTGTAACTTCAAACTTTATTTAAATAATTATATTATAAGAAATATTTTGCCTATACTCATTATAAACATTCCAGGTACTTTACACAGGGAAGAGTTGCTTTACATTAGTGCCGTTCTGTAAAAAGGAAGTATACCACTGCCTATGTACCCTCAGTTTTTAACTAAAATGATACATGACTTAGGATTTAGACATCTTATCCAGCAATAGGGATATTGCTTTGAAGTAATCCTTTAGAGAATGCTGGCTAAAGTTAAAACTTACAGTGCCCTATAAAATATGTATCCTATTTAAGGAAAACTATACAAATTATATGAACCCCTGTTGGGAGCAAATCCATATTTATGCTCTGAAGGAATTCTTTTGTTGATATTATTTCATAGGAAATGGAATCCAGTCATGAAGGGCCCACATGCGAAGTGCCGAACCTCCATTGAGTGCCTTCCTGAACTGATCCATGCCTGTGGAGGGAAAGACCACATATTCAGCTCCATGGTAGAGAAGGAGCTGCAGGCTGCAAAAACAAAGCAGGTAAGGCCATCCCTTCCACATTTTAAAGACTTTTAATTTTACTTTACTTTTGATAGTACTAGGATTTGAATTTAGGCCTTCATGCTTGCTGGCAGATGCTCTGCTATTTGAGCCATACCTCTGGCCCTTTTTGTTCTGATTACTTTTTGAGATAAGTTCTCATTTTTGTTTTGCCCAGACTGGCCTGTACTGTGATCCTCCTATTTATACTTGCTACTGTAGCTGGGATGACCACACATCCAGTTACTAGTAGTTGGATCTCACAAACTGTGTGCTCTGGCTAGCCTGAAACCAGTCTTCCTGATCTTCTGACCTTATGCCTCCCATGTAACTGAGATTACAAGAGTGAACCATCATGCCCAGCTTCTTTGAGATACAGGATCGTACTAACTTAGTGTCTAGACTGCCTTCAAACTAACTTAGTGCCTAGACTGCATTCAAACTGTTACCCACTTCTCTCCCTTTCTTTTAGCTGGGATTACTGTTATATACCATTGTTGTACCAAAAGTTTTCTAAGTTAGGGTATGGTTTTTGAAGTCAGGATCATCTATACATTCTTTCTCTGCCACTTTTTAACCATGATTGTGAACATCACAACACTGTATCTGTCTGAAGTTCTTGTGAAAGTTAAGCAAAATATTACATAAATTGCTTTATATAAATTGCTTGACATAGACTAAGAACTAAATATACTAAAGTCAGCATTCATATTGGCAGCATTCTGTCCAATGCCATCAATCTTGTCTTTGCAAGGCCTCATATAGTTGTCCATCTCAAGGCTGCTCCACCCAGTCCTCTAATCCCTTTTTTCACTTAGTTTTTCTTTATTCATATGATCCCCTCAATTATATGTTTATACCCACTTCTTATTTGAAGCATTATTGCTCCTAGACTCTAAGACATTCTTTCACATAAACTCATATAACTTACATAAAAGTTAAATTTATGCTATGAAAGGCAGCATGGCTCATCTATCCAGACAGTATTTGAGAAGGCGAAACACATGAATGAAGGATGCCAAAAATATTTGGCTGACTAGATCTTTACCTTACAATGTCAAAGTAAATATTTAGGACTTCTAACATAATTAATATATTAATATTTGCAAACAGAGATACTAAAGACACTTCTAACCAGGACTCCTTTTTTTTTCCCAAGTGAAACTTATTTTTGAACTGACTTGGAAAAAGTGTAACAAGCATTAGTGTCTGATTGTTCAGTTTCTGTTGAATCCAAAATTGGCACAAAAACTATTTAAATATTCATAGTAAATGCCTACTTTTCTAACTAAATTACCATTAAAATTATGAATAAAAACAGTACCTGTGAATCCAGATAAGACTTCAGTTAGCAATAACAGATTTCTCCTATAGAATACCTTGGTTTTTAAGCCAAGTTTTAGATGTGATGAAAAATTAAAACATTGTTATAATTAGTTCAGGGAGAACTCAGAAGTAAACTTACTTAATTTATTTGCATAAATTGCCATTCTGTTATCTTTAAAACCAAATGCAAATTGGCTCTGTCTGATATGATGATGGTTATTTGGCTCAGAAGTGCTTCAATTTGCAGAGCAATCTGGTGTGGGCTCTGCAGTGAGGCGATCCCAGGTAACATACAAATCCTGAATTATTCCTGAAATTAGTATGTTTAAAGCATCAATTTAAGTGCTAATTGCAGTAGTAATGAGAAAAAGCAGTACGACTGTGAGATTTGCATCTTCTACCCCATCAGTATGCCTGGAACGGCTGCTGACTGGCAGAGGATTTGGCTGCTAATTAAATAATTGTATGCATGGCAGCGCTCTTGCCTGATTCAATAGATGAAGATTAATCCTCAGATAAATATGTTTGGCTGGTATTGAAATGTCTTAGTAGTTTCTTTAAAAATAGCTTGTGTTGTGTATACATATATATATATATATATACACACATATACACATATATATGTGTGTACACATTCATAAAAAATATCAATATTAAGTTCTTTAAAAATATTATATGTGTGTGTACATACACATAAATATAAAGTGAAATCCCAATGATTTGTTAATAACAGAAAATATATTGCTACTTATAGAACAGTAAGAAAAAATAGAAACTCATATGGTAAATTTACCATGTTTTCTCACAAAATCTCATGCTCTGCAAAATTGTGTATTTTAGGGCCCCCAGACCACTTTCCCAGTTTTGTGCAGTTTTAGAAGCACAGCTTCTACACTTAATAACTTCTGGTCATAGATGGAGTTAGGCCTCATCTGGACTTAAATTATATAATGTGGTTGACTGTTCCAAAATCTAGTTACAGGCATAATATCAGATTCACAAGACAAGTTACAGATTTGGAGGTGCATTTCTATTTTGCATTGGATTGACATATTTTTAATTCCTAGGGCATAGTTTGGTTCATCAGGAATACTTTATTTCAATTTCATACACACAGCAGCACTTAAAGCTATAGCAAATTGGAGAAAAACATACACGGAAATATATAGAATACATTAAAGAAGTCAGAAAACCAAAATTAAAGTACTCACATACATTTTCAAACTATCTTAGAAGATAACAGCCAACAAATTAGTCAGTGATTGAGAAATCTTCTTAATTGATAGTAGTATTGCCACATAATTTTATGTAATAATAAAAAGGTAACAGTTACCCGAAGACCTTGAGTTTACTGTATTAAATGTTTTCCATGGATTTAGGAGTTACTCATTCATTCAGCATTGTTGCACACTTGCCATAAGTGGCTTTCCATGTAAAAAGGACAAATAAATAGGTAAAATTCTCCACCCTCTTGATGCGTTAGTCTTATTTGTACTGTCATCCTGGTAATGCTGAAAATACATATTTGTGTCTAGAAGGAACCCTAGGCTCATAGATATCCGAAGACATAGAGATATAAAAACGTTTTCTTCTCAGAAAAAAATAGTAATATAATCAAAAGTTTTTTATAAGTGGCTAGTATTAATTACTGCATCCCAATTATTGGATTTGGTTTTTGTTTTTTTTTTTTTACAGATTGCCTTTACCTTCCCACATAATGCTCTCATTTTAAAAGTCACATGAGCCATGTACCAATGGCTTACGCCTGTAATCCTAGCTACTTAAAGAGGCTGAGGTCTGAGGATCGTGGTTCAAAGCCAGCCAGGACAGAAAAGTCCCTGTGAGACCCTTATCTCCAATTAACCCCTCAAAAGCTGGAAGTGGTGCTGTGGCTCAAGTGGTAGAGCTCTAGCCTTGAGCAAAAGAGCTCAGGGACAGTGCTCAGACCCTGAGTTCAAGCCCCACAACCAACAAAAAAAAAAAAGTCATGAACACTAGAGTAGATATGTCTCTAAAACAATTCAATATTAAACATTTTTAATTTCATTTCTCTTATTATAGTCAACAGCTACTCAGCACCAGGAAGTGTATGAAATAAAAGATATAAATTAAAATGATAATTCATTTTCAGATTTTCCTAAAAAATCATTACTAGCCAATAATTAATAGCCAGCTATTTCTTACACACACACACACACACACACACACACACACACACACACACACACACACACACACACACACACACACACACACACGAAAAACTAGGAAAATCTTAAGTGAGTAAATTACATGAGTATCAATATCCTGGTTGTAGTCCTGTAGTCTTATGTTGGAAAAATACACCATGGGGGTAAAATTGAGTAAATAGTTACAAAGTATCAGCCATTAATCCAGAATCTCAAAATTAAAAAGTTGAATTTTTTTTCCTAACAGCACACATTTCTTGGATCTCTGCATCAGACACTAACTCTTTTTTTTTTTTTTCAGGCATGGAATTTCTTGTCTCGCCTGCCAGTGATAAATGTTGGCATAAGTGTGAAAGGCTCATGGGATGACTTAGCTGAAGGGCAGCATGAACTCTCTGTCTCCACTCTGACTGCAGACAAACGAGATGACAACAAATGGATCAGATTGCATGCTGACCAGGAGTATGTGCTTCAAGTCAGCTTACAGAGAGCCCACTTTGGGTTCCACAAGGTATAGTATTTTGTTTTCATTCTCAGATATTTCACACCAAATGCCAACATGCACCACCACACATAGCTTTTATATTATTAATGTGCCGTGTCATTCATGAATCCTGCTTTCTCAACTGGCCTTAACCAGCAAGAATCAATCTTTTGAAAGTAGTCAGTTCTCCTCATGTTCTATTTTGGGTCCCAGAATATGAACTTTACATAATAATGCATCACCTACAGTACGGTCTCAAAGTATGGTTCAGCAGAATTTCCTGAGATGCCTTTTAGAAGGCAAATTCTTTGATAACACTCCAAATTGACTGAACCCGAGACTCAAGATCTGAGGGATCGCAGTGCCCTGCATGATTTTTAAGGAAGTTAAGCTTGGAGAAGCCCTCCTTTAGATACTTGGGAATATAGGAATCACAGTGGACTAGAGGAAATGAGATTGAAGCTTCCCAGCTTAGCTCTGTGCATTTGATTAAGAAGCTAAGCTTTTCTGAGCCTCAGTTGCCACATCTGCCTTCTTTTCTTCATTATAATGCATATGAGCAAGCTTTGTCAATTGCATACAGACCAAAAATACACAATAGTTTTATTTTAAATTACTTTTCTCTGTACTTCTGACATCAAAATTATTTATTCCTTTAAGATAGTAGCATCAAGTGGGCAGATTGGTTTTAGTGCCATAATTATGAAAGAAGAAGACTCTGTCTTTTCAGCCCAGCAAATTCAGGGTTTTCTAGTGACTGGAGTAAGCCCTTGGGTAAGGTCGTAGTTTGTTGTTAGTACCCCTGTTTTCACCCATGAATGGGTCAGTAATTGAATGCTATTTTGTTGTCACTTTAGAACAAGCCTGCAAGTTCTACTTCATTCCATTTATAAAAATAAGTCAGTGTATCTATGAACTGATTGGCCTCTGGCAGTTCAGAGGCTTTGATGTGAGCATCTTTATATGATTTATTATGTCCATAAACAAATAATAGTAATGACCGTAATGATAAAACTGGGGGGAAAACTTTTTTTACCTTGTTGTTCTATTAATCATGCTAGAAAACATGTGGATTTTATTTCTGACTGCTATAAAAATACACTACTCTTTGACCCTCTTTTAAAATGCTATAAGTGGAAATCTCTCCCCTAGGAAACCAAGTGAAATCTGATTAAGAACCATGTCATTATTAATGTATCATATGCCACAAAGCCATTGTCTTAAAGAATCACTATAATGATCTTGCTTTTGTAAAAATTTATCCAAAATAATTACTTAAAGTATCATCATTATGTTTCTGTCTAAGCTTGAACTTGTAAGATATCTTAGATGCCATATTAGAATCTATATTCTTTATGTGGGCTTTATTCAGGGGCCAGGAGATCTATTATTTATATGATAATAGTGCTCATTAACTTGGTCCAAAGCATAATTTTGATTGCCTTTTGTCTGTTTTCCTAAGCATTAGGAACTTATAAACAGTTATTTGTAAATAAGGAAGATTTGGTTAATATGATTTTATCCCAGTCATCATCCAAAGGTAGAAAGTTAATTGTAGGAATGGCTTGATAATTTATTAATTGATAGCATGAATTGGAGCTTCTGCCAGGCAGGTACTAGTGGCTTGGATCTGTAATCCTAGTTACTCAGAAGGTTTGAAGCCAGCCTGAGCAGGAAAGGTCCCTGTGAGACATTTATGTCCAATTAACCAATCAAGAAATGGAGGTCGAGCTGTGGTTCAAAGTGGTAGAGCACTATCTTTGAGCTCATGGACAGCACACAGACCCTAAGTTCAAGCCCTATAACGGACCAAAATAATAATAATAATAATAATAATAATGGCTTTCTATTCTCAGCCAGATATTCTAGTAGTTGTAGCCACAAAGAAGCATTTATATATACTATGAAAATCTATAAAGAAAGATCGGTAATGTCATATCCAAGACACCTAACCAGAAAGAAAGATTTAAATCATAGCCAGGGACCAGTGATTCACACCTGTAATGCAAGCTACTTGGGAATCTGAGATACAGTGGATCACAGTTCAAGGCAAGCCAAGGGGGAAAAAATTATACGCATTAATATACACCTGTTAACCTAGCTTTGTGAGGTGTTAAATTGGCAGATTACAATCCAGGCATGCTATCTCAAAAATAGCCAGAGCAAAATAAGACTAATGTCATGGCTCAACAGTAGAATGTGTGCCTAGTAATCATGAAGCCCTGAGTTCAAACCCTGGTACCTCTACACAAAAACAACTTCAAATCATCCCATTTAGATATGCCTAAATTGTGTAGATTTATGGACTTTAAATGAAAACAACAAAGCCTTTTAACTATAAGGGGTGTAGAAAGTATCAACATTATAAATATATTACCTCTTTTTCTGGTTTATAGGGAAAGCAGGAGAGCTACGCAGTTGCCCCTCGATTTCCCAAATCAAAAGATGAAGGATGGTTTTTGATACTAGGAGAAGTGGATAAGAGAGAGCTTATTGCTTTAAAGCGAATAGGATATGTTCGAAGTCACCAGGACATTTCCGTTTCTTTTTATACCCCTGAAATACCTGGAAGGTAAGCAGATTCTCGCATAAAACTTATAAAGCAAAAAGGGGGGGGGGGCACAATTCAAGACGTAAAGCACCTGCCTAGCAAGCACAAGGCCTTTAAGTTTAAATACCAACACTACCATTTAAAAAAAAAAAAGCCAGGAGAGTTTCACATGCGCTCTTTTTTTACATTTTAGGTATATCTTCACTCTGTATCTCATGAGTGACTGCTATATTGGCCTGGACCAACAGTATGACATTTATCTCAATGTCACACAACCAAGCATTTCCACAGAGGTCGACACAGAGGTCTCAGAAGCCTTCACTGACCTGGCAATGAAGTAACCTGACCCAAAGAAGCCATTTGAAAGAAGCGGCTAAGAATCTAGCTGTTCAGTCATCTAGAGAGAGTTGAATTACTTGATGTTTACCAAGACAGAATCAACTTCTAACCTCAAGACATCCAGGAAATTGACAGTGGCTGCAGTATTAACTCCAGCAACTTAGAGTTAGCCACAGTGGCCTTCCAGCAAATGTTGCCTTTTACCACATTGTCTCCGTAGGTTTCTTGATATATAACATGAGTGTGTGGGATAGTCTTTTAACTTTTGTATATTTGAGTTGATATTTAGGAGTTACCAATCAAATTTCACATCTCACAATATACTGTTTACATGGATATTTGCTTCTCCCTTTTTTTAAAGGAAAATTACAATGAGGTATGACAGTGTTAGAATTTTCACTCTGCAGCACAAACTATATAAATCTATAAGGTGATACCAAATGGATCTTACTAGCAAAAAGTATACTTCAATTTGATCACAAGTAGAAGTAGTTTCAAGAAATTTCTTATGGTCACAAATGTTCATAATATATGATATAAAATTATATTACAAAGTCCAATGATGATTGTAAAAGAAGACAATATATTGGTCTTAGAAAGGATGGAGACTATAACTGGTGGAAATAAAATATATAGAGTGACACTTCAATAAGCTGGCTCAAATTTTTCTCCTGTTTCCATTATATTGTTTATTTTTTCCCTGCTATTACATTGATGACTTCAGTTCTGTTCTTGCAAAACATTCATGAAGAGAGGTACAGTCAAGCTCATGTAGTAGTAGAGATCATATTTCAAAATATTTTGTCTTTTTGCTCAACTCCACAGCTAGATTTTCACTGTCACAAAGAAACTAGCTATGTTCAAACATGTTTTACATGAAAAAAATAAGTTCAAAATGAAATAAAGACTTAAATGTAGAGCAAAAAAACTACTAGGAAAAAACACTTCATAACATTTGTCTGGGCATGGATTTTTTTTTTGTGAGCAATAACATAAAAACCCAGGCAACAAAAGAAAAATAGGACAAATACAATTATGTTAACAAAAGAAATAGTCAACCTACAGAGTGGAAGAAAATATTTATAAGTTCTTCATCCAAGAATATATAGGGAACTCAAAAAAAAAAAAAACTAAGCCAAAGCAAAAATACCCAATTAGGCAGAGTTTGGGAGTGAATTTGGAAGAAAAGCTTAAATAGAGCATTGCATTCACAATATTAGAAGACTAACCCAGTTCAACAGTTGATACCTTCTTCAAAGACAAGAAGAGGATCAATAGACAAGAATAAAATTCTGTGAAGTACCCTTGAATTAGAGTGTAAGAACTACAAATCTTACGTATACACAATGAAATCTCTGGCCAAATCACCAGAGGTCAGCCCTTAATTTTGTGAGAGCTTTCTTTAGAACATTTAGACCAGATATAGTGTCTCACATATGTCATTCCCAGCTGCTCAGGAGCTGAAGATCAGCAGAATCTGTGGTTCAAGGACTGCCCATGGAAAAAAGGGAGACAGTATTGCAACAAATAAGCTCCATGTGGTGAGATATACCTGCAATCACCGCTATGCAAGAGGTAGCATCTGAGACTAGCCCCAAGCCGAAGCACAAGACACTATCCAAAAAATAAGGTGAAAAGGGCTTGGAGCCTACCTAGTCCCTGAGCTGAAACCACAAATACCACCACAAAAAAGAAAGAAAGAAAGAAAAAACAGTCTAGTATATAGAGATAATATGGCCAAAGGAAGAGAAAGAGAAGCAAAGGGCTTATTAGAGCGTCACTGATGGAAGACAAAGTTTATACTTCTTACTGATTGGTGAGAATTTGCCTCAGTTCCCTTTCCTATAACCTCTACTGCATATATATGTATATATAAATCTGCCTCACCACCCCCACTAACAACTAGAACTTTTCACCCATCTCCCACCTTCATTTTTTCCCCAAGGGAAAGTAAATTTCATTCCTCTTGCAAATAGGTCTTCTTCTATTTACAACCAACTGGAATTCAACTGTCTGAAACAAACGCCACATCCCATAAGCCCCCATATATAGAACACAAGAAATTTTCAATGTGGTGATCATTCAGCCCTAACAAGTTTTCACACTTAAAGGAAAACACACCTGTTTGCTTACAAATTCCACTAACAGCTTTGAAGGGAGGAGGATACAGTGACATTAAGTATTCAGTCTCCAAATACCATGTTTCTTTACACACATAAATGATACCAAAAAATGTATATACAAAATTAACCTTCTTACAAGGACCCATAGAAAACCATACACCACATTGTTGCAATGGGTCTACCTGTATCCCTATTTAATTAAACAATTTGTTTTTTCCCTTCCCCTCCACAAATTATACCAACATCAAATACAGTGAAAACAGGGGTTATACCATGGGGGAGGGACATATAACGCAACAAAGAAATAATCTTATAAATATGTAGAAACAATTGCAAGAAAGAAAAAAAACATTTGAGTCCTTATCTTGGGGTTCATTTCGCCTAACATCAACTTATCTGACCATTTCTGCTTGTCTCAAGCATATACTAGTTATTGCAAATAAGGGATACCATGAGATGTATAAGACGTTATGTCGAAAAATGAACTTTACAACTTTGCTGGGGGTGGGGAGTGGGAAGGTGAGGAGATGGGAAGGGATGAGAAGGGGAAGCAAAGGAGGAGGCGACAATGCTTGATAAGAAATGTACTCATTACCTTGCCCATGTAATTGTAACCCCTCTATGCGGTATTTTCCAAGAAAACACACACACACACACACCACTTCCCAAGCATGTGTACCACCCAGCTGCTCATGCCCAAACACTTAAAGTCATTCACGTGCGAGTACAAGAGCTTGAACTCATATCTTTTGCTTTTTTGCTTGACTTTCTGACCCTACCAATGATCCATATCTATATTTGTGGCTTTCTTCTGGTCAATTGGAGATGAGTCTCTTGGATTTGTCTACCCAAGCTGGCTTCTAACCCTGCTCCTGAGATCTCAGCTCAGTCTGACTAGCTAGGTTTACAGGTGTGAGTCATCGGCACCTGGTGGACTCATTCAAACACAGCGCACACCCTCTCAGTTTTGCCTTCAAATTCTATCCATGTCCAGCCAGTCCACATTGCCACCTCCATACTGCCTCCCAACCCACCTCCCGATGCTGCTCCTCACTTCCCTGCCTTTACACCAGTCATCTCCTGAAACCTGGGTAGGATAGAGAGACTGCTCTACTCAAAAACTACCATTCCTTTCTAGCCAAATAAAAACCAAAACCACAGTGCCTACAAGGTCCTAGATGGTCTTCTCCCACTTCCACTCACAACCTCGCTTCGACACACATTGCTTCCTTTTGTTGCTTTTGTTCAGTCCACACCAGCCACAGGAGTCCCCAGCTTCTTGTGGACTTACAGAAGGGCCTGTCTTCTTTGACTTCCCTTGGATGAACATTCTTCCCTTGGAACATACATCTAACCATCCTGGTAGAAATGCCAAGCCCACCGGCATTCTCTGTCCCCCTTTTCTGGTTTTTTACCTCCATTATTCTTATTGTCACTATAAAAGTATTTGTTGGCTATGGGAGGCAAGGGTTTGGGTTGGTTTTGTTCATTGATACATAATCAGAATCTGCAAAATGGCCTGCTGCCTGGTAGCTCTGTAATAGATTCATAAGTGAATGCAGACATGTGAATTCTAAAACACCACACACACTGACGTGTGTTCTAGAAATTATGACCACTTTTAGAGACTAACCAAAAGTAAATTACTGACCTGATCATCTTGTACCTTCTGTCAGAGGAAAGTTTACTAAAATTCAATTGGCCTTTGATGATGAAGATGATGATGATGATGATGATGATGACGACGACAACAACCAACATTGATAATTATTAATGGAAAAGCAGAGTATTTAAGTAGCAATAGATCCTGTACTACCACTACTTTAAAACTTCAAGCATCTCAGTGACTGGTGGTTCATATCGTGCTAACTATTCAGGAGGCTGAAATGAGGATGGTGGTTTGAAGCCAGCCTGAGCAGACAAATCTGGGAAAAGCTTTATCTCCAATTAATCAGCCAAGAAAGGAAGTGGAGATGAGTGGCTCAAGTGGTAGAGTATCAACCTTGTTAAAAAGCTAAGCAAGAACATGAGGCACAGAGTTCAAGCGTCCAAGCTTCAGTGTACACACACACACACACACACACACACACACACACACACATCAAATGATAAGGCCTAAGGTCCTAGTTCTCTGCAATCTCAAGTAGCTCCCTTCATTTCCTGCCCCCATTACTGCTGCTATGAAACTTCATATATTTGAAGAATATGGGTTGATAATAACTTTGAGCCTTTTGTCTTTAAGAAATAATCCAAAGTGAGTATTCAGAAATTATTCCATGGGCTAGTTTCTTCTCAGGGAAAACACAAATTAAGTTTTAAATTTTTTTTGGTGGGGAGGGTCTGGTCATGGGGCCTAAACTCTGGGCCTGGGCGCTGTCCCTTAGCTCCTTAGCTCAAGGCTAGCGCTCTACCACTTGAGCCACAGCACCACTTCCGGCTTCTTTTCTTTTTGCTTATGTGGTGCTGAGGAATCGAACCCAGGGCCTCATGCATGCAAGGCAAGCGCTCTACCACTGAGCCACCTTCCCAGCCCCAAGTTTTAAATTTTTAAACTAGATACTGATGTACACAAAAGTTGACTTCAAAGATAAGCACTGGAGCCTTGAATTAGCTTTCTCTCTTGCTTTCAGAAATAAAAATTCTACATCTTAGCAACACAAAACATTAAAAGTTTGAATTTAATAAATTTTATTTATAGCATTTCCAGGTTCTCAAAAGTGCTGACAATTGGGCTGGGAAGGTGGCTCAGTGCTTGCCTTGCATGCATAAGGCCCTGGGTTTGATTCTTCAGCACCACATAAGCAGAAAAAGCCAGAAGTGGTGCTGTGGCTCAAATGGTAGAGCGCTTGCCTTGAGCTGAAGAACTGAGGGACAGCGCCCAGACCCAGAGTTTAGGCCCCACGACTGATAAATAAATAAATAATACTGAACAATGATTGACTTCAGGTTGTCCTGGAAGCCTGCATCTTAAGAAACGTAAGTTAGCTGTAATAACTTCTGAAAACATTTAGTCTCATTTCAATGTCAGTCCTTCCACTCTACATTATGGAGAATTAATTCCATCCTATTCCGGGGGAAAGGGGGTAGTTTTAGGCCTTTAAATAAGGCATCAATGGTTCTGAATTCTTGAATCTTCTTCCAATACTTGACATATCAACATTAGATAGATCTTATGATATTGTTCAGATGTTGGATCCAGGCTGACCCAAAGACAAGCTTTTTGTACCAGACTGCCATATTTGAGTGGAAGCCTAAATTTTTCTTGTTCCTTGTCAATTGCTTTGCAATTTGGAGAGTCTTTTTAACATGCATTTAAATTTTACAAGCAGTATTGTTTCTGTAAATGGATGTTAAACATTTCATAGAGACTTTATAAATGCTTCAAATTCTCCGAAGAGAAGATTTTTTTTTTTTTTTTTTTTTTTTTTTTTGCATCTGGTCGTGGGGCCTGAACACTGGGCCTGGGTGCTGTTCCTCAGCTCTTCAGCTCAAGGCTAGCGCTCTACCACTTGAGCCACAGCGCCACTTCCGGCTTTTTTTCTTTTTGCTTATGTGGTGCTGAGGAATCGAACCCAGGACCTCATGCATGCAAGGCAAGCGCTCTACCACTGAGCCACCTTCCCAGCCTCTAAAGAGAAGATTTTTAATGCTAAAACAAAGAATAATATTTGATATGGTCATACTAAATATCCTGATGTTATTATGTCACAATGGATATGTGCATTAAAATATACATTGTAGTTGGGCACTAGTGGCTCATGACTGAAAATCCTAGCTACCTACTCAGGAGGCTGAGATCTAATGACTGCAGGAAGTCCATGACTCTAATCTCCAGTTAACCACCAGAAAACCAAAAGTAAAGGTGGAGTGCTAGCCTTGAACAAAAGAGCTTAGGGACAGTGCCCAGGCCCTGAGTTCAAGCCCCATGATTTACCAACGAGAAAAAAAAATGTACTTCATCAATTTTTCTGTATTTGTTGAAAAACTTCATGTGTTTAAGAAATAATGAACAGGCAACCTATCAGTGATTTCATTCCGCCAAACTTCAGGACACACTGAAAACCAATCGTTGTATACTTCCCTAAATTAATGAAAGTGTTTAACAGATAAGCTAACAGAATAGGAATAACATCTACTGAGCTTTCAAATAAGCTCTTCTAAACATAATGTGAAAATGGTATAATTATGGGCAGTCATCTATCAAGATATGGACATCTTCATCATGTTACTTTAGCTCACTGTTACCAGAAATTATACTCTATTTCCCTCCTATTATAACTTAATGACAGAAAAGCAATGGGTATAAACTATTTGAGAAGAGCTCATTTGATGCCCACTTTTGGGCATTTACCCAAATGTTCACAAACAAGACCACACTAAAGCTACCAGCACGACTATGTTTATTGCAGCATTATTTACCATAGCTAAGATATGGAACCAACCCAGATGCCCCTCAGTAGATGAATGGATCAAAAAAATGTGGTATATATACACAATGGAATTCTATGCCTCCATCAGAAAGAATGACATTGCCCCATTTGTTAGGAAATGGAAAGACTTGGAAAAAATTATATTAAATGAAGTAAGCCAGGCCCAAAGAAACATAGGTCCCATGGTTTCCCTTATTTGCAATATCTAGTATATGTCTGAGTCAAGCAGAAAAGGTCAGATAAGGTGATGTTAGGGAAATGAACCCTAAGATATGTATTCAAATGTTTTTTTTTCTTTCATGCAATTGTTTCTAATACATTTATAAGATTATTTCTTTGTTGCTTTGTATGTCCCTCCCCCACGGTATAACCCCTGCTTTCACTGTATTTGATGTTGGTATAATTTGTGGAGGGGAAGGGGAAAAACAAATTGTTTAAATAGGGATACAGGTGGACCCATTGCAACAATGAAATGTACAAGTCGTTATGTCGAAAATGAACTTTACAACTTTGGTGGAGGGGCGGGGGGGGGGAGGTGGAGCAGGGAGGATGGGAAGGGATGGGAAGGGGAAACAAAGGAGGAGGCTACAATGCTTGATAAGAAATGTACTCATTATCTTGCCCATGTAATTATAACCCCTCTGTACAGTATTCCCACAATAAAAAAAAAGGTGGTTGGCTTCACGATGTGTGTGACCCTGTTTATCAAATCAATCATTGATAAGAAAATAATAAATAATTATAAAATATTCATGGCAGTCTAAGTTGATACAGATTCCTTTTCAGGGTTCTCACTGTCTTTACATCCCTCAAGATCTTTGTGCCCAGAGAGGAATTCATCTGTGTTCCATTTCTTTGTATTACCCAATTTCCACCTCCAAAATGCAGATGCATTTATTTACACCTTCAGTATAGTGCAGCACACACATAGCAACATGAAGCACTTCCTTGTAACTTTCTGAGAGGGTCTCTTGGATCTGTGCTCTTCTGCTAGGCTAGTTACGGGCACCTAGGAGGCTCTGGTGGTGAAGGAGGGTTTCAGCCTGCCTCATTTCTACCTTTTTCCCTTCATGTGCTTTCCAGGGGGTATTTCTGCTGTTCTGATGTCCAAATTGGCAGAATCCGGAGTTACTCTGGAAGCAGAACAGCTTTGGAGAACAAGAGTGTGGGTTGCCTCACAGTTGCACCCACATTTGGAATGCGAGGTGTGTGGCACTAGAAAGCAGGTTCTCTGATATCCTTTAAAGCATTTATGTACTTCTCTAATATTCCAGACAATATCCATCCTGCCCAATCTTCTTGGAAGTACTGTTTCTCCCAGGCTTATATAATCATGAAAATCAAGTTCAGCATATTCTGTAAAAACATAGACACTTTTTCCTTTTAAAAAGAAAATTTCATTTACCTTTCAGAAGCAACTATTTTACACTCTTTTATCTGACTTCTGAAGCTAATCCTTACAAAAAAAAGTAAGAATGAACAAATTATGGCCCTGACTTCTAATATAGTGCTGCCATTGCAGAAGCAATAAAAATAACATAAACATCTTTGCAAAACCCCAATCTTATTTTCTGATTTTTAGAAAAATCCATTCCTCTAAAAACACATTAGCCTACAAGTGGCCTTTGGAGATACTGAAACATTGGAGAAATCCTTGGATTGCAACAAAGAACGTTCTCCACGGACAATTCTAATCCATTATAGAAACATAACAGTACCCAGATCATATAATATACCACAGCAATGAGCCTGGCTTCTTTCCATCTTATAAAATGCTGTAACTCATAAACATCAAACCTGCTGCTGTTTGCAACAATCCAGCCCAGAAAGATTGACTCTCAATTGATTGTTACTTTTCATGCACAAAATGATTGTACATCTGCGTCTTCTATTTCCATTTTGTCATTTCGTTATCTTTGCCCATTGTGTTAATTATTTTTGGATGCTTCATCCCATCCCCAAACAATATATTTGAAATACTCATGAGGATGCATTGCATGAATGTGCTAAAGACAGAGTCTGAGATAATTCAGAATGAATTTAACTAAGTTGATTGGAATCAGTTTTTATTTAGGAACTCTTCCAGGGACAATCCTGACATATTTAAAATAACTATTCACAGAGATGCAATTCGCTTGTGCATTCCAACAAATCCATGAATCAGCAATCAGAACAAAACAGGCATGCATTACAATGATGGAAAACAGCTAAAAAGGGACTCAGGAAGACGTAACCTATTATAGTAATCAAAACCCTAGGAAAATTCTTCAGAACAAAAATGTTTTTAAAAAGTCAGATGAAGATAATGCAGTGATGGTGTGGTGTTAGCCTGATACAGAGACATGTAAAGTACACCCATGCCGTAATGATGGACATGTTTTATGGATTCAGCAGACATAAAATGAAATCTGTTCTACCTGATGAGCTCACAAGTGGAGGTTATAATTAAGAGTCCAGCATCTTGTTTGTGTTGGTTTGGAATGACATCTTGCGTCTGACACCAAAGGTGCATGCAGTAAAATTAAAAGCAGGTGATTGGGATTTACAAAGTACATCAACAGTGTAACAAAGCAACCTGCAGAATAGGAGAAAATACTTACCAGTCATGAATCTGACCAAGGATTAATGTCGAACACATAGAGAACTTCTGAAGCTTAACAACAACATGGGAAACTTGATTTGGAAAAAAAAAAAACTTGCAGAGACATTTCTCCAGAGAAAACAAACAGAAGGCAAATAAGTATGTGACAAGATGCTTAGCATCACTAACCATTTTTTCAAATGTTAACCAGAGATGCAGTGACATCCATCCCATTTTATACCCATTAGAAAGGCTACTGTTATTTTTTTAAAACTCAAGAAAATAGGTGTTGGCAAGGATTTAGAAAAATTGGAGTTCTTATGCACCTTCTAAGGAATGTACAATGTTACAACCCTATTACAAAGTTGCTAAAACAATGAAAATACAATCCTCAAATGATTCAGCAATTGTACTTCTGGGTATACATACACCCACCAAAGTTAAAGGCAGAGTCTTCAAGAGATATTTGTACACCCATGTTCTATAGCATTGCTCACAATAGCTAAACCATAGCAGCAACCCAAGAGTCTGACAAATGATGAATGGACAAGTGGAATAAAATACACAAGAAAATATTACTCTGTTATATGCTCCACCAGGGTTGGGTATTGCTCGTGATGAAATAAACCATTATTCCACCAATATGATGTGCCTGAAGTAGTCAAGGCATTGCTCACAGGTAGAAAAATAGTGTGTAATGCAATTTATGTGAAAGGTTTACTACAGGAGAGAGAATGGGGAGTTGGAGTTTACTTCAAAATATTTAAGATGGTTACTAGAGACAAGATATGGAGTCCACCCAGATGCCCCTTCGTGGATGAATGGATCAGGAACATGTGGTATATACACACAATGGAATTCTAATCCTCCATCAGAATGAATCATATTGTACCATTCATAAGGAAATGGAAAGACTTGGGGAAAATTGTATTAAGTGAAGTAAACCAGGCCCAACGAAACATAGGCTGTATGGTTTCCCTATTTGTAGCATCTAGAATATGCCTATAAATCTACAAGTAAATGCATTGGATGGTAAAAGACAAAAAAATAGTACATTGGGACATGATAACTTATACAGATCTCTAGACATTCACACAGAAACCAAAGGAGGATATTCTTAGTAGATCACAAAGGCTCTATATGTGCATAAAATCATGTAAAATGATGTTTATTAAAATAAACTCCAAGAAATGGAAACAAGAGGGTTTTTGTTGCTGTTTTTTGTTTTCTTTACCTTTTGTCTTCTTTTTCACTTCATCTGTTTTGGAGAGGATAAGTGGGAGCACAGAAAGAATGAGACAAAGGGGAACACATGAAGCAGTGGTACTCACTAGACACTATGTTGAAAGTGAACTATACAACTTGTGGGTGGGGCGGTAGAGAAAAACTGGGAGAGAGCGAGGGAAGGGGGTGACACTGTTCAAAAAGAAATGTATTCATTACCTGACTTATGTAGCCGTAGCCCCGCTGTATGACACCTTTACAATAACAACACATATATTTAAAATATTTAACATGATATATTTAATAGTATGTATATTTTATCCAAACGTAAAACACTTCAAGAAAAAGTCAAATATCTTGGACCAAAGATAATGAAAGATAAGAACAAATGGCTCCCAGGGGCTTATTTTCAAAAGCTCAAGACACTACACTGTGCAACTAGAATTATTCATAGTCAAAAGTAAACATCCTAAAGAGGGAACTCTGTGGCCCTCTTTTCAGAGAGTTTGTACCCTACTTTTGCATTTGATAAGTTTGCTGCTTTTTTTAAAGAACAGAAAGTAAACAGGGAACTTCCAGACCATTTCACCAATCTTATTTCATTGAAGATAATATTTCAAAAAAAACTATCAAGTCACCAGGCACTAGAAGCTCATGTCTATAATCCTAGCTGCTCAGGAGGCTGAAATCTGAGAATCATGGTTCAAAGACAGCCCAGGCAGGAGAGTCTCTGAGACTCTTAGTTAACCACTGAAAAACCAGGAGTGGATCTATAGCCCAAGTACCAGAGTGGTAGCCTTGAGCATAAAAGCTCAGAGAGGCAAGCCAAGCTGAGAGCCAAACAGTGCATGCTTTCTCTCATATATGGAAGCTAGATCTAAAATATAACTGGACATGATAACATCTACAGGACTCTAAGCATTCACAGTCAGACTAAAGGAGAATACCCTTAGGGGAGGAATACGAAGCCTAACTTCTCTGAACATTTTTGTTTTTGAAATGTACTCATTACTTGACTTATGAAATGTTAACTCGCCTGTACAACACCGTAATAAGAACAATAAAATTATATTGTAAAAAAAGGCTCAAGGATGCCGGGCGCTGGTGGCTCACGCCTGTAATCCTAGCTACTCAGGAGGCTGAGATCTGAGGATCGCGGTTCAAAGCCAGCCCGGGCAGGAGAGACCGTGAGACTCCTATCTCCAATAAACCACCAGAAAACCGGCAGTGGCGCTGTAGCTCAAGTGGTAGAGTACTCGCCTTGAGCTGAAGAGCTGAGGGACAGCGCCCAGGCCCAGAGTTCAAGCCCCACGACCGACAAAAAAAAAAAAAAAAGGCTCAAGGATAGTACACAATCACTGAGTTCAAGTCCCAAGACCGGCACAGAAAAAGAGAGGAAGAGAGAAAGAGAAAAGGAGAAAAAGAGACAGAGAGACACAGGGAAAGACAGAGAGACAGAGAGAGGGAAGGAGGGAGGGAGGGAAGTTGGAAGGGAAGGAGGGAGGGAGAGGGGAAGAGATCTTGTGTGCAAGATCTCATTCAGGGCTGGGAAGATGGCTCAGTGGTAGAGCGCTTGCCTTGCATGCATGAGGCCCTGGGTTCGATTCTTCAACACCACATAAGCAAAAAGGAAAAAAGCCAGAAGTGGCGCTGTGGCTCAAGTGGTAGAGCGCTAGCCTTGAGCTGAAGAGCTGAGGGACAGCGCCCAGGCCCAGAGTTCAGGCCCCACGACCGGACCCCCCCCCCAAAAAAAAAATGCCTAGTGGTTTCCAGCGTTTCTGATGCCGGGCGCTGGTGGCTCACGCTTGTAATCCTAGCTACTCAGGAGGCTGAGATCTGAGGATCGCGGTTCAAAGCCAGCCCAGGCAGCAGAGACCGTGAGACTCCTATCTCCAATAAACCACCAGAAAACCGGAAGTGGCGCTGTAGCTCATGTGGTAGAGCACTAGCCTTGAGCTGAAGAGCTGAGGAACAGCGGCCCAGGCCCAGAGTTCAAGCCCATGACCGACAAAAAAAAAAAAAAAAAGATCTCATTCAGGAAGACAGATAGAACTAGAAATCTTCATGTTAGGTGAAATAAGCCAGACTCAGACAAGCATTACATTTTCCCTCATAGCTAGACTATAAAAAGAAAAGATTTGGAAGTAGAAGGGAGATTATTTGGACAGTGAGAAAGAGGAGAGAGAGGGAAGACACAAAAAGGTAACACTGCATTCATGCATTAAAATGTTGCGATGAGGTAAGGACATAGTTACTAAACTAGAAAGACAGCCAACTAATTGGTAAAAGATCTTTACCAGCAATACATCAGACAAAGGCCTAATATCCAATATATATAAGGAGCTCAAGAAACTAACCCCTCCCAAACTTAATAAACCAATCATTAAGTGGGCAAGGGAGCTAAGGAGAAAGAGGTACAAATGTTAAAGAAACACAAGAGAAAAATGCTCATCATCCTGGCCATAAAGGAAATGCAAATCAAAACAACTCTGAAATTCCATTTTACCCCAGATGGATTGGCCAACATTTTGAATTTGTACAACAAATGCTGGTGGGGATGTGGGGAAAAGGGAACCCCACTGCACTACTGGTAAAAATGTAAACTAGTACAACCACTCTGGAAAGTGGTCTGGAGTTTCCTCAAAACACTAAACATAGACCTTCCTCAGGATGGAGAGGAGAGGAGGAGAGGAGGAGAGAAGGAGAGAGGAGCGGAAGGAAGAGGAGGAGAGGGGACAGGCGGAAAGGAAAGGGAAAGGAAAAGAAGGAGAACATACTTAATTGCTAGTGAAACTCACTTTAGGAATTATTCATTATTTGCTAAACAAGTATGATTTCTTTAGTGTTAGGGAATGAACCCAGGGCCTTGTGCATCACAAGCATATCCTGTACCACTGAGCTACATTCCAGGGCTCTATTTGTATCAATCTATGACGGTAAATGCGTAGATTTCAGTAAGGGATGCTGAGACTGTAGAATACAAGTACCATAGAGTGTAACTATCGATCCCAGTTGAGGCTCTAGCTTCTGCTTAGTCCTAGACACATCATATACTAACTGGAGAGGAGACTTCTCCCTTTCTGCTGTTCTAAGGTCAAGTGTAACAGAAAAATTTTCCGGTAGCTCTTGCTCTGCTGACTCTGTGGGCATTTCCTTGAAGGAAGAATCCCTGGGAATACTCTGAGAAACAGTCAGAAGCAGAACCTCTTTTTTTGTTCTCCCAACCACATGCAACTCTGCCCCAGGACCCACTGTGGGCTTGCCAGGCTGCTAGAGACTCTGCAAACCTAAGAAAAGGGAATCATCCCTGTATGATCTCTCCTGGCAGAACAGGATGGGTTCAAATGTCATCCTGAATTAACAAGCATTCCTCCATGCTTCATGGTGGGGCAGAGGTCTTAAAGGGTTTTCTTCTAGTTTTGATTTACAGACTTTTAAAGCTGACATTTAAAAAATTATTCCTCCCTTACAGTCCACTTGGTAAAATGATATTCCTTTGGGAGATTGGCCTCATTGTTCATATTAATCATCTTTCTTTGTTTCTATGTTCCTTATTGCATATTGATAAGAAAAGAGAATTATTACCTCACAGTTTTAGCTAGCACCAGAGAAGAAAACTACTACCCCCCAATATCGCCACCACCCCTCACAGTGCTAAATAAAGAAAAGCCAATTTGATGAGACATCAAATATAGCAACACACGAGACATGCCTTGAATGACTGTCACTCTGATGCTCACCCCAGTGATCTATTTAAAGGAATATCAGACCTGTCAAAGTATGAGATTTTACTCAAGAAGCAACAAAAGATCACATATAAAATTCCTTCATTATTTGAATCCGTTTTAGAAGCAATCAACAGGAGAAATATACACGAAGCACTGACAGCCAAAATTGAAGTAGCAAGTGCTTCAGAGGGGAAAAGATAGAAAGACTTGGCCATTGAAGGTCTCTCAGGCCCTCTCAATGCAACGCACCTCCACTGCTGTGTTACACTTGTTCTCAAATCACGGAGCCTGAGCCTCCTTCCAGGCACGAGTTCACAGTGTGTCCCCACCCAGTCCTCAGCCTTGCACATGAGCAGTGCTTGAAAGAAGCCTGTGCATTTCAAGGTGAATTTCAAACAATGAACTGTAGGACTAAAGTAGACAAATTAACAGAGGGAAATTAATTTTAGGATACCTTCTTCAAAACAACCACCAGATGCTTATCTCATCTTCTCTTCAAAGCATCAGTTGAAGGCCGCGTGAGTGGCTCATGACTGTACATCTTAGATACTCAAAAGGATCAGAGAGATCTGAGGATTGTGGTTCGAAGTCAACCTGGCCAGGAAAGTCCATAAGACTCTTATATTCAATTAACCAGCAAGAAAAAACAAACAAACAAACAAACCTGGAAATAGAGGTGTATCTCAATTGGTGGAGTGCCCAGTTTTGAGCAAAAAAAGCTAAGAGACAGTGCACCAGGCCCTGAGTTAAGCCCCAGTACCTGCACACACACACACACACACACACACACACACACACACACACACACACACACACACACACACACAAACTGGACAGGCAATGGTGGCTTGCACCTATAATCCTAGCTACTTAAGCTACTTAGGAGGCTGAGATCTGAGGATCACAGTTGGAAACCAACCTGGGCAGAAAAGCTCATGATACTCTTATCCCCAATAAACCACCAAAAGCCAGAAGTAGAACTGTGGCCCCAGTGTTATAGCACTAGCCTTGAACAAAAATTAAAAGCTCTGGGATAACTCCCAGGCCCTGAGTTCAAACCCCAGGACTATCACAAAATGATAAAACAATAACAACATTAACAACAATCTTTTGAGAACAAAGGCAGGTTGCACTTATCTGTCATCTAGGCAGACAAATGCCTTCCAGTGGCAGAAAAGCTGGTGTGAAGCACAGAGAAATTTCAGGAAATTAGAGGTATTTTTCAGGCAATAAGCTCAGTGGTAAAGTCAGTCACTGCCATCTAAGAGAGCCTGCTGGGGAATGCTTTACAACCTCCCCCACCTATTCTTTTAACATGTTCCTACTAATATGCATTGTCTAACGAACTCAGTGCTCTCTGTAGACTAATTCTGAAGGCCATAGGAAACATATTTGTGCCCAGTGGCTTCTGAGGAGGGAACAGAGGAGAGAGAGACTTTATGTTTGATGTTTGTCATCATTGGATTTTTGGTGCTTACATAGTAGTTTTCCATTGAAAGTCACTGATTTCAAATGTTTGATCAAACAAAATCACAGCCTGCTGCAACAAAACTAAACATAATGATAACACTCAGTGTTGTCAATGGTAGCTGTGCTTTAGGGAGAAAATTTGAAGACTTACTGAAAAGAAGGCCCTTGTGTTCGTTTTATATATGTGCTTTTTGTGTTAAAAATAGAAGTGTTGTTGGGCAATTTGGCACACCCCTGTAATCTTGGGAGACAGACAGGATTTCGAGTTTGAAGATAAGCCTCATACAATAAGGCCTTGCCTCAAAAACAAACAAACAACAATCGCAGGGTTAGTCTCAGATCCAATTGTGTCTTTCTAGAACCTTCCCTCTTCTACTGCTCCCAAAGCCTCCCCCAACTGCCTCAACAAAAGACAATCCCAATTGGAAACTTTTTACCGAAGAAATCAAGTGAACAGCGGAGTCCTTAGGGTAGGCCCTGATCCTGACTCCTTAGAGAATGGAGAACTGTGGGAAAAGAGCCAAACCCATGTGTGGGGAAGATAGCATCAAGAGAAAGCGAGTACACCTGGTGAAGGAGAAGGCAGAAACTGGACGGGAATGGAGGAGCATGTGGTGCCAGGGAAGCGCAACAGGCAAGAAAAGAATTGCCCTCCACAGCCTGCAGACCAGACACGGTCCCGTGCTGACAGCTTGATTTCAGATTCCTAACCTGTAGCGCTCTGAGACAATACATTTCTGTTGGTCCAAGCCATCCAACTTGTTATTGTTGCTTTAATGGAAGCTTTAATACACTAATAATTTCTTCCCTTTTACCTTATGGGTCTCACAGGCCTTCAGCAACAAATGTCTGCCACGTTGGGTATCAGCAGCATTTGGTCTCAAATTTGAGGCCTCTCATCCCGGCCCAGCTCAGCGGCTGTCCCCCTTTGGAGGTCTTCAGCCCTTTTCCTGGCTGTGTATCTCTTTCAAGGCTCCTCCCTGGGCTCTCTTAAGTTCATTCCCTGTCCCGCCATGCCCTGTGCAAACCTCCAGGGCCAGTGCTGGATCCGCCTGTGATCCCCACCCCCCCCACCCCCCCCACCCCCCCCACCCCCCGCCACCCCGTGGGTTGTAAATCTCTGATAGGGATTCGTTTGAGCACATAGATGCTCTCTGACTGCCCTCTTGGTATTCTTGGCACCCATAATTCCAGACCTTTTATTTTAGGGCTGGGAGGCAGTCCTGGGGCTTGAACGGAGAGCCTGGGTGCTGTTCTTGAGCCTCTTGTTTTGCTCAAGGCTAGCACACTACCACATGAGCAGCTCCACCTCCAGCTTTCTTTGAGGATGTATTAGGGAAATAGTCTCACGGACTTAATCTGTCCAGGCTGACTTTGAATCTTGACCTTAAATCTCAGCCTCCTGAGGAGGCCCACAGGCGTGGGCCACTAGTGCCAGGTCATCATTCCAGATCCTATTCCAAGTTAAGAAGCACGGCCCGGACAGCTTAGAATAAATTATATAACTGTTTCTGGTCTATTTCTAACATTTGTATGACTCCACCCCACTTAGAAGCTCTGTGAGACTTTAAAAAGAGAGAGAGAGACCAAAGCAACAAGAGGTGCCCAGACCTGGGTTATAAATCTTCGTTCTCGAGGGCATTTTAGCGGCTCTGACCTCACTTTTGTGCATGTGTATCCACCTTGACGATATCCACGCATAGATTTCTTCAGGGCCGCCACCTGCAATTCAGATATTGCCTTTCAGTGTCCTCTGGAAGAAGAATAAACTATTCCTGAATTGAAGCCTCAAAACCAAGGAGATTGCACAAATGGGGAGATATGAAAGAAGACTCTGGAAAAGTTGGAGGTCGCATTCCACTGTCCTTTATTATAAGAACAAACGAATATATTTCAAAGCACTAAGGATTCTTTGAAGGAATATAAAAAGTTAGAAGTAAAAGGCCTATTTTTTTCGAATGAAAGAACATTTTTCTCTCCATCATCCACAAATTAAAAGATTACATCGATTAATATGCTAGTTCATTAACAAATTACCAGCCCATTTGCCACAGTGAAAGAATAAAGGGAAAAGTTCACCAAATAACAGAGGTTAGCTCCTAATTAGGATCAGTCTGAAGAACTTGCCAGGTGTAATTTTCCACTGCAAATTATTCTCAGCTTGACCTTGGCTGGTATTAAGGACATGGGCTTGAAAACACATCTTTCCTTTCCCAACACGTCCCCAGGAAACACCAGTACCTTCCACAGACGATGGCTGAGCCCGTCTTCTCCACTCTCCTGCTAGCTCCTTGCCACTAAGAAATCTTTGAAGAGAAATTAGCATTTATTGCAACCCATAAAGAAGCTGAAAAGACACAGGACTTGGAGCCAGGCAAGACTGGGGTGAACCACATATCCACTAGCTTCATGGCTGAGCTGTGTAGATCTTGGTTCCCGATTCTGTGACCAGATCATTGTACCTCCGTTCTTGGGAGTGAAAGAGGCTGATCCCAGTGCTATCTGCAATGTAGTGAGGCTGGCCCTCTTTCCTGTTCTGCACTAAGATGCCCCAAGTAAGTCTCTTGAAAACATGTGGCTAATATATGACAAGGAAAAGATAGGGCATTTTGACACCCAAGTGTCCAATTTAGCCACGTCATGAAGCCTAGCACACTGACCTTGAAGACCTCAAACTCACAGGTGGCAAGGTCACACATCTGAACCTGCAGCAGCAAGCACATCGGCTCCTATGTCTTCCATCCTTTGGGGCTTGAAGATGTGAGTGTAGAGTGGAGGAGGCAGAAGAGAGGAACCCTTACACAAGGAGCCTCTCCCTGCCAGTGTGCCCATCCTCCCTCACTACTGGCAGATGGGCCCCAGTGGCTTCAGGATCAATGAATTGTATTTATTGCCAAGGAAACCCCTCCAACAACCCTCTTACTCCAATCCCACCTCTTCTACCCTGTGAGGGGGCAGATATGTCCTCGTCTGTGTGTGTGTGTGTGTGTGTGTGTGTGTGTGTGTGTTTGTGTGTGTGTGTGTGGTGGCAAACTTATAGTCAAAATGAGAAATTTGTGTAACCTACAGCATCCCTATTGATTGTTTCAGCACATGATTAGGAAACCTGTGGAAAAGTTCTATAAATGCACGCCAACCAATCCCACTTTCCCATTCAGCACTTTGGAAAACTTTAGGGCTTTGAAAAATTTTCCAGTGGTTCCAAGGATGTCATTGTGACTTTCAGAGAAGGATAGGACATGGGAGGAGGAGAATACATCAAAGCTGAAACCAGTTATGCTGCCATACTCATATAATTGATAGACATCTGGAAAATTCTATAAGGAAAGAGATGGAAAATAGAATTTATTCGATATTACCGTACTTCAGGTTTCATTTGATTCAATTTAGGACTTTTTATCTTTATTTGTCCCAAAAGGATCCACCTTCACAGCTGCATAGCAGAAAAAAAAATAATCAGGGGGAAAAAATCTCCAAAATTAAGAGATCAAAGATTGTAATAGTATGTGAAAGATAGGATGTAGAAAGATTAAAAAACAACAAGGAATTGACTTTTCTAGCTAGCAATCAGAGATATGGAACATGATATGAGGTTTCATCACACAGAGACTCTAAAAGGCAATAAAAACACAGTGTAGTTTAAAGGGAAAGTGAAAAAGTTAAGCTTTCTTTTAGTATCTTAAAAGAAATGGTTCAAATTTCAACGACCTTTCTTTTGTTAAACATAATTCTTGAATTTAGTTGTATACTACTTTTTACAAGAGACAATTATAAAGCAATTCAAGGTTTTAGCAAACCCAAAGCCTTCAAAGGACTATTATTTCTTTCAAATGACCATTATTTCAACAATGCAACGATTTCCACTTGGTTTTGAAACCTCCATTTGAAATTCCCTCTGAACCTGAATTATGTTTCTCCTCTGGTGACAAACATCTATTTTTTTTAAGAGTTTAATTTATTTTTTAAAATGGCCCAAAACTGACATGATCAATCTAGGTGTAAACAGCTTTGGTCAAAAGCAACATGAGACCGAGATTCTCAGTAATTGGCTTTGCAATCATGTTCCAAAAAAGAAGTTTGTGTTTTGCACAGTAGCAGTTTCATTGCAATAAAAGTTGCCTTCCCGAGGTCAATGGTCTGCACTTTGCTTTAGAAAAGTCATTCTCTACTCTTTTGGGGCCTAAATCACAGTCTGCAGCTTTTGCTAGCTGTTTTTCACAAAGTTTTAATTAGGCATTTACAACTTGATGATACTATTGCCCCTTTCACCTAAGATCAGTAATTTAGCTCTTTTCTAGTAGCAAAAATTAGTTCTCCTAATGCTCAGAGAACTAATTAGCTAGTAGAGGGGCACTGTGGATTTGTTTGATCATCTAACTGTTTAATTTACACCATTTTCTGGCATTTAATAGCTGTGAAGATCAGTGCTAAGTCGGCCTTACTATGAATCCGATGCTAACAGTTTGTGTAGGTTCACTGGGCCTCCTCTCTTTTCTAATTTAGGAGCTCATTAGGCGACTTTTACTTCCTTCATAGGTGTATAACTGTGAAGATAAGTGCTGAGTTGTGCCATGCCATCTCAAGGGCTGAGAAACACACGTCATTTCTACTTATGCTTTTGATTCTAAGCCCATGGCTATTTTTTCCCGTATTAAGGAAAGATCCATGTTGGTACACAGGGAAAGGAAAAGAGAAAGAACATGTTTGAGACATCTGTGCATCTCCCTCTGGTCCAAACCTACTCTTCTTATCCAACAGGGCACCTTCCGTGCTTCATGCTGAGGCTCAGGCTGAGAGGGGAGTCTGGCTGAGTGTTTGGGAACACACAGGAGTTTCCCAGGCTACCAAGGGTGCCTGACATACAGTGGTCAGCTGTCATGATCCCATCTGAAATTGGCATCAGGCTAAAACAGGGTATGTGTTCCCTTGGGCTACATTGCGGGCAAGCACTCACAGGAGGAGCCTCAGGCACCGTAGAAAACTCCAACTTAAGAGGCACGGGGGCCTGTCCGCACAGAGCCTTTGAAGAAGGCTCTTCAGGGCATGTTTTCTTCCTATTGATATAACCCAATGCTTGGAGGTTGAGAGTCAAGATTTTTTTACTCTGGGAAGAGAAGAATGAAGGGCTCCACACTGACCTACTCTTAATGTGAGTGCTACCTGTTGATTTTTATTTGGTTCATAAACTTTCTTACCAATATCTTATACAAGTTGATCTTGGGTTTGTTCCTGTGTTTATTTAATCAGAGTTTTGTGCCTCTAAATTCAAAAGGGACGGCTTTAGTCATCCCTTGTCAGTGGTTATTTAAAATTCCTAGAATGGCTCCTAAAAGGGAGGAATGAGGACAACTTCTTCTCACTGGTCTCAGGTAAATCACTTGCTCAGGAAGTTGAAAAAGACACTGTTCAACTCTAAATTTAATCTCTGGGCTCTCAGTAATACTGCAATGAGACCCATAGTGCTGCTAAACTTGCTACAGCTTTGAAACACAATGAATCTGTTATGGGAGAATAGATTTTGCCTGACATCAATATTTTTCCTATAGGTTCCTGTGACCCGTCTTATAGCTGGCCCAATGCAAAGAAAAGGGAAGAAGCAAGGAAAGGGAAAATACTAGGAAGAATTAAAGGGAAATAGCAAAGGTTCCACTCAGTAGACCTTCACTCTTATGCCTTCCTGTTGCTTGATTGCTCAATTCTTACTTGAGAGGCTGGTCATCTTTTTGAGATCTGTGTTGTTTGCATAGATAACTCTGATGTTTTGTCACATTATTCTCAGCCTGGAGAATGTCCAATTGAGAGAAATTTGCTTGTAAAACACCTCTCCTCCCACTCTACCCACACATTAAAAAAAAAAAAAAGCCCTCTGTTTTTTGACATTTACAAATGTATCTATATAAGGGAATGAAATACAGGCTCTCTCACTATTGTTTCCTTTCCTCTGTGTTTTCAGATTCACTCTCCTTTTTCTCTCTGCTCACTGTTTCTGATTGATAGGGGAGGAGAAGGGATAGACAGGTCTTGGGTTGGAGCAGCACTAATGAAAATCTCTAACTCCTGAGAGACACAGGTCAGATTTCTCTTTTGCTGGCAAAGAAACCCACAGATGCAGCCAAAACCACAGAGTAAAGTCTTCTAAAAGCCCCTCAGACAGCCATATTTTAGAGTTAAGCCTGTTCATTTATATTTGGACAACCACCTGTTGACTTCTACTGGCACTTGTCAAGGGCGGATAGATGGCGGGAACCTGGGGCAGAATTAGCCCATTCACAGGGCTTGCTATTCCCCTTTGAAGACAATGCCATTGTTTTTCATTGAGCCTAGTTGAGGCTCATAAGATCAAAACATGAAAAACAAAAAGGAAAGTGTTTACTTGGGACAGGGTCTTGCTCTCCTCTGGAGATTACCACTGCATTGTCAGAGCATCCCTTTTAATCCAGGAATCGATTAGAGCAGTCTTTACAATGCATTTCCCAGTCCTGAAGTTCAGTGGGTGAGAGCCAGGAAAAGAGATAAGGCAGAGTATCTGAGCCACTTAGAGAACATGAGAGTGGGCACTGCCGATGGCTCCTGCAGTAGCCCCACACATCCCAGATTCTGCTCCTACCTCAAAGGAAGAGGGTAAAATGTAGGCATATCAAGCCAGAAGAAAAAGAGCAGAGTACAAAGCATGCTCGTAGCAAATCTTGAATGTGTGATAGAAAAGGAGATAACAATACTGATGCTATCTTTGATGAGATGTTCTATGCTCTAGACCAATTCCCCACTTCGCCAGCTGATCTGGCCCAGTCAATCTACCTACATCTGAGGGATGAATAACAAGCTCTCATAGCTCTTGGATGAATGGACCTAGTGTTAGGTGACTGAAAGGACAAATGTAAGAATGTACACCAGAGGCAATGGTTCACACCTGTATTCTCAGCTCCTCAAGAGGCAGAGATTGGAAGGATTGTTTGGTCTGAGTCCAGTCTAGGTAAAAAGTTAGCAAGATTCTCATCTCAAAGAACAAGACACAGATCTATACTTCCAGCTATACAAAATACATATGCAGGAGGATTGCTGTCATCTGACAAATAACTTCAAGGGAGAACAAAAAGAGTTCAAGTGATAGAACACTTGTCCTGAGTTTAAACCCCAGCACAAGCAAGTACAAACAAATAATTAATGAACAGCTATCCTTTTAGGGGAGGTGGGAAGGAGGAGAAAAATCTAAGTCCAACATAAACAACAAGTCTAAATATTTTGTGCCTGCTATACTCTAGACCTATGTAAGACGATGATAAACCCATATGGGATCCTACCCAAATAAAAGTGTCCATTGCCAATTGTGTGTGTGTGTGTGTGTGTGTGTGTGTGTGTGTGTGTGTGTGAACTCAGAGCCTGCGAACCATGCTCTACCACTTGAACCCCAGCTCTGTGTCTGATTTTTTTTTTGATAATTTATTGAAGATAGGAATCTCATGGACATGGACTTTTCTGCCTGGGCTGGCCTTGTATCACAAGCCCTAGATCTCAGCCTCCTGAGTAGCAAGGATTGTGAGCATTAGCCACCAGTGCGTGGCCTTCTGGCCATTATCTGTAATCCCTGAAAGAGATGAGAAAATAAAATTCAAACCTTTAGCCATTTTTTCAGAATAAAACAGGACCCAGTGTTTCTCTTTTGTAAACAATGTCTTGGCCAGATTAAGAATCTGAAGAGTGTATACAGTCCTTTATTTATTTATCAAAGGAAGAGTCAGAACTGGGCTAAGGACAGAGAAGCACAGCAACAGCTTGGGTGACAAAGCCAGTCTCCCCTCCTTCCCTATACATCATGGCATCTTGTCTCGAGTGAGCATCCAGACCCATCAGCTCCTTCCTGTTGTTCCCCTACCCTGTTCTCCATGCCGCTCACTCCAAAGCCATTTCTGACTCCACCTGCCATGCCATGGCCTCTGCCACATCTTAGAATCCATTGTCCTTTTCTCTCATTCACACCTACTCTAGCCAGTACTCCAAACTCCAGACATCCAATAGGGCAGCCCCAGGCTCTGGCCTGGGGACTAGAAGACCAAACCTAATCCAGATGGTTTCTCTCTGTCCTCCATGCCAACACAGTCAGTCTTGCAATAGAGGTATCTGTGAAGGGCAATGGGAAAATAAGTATTTGGTTTTGGTGGTAGAGAAACAAAGATTCTATATTCCCAATTAAACACACCATGGACTACCATTAGACATGAACAAGACTAGAGCAGGCAAAACAAGGCAAAGGCTTCAGCTAAAAGTGACATTTGGTTTTCAAAGCATCTGTCTGTTCACAGATCATCTGGGCAATGGAGCTGAGGCCACTAGAGTACACCTGCTGCCGGCCTGCGTGTGCAGCGCGTGCAGCCTGGGGAAACTGGGGTGCTCTGAGCTAGAGGGAAAGTTCAATATCCATGGGAATGGGTGATAGCTATAGGCGTTTCCTAGCAGCTCCTTTACTAAACAGGAGGTAAAGACCCATGGTGGGCCATTAAGGACCTCTGCACTGAGGGAATTCTGTGATCCTCTCATCCAGGAAATTCCGTACTCCCTGGCTGGGCACCCTTGGGCCTCCTCCACGGAAGCTCGCATACATACTTCACCATTTTTCTCACCGATTCCAAAGACAAACCTATCCAGTTAAAGCTTCCTGACTCTTCTGTCTTTCCACATGCTGTGCTTTGTTCACACCATAGCTCCTGGAGAACTTTGATTGGGATGATGACCTTTCCTCTCCTCTCCTCGGGTCTTCTCCTCTCCTTTTGCCCTCTCCTCTGCTCATCTTCTCTGCTCTCTTTTTCCTCTTCACTTTTTCCTTTTCCTTTTCCTTATCTTCTTTTCTAGATAGTGTCTCAACATATATCCCAGGCTGGCCTCAAACTTCCAGTCTTCCACCTTCAGCCACCCAAGTGCTGAGGTACTTGGCATTATTTTCCACCATTCCTGGCTCCTTTCTTAATGTTCAATAGTTCTTACAGCTCCATCACACAGCACATGCTGCCTTGTAAACCCTGTGTCTTTTGTCTCCTATGTGTAGAATTAGAGGCCTAGTATGTGCTAGATGTAGATAGATTTTTAAAAATCTGTCCATTGGAGCTAGGGATGTAGCACACTTGTCCAGCACAAACAATCCTCTGCAGAGCAAAAGAAAAAAGAAAGAAAAGGGAATATTAATCGACTCAATCAGTTGCTTCTTTTGACGTAGCAAGCCATAGGAAGGCTAACTTTTTCTTTTCTTTCATGTTAGTCCACTAGTTTGGACTACTCATTTTTTTTCTAAATTAGCACTCTGAGAATAGTAGTGGCAGCAGTGTTGGCATATGTGAGTTGACCTTCCAATGAGACTATATGAAAAAGAAAAGCACACATTGAGACACACACTACAATGGCTAAGAGCATGATTGGCTTCACAGTCAGGCTCAAGTTCTGACCCTAGCCCATACTCCTATATAATGTGGGGCAAGATACCATATGCAAACTAACTCTTCATCATAGTTTCTCAGTTTAGTCATTAAAACCTGCTTTTCATCTATGACAGGAAGATAAAATAAGATTATGCTTAGCCCAGAGTGTGATAAGCAGTAAGGTCTTTAAAAATGTTGAGCAAGGGCTGGGAAGGTGGCTCAGTGGTAGAGCACTTGCCTTGCATGCCTGAGGCCCTGGGTTCGATTCCTCAGCACCACATAAGCAAAAAGAAAAAAGCCGGAAGTGGCGCTGTAGCTCCAGTGGTAGAGCGCTAGCCTTGAGCTGAAGAGCTGAGGGATAGTGCCCAGGCCCAGAATTCAGGCCCCACAACTGGACCCAAATAAAATAAAATAAAATAAAATAAATGTTGAGCAAACAAACAAATGAGGCAGGCACCTATGGCTCACGCCTCTAATCCTAGTTATTCATAAGGTTGAGATATAAGGATGAAAGTTCCAAGCCAGCCCAGACAAGAAAGCCCATGAGACTCTAACTGCCAATTAACCACCAACAAGCTGGCAATGGAGCAGTGGCTCAAATGGTAGAGTGCTAGCATTGAGCACAAAAGCCCAGCAACAGTGCCTGAGCCCTGAATTCAAGCACCAGGACCAGCACCAAAAAAAGTTATATTTAGTTACTTTTAGCCTATAGAATCTAGCATATTAAACCTAGAAATGACTGTACAATAAGGAGAAGATATGTATTTTCAGGGATCCAGCCATGGCACGGTAAAACTCAGATCAAACAAGGCCTGTGTTCTTTTCTCTACTAACCAGCAACATCTCAACATGTGAAATGCATTTATGCCTTTACAGGCCCATTACTTATAAGCAAGATGAGTTTAATTTTTTTGTTTGTTTGTTTTCAAAGTAGAGTATTTGTACTGTAAAGTCTAAACTAACTTGACCAATGAGTAAAATGGAATAAAACATTTAAATGTTCATATAGAAAAATGGCAATGATTTCTAGTCACTAGACTCATGGTACTGATGTAAACTAATTAATGCAACTCTTATAAGAACAATGAAGGCAAATATATGGAGAGCCTTTTTGTTTTGCATTAGTTGTTCAGAACACTATGAGGGTCACAGGAAAATACTTGTAATGAAAATGTCCACCTATAGGTGGCAAACTTGTACTGCTGGCTTTCTGTCCTTGAGCGCCCTTGCAAACAAAACCCACTGCGGATGGAGCTGAAAGTGAAATTTGAAGAAAGAAAAGAAATTTTAAAAAGAAAAGGATTCAGAAAAAAAAATCACACCAACTTAAAGCTGAAAAACAAGAAACCACCATAAAAATTTCATACAGTACTTAGATTCATCTGCAACATATCTCATGCAATTAAACCAAATGCATTTATTCAGAACGTATTTACAGAATTGCTACAGCATAGCACCCAACCCTTGGCTTGGAATAAGTGGGAAAGAGACACACCCCTACCCGGGAACCACAGGCCTGAGGCTCTCCACCAGCAAAGAACTTCCAGCCTGCCTCTGACCAGCTGGGCAGAAGCCCCCAGGCTGGGCCTCGGGCCCAGCTCTTTAGATTCCAACTCTTATCTCTGCCACAAAAGGCAGAGAGTGACAAAATGATTCAGGGTTTGAGGGCAGGAATAGCATATTCCTTAGGGATGTCTCACCACAGAGAAATCTCAGCAATCCCTCCAGAGCTTCTCTGAGTACAATGGTCTTGACCACCTGAGACTCTATCCTTTCCCCTTCCAGGCAATCCTGCCCAGACTGGCCAACTTCAGGGCAGGGCAGGGAGCAAGAGTGAGAAGCAGAACCTCCTGGAGCTCTAGGGAAAATGTCAAAGAATTTAACTTATTCATAAGAAGACATCTTTGCATCTTACTTAAAATTCCTTTGGATATAATAATCTTGTTAAATGTGTTTTATTAAAGTAAAATTACTTCAAGTGAACATAGCTAGTTTAAATATATAAAAGATCAGAAAAGTTGTGTCTTCTTTTATCTATTCCTTGCTCTTTGAGGAACTTCCTTCTATATTATTGCAATCCTAACCTTAGTTGTTTACATGTATGTGAATAAATAAATGTATAGATAGAAAGATTTTCTATGTATTACACTACCACTTTGTATTTTCATTAAGCAATATATCTTGGTGATATTACATATATATACATATATATATATATATATATATATATATATGCCACTCTGCTCAATGTGGTATGCTCATTTATGGCCCTCTCATATATAAACCTTCCCCCTCTTGTGGCTGTTTAGGTTTTATCTGCTCCCCATGAACATAAACAGTTTCACAGTGAAGTCCTTTTACATATATCTGTGCAACTGTACATATACACATTGGAAGAATTCATCTCTAAAACACTATTATACCAAAACATTCATTCATTCATTTTAAATTTTAACTGATACTATTAGATGTCCTCTACAAAGGCCTTTTTATTGAATTCACCTCTTTATTTCTACATTTCCCTCTTTCTGTTCTTTTTCCTCTCATTATCTTTCAGTTGTCAATCTATATTGTAGCCTACTTTTATTCTGTATATTACATGTTAATCTTGGAGTCTTTCTTCTCCTTCAGAACACATGCAATTCTTAAGAAAATGCTGTTGGATTTACTTTTAAATATGTCCAAAATCCAGCCACTTTTTTACTTTCTTTGCTGCTGTTTTCCTAGCTGAACACTGGCCTAGATCTTTATGGATGGGATCCATCCCATCCACCCTTTCAAACAGCACAGAAGCCATAGAAACCCTGATTTTAAAAACAAAAAGATTGAATCTCAATGTTGTTTTGGTCTGCATTTCCTTTATGACTAGAGATGTTGATTTCTTCATGTGTCTACTAGCCATTTTTACTTTTTTCAGAAGACTCTCTTTAGCTAATTGGCCTGTTTGTTAATTTGAGTGCTGGTTTTTTGAGGGTTTAATTTTTTAAGTTCTCTGTATATTCTGAGTATTAGGCCACTGATGTGTAGCTGGCAAAAATATTCTCCCATTCTGTAGGCTTTTGTGGACCATGTCCTTTGCTGGACAGATACTTTTTAGTGTGATGCAGTTCTATTTATCAAGTCTTTTTTGATTTGCTGTGCTTCTGGATTATTACTGGGCCAAGCAGCCTATCATGGTTTCAGGTCTTACATTGAGGTCTTTGATACATTTTGAATTGATGCTAGTGCAATGTGACAGATAAAGGTCCTGTTTCAGTTTTCTGCATGTGAATATCCAATTTTCCCAGCACCATTTGTTGAAGAGGTTTTATTTCTTTCATCCAATGTTGAGATTCCACCTCATTCCACATAGAATGGTCATTATCAAGAAAACGAATGATAACAGATGCTGGCAAGGATGTTGTCAAAAGGAACCCTAATACACTGTTGGTAGGAATGTAAACTTGTTCAACTTCTCTGAAAAGCAGTATAGAGGTTGCTCAAGAAATTAAACATAGAACTATCCAATGGTGCAGCAATTCCACTCCTGGGAAATTATCCAAAACCTGGATATAGTTAAGCTACCAGTACAACCATGTTTATTGCAGCACTACTTACCAGAGCCAAGGTATGGAATCAACACAGATGTCCCTCAGTGGATGGATGGATCAAGAAAATGGGGTACATATACACAAAGGAATTTTACTCACCCATTAGAAAAATCATATTGTACCATTTTTAAAAAGAAAAAAATGGAAAAACATACTAAAAAAATACATTAAATGAAGTAAGTCAGACCCAGAGAGACAAAAAGTGCACATTTATAAACTTAAATGTGTTGAGTGGTTTGCAATTGTATATAAATGTGTTAGCTGAAATATGGTAGATTCAGAGAGACTCAAATAGTGTAATTCCTTAGAAAGGCAAAGTCAAAGTTCAACAAAATAAACACCAGAAAGTATGTATTTGAAAGGGGTGGGTGAAGTCAAGCAGAAGCTAAGTTTATGTTAGGCAAAATGAACCCCAAGATAAGGACTCAAATGGTTTTTCTTTCTTGCTATTGTTTCTAACGTATTTACAAGATGATTTATTTGTTGCTTTGTATGTCCCTCCCCCACAGTATAACCCCTGTTTTCACTGTATTTGACGTTGATATAATTTGGGGAAGGAAAGGGAAAAAACAGATTGTTTAAATAGGGATACAGGTGGACCCATTACAACAATGAGATGTACAAGTCGTTATGTCGAAAAACAAACTTTACAACTTTGGGGGAAGGGCACAGGGAGATGGGAGAGCAAGGATGATAAGGGGAAACAAAGGAGGAGGCAACAATGCTTGATAAGAAATGTACTCATTACCTTGCTCATGTAATTGTAACCCCTCTGCACGGTACTTTCACAATAAAAAAACATTGATTAAAAAAGAGGAAAGGAATAGACAAATGAAGAGAAAAGGCAGAGAATATAGTCGAGGATTCAATGTATATTCTACTACATAAAGAAGAGTGAAGGAAGGTAGGAAAGAAACGGGTGACAGTGTTGAAAGGGGTGACATTGATCAAGATGCCTTCATAAACTGCTTTATTAACTGGCAGCTCCTTTGTATACTACTTAAAGGGAATTTTTTTGGAGGGTCCGGTCGTGGGGCCTGAACTCTGGGCCTGGGCGCTGTCCCTCAGCTCTTCAGCTCAAGGCTAGCGCTCTACCACTTGAGCCACAGAGCCACTTCCGGCTTTTTTCTTTTTGCTTATGTGGTGCTAAGGAATCGAACCCAGGGCCTCATGCATGCAAGGCAAGCACTCTACCACTAAGTCATCTTCCCAGCCCCCCTTAAAGGGAATTTTTAAAAAAAGAATCAGCCTGTGATTCATACCTGTACTCCTAGCACTCTAGAGGCTGAGAACCAAGGATTGGGGTTTAAAGTCCTTGAGATTCTTATTTCCAATTAACTACCAGAAAGCTGGAGATAGAGCTGTGGATCAAGGTGTAGCATGCTAACTTTGAGTACAAAAGCTCAGGGTCCCTGCACAGGCCCCAAGTACAGCCCAAGAGTAGGCAAAAAAAGCATTCAAGTTATATCATATGTGTGTGTGTGTGCATGTCAAAATGAAAGTCCTTTGTAGAACTAATTAATGTTAATTAAAAATAAAAATGAGCAAGCCAGGTACAGGTGGCTCACTTCTGTAATCTTAGCTACTCAGGAGGCTGAGCTCTGTTGTGCAAAGCCAGCCCAGGCAAGAAAGCCCAAGAGAAGAAACACTTACCTTCAATTAACTACTAAAAAGACATGAGTGAAGCACTGGCTAGAGTGATAGAGTACCTGCCTGCCTGCCTGCCTGCCTTGAACAAAAAACTTAAGGAATAGCACCCAGACTCTGAGCTCAAGCCCTAGTAATGGTACAAAAAAAAAAAAAAATGAGGGAAAGGGAACAGAGTTACTTTTTTTTTCAGGCATTTTGGTGGTTCAGGATAAACTCCTTATGGTGGTCTGAATGGCCCTCTGTGATCTTCCTGTCATACCACAGCTGTGTTCCCAGTCCCCATCTCCACTCTCATGCAGACACTGATCTTGCTACTCAGTGAACACTCCAGGACCACACCCTAGTTAGGGTCTTTGCTCCAGCAATCCCCAGCTTGCCAACGCCTTGGGTAACTCCTTCATCTCCTTCAAGTTGAATCAAATCGCACCATTTTTTTTTTGGTCGGTCGTGGGGCTTGAACTCTGGGCTTGGGCGATGTTCCTGAACTCTTCAGCTCAAGGAGAGTGCTCTACCACTTGAGCCACAGCGCCACTTCCTGCAGCATTTTTAAAAACAAAAGCCACTCTGACACACTTAGGTAACCCTGCATACTTCCCTTGCTCCGCTTCCTCTTTTCCCACAGCACTCACAACCCTCTTACCTTCTGGTAATTAACTGTTTTTATTGCATTCACTGTTTAACTCCCTCCATTTGAATTTAATTGTCACACAGCTAGGTTTTGCTGTTCTGTTCATTGAAAGATCCCAAGTGTTTAAGAGCAAAACCTAGCGCATGGTGATGCTTAATAAATATCTATTGTGTGGAATTCCATTCGTTTCCCTGCTGCAATTTTGGAAACAGTGTCACAGACCTGTGGTTTTGACACTGAAACATCCCTTTCTGGGCGATAATTGTCCTGAGACTTTCAAATGAAAGTTTCAAAAGGAAAAAATAGAAAATTGGACAGATTTTATTTTTTTGCTGAAAAAAGAAAATGAAAACAAAATCTACAAGCTGGAAGAAAATATTTTCAAATAATAAATTAGAGGATCTGTTCATATATATGCATATATGCATATATACATATGTTTATGTATATATGCATATATGTGTATATGTATATGTGTGCATATAGACATATCCATGACACAGCATGGATAGGTATACATAGATGTAGGTATATATACTTATATATGTATGTATGCATGTATACATAAATGTATATATACATGTATATATACTTTTATAATACATAAAATATCTCAAAACTCAAGTAAAATTGAGAAACAAGTGATTCCATTGAAATGCACAAAAACATGAATAGATATTTTTAACAAGGGGAACATAGATGCATGTAAAGAAATTAGAGAAATTCAGTTACACCACAATGATACCATATATATATCAGAATGACTAAGGTAGAAAATAACGACAACATGAATGATGGTGAGGATGTGGAGAAGTAAGTTGCTTATACATGCTGGTGAAGATGTAAAATGGCATGATTACAAAAATAGTAGTTTGTCCATTTCTAACCAAGAAATGGATTTCCCACACACCTCAGCAGTTGCATTCTTGGTATCAGTCCCAGAGAAATGAAAACTGATGTTCACTTAAAAAAATATGTGCCAGTCTGCATGGTGGCTTTATAAATAATAAACTCAAACTGGCAACTACCTAAATGCCTTTCAATAGTAAATGGTCAAGCAAATTGTGGAACATACATACCATTGAACAGTGCTTAGCACCAAAAAAGGAACAAACTATCAGTACATAGAAATAACCTGGATGGATCTTTAGGGGATTTCTTGAGAAAAATAATATAATCTGAAAATCTATGTATTATATAATTCTATTTATATACAACTTATTCTTGAGAAAATAAAAATATGGAGATAAAGAGCTATAGACAGAAGAAGAGAAGGGATCTCTGTAATGAAGGGACAATTCCATACCTTCTTACGATATGTGCATAATGGTATACTTGTCTGGTAAAATGTGAGTGCATGCATACACACATACTGGAATATATGTGTGTGTGTGTGTACATATATATATATATATATATATATATATATACCTGGAAAATATAGCCCCTGTGCATATATATATATATATATATATATATATATATATATACCTGGAAAATATAGCCCCTGTGCATTGTGTCATTTCCTGGTATTTACATACACTACAGTTATATATAAGATGTTAACACTACAACAATCAGGGTGAAGGGTGCCCCAATGTCTCTGTACATTCCTTTGCAGCCTCCTGTAAATCCACAATTATTCACTATGAAGAGCTAAGAGAAAGTGCTCCAAGAAGAAATCCAGAACGGCTATCAGGATCCTCTGCTTTCAGTTCACAGATGCTCTGCATCCTTGCTTTCACTTAGAATGTTTCTCCGTTGCATAGTGGATTGTCAGCACCTCCTCGACTAGCTTTTCACTGTTTGATTTCCAAAGGAAATCTTGAGGTCACTTGTTTGGGTGGTTATTACCCCTGTACAGGTGTGAGAAAGTCTCTCTACTCCCTGTTCTTCAGCCTTCTGTTTAGAACCTTGGAGAAATGTCACCTGCATCCTTCCTCACAAAATTCTGGGCCACAAAACCATAGAACCTCAAGTTCACTTTCTTCTGTTTTGAAATCATACAATGAGTTGGAACTGAACACACATATTCTGATAGGGTGCTGGTCAGGCTTTATCTCCTTCTAAAGAAATGTGTATGTCCTGTACAAATGTCCTTCTGGCAGGCTGATCATTGGAGAACTGACATTATTACATGTGGTGCTCCATGAGGTTTATATCTCTCCTCAAATTTCCAATTAGTCAAAGCATAGGTAATTTCTGAAAAGTTACTTAAAAATGCACAAACAAATTGCTTAATAGAGCTTTCAAAATAAACCTGTGCAGAATTTCTAAATAATTTTTCCTGTACATTTGGCCAAGAAGTCATCGACCTATTTTGTACTTGTTGGTGTCAGGTGTTCTGAAAAAAACATGCCTCTTACCTCTTCGTGCCATTCTTTGTACATTCTCCCTCCTTCTCTGAAATTTGCCCTCAAAAAGCAAACTTGCTATCACTTCTATTCTTTCAGTCCCCTAGAATGCAAACTATTTAGTGGTCATCCATTCAGCACTGATACTCTTGCATAGTTAGTTACAGTGCATCGTGACAAGCCTTCTTTAATACGGGTCACACAACAGATCAACAAGGAAGGCAGCCTCCGTAGGACTTGGCTAAGCCAAGTCCCTCTATGTGGGACTAAACCAGAGCTGAATTTCAGTTCCTACCTGCACAGATGAGCCACACTTGGCTCAAACTCTGGAACGGTCTCAGAAACACAAAGTCCGCTTGTTCTTGCCTTTGCACTCTACTCAATCATTGACTTGTATTTCCAAGAATGATTTCTTATTTTTAACACAACTTTTTTCCTAGGTCAAAGAACTGTAAAATAGTTAAACATATGGCTTCACAAACCTATTCTGGCATAAGTTTCTCTTTTAAACTTACTTTTATTAGTATGTATTGGTTGTACCAAATGGTTTCACTGTGATATTGTCATACATGCATACAATGTCCTCCAATCTAATTTATGACCTCTATTACTATCATTCTGCCTTTCATATTCTTTTTTTTTTGGTGCAGATACTGGGACTTGAAATCAGGGTCTGGGCACTGTCCTTGGGCTTTTCTGCTCAAGGCTAGTGATCTGCCACTGGAGTCACAGCTCCACTTCAGGCTTTTTGCTGGGTAATTAGAGGTAAGAGTCTCATGGACTTTCCCACCTAGGCTATCTTTGATTCTCAGTCTCCTGAATTGCTAGGATTATAGCTGTGAGCCACTGGCATCAGGCCCCCTCTGACTTCTTAAAACAATTACAACACGTTTCATTGCTCTATCTTCATACGTGTAAACTCCCTCTGCATGGGACACAGGACTAAACCAGAGTTGAATTTTAGTCCTTACCTGCACAGATAAGCCACACTTCACCACTGGACTCAGCCATGTACCCTCTATATTCACTGTTCCTCTCCCACTGGTACCCACCTCCTCCAGAACCTATCATACACCTGTCTTCATCAGTGTAACAAAGGAGTCAATATTCACTGGGCACTAACAAATCACTGAATCTAGGACAAAACCAGATCATCTTGGTTTTCTTTCATTAGAAAAGGGAACATTGGTTATTTCTAGTCTGAGTTAGTTGTCCTCTTCCACTGCAGTGGTCAGGTACTCTTGGCCTGCTGTCAGGGACTTAATCCATGCATGGACTGCAGTTGAATGAGAACATTTGACTCTCTATCAAATGGAACACACCTCCCAGATTTTCTACACTATGTGGTACCAGTTCTGGACATTTCTCATTCAGCGTTCATCCCTGTCAGCTAGTCTGAAAATTGGAACCATAAATACTTGACAAATCACCAGCTACCTCATGGTTACAGGTGGTGACATATCTCCACCGCTGCTGCTGCTTATTCATGAAAGCTGAGGTTAAGACTCTGTTTCTGAGATGTAAACTAGGGAGAATCCCACATAAAGCACCAGTGTTGGACAGAATATCAGACAGACAATTTTCAACTAAAATGCCAGTTATTAGAAGTCATGTGGAGTCAGGAGTTGCCATGGAATCCATTTGTTTCTAAACCAGCTCCTCCTGCTGGAATGGTTTCTCATTATCATGTCTTTCTGAGGAGCAGGATGGGGATGGGGGAGAAAGACAGTGTGCTATCTGATCTATAACTGTGTTTTAATGCCGAGATTCTGAAGACACTCAAAAGGAATACAAAATTAAAATCTTAAGAAAAGTTGTTATAAAAACACAATGCCTATTTTTATTGCTATCTGATTTGGAGTCAAATGTTCCCACTGCAATTAAGGTTTCTTTTTCTTATTCTGGGAAAATACACGATGGCTTCAGGTATGACATTTATCATTGCAAACAACTTATTGGATCTCCAGGAGTAAAAATAAATATCAAAACAGATCTAAACCATGACAGGCTGCGCATTTGCAGTGCACTTGTTTTCCTGTTTTCTGCTGTGTATCGTTTTTATTTAGATGGTTAACCAGATCATTATGGTTTTTCCTCCAGTGAAACTGCTGCTAGAATGAATCTATCCCCTTGTTTCCTCTACGTTTTTTGTTCAAATCATGAGAAGTGATTGGCCAGCATATGTGAATCCTTGAGTTGTTTTTCTGGTGACATCCCCATCTGTTTGCAGGTAAAAATACAGAAGTAAGTTGATCAAATATCAACTTTGGATGACTGAATTTTAAAACACAGAATCCAACAATTAACCACTATCTTAACATACATGCAATATAATTGATTATAATTAGTCAGGAGATCTGTCGGATGAAAACCGTTGAGATTACATTTGTATATCTATCTTTTTTCTGTGTTCTGAATAGAGATTGTTATTTGGAGGCAGTGAGGGCGGGGGGGGGGGAGGGGAGTCTTGGTAGATAACTCCAGAACATTGAGCCTGTGTTCCTGATTATTTCCACTGACCAGGGCCAACTAGCAAGCTCACTCCCCAGCTCCTACTTAATCATGACCCAGGGGACTTTTGTCCATCTGAGAACCAAGAAATTCCCACCCTGAACTCCCCACAGTGGAGAAATTCAAAATGGTTTGAGCCTGAATCTTCCTGACAAATAAAAGATGAATTAAAAGTAGGGACTGAGTATTTTTACCTACCAGATTGGACAAAACAATTATGATATGCTTCATTATAGGGACACAGGGAAATAGTCACACTAGCTGGTGGGAATGTTAATGATCACAACTTGCATAGAAGACAATTTAGCAAAGTCTCTTAGAAACATTAACCTATGCATCCTCTGACCCAGCAACTCCACTTTTAAAAAAAAAAAATCTTGTGAGGCCATTTACAAAGGTAATGATATGTATACAACTTTACTCATTATAGCATTATTAGTGATATCTATAAGAAGAAATAAATCTAAATGCTCTATGACAAGTAAATTCTCCTTGTATAGCCTTAAAGTAAATTTTTAGGAAGAAAAAGTTGAAGATATTCTCCAAATGATGACATGAAAAGTAAATAAGGTTCAGAACAGTGTACCAAATATCCCTCTTAATGTTTGCTTGAAAATGCATTAAGAAACTCCAGAAAGATATTAAGAAGCTAAGTAGTTGTATAGAAGCAGACAAACTAACAGCCCAAAGATACCTGGCTTGCATACTGTTTTAAAATTGGATTTCATTTAGTAATCTGGATTTCTAGGTAAGGAAAATGAGTGAAGCAGGCCAGGTGTTAAGATAAAAAATGATGCTGATAAGCTAATGTGCCTGGATTTTCTGCCTAGCTTTAGAGTAGAGAGACTCTGCAGTGAGAATACTGAGGGACTCATGGGTCTCCTACCAGAAGTGGAGCTGTGACTCAGACAGATACCCTTGTCCCAAACCATTTTCCTATTCTTCCTAAAGAGACTTAGGGACCACAGCTGGGCAGAGGCTTACCCAGCATCCTTATTCTTTCAGGTGTTCCCCAAAGCAGTGCTCCCTTATCCATTCTACAAAACATGAACAGTGCCTGAAGCCCATATGGTTTTATATGTCATGAAAATATTTGCATTTCAATTTATTTTACAAATCAGAAGAAAAACAAACATAGGAACAACAGACAGGTGATAATGAATCCAGCCTGAGTGGCATCCATCACTGGCAAACTAAAATTTTTAATATGGTTGTATAAACGAAGGCGCTTATAAAACAAGTAACAAAAGTGCTAAAGGGCCAACAGAGTTGTAATGGCATATAATGTAGCAATGTGGCCCATAGAGGAGGGAGGACTTAGCACTGTAACACAGGAGGGAGGACTTAGCACTGTAACAGAGGAGGGAGGACTTAGCACTGTAACAGAGGAGGGAGGACTTAGCACTGTAACAGAGGAGACCTCTACCTTATAGGCGAACTATACACTGGAAGAGCCTCTTCCTCTGAAGGCCGTTTCCTTACACCGATACCACTCACACACATTGGTGCTTTTATCCTAAAGCTTTCTTTAAACATGAGGGAACAGAATTGAGGCTGACAGAAATACCAATGCTAACCTTCTTTCCTTCCAATGTGCCCTACTTGGTCCTTCCCACTTTCCCCTATACTCTCTGAAGATTCTTTCTGGCAACCTAGCTGAGAACCCCAAATCCTGGGGTACCCTGAGCAAATATTTCTGCTTTTCTGAGGCCACATTCCCCGTAGAAAAGAGGGCTAGTTGGGCTGGGTTCTAGCTTCTGCTCCTTTATTTTGAGGCCATCTTTTTTCTAGGGAAGCATGAGTCATCTCTAGACACCCACACTATCATGGGGAGATCCTCTTACCCATGCCATTAAGTATCACACAATATTTGACATCCTACAACTGCAAGGCCAGTATTTCCAACCTTTTCCATCTTTACAATCTTTTCTTCAAAGAAGCTGGGGGAATAAGAACAGCAGAACCTTGGAAATGCCGTTACCGGGACATACTCTAAGTCTACTGGATCCTAAAATAGGGAGATGTGGTCCTCTGATTTTGTTTTAACCAAATCCATGGGGATTCCCATATACTGTCAAGTTCCCAACCTACCATGCATGCTAAGTTCCTAGATTTTCAAGAGCAGATAAACCATGCCAGACACCCAGGGGAAGGTAGACCCAGGAATGTGCTCTCCAGGTCTTAGGCACTTTGTCTCTGGTTCAAATCAGTACAAAAATGGTTCTGTAGGATCCTAGGGAGACACTTCAAGGGCCACTTTGGGCCTCAGCCACCTGGGGCCTAAGCTCTGAAGACTGAGCAAAGTCAGATGAGCATGGCCTCATACTGGTTAAGCTACAGAGATCAAGATTGTCCAGGCCTTGCACACTGTAGTACCAGAAGTGGTGCCCACCATTAACCCAGATCACCCATACTCTGTCCCCCAAACTTTCAGGTGTGTTCCAGACGGCCTGGAGGCTGAGTTTCCCTGAAGGTCAGATTCCTCAGGGTTTCCTTTATCTCTAGTCCAGAAGAGGCTTCTGAATCCTAAATCAGGGTAGGACTCATTTTCAAAAGCTTCTCTCTGCCTCCACTCTACCCCCGTATCACCCTGTCAATCCAATGGCCAGGTCTGGAAGTGGATCATCTGTTTGAGCTACCTTACCAGAGTTCTTTACCCACTTTTCTTGAAGAGTGCAGGCTTGGCATTCCAGATATAGCTTGGGGGTGTATTAGCACCAGGGGCTAGAAGAAAGTAGAGGTTCAAAGAAAAGGGAAACCTCAAGACCTATTCCATAGACTGAAAGCTGGAGGGGGAGAGAGATTACAAAGTTCTCACTTGGAGATACTAAGGTGCAGGTCCAGGAATCCAGCCCATTCTTGATCCCCAACATTTCTAAAGCCACAATTCTTAGACCTGATCCAGTTTCCCTCTCCCCATCCCCACCTACCCCACCCCACCCCCAACTTAGTCCTGGTGTTACCTGCATTACTAAGAGCTTAGTTTTCCCTGAAATTCAGGAAAGGATCTAGGCATCAAAAAGTCTTTCAACTTGAAGTTGTGAACCAGTTTTATTGCTAGCTTTGAAGTGTCACAGTACTGCTATGTCCTTTACTGAGTTATGTCCACCCACTGCTCCTAACTCCGTTCCTGGAAAGAAGAAAATGTGGAAAGTGTCTGTTACTGGAGTGGAAGGCACTCATCCCTTTGGTTTTCAGAACGTGCAGATCAGTTTTCTTGCAGCTATCACTTTAATAAATGTTTTATTTTAAAACCTAAAATTAGTGTCTACCAATAGAGTGCTATACAACATACGAAACAAGTTCTTCCCAGCCACCAATTGACTGTTATATTTTACAGTGTCGAAATCTGGACAGAAAAAAATACTCAGAACATTTAGAGAAACTTATAAAAATCCTTACTTGTATCCCACCACAGTAATTCTTTCTAGAACTAATTTTTTCAAATACATTTTGTGGAGCAATTCATGCAGATGCTTGAGAAACAGTTTGGGGGAAAAGTTGGTGGGTTTTTTTTCTTGGAGGGGGCAGGTACAAGTTAAACCTTTTAAAACATCTCCTGATTAGAGCTGCAATATTTACAGTTATTTCTAACATAGTAAATTTGAGCATATTTTCTGGAGTTTTCCTGCACCTTTGTTTTATGTCAGGCTCACTCCATGGGGTCAAAGTTGCAAGGGGCCCTGGATTTCACATCTACTCCACAGAGATGTGCATGTCTAAATGTGATTATAACATGCGTCTGATAGTGTATTAAAATTAACTTGTACATGTGAAAAGAAAATGGTTAATATTTCTTGAGACTAATATTTCCCTAGATGTCCTGTTCTGTGCTGGCGTGAACATCTGGATATAACTTAATAAGACACTGAAGTGGCCATCTTTAAATATTTTCTTCTTGATTATGAATATGTCCTTCATCCTGACCTTGGCCATTGAGTAAAACCTATGTCTGTGTTCTTTGTGCGTCTTGAATATATGATGCAAGAGCATGTACAAGTGTGTGTGTGTGTGTGTGTGTGTGTGTGTGTGTGTCGCTCACGCATGCGCGCCCATGCACAGCTCTGACAATCTCTCAGAAATCACTGTAGCTTTGATAAGATGCCCAAATAGCTGACAGGAGAGAGGCTATTGGTAGGAGGGAGGGAAGTTTATGCCTGAGCAGTGGTGATGCCCGCCATGTGTCCATATCTGCGCCCCTTCCCTTCCCCCTCCCTCCGACACCGCGCTTAAACCCCGCTTGGCAGTGTGTAGGTGGAATCCGATCAGAAGTCACTTTTACAACCCAAGGTTCAGCCTCTGTAGCCTGGACTTTGCTAGATGTTGGCAGAGGTCAGACAGCCCTCAGAGATTCCCTCCCCTCCTCTCTGAGCACACACAGAGTTCTGGACGTCTCTGGCACTGGCACTGGTAGTTCCCCAATCCCCAGAGAGCGAACTCGCTGCACCCACCAGCCACCGCCCTAGGCGTCTGCGCAGCGGCCAACACCAGCCACCCAGGGCCTCCGGGAAGGCAAAAGTCCCTGGTCGCCCCTGGGAAGGGACGCTCAGAGGACAAACGAGTCCCTCCCTCGAGGCTGTTTGTCCACATTGGTGAGGGAAAGCGATGTTTTTACGCTCGATCGAGTCACTTTCCTTTTGCCCTCCACCACGTTCTGGAAGGGCGTACGGAGACTGTACCCCTGGAGTCGGGGTTTGAGTTCTGCACCCCGGCCTGGAGGAGGCCTCCACCCTGTGGGGCTGGTCCTGGTGGCTCGCCTTGTGGCCAGCGGTTTCCCTTCCTTCCTAGGTCGGCAAAGAGGGAGGAAAGGATTAGCCTGTCAACCTTCAGAAAGTGACTTGAAAATTTCCCATGCAAGAGGCGATCGCAAATTCTCAGAACGCGTGGGAGGCACCTGAGGTTCTGGTTCACGGTTCAAGTCCCCAACTGGAGGGGCCTCGCGTGCCGGGCTGGCGGGCGGGGTCGCCTGGCGGGGTGACCGGGAGGGAGGGTGCGATGCTAGCCAGCACCCCGTGCCGGGCAGGGGAGTGGAGGAGTCCAGTTCCGGCTCCAACCTGAGTTCAAAGATTAGAAAAACAGGTGTTGAGTCGCCCTGCTAATTCACTCTCTCGGTAAACGAACGCGAGACAGATGTGTGCAGAGGATTTAGCGAGGGGCCAGCGCTTTCCGGGCCGTGCGTTCGCTTTGTTTATTAAAGGCCATCTTCTGCTCGGTGGCTGGTGGAGTGCTGATCTGCCAAGGGGACCCGGGAGAAGCCAGCCAGGCCCACTGTGCCCACTTTAATGAGATCACGTCCAGACTTGTTTGGGCTATCTTGCTTCCTCTTATGATTGCATTCCCCCCTTGTATGTGAAGCCTGGCCCCTTCCAAACCGGTCCTCTCCCTTCCTTACAGTGAACTCGGTCAAGTTTCAGACCCTAGAAAATCACTTTCCACAACCTGCTAGTTGTTTGAAGTAAAGACAGCGTTTAGAGCCACTGCCCACTTGTCTGACCTTCTCACCAGCATCCTGCCCAGATGCAAGTGTTCCTTAACTCTGAAGTGTCATTGCTTAGTCTGGTGGCTCCATCTTCTCCTGAGATCTGTCCAGGTTGCCAAAGAGAAGAGGGTTTTTCCACACTCCCCTCCCTTCTCTTTCCTTGCAGTAGCTGACTTGAGCTTATCTGGTCTTTTGGGAATCGTGTGTGTGAGCCACAGCTCATCTCTGTCTGAGATGCCCTCCTTTCTTGTTTTCTTTTGTATCTTTACTGGCCAGAATCACCCAGAACCATCCAGAGCCAGGTGGCTGAGCCGCTACAGCCACTGGGGAAATGATTTCTCCACCATGACAGCCCAATAGCTGGTTCCAGTTTTGAAACACCTACACAGTTTACTGCTGTTCTTCCTCCTGGCCCCCTCTCCAAAACATTCCTCAACTCTTGCCAGGTGTGGCCCAGATGTGTCAATAACCCATCCGAAAGCTCCCATTGTCCCGGGAGCTTATTGTCATTTGGGCAAGGAGGAGGCAGCAGATGTCTGTATTTTTCTTTTTAATACACACTCTTGAAGGTGTCCCAAATAACAGCAGAATGGCACACGCCCCTGTCTGGAGTATTTGCTTTCTGGGTCACATAGGAGATGAGTGTTCGCATACTTTTCATGGCGATCGGAACCTCGGTCTCCAAGCACACCTCCTGGAGCCGAGCTGGGGCTGGGTGCGAACAGCATCGTCGAAGCGGGTGTTGAACCGGTCAGAAGGGAGCAGCAGCAATTCTCTTGGGCATAACTTCACCTCTCCCCCCCCTCCCCCCCTCCTCGTTGCTGTCTGTGTTCTTTTCTCACATGATAAAAGGAGAGGGAGATTCAAATGAGTGGGCCTGGAGCTATAATTTGTCAGTGTTTGCGAGTTCATTAAAAGGCGGCGGGGAATCACGGCCGTCTCCTGAAGGCTCTGTCTTTTCTGCACGGAACATCTTGAACTTTGAACTCTTGTTTCCTAATACAAAGCCGCACGCCAAGTGGACACGGATTCACGGATTCTGGATCGTTCCCAGAGCTCTCTCCGGATCTCCATCAACTCCTGTTTTGCCCTGAAAGGGAACCTCTCCTCTCTACCCCACCCCTACTCGCTTCTTCCCTGTAGGAAAGCTTTTCCTGTAAGAAACCAATCAGCCCCCAAACACAAACCATGGTGTGGTGGTGGGGGTTCTGGGGGGGCGGATAAGTTAAGGCAAGTATTGCATTTATTTCTTTTGGAGATTAATTTGGCATCACACTAGTTTCAGGGAACCATGACAGAAAATAAAGTCTACCATCGGCCTCGCGCGCATCCCGGGTCCCAGAATCTGCCCTCAGGAGGGGCGAGTCCTTCAGATCGGCCTTTGGGCAAAGCCGGTTCCCGGTGCCGGTGATTTTCGCCTCGCCAGCCCGGAGCCCCAATCTGACCGTCGGTTCCCTGCGGCCGCCGCCCCGAGCCGTTCCCAGCGCCCCGGACTGAGGGTTCTGCACACCCGACCCCAGGGACCTCGGAGAGCTCGACACCCGCACAACATCCGGAAGGCCCGAGAGGTCCGAGGTCCGGAGCAGGGCAGCGGCAACCGGGCAGCGTCGACCCCCGCGTCCGGGGGCTCATTAACCGCGCGGCTGGCAGGCTGGTGGGTAGGACTCGGAGCCCGCTACTGAGAAGGGGGGCGGTGCACGACGGACTCGTCACTCACCCGCATCAACCAATTAGCGTCGTGCCGCAGGGCGCGCTAGGCCAATGGGAGCCCAGAAGACTCGTGAGTGACATTGCTAGAGGGCGGGAGAAAGGGAGCCCGGGAGTGAAGTTGAAGCTAAACCCACGAAGCTGTAGAGAAGTTAAGAAGGTGTGGGGGGGGGGGAGGGTGTGATTGCGGGGCGCGGGGGGAGAGGGGAGGTCTTTCGACTTCCAATTAGGAATATCACTGGGCTTCTTAGGAACTATTGAGGAGGAGGATTCTAAAAACCACCTCGCCCGTCCCGAAGCCCTCATCCTCCTCCTCCTCCTCCTCCTACCACGTACCCCTCCCCCAATTCTTGACCAAGAAAAAGGAGCCTGGGGAGTGCGCTGCGCCTCTCTGCGCGCGGGGAGCGGGAGGCCGGCACTTTTGCTTAGTGGGGCCGCAGGCAGGAGTACCCTTAAGAGGTACCCGCTGCAGCCCTTGGAGGATTGAAGGTAGGTGATGCAGAAGACAGCCCCAAGTTCTCGGGGCGGCCGTGCACGGCCGTGCGGCCCGGGAGGGGCTGGGGGGGGGGCGAGGCTGGGACGCCGCCCTCCCCGGCGCCGGCCGGCCAGGGGGCTGTCGCGTGTGCCACCTGTTAACCTGGCGCGGTCGACCCAGCGTGGTACCGCCCCTGCTGGGCAGGGAGAGTCCAGGGTCCCCGCGGGGGTCCCCGGAAGGGGGGTTGTCGATGGTGGAAGTGCCACTTTTTGAGGAATCCTTCCGACTTGAGAACGGTGTCAGAAAGGTAGCCAAGCTCCCGATTTGACAAGATGGGGGGGGAGCTGGGGAGGGGGGGAGCCCCCAAAGGGTTCCCGCGGCGGTGTGGAGGAATTCTGATTTGCTGTGCTGGGAGTGGTGCCCAGGCTGGGCGCGGGAGCGAGGACCCGCGGCCCAAGGGCTCTCGAGGGTCTCTGAAAATATGCGTTTTGTTGTTTGGGTAACTTGAAGGGAGGGTTGGAGAATGTGGCTGGCACGGGGAAGAGGTGGGAGAGTTGTTGGAGGCGGGAGAGGGGGCTCAGCCTCGTGGATAACTTCTCTATATCTTAGGAAAACTAATAATAATAACCATCAGGAAAAGGGGGGGGGAGAAGAGAAACCTCATGGGTCCTGAGGCTCCTTGAATCGCTTTCTGGCCGTTGTGTTGTGTTGTTTTGTTCAGAACGGGGGTAAGGGTGTGATTGACGCTGGGGTGACAAATGTCTGACACTCGGATGCTGTTTTCTTCGCAGTGGTCCAGAGGAGTTCGCCCGGATTGCTGTCCTGCCCAACCCGGCTCGGACCGCCTGCGTCCCCTGAAGAGCAAACATTGTCGGGGATTATTATGCCGACTTTCCAAGGAGCGAGGTTCTCGGCTTGGAGCAGGAGAAAAGGCTGGCTCCTCACGGGTCCGACCAGCATTTGATACCTAAAGATCCTCAGGATTGTCCACATTGTCTTCGATCGGCAACGTTCTTATACCTGTGACTCCGAATTGTTTTTCGTGTTTTTTTTTCCAAAGAAAATACTTTGTTTGCCGCCCTGGTCTTTCCCTACAATTAATATATTTCCCGCTGGTACAGATTTCAGCCTCTTCCTTCAAAATATGCTTTCCGTTTTCACCAAGTATGATTTCTAGTTGAAAGTTTCTTTATATTTTCCCCCCGTGTTGGATGATTCTGTGGAGTTTACGGTGTAAGAAGAAAGGGAGAACGAGACACAATGAAAGAAAAGTCCAAAAATGCTGCTCGGACTAGGAGGGAGAAAGAAAATAGTGAGTTTTATGAACTGGCTAAATTACTGCCTTTGCCCTCGGCCATCACCTCTCAGCTGGACAAAGCATCCATAATCAGACTCACCACCAGCTATCTCAAAATGAGGGTGGTATTCCCGGAAGGTAAGTGCTATTGCCTAGATGAAATGTCAAAGGTAGAAAAGGTGTAGAATTGCTGGGCCCAAGAGTAGCACACTAGTATTTACTAGTGTGTTAGTATTTACATATTCCTCTCCCCAGCGACAAGTTTAGCTCTGATACTTGACCAGTCCTCTCTGAACTCCGAGTTCCTTTTCTAGGCTCTACTAATACTTTCTCTCCAGTCCATCAGATCTGTTTGGTTGGGAAGCAGCCCAACAGTGCTTTTGTCAACACTTCAGATATGAGGCTCAATTGAAAGTACTACTAATCCAAACATGCCTTTCCATTTTATTCCTCCTGTTAGAAACGCACCCAGTAGAGAACAGTTCTGCCGAATTCTGTAGTTTTGCTAGGTATATGTCTATCATTCTGCAAAGTAATAGCACGGATATGTGTGAACAATATATCCTGAATTTACCCAGTCTCTTCAACTGCATATAATAAATTTGTTCTAAGTTTTTAACATGATCGCTGAGTCTTTAACTGTGGGGGCTCGGTAATTTGCAACTCTGGCCCTCAGATTAGCTGTAAAATACAAGGTTAGAACTAAAATACATAAAATTAAATTAATATGACTGGTTCACTTAGAAAAATCTCTTTTTAGTGGCCGGTTGGCAAACAAATACTGGAAGGGGGTGTCAAAATAAGGCCTAGAAGTTAGAATAGCTTAACTATAGATATCATTTTAAATTGCAGTTTAGGTGACTAAAATTCACTGTGTGAGGGCTAGGACCTAGATCTGGCTTCTAGAACACATCCTGTGAATGACCATGTGTGCTCACTTTTCTTTTCCATTTCTCTGTGCAAATAAATAGATGGCCCCCAAATATTTCAGATATGCCTTTGCTAGGAGACAAAGATTTGGAAATGTAAAGGAGTGATTACTAGACAAGCAAACAGATTTAAGAGAAAGAAACCTGTTTATTTACAAAGCGAACTTCTTAGTTGGCCTAATAGAGGTTTACCTTGTTGATCTTGAATGTCTGGGAGTTAACATCCAAAATCAGCAAGCAACAGTGTTTGGAGGGAGAGGAAGTAGTAATTATTCGGTTTGAAGTCTTGCTTTCCTTGGTCGTGATGTAAACACTTGTACAACATGCTTCAAATTAGTCAGGGCCACTGTGGGAAAACTTTCAAACTAAACTGTAGTCCACTTGGCCTTCAAACTATAAGTAGTATTAGAGTTAGTTCTTTTTTAAAACATTTCTTTGATGGGTCTTATTTGACTCTGGAAATGGGGGAGGAGAAGAGTGAATGCTGAAAGTACCTGAACAGTAGTTGTCCTTGTTGCTGTAGTTGGTGGTGGTGTTTGTTTTTTAAAGAAGAAAGGAAGGAGGATCTATACATCAAACACCACATTTCCCATTCAAACAGTGCTGAGAATTGCTGATGGGAAAATTACCATTAGGCCATACTGCCTTCTGTTTTTGAAAAAGAGCGAGCGATCTCGTTGTCTTTTATACTGTCAGCGCCTACTTTATAAAAATGAAGCCATTGCGAACTCCGCTGGCCGCGCTCTTCCTAACGGGATTATTAGCAGTGATTTGTCAGCTCCCGCGGTCTCAGTGGGCTCCCTTTCTGCGTGATTTCTAGCCGGTCTCATCAATTATTGGTGCCGATGTCGCTGGCTGCTTGATCAGGAGCAGCATATGGTGCTGCTTGTGGAGCTGCAAGTAATAGCAGGAGAAGAATAGCGTTCAGAGTCGGAGGGCAGACTTCACATAGGACCGGAGAGCCCGGGGAGAAGCTGGGCCAGAGATCCTAGTCAGCTTAGTACAGGCCCTGGGCTGGGGCAGCAGGGAGAGGATGACTGGGTCTCTCTCTCTCTCTCTCTCTCTCTCTCTCTCTCTCTCTCTCTCTCTCTCTCTCTCTCTCTCTCTCTCTCTCACACACACACACACACACACACACACACACACTTTCCTGTTTAAGATGCTAACTTTACATATTATAAATCACACCACATCATAAAGCATAGGAGGAACAAACAGTACACTTTCTATAGCCAAGGTCTTGTTTAGCACTGAAGACTGGAGAGTCCTCTAGGAGGTCAGGCTGGACCTACTCTAGTTAATTTTCTCTGTATTTTCTACAATGCCCCCACCTTTTCCCAAGGCCCAGGACCAGGCCCTCCCGCAAGCTCCCTTCTTCTTGGGTGAGGGCAAGTTTATGGGGAGGAGGGGACAGACGATGTGTGAACTCTGGGCACATCATTTATTTCTCCAGCTACCATTGAGCTCATAACTCACTCTCAGCTTGCACTTGCTGAGTTAGACAGGGTCACTGGAACAGCTGGCTTCTAGGGATAAGGCTTTGCTTTTGAGAGTAAACGCCTATTTGGTATACATTTGAAAAACCGCAAAGCCCAAACAAAGCTTTTTAAAGTATGAAAGCAAGGAGAAGAAAAATAACAGCAACATCAACAACAACAACAAAAGAAAACCCCAAAGCAGTTCTTTTGAAAGGAGTACTACCAAAGTGAATTGGTGACAAGTGGCAAAGCCAGACACAACCTGTAGGGGGTGCCAATTTGGGGTTCAGATTAGAGTTACGGCAGTGGGTGCACAAAGTTGAAGTCCAGGGCATAGAGGGAAACGCAGCACTTTTTATGGCTAGGATCCTTTGTTTCATGAACTTGAAGGTGAAATTTCACTTATTTTAAAACTGTCTTAGCTCACAGTAGGTCTTCAGCGAAATTTTGTTTTAGGAATAGAATACAGCAACTTTATCATGGTAAATACTCTATTACGTGTGACGTGGATTTTGCAAGATGTATGATCTCAATTACAGATCTGGTGACATAGCTGTATGCATAACGCCATCAAAATCTAGCTTTTGCTCACATTTCACTTACACCCTGCAATTCCAAGTGTTTTATGTTAAACAAACACGTTTGTTTAATAAACAATGTTAAAAAAACATTGTCCCAGGTATACTTGACAAAAGGGACAAATTTAAATACAGGTCATTCCTCTATGGAAAGGGTCCCTCCCCGCCTCGCTTGCTTAATACAATTTTTACCTCTAGGATCTAATAGGTTTTTAAAGGGCATGTTTCAACTTTTACTATTTTACCTAATTAGGCAATATTGGAGAAAGAGAGAGAGGAATGAAATATATGTGATTGAAGTAACTAAGACTAAGCATTAGACTGGTGATTTAATAGGAAAAAGAAAAGGGAAGAATACTGTGAAATAATTAAAAGAGCACATCTTCTGATTTATAACATTTTTCCTTTTAATATAGCCTTGCAAAGGAACAACTGAAGCATGGAGAGATGTTTGGTGCTATCAAAGCCAAATAGATTAGATTTTTAAAAGGAGATGGTATGATCTTATTTGTGTGCACAATAGAACACATTCAACATCGAAATACAGCTTTAACACAATTTTGGCTGGGAGTATAGTGGTGAGGACAATACACAATGAAAGAATCTGACGTGTTTTTGAATTAGTAGCTATTCAGAATCTTGGTAACACCACACAATATTTCATTGCTAAGGTGTCTTGGAAAGTAAAAATAACCACAGAGATGAAAACTAGTAACTGTTCAGGAAAGAGAGTCTCTTCAAAGGCCAGGAATAATTCAACAAACCTCCATAGACCTTTTCTGTAACATTTTCCTCAAAATTAAAATACTTAATCATTGTATGTTTTGAAGGAGATAACTGGAAAAAATAAAAAGAAAAGAGGCCCCATTTCCCACGTGGTTGGATGATTTAGGGCTGTTTTCTTGGCTGCTCAGGGAAATGATTGAGCATTAGGTTTCCATGTTTATTTTCTTACAGAAGTTTTTCTCATTTAAAGGCCTTTAAGCCCAGTTTATGGTCCACGCTGATTATCTCTGTTTAATTCTAGTTTTGATGTGCAGTGAAAATGTAAAGGCAAATAACCATGCAGAGAATTTTCCAGGCAGATTTATGTACTGGAAATTGTAGAGCCAATCAATGAAAAACAATGTCTTATTTGAAAAAAAAAAAGTATCATTAAGAAAAACTCCACAACGAAGGTACGAATAAGTCACAAACCTGAGGCTCAAAGGATAACAACGCTGTTTAGGGGAGTTGTGTTTTTTTTTCCAGTTCTGGGTAACTTTGGCACCTTCCAATTTACAGACAAATGGGGATGCCCTGAATTCTCCCTGCATTTCTCTGTGGACCCAGGTATTTCTTACAAAAGCCAGGTTTGGATTCCGATAACAATTATTTGAGTGGGTCTCGCACTACCAGTCTCTGATTCGTGGAATTTTTCGTGTGCGTTAAAGGGAACCCCAATTATTTAGGAATGGTCTTGCTAATCAAGACAGTAAGTACTAACCCTGCCTCTCTAGCGGAGCAAACTTCCTCAACAGGTATCCCCACCCCACCTCGATGACCAAGGACTGTTAGGTCGTCCAGGCCTCGGCGACACGCCTCTGCGTCTTCCCCAGGGTGCGAGTTCGCTGCCCACTAGGCTGTCTTGGGAAGTCCCAGGCTCTTTATTGTGGTGGCTTTGCTGGGTCGCCCCTGTGGGACGCGCCGTGTGACAACCACCCTTCCTGCTTCCTGGGCCACTGTTCCCAAGCACAGGAAGTGACCAAGGGCATTCAGATCGAATCCGGCCCTAGTGCAGAGGGCAGGCTTGGTTCGATGGTCTAGGGTCTCCAAGCCACGTAAAGACTGAAGCCTCGGGTTTCTCCGCCTTGCGCGCGCGGGTCTCCAGGGCGGTGATGCCGCCAAGTCCCGGTCATGGGTCATGATGGAAGTCCGAAGTTTGATAACCATTTTGTTTGATACTCCCCAGCCCCCACGAAGGGCTCTGACTCAGGCACTTGTCCCCAGTTTTAGCTGGGGCCTGGCGGAACCTTCCCCGCCGTCTCAGCTTTCCGTTCCTTGGCGGCTGGCTCGGAGCCGGGGGAGTTTGGTTGACAGGGACTGAGCCCGACGAGGACGCAGAAAGAAAGGGTCAGCGTCGCGACCGTAGGTCTTCACTCCATTTCTGGGCTAACGGGGCCCGCGAGGGCGCACGGGCCTCCGAGGAGCCAGCACAGGGCACACACTGAGTTCCAGCCGGGCGCGTGGGACAAGCACTCACCCGGGAGCCCAAGAGTCAAAGGGGGCCCTAGTGCGACTTGGTGCTTGAGGGGACTTTCTGCTCTGAGAGAGTTCCAGGAGTCTGGTCCCAGTTGGTAACATCTATTCTTTCTTTCTTCCTCTCTTTCCCAGAGAGCCCAACCGGGGACCTGTGCCCCTAGCCCAACACAAAGGCGTCTGGGCACCAGCCTGGGAAATACTTGGACTGTGCATCCAACAATGACCACAGGCCTTGCAGAATTCCCAGGATTTGGGGGCTGAGGTGGGGGGTATGCCCCAGGCCGGCCTCCTCCCTCCCGCCTCTGGCCTCGGAGGTTCCAGGTAGCCTCTTAGGGACTCAGTATTAGGAGTGGCTGTGAGCCTGTGTGCCTCAGTCTCTAGGTTGTGGAGCATCTAAGGGACAGCTCCTGCAGCTTCCTCCTCCTCCCTTTGCCTGAAAGGGGAGAAGGCAATGGGGGAGGGAGGGAGAGATGGAGAGAGAAAAAGAGAAGAGGAGAGAGAGAGAGAGAGAGAGAGAGAGAGAGAGAGAGAGAGAGAGAGAGAGAGAGAGAGAGAGAGAGAGAGAGAGAGAGAGAGAGAGAGAGAGAGAGAGAGAGAGAGAGAATCTGTTTCCTTTTGCTCCCAGTTTGAGTGTGAAGGAGGGAGATAATGCGGGGGTCTGTAATCTATATTTTGTCAAGGGTATGAAATTCATTCGAAGGAAAAGCGCGATCAATTTATTTTTGCTCCTTGCAATAACACAGCTGGATGATGCTTTGAGCTCCAGCTAGACTGTGGCTCATCATTCATTCGCCAAGAACGGGCCTAAATGGTGCCTGTGGGATTAGGTCAATTTTAGTGGATCTACTTCGCCTCATTTGGTTACTAATTGGTTTCTTGTTTTATAAATCGAAATCTCATTTTCAGGAAATTACAAAACCCGTGCAGTCAGTCCATTGAGGTAATCCTTGGGTCAGGGGGTATTTAAATGGAAATGGCTCAACCCAGCACCAAGGGTAAAGCCACAGTGAAACTTGCCCGGGTTTTCACATGAAATGTGAGCTAGCCCTTTAGATTCATCATAGATACATCGCTTCTAATGCTACTTATGTAAATATAATAAACCAGACTTTAGGGGAAGGAGGGGGGGCTAGAAGAAACAAAATTTATCTGCTAAGGTTAATGTAGCATATCTTGGAAATCTTCCAAAATAGATTATGTTTTCCTTTGTCTTCGACCACTTTAGCTGGGGAAAATCCTTTTGTCTAAAACTCGATTTAGTTATCGCCTCCTTCTCGGAACTTCTTTTCTCCTTTGGAAAACCCGGTTCCCTCGGCCCTCGCCAAATTACAAGCGAATCTTTAGATCTTGTGCCCACTGTAATCCCGCCGCAAAAGGAGCTGCTTTCCTCCTCATTTTAAACAGACAATCAAAGGATTTGCGAATTTTCTGCGGTAGGTCAAGTGCAGAAATGGAATCTCAGCTTCCCCCCTCCACACACACACTTCCGCCGTCGCTCCAACAACTGAAATTGGGTACAGCTCGAGACACCGAAGACGAGAGGAGAGGGGGTCCAGGGCGCTAGGGGTGTCTTCGGCCCTACTGGGGGACTTGGGGGAAGCAGGCCCCTGCTCGGGGGTGCGGGAAGAGTCCTTGGCACCACCAGGACGAGCTCGGCCCTGGTATTACATTTGGAAATCTCGACAGGTAGACCGGGACAGCCAGTTCCCTACAAAACATTAACTCAGCCCTTAACCGTGTGACCGAGATTCCAGAACACAAAGAGAAGGCAGAGCTCGGTGAACGCCAACGGCTTCTTAAATCGTGGTGGTGGTGGTGGAAGCCGGGGAGAGTGAGCGAGGCCCCGGGTTAGTCCACACCCGGCCCCGCCGCTTATTAACCTGGGGGGGGGGGGGGCTGGTGTTCCCTGCCTGGAGCATACTAAATGAGGGCGCAACCAGTCCAAACACACAGGCGCCTGGCTTTCCGAACCAGCGTCCTACCCTCCACCCCAGCCTAGCCCCGGGGACCCTTCAAATTATTTGAGTCGGGAGGTAGCTCCCGAAGACCCACCACTTGTTAGAGGGAAGACATTTGTGGATCCAAAGTTCGGGTTTCACACGCTTGCTGCAGGGCAGGGAGAGGCGGGTTTCCCACCCAGCGCAATCTTGGGCGCACCAGTGGCGGCCACGGGGAGCGGCGATTGGGGTGGGGGGGCGACGCTTTGGGGAAGTTGGCCTCGGCCAAGTGCGAAGGGGTCCCAAAGGCAGGCACCGCGGAGTCCTGGGCGCCCCTTTTCCTTTTCGTAGTGTGGCTTCCGTAGCCAGCTCCTCCCGCGGCTTACCAGTGGGGTGCGGTGCGCGGAGGGTATCCTAGCCCGGATCAAAACCAAACAAGCCCTGCCAGACACCGCCCAGCAGAAACTGGGCAGGTCAAGAATGAAACGCAGGTGACAGACGCTGGAGTGAGTGCAGGTGTGTGACAGGGCACTTCAGTAAAGGTCCCGGAGGACGGAGGACAAGAAGTCACCCCGGGGAGGAAAGTTGGGGCCGGCTAAAGAGTCAGGAGAAGAAACCTGCGGAGGGGGGTGGAGGGCACTTGCAGTCGGGGGGAGGGGCATCTGTGTTTGCCCAGCGGAGGGGCAATCGTTAGATTTATTTAGATGTGCAAACACCCAGAAAGATCCTATTCCAGCTCATCGTCACTCGTGGCCAGGGTTTTGATCGTTTGCTTTAAAACCAGCCCCTGCCCAAGACCTTAAAAAAAATATGACTCCACGGTTTATCGTGATTCTTTCCAGCCCTGTATGATAATGAATCAAATGAGTATTTGTCATTGTATACGTTATGATGTATTTGCTCCTAACGAAATAGACCACATTTTTAAAAACCTAGCCATGTTAAATGGTGTTCAATTGTATAAAAATAAAAGGATTTAACTATATATATGTATATATATATAGTTAAAAGAATTTCAGCAGCAGTCTTGTTATATTACCTCTCCCCAAGAGTTTAATATAGGCTTTCACAAATTCCTCCTGTCTTATTTTGATTTCTTTCTGCACACATATAATAAAGCCAAGTCGCTATGTTTTGATCTGACAGGTGAGTCTGAAGTGTTTTATTTTTTTAGGCATCACCAGTTTAAAAAAAAAAAAGTTTGTGGCAAGGCCTGAAAAGATCTTAGTGTATAATATGGAGAAGAAGAATGGACTGTGTTTGCTAATAGGAGATGTAGTTTGGGGCATAGAGAAACAATGATTCCCTCGGTCTAGAATAGGGTAAAAATATTGCTGAGAAGCTGTTCCCACCTCGAGGTTGTAACTGGCTTTTCTTTTCTTTTTAAATTTAAGGAGGGTGGGGAGGGTGAGCTGTGGGCTAAGCCGGTCCTTGGAAGGGAAAGGAGGAGGAAGAAGAGTTGTGAACGGATGTCTGGAAGTCAACCCTCAACATTTTCCCCCCGCTTCCAAAGGGGATTAAAGTCAGAATCCAAGGGAGGGGAATGGCTGGAAAGCCACACAGCCAATCAGAAAGGCGTCTGGGTCCAGAAGGACCGAGCGGGCTGTTTCAGATCTCTCCGGTGGTGTTTTCTGGGTGCGGGGACACCCTTCCGTGTTTGATGAGGTCCATAAGGAAAACTTTTAAGTGTCCCTAGAAACACGAGTGAACCCACGCACAAGTTAACACGACGGGATGTGGTGGGGGAGGGTTGCGGGGTGCAGTCCTTCTGGGCAGGCGCTCAGAGTTCCTCCCTGAGAAGCTGGGTCGCGGGTGGGGGGCACCTGCGATTTCTGCTCCCAAGGCGAGGGGGCGGGGCCTGCGTGTCCACGCTCGGACACGCCCCCTCTTATCCCCCAGCAGGTTGGCTCTGGACAGGGGTGTGACTGGGGGTGGGGGAAGGAGGGTAGTATCCAGTGGTACTCTCCAGCACCGGTGGCCCCTGTGTAACAAATCATAAAACGCCAACTAGCCAACTGGGTCTGGTTTTGTCATTAAAGACTGTGTGTTTCCACAGGGCTCGGTGAGGCGTGGGGTCACTCCAGTCGGACTAGTCCCCTGGACAACGTTGGCCGAGAACTGGGTTCCCATCTACTCCAGGTACTGACGCAGTTTCGGGGTGCTGCTGAGTCCGGGTGCTCTTTCTGTTTCTCCAGGGAACAAAGGGGATGGGGTGGGGTGGAGGGGTGGATCTTGCTAAACCTAGCGCACTTTCGGCCCAACAGCTCCCTCAAAGTTAAAACTTTCAGCTGAATGGGTGATGGCAGCTCACTGGGCTGAGGATGAAGCAAAGGAGCAGCCAGAAATTGGGCTTTAGAAAATAACCATGGTGGCAAGGCCCCATCAGGGCTCTCAGACCAAGGGAAAGGGCACCACTGGTCAGTTTTCAGCTGAGGAAATTAGAATGCCCTGGGCCAGGCGGCAGAGAGAGGCCCACAGAAGCAACCGTCTGAAATGAAGGATTTGCAGAGGAAATAAGCTGAATCTGGTAGAAACACCGGACAGTGCTTCAAGCCCACACATTCCCCGATCCAGCTGTGTCTGCAACTCATTTCATCTCCCTGTAGTTCCCAGGCTCCTCTGATTCTCCAAGGAGCCCGAGCCTCAGGCCAGTCCAGACTGAGAATGAACGCTCTCTTACCCACATGCAGCCCCTTAGGTAATGAGTTTAACCAATGTGAGGCGCCACTTACCTTGTTATTTGCAGTGCACACTGCTGTAAATAGCTTGTTGCCCCGTATGTCGAAGAACAAATATTTTAAATAGTAAAACTCCCAGTGGTACTTTTAGGTTTGACACTTGTCCCCAATACTGCACCCTCTTTATTATTATTCAAGTCCACTGGGAGCTCCCGGACTGATAGAAAGCTCAGTGGAATCAGCCAGTTAGTTCTCTCTCCACTTTGGGACTGAAGAAATGGCATCTATGACATCATACCACCACTCTGCAGACTCAGTCAGTTCCATTTTTCCTTTCTTTTCCAGAGACCAAGTAGTTTTTGTTAATTTATTTGCTTAGTTATTTTACAGGATTTGAATTCATAGCTGTTTGCTAGGCAGATATTCTGCCTCTTGCAGTCCAGTCTTTTTTGCTTCAATTATTTTTCAGATAGGGCCTCTAGTTTGTTTTGTTGTTGTTGTTTTCTGTCAGGCTTTCCAACTTAGGCCTTCATAGCAGTCATGTTGGGATTACAGGCATATAACACCATGCTGAAGTTTTTGTTATGGTTCTGCTTGTTGTTGTGATTGAGTATTGATAACATTTTGCTTGGGACTGGCCAACCAGGATCCTTCCCAATCAGTCTCTGGAGTACCTGGAATTATAGGTATGAGCTACTGTCCTGGCATGAGACCAGTGAGATTTTACTGCCCACTGGACATAGCTAAGTAAAAGTCTGCTTGCACCTGAAGCTTAGCATCTTCAGGACAAACATATGTTATCCCCCCCCCCCCCACCCCCCAGACCTCCGTTCAGACAAAAACTTTCTTTAAATTTTCTTTTTCTTTTTTCCTTCCTTCCTTCCTTCCTTCCTTCCTTCCTTCCTTCCTTCCTTCCTTCCTTCCTTCCTTCCTTTCTTCCTTTCTTTTTTTTTGACTGGTCCTGGGGTATGAACTCAGAACCTAGCTGTCCCTGAACTCTTGTTCAAGGTGAGTAGCTTAAGCCATAGCTCCACTTTGAGGTTTTTGGTGATTAATTGGAGATAAGTCTCATGAACTTTCCTGCCCAGTCTGGCTTCAAACTTTGATCCTCAGATCACAGTGTCCTGAGTAGGTAGAATTTCAGTTGTGAGCCACTGGTGCCTGGCTGTTTCTCTGAGTTTTTAATCTGGGTCAGTGGTGTCACTTTCTGCTCAATGTTCTTACTGAAATCAAGAAATCAACATTTAGCCTTTCTGCCACTAATCAGCATAAAGCCTACAGCCAATACCATCTTTGAATTAGATTCTCCCCTTCCTTCCTTTGTGAAATTCTCAGGCTTGAAAATCAAATTTCCACTGCAGCAAGCTACCTACTTCAATCTCTTGATCTTCATTCCTTCTTCCTGCAGGTTATTGTCCATATACTTTGAGGAACCCCTGTTCCCCCCCCCCCCCACACACACACACGTCAAAGGACATTTTAGTCCTGCTTAGAAACCTCAGGTCCCTAAACAAATTCAGATTCCTTGTTGTGCCATACTCCAAAATTCCATCATGACTAAACTCAGAATACATCAGATCCACTCTCTCTGCACCTCTTGTCTTTGCTACATAATTCCTTCAGCCTGGGGTGTTCTTCTCTTCTCTAGTAATCACCTTTTTACCAAGGTGCTACTCAAACATCAACTTCTTGAAAGCCTCTGTGATTTTCCCTCAGGCCTCTGGGTGCTCAGCTTCAGGCTCTCTTGCCTATTCAGCCTAGACCATTTAACTGTATGGCATTAAGTCTGTCTTCAGGCCAGTTGCCCCAGGTGACTTCCAAGATTTGACCCATCCTAATTCTCCACTGTCTCCTGTGTGGATCCATTCACAGAGATGAAGGGACAGAGGGAAATCTAAGTCATTCCTCGCAACACAGACACACTATAACATTACTCTTTGGATTTGCTGCTCGAAAAGCCTCTTATCTCCTAAATCTCCCTTTCCTGGATTCTTTCCAGGGCCACTGGGTAGCTTCCTTCTGTCTACAAACTTCATACTGCCATGTCGACCAGTGCTCCTCCACTGGATCATTCCCAAACCCTGCTATTACTTTTTTCACTAGAGAACACTGCTACTGCAGAGTTCTTCTAGACTGACATTAGACCATCACCCCAAGAACCTAACTTACCTTTGCTTAAAGGCTATGACCCACTACCCCCTGCCCCCTTTCATATATGCTTGTTAAAGATGTGTCTTTCCTTTGGGAGTCTCCCCAGTGTTCCAGGGCATTAGGCATCTCTCTCAGTCTTCTACATGCCCCAGATGTTTACGAATTTGTTTTGACCCAAAGAAGGGACGTTGGTGGCTGGTTCTATGTCCTGTTCCTTGGCATTCTCTCTCCAAGCCCTCTCTTTGCACTTTTTTCTAGCTGAACCTCTTACCATCTCTAACTTATACCCCTTCCTCTGTTGTTTATCCAAATGGCTCAGAGGCCTCTCCATTCACTCTGTTCTCTGACTTCCCAGACCCTGGATGGCTTCATCTTTGTCGTGGCTCCTGATGGGAAGATCATGTACATCTCAGAGACAGCCTCGGTTCACCTGGGTCTTTCTCAGGTAGGTGAGTGGTTCATATTTCCAGCCTGTGGTGTTTACAGCCAGAGCTGGTGGAGGGAAGGGAAGGTGTTTCCTCAATTCCTTTCCCCCCTCCCTTAAAGCTGCATTTCTGAGTCTGAAAAACTCTCAGCTAGAAGGAGGACTTTTAAAACAGGCAGGCCTGGATCTCCCCATTTGTGAACTTGTCTTTCCTTGTCTTCTATCTCCGGCTCAAGCAGTTGCTATAGTTATGAGTTCTTACCATAAGCCAGACTCTGTGGAAAGAGGTTATGTACTTATATCTTTATTACCATTACCAGGGAGCAAATACTACTATGATTATCTTCACTACTGCTATTAAGATTATTTCACAGATAAGGAAGTAGTGGTTTATGTAAGAAGCAAATGTGTAGCAAGTTCTACCCACTGCCCATTGCTAGATGCAGTCCATAGCAGCTGGCCTATTCCAATTGCTGCCTGCATTGTCCTGCAGATTCCCTGGCCCAAGGAAGCATTCAGCCTCTGAGTGGGGTGGGGGGGGGCACTGTACCACCGGGGAGACGGTGATCCCCTCCTCTTTACAGGTAGAGCTGACTGGAAACAGCATTTATGAATACATCCACCCTGCCGACCACGACGAGATGACGGCTGTGCTCACTGCCCATCAGCCCTACCATTCTCACTTCGTACAGGGTAAGGAGGACACGTGCCCCAGGCCCTGAATGTCCCTGCGAGTCCAACTGGGATTTGTGCCCGCAATTCGTTATAGCTGAGAGATGGGCACCACCCTGTCATTCTCACATCCTGAGCTTCTCTTTGCTCTTCTTTCCCAGAGTATGAGATCGAGCGCTCCTTCTTCCTCAGGATGAAGTGCGTCTTAGCCAAGAGGAACGCTGGCCTCACCTGTGGGGGCTACAAGGTGTGTGGCAGAGCTGCAAGATAGACGGGGGGGGGGGGGGGGGGGGGGGCGCAGCAGGTGTAGTGGGTGGGGCAGGACACCAGGCATCCAGCGGCTTGGGGGAAGTCGTTTATGCCTTTGGGTCGCCCCCCTCTGTGTCCCCAAAAGTTTGGAAGCATCTGCAGGGATCTTTCCTTAGGGTGTCTGACTTTGAGAACACCTGGCGGACAAGGCTGAAAAAGCGGAGTGTGACTAAACTCGGATACCAGGCTGTGGAGGGAGTTCATAGAGTCTCCAGGGTGGGAAACTCCATCGGAGTTATGACACCCCCAAAATTGGTTAAGAACCCGAGTTGTGGTTACAAACTGTGGTTCTAAAGTCTAGTGGGATTAAACATCAGTAGAAAGGAGATTTGATTCAGATGGGTTCAATCATTTGGAAATAAATACACATATATTTTATTCTTTTAATTTTGTGTCAGTGCTAGGGCTTGAACTCAGCCTGGACACTGCCCCTTAGCTTTTTTCACTCAAGGCTGGTGCTCTACCACTTGAACCACGACTCCACTTCTGGCTTTTAGTTTTTCTGTCTGGGCTGTCATCAAACCAGTATCCTCAGAATCCAGATCTCAGAATCCAGAGTAGTTAAGAAAACAGGCTTGAGTCACCAGCAACATGCATTTATTTTATTTTAAAACAAGCTTCCAAGTGAGCTCAGTGTGGGGTTTATTCACTCTCTTGAGACACTGTGGCTCACCAATCACTTTGGACCCCATAGAAGGAAGCGCATGATTCCCACAGAATGTGTGGTCAAGTAGAATGTCAGTAAGATTCCATTCCTTTGCGTGTTTATGGGTTCTTCTGGACCTGGCTTGGGTCTCACGCCCTCCGAATCCACCCTAGGTCATTCACTGTAGCGGCTACCTGAAGATCCGCCAGTATAGCCTGGACATGTCCCCTTTCGATGGCTGCTACCAGAATGTGGGCCTGGTGGCCGTGGGCCACTCACTGCCTCCGAGCGCCGTCACGGAGATCAAACTACATAGCAACATGTTCATGTTCCGCGCCAGCCTGGACATGAAGCTCATCTTCCTGGACTCCAGGTGTGTGGAAACGGCTGAGAAGGGCTGGCCCTGCTCGGTGAGGGACAGCTTTCCTTCCATGTCAGGAGCACATTCTACAGGTGACGCCACTGTCAATGTGCCGGGAAGTAAGGGCACCGCCCTTCCCCTTCCCTCCCCGCACCCCGAGATCTACGACCACGTGGGAGAGGAGGTAACACCCTCGAACTCATCTTTTGGGGATTGCTTTCCTCAGGGTGGCAGAGCTGACGGGCTACGAACCTCAGGATCTGATTGAGAAGACCTTGTACCACCACGTGCATGGCTGCGACACCTTCCACTTACGCTGCGCGCACCACCTGTGTAAGACCCCCCAACCCCTCCCCTGGGCCGGAGGGAGGGTCTCAGCCACGGGTAGTGGGGGTCACCAGTGTGTGAGGCCTCCCGGAAGGCCACCTACCTGGGCCACTGAACCCCATCTGGCTTCTCTGCCTTTCCCCAGCTGCTAACACTGGGCAAAGTGTCCCCCAAAGCGATTTTATTATGCTACTAAGACTTCTTCACCTGGACACCTCATTAACAAAAATGCAAACAGAAACCAACTCTCTCCTCTCACCTGGACTTTAGGTGTAGGTTTCTTTGGAGCTGAATTTCTCGGGAGTGGGAACTTGAATGTCAGAGTTCACTTGAGCAAACTCCTTCCCTGGTTAGAAAAGCCAATCTGAGAGGTCAGGCGCTGGTGGTTCACGCCTGCAATCCTAATCATTCATAGAGACTGAGATCTGAGGATCACTGTCCTGAGCCAGACTGGACAGAAAAGTCCATGAGATTCTCATCTCCAGTTAGTCAGCAAAAGGCCCGAAGTGGAGGTGTGGCTCACGTGGTGGAGCACCAGCCTTGCGCAAAAAGAGAACCCCTGGGTGCAGCTAGTTCAAGCCCCAGCAAACCACTCCCCCCACAACATACATGGAGGGGGGGCGGGGAGAAAAGCAAAAGAAGTCAGTTTAGGGGAACCTTTTCTCCATTTTTAGCATTTTGCTTGGCAGTGGAAACAGAGGCCCGGCGGGGGAAGTCCATTAGCATACCTATTAACCCCCTGCCTGCCCCCTGGGCTCCCTGCAGTTGAACGGAACAATCAAGGGGATTGGGAATTTGCCTGTTGTCCCTCCCTCCCGCCGGGTTCTCAGGGGGTCGGCGCTTGGGGCGCAGGGACGGGCAGGCCGGCTCCTCACCCCACGCCTCCGTCTCTCCCTCAGTGCTGGTGAAGGGCCAGGTGACCACCAAGTACTACAGGTTCCTGGCGAAGCACGGGGGCTGGGTGTGGGTGCAGAGCTACGCCACCATCGTGCACAACAGCCGCTCGTCCAGGCCGCACTGCATCGTCAGCGTCAACTACGTCCTCACGTGAGTGCCAAGCCCCCCCACCCCAGTTTCCTACACCCCAGGAGCCTGGTCTCGGAGAGGGGTGCAGTGGTGCGCGCCGCCTGGGTAGGCCGGGCTGGGGGAGAGGAGGCCATGGCAGCACTTTCATCTTTCCGAAGAGGCTTCCTTATTTCCTGCGGGAAGATTTGGGAGTTTTTGCATCCTGGTCCGTCATTTGCTTTCCTTTCTCTGAATTCAATGATGGGGCAGGGGGGTGCAGAGAGAGAAAGACGGGGGTGGGGTGGGGATCCGACGTACGGACCCCATTTATGGTGAACGAACAGGACATCTGTTTCACTTTTTCAGATCTGGGGTTTGAAGTTCTTAATTTCAACCAGAGTTTCCAAACCAAAGTTGAGAGTTCTGAGAGAGCGTTTCTTTCCCTGAGCCACAAACAGGGGGCCTCGGTGATCGCCAGGGTCTCACTTCAGACCTCTAGGATGCTCGGGGCCCCCGAAGTAGCATCGCTGCTCTGCCGATGGGGGCCGGGGCCTCGCGTGGCTGGAAGGATCCCCCCGGGGTGGGGTGGGTCCGAGCCCAGCTCCGGTGTCACCTGCGGGGGGCCACAGACCCGGAGGCCGCAGTGGCAGGATTACAGTTCTGGCTTCTGGTCGCGAGTGGGGCGTGGCCGATCGCGTGGCCTCCGAGGCCCCGGCGGAGGAAAGCATGCTTGGTATTGGCCAGGGCCCGAAGCCCTCCCCAGAACTCTTGGGGGGCCCAATCGCCGTTTGGGTTTTGTAGAAGAGGTTGGATTTCTTGGGACTTGGGAGGGGACTTAAAGACAGGATTTATTTTCGAAGGGTTGACACACGAGATGGAGAAAACGCTGTTTTGATGGTCAGAAAGTTGGTCAGGGGATGGTCTTGGGAATCGATTATCCCATCATGGTCAATGAGCATTAGACCCATGCCACATGGTTTCAAATCGCCACATTAAACATGTAGTAGCTGGAAATAGGCTTAGCCAATGAGACTAATCCGTGCACTGTTTCATAAGAAAATACAATTCAATAGACTTTGGAAATGAGTTTGGTTGAGGCGAAAGAGTTCAATATTCAAGAATAATATCTGGTGATGATGAAGAATCTTGCTTTTCTCTCGTTCTAGTACACGATGTTCACGTATGACCATTGGATTTGGGGAATAGAAAGAAGGCCATATATTAGAATACAGAGTGAAAACCTATCTATTTTGGGGGATCACTGAATGAAACCATCGATCTTATGAATGTAGTTTTTCATATTATAAAAGTAAACATAAGAAGATGGCAAGGTATACCTTGTAAAATAAGTCGCTCTGTAAAGCTCTGTATTAAAGGGTGAAAAATTATGTCTGCTTAGTATGGAAAGAAATCAGACATTTCTTAAGAAGGTGCTTTGTATGTCTGAGACATCACAAGCATTATACATGCACTCTGTTCTCTGGTGGGTGCCTGTGGTTAGAAACCATTCTTTATCAAACAGCAGGGTATAGAGTCACACAGACCCCTACAAATGATCTGAATGCAAGTTAGACCTCCCAATGGGTAAACTTAATTTATGTTTGAAGTCATTTTGAAATATTCTGTTTTGTTTTCCAGTGGGTAAGTGTTCTTTTTCCTTCTGTTGACTCTACCATTCTTTACACACTTCTTCAGAGCTGCAGAATAAGACCATCAACTCTACGTCAGATTTTTTTTTCATTTAAGGAGGATACATAATTTATAGAAGGAAAAAATAGCATGGCACATATTTTCTGATTTTTTGTACATCTAACTGAAAATAGAAATAAACAGACAGAAGCATATAAGGCGAAAAGCTGAAGTTGATTACGCTTTTATGAGTCTCAGCTCCAAATCCTTGTATAAAAAATTCTTAGAACCATTTTTATGGCTGCAAATGTGGAAACTGCTCTAGATGAAATGCCATCAAGTGGCTCCGTGTGTGTGTCAACAGGATTTTCATAATGAACAGGTTGCAGTTTGTTTGATGTGTATATCACACAGCTGGCTGTGAGTTACTAATTTACATTGTCTTAGCAAATTAAATAGATGGCTATTGATTCTCTAGGGTAGTAGTGAACTAGCACATGCATTTGTCTTTAGGGCTACTTTTCTATGATGACAGAGAAGTGAATGCTTTCCAAATGCCCCACCTCAAACAATGTGCTTAAAAACTAAGCTCTGAAATAATTTGGGATGCCATATGGTTTTCAAACTTAAACATTTTTATGATACGTACTTTGAGGGGATTTTTATGTTATGAAAGTAGAGGATATTTTAAAATAAGTATTGGTCACATGAAGGTATGATTTTTTTTCATTAGGTGCTCATTTTTCTAAATTCTCAAAGATAAAATTTATTGTCCAAGTTATTACCTAACGAAGGCAACAATGAATAGAATTAATCAGTAATCTTGTTTTAATAAGCACCTGGAAATAGTGCATAGGGAAACGTGGGTGATTTTAGAGGCACATGGTGAATGTCTTGATGTGTTTTGCTGGTTTTTGTGTGGTCTCCTCCCACAATTTCTGAAGGGGTTGAGAAAACACTATGATTCAAACTTCAATTTTTTTTCATAGTTTCTCTAGTCTTTGAGTTTCAATGGAACTCCTATAGCTTTTCCTTCCTTCCCCTTCTCCTCTCTAAATAAAAACCCAGAACAGTTTGTGATTTTCCTACCATACACACATATGATAGGAGGTTTATCTTCTGCGTTAAAAACATCTTATATATCATGAGTGCCCACAGGCTTTGAAGTAAATGCTACATATGGCAGGATTGATCTTGGTTTTAAGAGGATAGATGAATGGAGACTGTGACTAGTATTAGTGAATGTGGGCAAGGTGTAGAGAATAGGAGGATGTATACCATCTTTTAAGCCTTGGGTGGTTTTCTTGCATTCATACATACTTGACATTGATTGGTAGTAATTATTCCTAGTCTGTTCAGATAGGAAACATTAGTAGCAGTGTGAAGAAAATTGAAGTTGTGGAGGACCTAAGAAGCTATGGAAAGTAGTTTCCAGGGAAGTGGAAAGTATCAGTTCTTTCTATGATTTCAGGCTTCATATATTTAAAAAACATGAAATATTTCTCTTTGTTCAAGGATAAGCCTTCAAAAATAAGGTATAAAGCTTTTATTTTGAAACATCTTAGAACTTCAAAGTTTTCAAGCACAGACGCTGAAAGAACCACACAGCAAAGATCCTTATACATACCATTTACATTTAACACTATGAATAGGTGCCATGTTTGTTCTGCACGCATTTGTTTGCATGTCCATTTTTATGTGTGTTTCCCCCTACTAGGTAATTTTTAAGTCAGATAAAGACTTTATGGTATTTCATTCATACACAGTATTCTATTTAGCCACCATGCCATTTATGATGGCATAAATTAGTGTTCATAATGACTATGAGTCAAAGCTTGCAAAGATAGGGTAAGAGCTAGTTTACTGATGCCATTAAAAACAATCTGCTACCAAGATCCATCAAGTACTCATTGATATAAGACATCAAGTAGGCTGATAGACAATATTTTGTGGGGGGACCTCTATAGGATGTAGGTCTAAGTGTTAGAATATTTTAAAGTAGGTTTCTCTATTGATCAAGATGCTTTATGCGCACAAACTGACATGTTGAACTGAAAACTTTATGTACAACTGCTTAAGGACAATAAAATTCAACAATAGATTTCTCTGAGAATTATAAGCAACTCTGCAATTCTGTTATTGGGCCTGGAAGGTAAAAGAGATCATGTTTAGTGATTTGACAGGTTTAATATTTTGATTCTTTCTTTTTTTGTTTGTTAGTAAAGATGGATGCCTTTTGTATTTCTGTGTGTGTGTGTGTGTGTGTGCGCGCGCGCACGTGCACACACGCGCGCGCTCATAGTCTTTCCTGGCTTTTTCTCCTCAATGTTGGCTCCCTACCACTTGAGCCACACTTCCACTTCCTCTTGTTCTTAAAGTGAGGAAAGAAGAGTGCTTTCGTGGAAAATCTCACATTATGTTGCACAGTGATTTCCAGAGAGAATATAAAAGGAAGTAGTTTTCTGTGTTCAGGTTCCGATTTCCGAGCAAATACAGGTAATTCAATTCATGGTACAACACTTGTGATTTAGTTCCCTTTGAATTTGTAGAAATGTCTAGGCAAAGGCGAAATGACAGACTTACTTCATATCAGAACTAAAAGGTGTCCACACTGTAATTATTATAAGGATTACTTTTTGTTCTTATTTGCATATTATTGTATCCTCTCACAACTATTGTGAGAACCATTGTGGTTTCACAATTGAAAAGGATTTTAAAATGTCAACATATTGTGTGAATATAAAACTTTACATATTCTTACTGCAGCAAACATTAAAATATACATATATTGGTTGTTTTTCCGAATTTGCTAATGGTACTAAATGAATATGGGCGTTCAAGAGTTTGTTGCCAGTGGTATATGACTGTAATGTCAACTGTGAGTAAGGCATAGGTAGTTGAATCATGGTCAAAATTGTGAGACCTCATTTGAAAAATGAGTAAATCAGCCAGGTACCAGTTGTTTACACCTGTAATCCTAGCTACTTAGTATGTTAAGATCTGAGAATGATGGTTTTAGGCCAGCCCAGACAGGAAAGTCCATGAGACTCTTATCTCTAATTAACCACCAAAAAACCAGAAGTGGTGTTGCTCAAGTGGTACAGTGCCAGCCTTGAGTGAAAAAGCCAGTGTGCTGGCCCTGAGTTCAAGTCTTAACACCAGAACAGAACAATACAAAACAAAGAAACAAATGAAACAACAACAAAGAAAACTAAAATAAAAAACATTGGAGGAATAGCTAAAGTGGTAGAATCCTGCCTGACAGGTACCAGGGCTCTAAATTCGAACTTCAGTAGCACAGGAAAAACAAAATACCTTAATTGCTTCTAGAGACAATACTGCAATAAAGTGTATTTCTACAACTCAATTCAACATTTTACATTCTTGTTAAACAAAAGCCTTAAATCAAATATCAGGAGATTGGTAAGCCAAGTTACGCTTTTTCTCAAATTTGACATGAACTACTTATGGCATTGGGGGTATTGTCTAGCTGGTGTGTGTGTGTGTGTGTGTGTATGTTAGCTCTTTTGTGCCTTTCAAGAAGAATGGAGAAGGGGTTGGGAAGATGGCTCAGTGGTAGAGCACTTGCCTTGCATGCATGAGGCCCTGGGTTCGATTCCTCAGCACCACATAACCAAAAAGAAAAAAGCTGGAAGTGGCGCTGTGGGTCAAGTGGTAGAGCGCTAGCTTTGAGCTGAAGAGCTGAGGGACAGCGCCCAGGCCCAGAGTTCAGGCCCATGACCGCCACCCCCCCAAAAAAAAAGAAGAATGGAGAAGTTTATCAGTAACAGAAGTTATCCGTAAAGTTCTCCTCAGTAGCTAGGATGAACTACCCAGCATTCTCTGGGCTGCTATGCCATTCTCTGTTTTTTGTTTGTTTGTTTTTGTACTGCTGCTGTGTGGCTTCTCCTCCCCAGGCCTCTCTGGCCTCTGCTCCTCCCTTCATTATTTCTTTGACTTGTAGGGCATTGACTCAGAACCTTTCCCTTAGTTCAGTGATAACCATTGAGGGCTAAGTGATCAGCCTGACTACCGGTCCTGGGGCTTTCCTTTTACCCTGCCTATTGGGAGGAAAGTGTTCTGATCTTTGAGTCACGTTACAGAAACGCATGAATCATTGCCTTATTTTAAGGCAGGGCTCATATGTGATATTGTGAATAGATGGAGAAATTCAAATAAGGCTTTACTTGAGCTCCAGGAAAACGTGGTTTTCTTTCTCTTGACTGTCTATTCATTTGGGGAATGCTGTTACATTTGGTACTAGATGTATGTGAGCATGTGTGCATGGAGTATACATATCTTTACAATTTAGTAAATGGCTGCTACTGCTTTTCCCTTATCTACTGATTCTCTCAATGTTCTCTGCTGGCTGCTGATATTTAGCTGGATGAACAGGTGGTGCTAGAAAATTTGAGGAGTTAAAGTGTGGATGTTTGTGCTTAAGCAATCATGCAAAAAGGATTGATTAGAATTTAACTGAAATCTGATGTACTGGAGTACATGTCAATAAAGAAACTAAACGCTCTGCCTTGCCTAGGGGAACAATTTCTCACCTCATCTCCCTTTCCCCCATCACAGGCATTCCAAGGAGCTGGCAGAGTGGAAAGGGTGAGGGCAGAGCTAGGGGGTGGTGGAGCCTGCCCAAACACTGTCAGGGGTCTGGCTGAGCCTGAGTGATACCACCTATGACGTTTACTCCAGGAAGTGATCTTGCAGTAAGGTTGTGATTTTGTTTTCAGAAAGACCCAAATAATCCTTCTAAGCAACTTGTGCAGGCAAGCCATGAGTTTTGACATCAGATGAATCTGAATTACAATCAAGATGGTCACATTATAAGTATCTGTGACACTTTGCATAGACCACTGTATCCTTTTGACCCATCTGTAAGATGGGGACGTTTATATTCAACTTTAGAGATTTAGAGAGGACTATATGAGGAAACACACACACACACACACACACACACACACACACACGTAGACACACAGAGAACTAGCACAATATGTAGCAGAAAGCAGGTGCTCAGGTCTTGGCTGTTACTATTGAAGTAAGGAGGTCAGGTCTGGCTGGCGCCATATTGACCACATAGTAGATTATAGGTCTGGCATCTTGTCTTCAGGCTGGGGGAAGGAACACGGCCCTCCCCCCACCCCCATCACCTGCCTCCCAGGTAATGGGTGTGCCCTGGCCCTGGAGGCAGGGGCAGGCACTTGGCTGATAGGTTACTGAATCTGTCAGTCTAGTGCCTGGGACTGGGAATTTCCTGAGGATCTGCCCCCTGCATGGACCTATTTAGGCCAGGACCAGCCTAGCCTCCAGGACCAGCCTAGCCTCCACGTGTGTCTCGGTGACTGTGTCCCGTATCCTGTTTCCTGACTTGTCTCCAGTCATCATGGAGTCCCAATTCAGCTCTCCATTGGAGCTGAATTGGCTTGTTGGTATTGTTTTTGTTATTTTTTTTCCTCTTTAGCATGTTTCTTAGCTATGGTATGTGTATTTGCGTGCTGCAGGTCTTTGTAACAACTGGAAGCCTGTTAACTCTATATTAAAGACTCCAATATTCTATATTTTAAAATATGGCTTCTTGGATGAGTTACCTTAAAACACTATTAGCATTTGTCAATTATGATGCCAACTAACATATTTTGGAGAAAAATAGAGCAGTTTTGAATTTCTAAATCCTCACACCCACAAATTTTGGTATTTATTGTCTTCCTCCTCCTTAGTTCTTCAACTCATAGGCTCCCAGAACTAGTCTTTGTATATGGTGAATTCCAGCAGTTTGGTTAGGCTCTCCTGGTTTTTACTGTGGTCATCATGGACTATACAGGGCTCTGAGCTTTGTGCATGGAGAGACATTAACCAGAGTTTCCTCAATGCTTTGTTTAGTTCCTTACACAGGGTACTTTCTTAAAGAAAGAAAAAGTTTCTAAGAAGCAAAGCTTCTAGCAAATTTCTAATATAGTTAGAGCCAGTATGTTGTCAACCTAATTAAGGTTACTAACTATAATTAAGTGAGTAAAACATGAAACACTGGCCTTTTTGATGTTCTGTGAAGCTTTCTATCTCATGATTGTGTGTGGACTGGGTATGGCTGCATAGCAAGCAGAAATCTTCGTGCCTTTTTTTTTTGGGGGGGGTTTGGTCGTGGGGCCTGAACTCTGGGCCTGGGCCACAGCACCACTTCCAGCTTTTTTCTTTTTGCTTATGTGGTGCTGAGGAATCGAACCCAGGGCCTCAGGCATGCAAGGCAAGCGCTCTACCACTGAGCCACCTTCCCAGCCCCATCTTCGTACTTTTTAATAAGATTATGGTTCACTGGCAAAATAGAAGAGCCCCACTTCAATATGAAAGAAGCCAGATCAGCCCTTATCAGAATGGTGATAAATGCTTGTACTATTTGGTAAGGGTATTGAACTCAAAGGTGCTAAAAGTGAGGATGTAGCCCTCAGGAATGGAATGGGACTTTTAAGGGCTGGAAACAAGTAGCATCTTTTGACATGGACATAAGACATGTGTCCATGCACCTCACGGTTCTTTCTCCAGTATTTATTGTAGCACAATCTGTATCATCTTATACAATGATGTGTTCACTGCTCGCATTGAAACAAGAGTTTCCTTTCCTCTGTGTGTGTCTGTGTGTCTGTGTGTGTCTGTATCGGTTGGGGCTAGAACTCAGGGCTCAGGTGTTGTCTTTCACCTTTTTTGTTAACAGATGGCATTGTACCACTTCAGCCACAGCTCCACTTGTGTGTGTGTGTTTGTGTGTGTGTGTGTGTGATTAAATGGAAATAAGAGTCTCACAGATTTTCCTGCCGGAGCTGATCTTTAAAATTTTATTTATTTGTTTGCTTGTTTGTTGTTATGGTAGAGTTTATATACAGAGGGGTTTATAGTTACCTAATCAGGTAATAAGTACAATTCTTTTTGAATCATGTCTCCCTTTCCTTCACTCTCTCTGTTTTTCCCTCCTGTCTCCACCCACAAGATGTGCAGTTCATTTTCTACAGTGTCTAGTGAATAACACTGTTGTATTTTTTCACCCTTGTTTTACCCTTTCTGTGCCCCGCCAAACCCTCCCAAATACAAACAAACAAACAAGACAAAAGAAAAATAAAACAAAACAACATTAATGCCAACTAAAATGTCTCTTGTTTCCTTTTCTTGGAGTTCATTTCATAAAATATTACTTTATATGATCGTATACAAATAGCTATTGAGCCTTTGTCAACCACTCCCATTCAGTGTGTAAATGTCTAGAGTCCTATATAATTTATCATATCCTGGTGTATATGTGTGTATGTGTATGTACATATTTAAAAAATCATTCAGTGTTTTTACTCGTAGATTTATAAGCACACAAATGAGGGAAACCTTGCAGCCTATATTTCTTTTGCTCTGGCTTACTTTGCTTAATGTAATTTTTTCCAAGTCTTTCCATTTCCTTATGAATGGTGCAATGTCATTCTTTCTGATGGAAACATAGAATTCCATTGTGGATAAACATCACATTTTCTTGATCCATTCATCTACTGAGGGACATCTGGATTGATTCTATATCTTGGCCATGGTAAACAATGCTTCTATGCCTGAGTTGGTGTTGAACCATGATCCTCAGAACTTAGACACCTGAGTGGCTAGGATTATCAGCGCGAGCCACTCATGCACAGGTTTTCTTTCCTTTTTACTTTCTTTCTTTTTTTTTTTTTTTTTTGTCGGTCGTGGGGCTTGAACTCTGAGTTTGGGCGCTGTCCTGTGCTCTTCAGCTCAAGGCAAGCCCTCTACCACTTGAGCCACAGCACCACTTCCAGGTTTTCTTTCCTTTTTAATGAATTGCTTTGCTGGAACATAGCATGTTTTATCAGGACTAGAAACTTTCTCCAAGCCTCTTGTCTTTCCTGAGTTACTGACATTTTTTTCCCAATGTGTTCACTGAACTTTATTAAATATTCTGTAGTACCTATCCACAGGAAAACACAGATTTTAAAGTGTTCATGGACATCAGCATTCTAAATTGAATGTAAATCTTGAAATGAGTATACAGTACTACCATATGTATGATAGCTTTACTTTAAAGTTTATTTTAGAAAGAAAATCTGAGGTACATACTGGAAAGGCAGATGACACAGCTGAAGACAGGAAATCACAAGAGCCAGAAGGTCTTGTTTGATGACATAATTCTGCTGCTGGTAGAATATGATGCAGTCTAATCTCTGGATTTCTTAGTTGGATGCTTTAAGCTCTGAAAAACACAGGAATGCCTACAAGTTTTCTGGAAAATGTGTTATGAAAGAAGGCATCACTATATATTTTCATGTAACAAAGCATTTTGCTTGAGTCTATTGCTATTCACTGCTGCTTTTCACTAGGACTAGGACTGTGGGAATTGCTTAATTGTATCTATCTATCTATCTATCTATCTATCTATCTATCTATCTATCTATCTATCTATCTATCATTCTACTTTTCTATCTAACCATCCATCTATCTAGTCCCATTCCCAAGGGCCTGGGTACTGTCTCTGAACTTTTTTGCTCAAGATTAGTGCTTTACCATTTGGGTTATAAATCTATTTCTGGTTTTTTGGTGGTTAATTGGAGATAAGAGTCCCAAAGACTTTCCTGCCTAGGCTGGCTTTGAAGCATGATTCTTAGATCTCAGCTTCCTGAGTAGCTAGGATTGCAGGCATGAGCCACTGGCACCTGGCTAATTTTTCTATGTTTTAAAATCTGTAATATGGAGGTAATATTGCTGGTTCTACCTCACAGAATTGTTCTGAACATTAAATGAGAATGTGAGGTTACTGGTACTGTGCCCAACACAAGTGACAATGAATAAATGCCAATATTCGGTGGTTATTTTAGTGAAATAAAATGTTATTGTTGTTGTTGTTGTTGTTTTGCAAGCCTGGATGTGCAGGTCTTTGAGCTGACAGAAGAAAAGCCTTCCCCTTAGGAAGGCAGGAGGGCAACCAAGAATAACAAACCAGAAGTCATTCTGATGTGTCTCAAAGGGATTGCTAGCTCTCTTTCCAGTTTCCTAGGACTAACAGATCTTTAAGCATTCATAAAAGATTAATTCAGCATTTATCATGTAGCAGGTGCTGTGCCAAGTTTGAGAGATAGAAAATGGGTGTCAGTGTGGTCAGGAAAAAGAAGTTTGCAAAAACACAAGCATAGGCAAATGTAGCTCAATTTCCCTAATAGGCTGGTGCCTAATGCAGCTTCAATGAGGGAAAATTCTTCCATCCACAGTAGAAACAGGAGGGGCTAGTGTGCGTGGGCCCTGGATGGGTCACTTCTGGGAAATGAGCTCTAACTAGGTGGAGAAGGAAGTGGAGGCAGTGGTATGAGTAGGGTGAGGAGGGTGGGAGGGTGGGGGGACAGAGGGCAGTGTAAAGAAGTAGCTAAATGGTGAGGATCAAGGAGGTTGCTTATTAGTAGCAGAGTAACTGGCCACAAGGTAAGGAGTGCAACTTGAACTTTCCCAGGGACATTGCCCAGGGTGGTCTTGTGTTTCTCATTGCTTCAGGGAGGGATGGCCGCTGATGGCCAAGTTGAATATTGTCCTGTTGTTATGATGTTGAGCTGATCTATTGCTTACATTTTGTAAGCAATATTCAGTATTTATAGGAGATGTCTGATAGGTTTCTGAATCTTAGTGAATTTTTGTATCGAATAATCATTCTAGATCCCAAATAGTCCATTGTATATTTATTATATTTTTGAAAATGCTGCTTGCAATTTTAGATTGTTTTGTAACATTAAAAAATTTACCTATAAGGATTATCTTGTAAGCATTTCTGCTCTGGGACCAGTTGGAATATGATTATCGGCTTTAAGGGAAAGGAAGGGTAGCCACTCTGCTGCTCATTACCATGCTTAATGGACTCATATTTGAGGCAGCTATTTGGGGTAAGAGACTAAGTTTGGTCAAGTGACTGCCAAATACCACACAGTCAGCTAATGTGGACCAGAAGGAAAACTATGGAGTCCTGGCTCCAGGATCCACTTGGTGTCTTTCTTCTTTGGCTTCAAACCCTTGTATTGGAAAATGCCATGGGGAAGTGCTATTTCTATATGTTAGAGGAGTCCAATGTTGGCAATTTCATGATTCCACCTTGTATTTATGAAGTAATTTATGACACATAGGAGATATTTTTCACAGGACTATGGGAAAGGTATTCTCTTGTTTAATAATGTGAGTCAGTTTCTTCATTTCTCTGATGTACTTCGATCACCAGAAATATCTTCACATCCCAGGTCCAATCCTAAGCTATCAACATATCAACAATAATCCCATTTCTACAAAAAGCAATTGATTAGTGTTTCCTACAGAACATTATTTTATTTAGACCATCTAATATTTTACTAGGATTCAAGTGTGAACTGCTGTGCTATCTTTACAGGACAGATACTTTTCTTTTGATTGATTGCTATATGGACAGAGCCTGTAAAAAGATCTTTTTTTTTTCTCAGGGATTTCTTGTTCAAACAGAATTTGTTGTATCCACATCAGTAAAGCCATGCTAATATGGGCTGCTGGCCCGATCTTGGAAATAGCCTCATTATATTGAACTGGATGTCATCATGGTACCCATTAAGGTGGGATTCTCTCTGTGTTTGTACTTTTAAATCCAAGTCCCTTGTCACCTTTTTACATCTCACCAAGAATAGCAGCCTTCTCTGGTAATGCAGCCTTCGAATCTGCTGCCTCTCATCTGTCTCATGCTACTGCAAGCCATTACAAAAGTAGAATCCTTGGTTTTGAGCATGCCTAGAGGTTTGTGGCTTGCTGCTGCTCTTCTGTCATTCATTTTATTCTCTGAGAGAGATTTAGTCTCTGAGATGATTGTAATATATCCTGGTGACTGAAGGGAGAAAGCCAAGAGATTCTCATCTTTCAAAAACTTCCTACTAATTGAATAGCTATCCAAATATACCACAGGTAAAGAGCTGCTTTCAAAATTTTCACATATAAAGAAATTCAACTGTTCTTTGATTTAATTTTTGCACACATCTCCATCAAACGATTTTACAAGCCATTAATAACTAACAGTGTTGGAAGGCACAATGCTTTAAGTTCACTGTGGAAATCTTACTACCGTCCTGGCAAAGGGCAGCATTTGTTATGCAGGATTTGATAATGGCCCCCCGCAGATTTACAGCTCAAAATGGTGTAAGAATGGGGCCTACAAAAGGGGAAGCAGAATGGGTGTCAATTGCACTCTTCCAATTAGAGCACTTAAAGAAATAGCAAAGTGCAGGGTAGCATTTTATTGGGAAGGCTAATTGAAAACCAAGGGAAACTATTTAGAGATGTTACATGGTATCTTCTGGTGTAATCTCTTTTCTGTTTCTGTGTCTTCTCAGTTAACTGAATAGGATTTTCATTATAAACAAATGCCTGTCATTAGAATCCGCTTTTTATTTTTCTGTTGCTGCAATTAAGGGGGTGATCAGAAATGTTTTGGGGGATGTTTTGTTCATTCACTCAGCAGGTGTTTCCCCAGTACTTGCAGGCTCTGTGGAAGGGCTACAATGTAAAGGTGGAAGACCAGAACCCTGCCCTCGCGGTATACCAATTTTAATGGGAAGAAACAGAAATTATAAACAAATAATATATAATGTCAGAAAGTGAGAGGGGACAAATTAATAGGACAGAGATACAGGACAAGTTATCAAAAGCCTCTCTGAAGTCTCATGAATGAAGATAAAGAGTTGAACTTTCCAACAAAAGGTTGCAAATTCAAGGCTGAGAAATGAAAGTCAGCCTGGCATGTTGAGAACAAAAATCACCATCAGTCATGGTGGCTGCTGCTTAAGGGAGGGGAAGCCTGGAAGGAGAGAAGGCTAGAATAGATAGACTTAGACAGCATTGGGTCTTGAAAGCTGTGGGAAGTCATAGGAGAGTTCTGAGCAAAGAAATGTCATGATTTACCAAAAAAAAATTATTGAGGAGTTGGGCATGTGGTTTAGTGGTAGAGGGCTTTCCTAGCATGCATGAAGCCCTGCGCTCAATTCCTCAGTACCACATAAACAGAAAAAGCTGGAAGTGGTACTGTGGCTCAGGTGGTAGAGTGCTAGCTTTGAGCAAAAGAAGCTCAAGGACAGTGTCTAGGCCCTGAGTTCAAGCCCCAGAACTTGGGAAAAAAATATTATTGAGCCAGGCACTGGTGGTTCACACTTGTAATACTAGGTGCTCAGGATCAGAGTACTGTGATCTGAACCCAGTCCCAGCAGGACTGGAAGAGAAGTTGTGGCTCAAGTAATATATTGCCAGTGTTGAGCAAAAAAAAAAAAAATCTAAAGGACAGCACCCCAATCCTGATTTCAGGCTCCCAAACCAGCACACAAACACATGCACAAATGTTACTTAAAACTAGTAGCATAATTACAAAAAGGGTTTCATTGTGATAATTAACTACATGGATATAATGTACTTTGATCAAATTCACATTTTGAAATTACTCTCTTTTTTCAATATGACTCTTTTTTTTTTTTTTTTTTTTTTTGGGTCCAGTCATGGGGCCTGACTCTGGGCCTGGGCGCTGTCCCTCAGCTCTTCAGCTCAAGGCTAGCACTCTACCACTTGAGCCACAGTGCCACTTCCGGCTTTTTTCTTTTTGCTTATGTGGTGCTGAGGAATCGAACCCAGGGCCTCAGGCATGCAAGGCAAGCGCTCTACCACTGAGCCACATTCCCAGGCCAATATGACTTTTTTTTTTTTTAATTCCCTCCTTCTTCCTTCTCATAATTGAACAGTTTTTAACTGGGTTTCATTGTGCTGCTTTCATACATACAAATAATATACTTCGATGACAATCATTGGCAAAGTCTTCTTTCCCTCTCTTCCCATCTGCTGAGTCTCTGCCAAACAGCACCCTCTCAACATGGTATATATTCTATTATTATTATTATTACAATTTTGGGTCTAAATTTTGCATGAGTCACAACATGATGTTTGTCTTTCTGAGTCTTATCTCACTCAACACCACGACCTTCATTTCCATCCAATTTTTTCCAAATGATGTAGCATGAAGAATAGGCACTGGGAAGAGGAGAGGATAAAGGCAGGCAGAACAGTGGGGTAATAATTGTAATCACCGAGGTGAGAGAAAATGAGGGTTTGAAAGAAAGAGGCAGTGTGAAGGGATCACATTCAGGATACATTTCAAGGCAGAACTGGTAGCATTTGCAGAATCTTTGGATATGGAGTGTGAGAAGGTGCGCAGTCAGGAACAGCACCTGGTATGGTAACCTAAGCAACTGGTGCATGGTAGGAAAAGAAGTTTGGCAAGCAGTGACAGCCATCAGGGTTGTGGGGCTGTGTCTACTTTGAAATGCTATTTGATGGCATCTGTCAGAGTGGACTTAGGTGTCTATGGGAAGGTCTGGGTAAAGTTAGAGGGCCATCTACTGGGTGGTAGTAGCTCATACCTGTAATCCTAGCTACTCAGAAGGCTGAGATCTGAGGACCATAGGTTGAGCCTCCTCGGGCAAGTCCGTGAGACTCTTATTTCCAATTAATCATCAAAAAGCCAGAAGTCATCATGTAGCTCAATGGTAGAGTGCTTGCCCAGACCCTGAGTTTAAGCCCTAGAAACATGTGCATTTGCGTGAACACACAGAGACACATACAAAGACACACACACACATGCACACACAGACTCAGGGTCATTAGTGTGTAGAACTTGAAGCTGGTAGAGTGAATGAGATCATCAGAGACTATGTGTCAACAAAGAAGAGAAGCAACAGGAGTTTGAGAGGGAGCAAATTGATGAGGAGATGAGGTAAGTTTCAGTGAAGAGTTTAGGCTTTGAGGTTGATTTTGTCTTTGGGATGATCTTTCCATTTCTCATTTCCCTGTGGTCTTAAGACCCTATTCCTTTCATTTTTCTATCTCAGGTAACATTACTCTAATTCTCTGAATAGTTGTCTGTCCCCATATCCTTGGCCTTGACTGGCAGCATCAGCACCACTTCATACCTCAAAAAAAATGGCAAATGGCTGTGCCAGATACTGTGACTCATTAATCCTAACTACTCAGGAGGCTGAGATCTGAGAATCACAGTTCAAAGCCAGTTGTGACAGGAAAGTCCATGAGAGTCTTTTCTCCAATTAATCCCTCCCCCCCCCCCCCCCCCGCAAAAAAAGTTGCAAGTGGAGCTGTCGATCAAGGGTACAGCACCAGACTTGAGCAAAAGAGGCTCAGGGATGGTGCCCAGGACCTGAGTTCAAGCCTCAAGACAAGCATTAAAAAAAAAAAAAGGTAAATGGCCAATATCCATCTGCAAGTGAGAACTTCTTGGGGCAGAGCTCAGCAGGTTGTGTCTTGCCCTTGTGTTTTGATGCACACTGAAGCTGGGAAGCCACTGCTTTTCAGGAAGGAGCTGATGGACTGAATCAAGGAAAGAGGACAGAGGAGGCATGCATTATTATCTGTCTCTGGGTCAACTATGTAAAATCAAAGAAGTACATAGATTTTTAAGCTCAGCCTGTAGACCACTGTTGAGATGTCTTCACAGAGATGGACAGGGAAGTTTCTCCAATGCAACAAATTATAACAAGATGCCACTACCCAGCCTGTCCTTTTCAATGGGTTCTATTGATAACTACTCTGTGTTAGAAAACTCTCTGACACCAATTACAGAAAAGCTTTTTAGTATTTTAGTGGACAATTTTAAAGGATGCCCACAGCACATACAGTAAGGATGAAGGTGGAACATTCACGGAATTGTGAATTTTTATTCATAAAACATCTCAAATTTATTTTAGCCATTTAAATAATAGAGTTTAATGTATATTTAGTCAAGCATTACTGGAGTGAAGGCTTAAGGAGATTAGAAATAAATGAATCCAATTAAAGAACTTGTCTCTGAGATTTGATATGTCATAGGTATGAATGAACTGTTTGCACAGCAACTGTAAAGAAACCATTAATGATTAACGATCTAAAGGAGGTTTAATCAGGAATCAATATTATAGGACATCTTTAAAAATATTTAATTTAAACAAATGATTTGTGTATCAGAAAGCATTGAATCATACCATTGGTTTTGTGGGGTCTTTTCCTGGGGAGTTCAAAGTCTGAGGTTCTACATCTATATGATTTACGGAAATGCCAGCAGATTTGCATTGGGCAGAAAAGGATTGACCCTCAAACTGTGTCCTGAGATTTGGCTTTGTGAGGTCTCCCCACAGAATATGGGGAACTTGAGTACATTGTGGTCTTTGTGATTGGGTCAGTTTTACCAACGTGGTGTGAAGATGGTTTATTTTTGGTTGTAGCTGTTTCTTTTTCGGTTCTGAAATTGGTCTGGAACTTAACAACAACTACAAAAGATGTGCCCTTTTTACCCATTCTGCCAGGAGATAGTTTTGGGGTTTAAGAATCAGCTTTGCTGTGGATTTGAATAACCAGATGAGAAAGTTGTTCTTGTGAGAACAGTCTTAGGCACAGCTAAGGTGTGAGGTTGATGACATGTGCCACTGCTTCTCAGAAGACCTGGAAGAGTTCAGATGGACCACACATTGGAAAGGCATCAGCTTAATAAATAGCCATGAATTGCCTAGTATGAGGGATGGACAGGTGGGTAGATAGATGGGAAAGAAGCGCAGATGTGGAAAAGAGAGGCCAGAAGAATGCATGCATGTTTTTAATCTTTGTTGAAGTGTTTTAAAAAGCAACAAAAGTGGACTAATATGAATATTACTTTTTCTTTGTTTCTATTTGAGTCCTTGCCAGAAGAGATCCATATCAGTGGTTCATGTTGTGGAAGAAGAGAACGTTGTTGCTGTTTTGGTTTTGTTTCGTTTGTTTTCCAGTTCTAGGGCTTGAACTCAAGGCCTGAACACTGTCCCTGAGCTTTTTGCTCAAAGTTTGTACTCTACAACTTGAACCCCAGCTTCACTTCTGGCTTTGTAGTGGTTCATTGGAGATAAGACTCTCATATTTTCCTACCCCAGTTGGCTTTGAACCATGATCCTCAGATCTCAGCCTCATGAGTAGTAGTACAGATGTGAGCCACCAGCATCAGCAAATGTTTGTTTTTTAAAAAATGTATTCCTGTTTCGAAACAGGCAATACAATCTCTCTCTCTCTCTCTCTCTCTCTCTCTCTCTCTCTCTCTCTCTCTCTCTCTCTCTCTCTCTCTCTCTCTCTCTCTCTCTCTCTCTCTCTCTCTCTATTAGACCAGGGCTTCATCTCTGGGCTTAGTGTTCTTACTTGGTTTGCTTGCTCAGGGCTGGTGTTCTACCACTTATTTAAGCCAAGCCTCCATTATGTTGCTGGTTAATTCAAGGTGGTATCCTAAAAGTTATTTCTGTTCCAGCTGGTTGCTAACTTGAATCCTCTAGACTAAATCTTTCCTACTTCCCAAGAAAAGAAAAGTAAAAGTAAAAGAACAGAAAAGTAACGAATCAATAGAGTTTAGATCTTAAGCCTAACAGACTCACAAATATATTTATAACATTAATAGTAAACTATAGAATATTTTTTTCTTTTCTTTTCTTTTTTTTTTGGGGGGGGGGTCCGGTCGTGGGGCCTGAACTCTGGGCCTGGGCGCTGTCTCTCAGCTCTTCAGCTCAAGGCTAGTGCTCTACCACTTGAGCCACAGCGCCACTTCTGGCTTTTTTCTTTTTGCTTATGTGGTGCTGAGGAATCGAACCCAGGACCTCAGGCATGCAAGGCAAACGCTCTACCTCTGAGCCAACTTCCTAGCCCTAGAATAATTTTTTCTTAAGCATAAACATTAACTTTCTAGTCAGGTACAGTGTAATGCACATGTGCAGTCTTGGAACTTAGAAGATTGAGAGAGTGAGATTTTTGAAGCCAGAGAGTTTGAGGCCAGCCTGTAGACATAGCAAGACCCTATATCTCAAAGAAAAAAATAATCCTGTGCTTGTTTCAGCAGCACATGTACTAAAATTACGATACAGAGAAGATTATCATAACCACTGCCCAAGGATGACAGGCAAATTCATGAAGCATTTCAAAAAGCCTCCTTAGAACAACAAAACAGCTTCTTAGGATTTAGTTTCTTTGAACACTGATAAATGTGTTATTTTAGCTTACACAAACCTAACTTGTTTTAAGACACCATGTGAAAGAAAACTTTTCCCTTTGAACTGTCTTAATAACTTAAGTTCTACTCTTCAAAAAAGTGAATCTGAAGTCACATAGTTCATAAGAAAACCTTCCCAGAAAGATAATTCTGTAAGAACAGAAGGGTAAGGGTAGAAAATAGATCAGGAAGTGGAATATGCTGCTACTGGGAAAGCTTGTGGACATTTGGACATGTAAACATTATAAAGGGTGTTCCAGAGAAGTTGAACCCGTGAGAAGATAAATTTAGCAGTGCTTTCTCTTTTGTATTTACCTTAAAAATAAAAAGAAAGAGGTTGGGGAGCCATTTTAATATGAGGTGAGAGTTCCTGAAATTGGCCTGAATAAGTATGTTTTCTAATAAAGTTTTTTTTTTGATAACAAAAGTCATACATGCTTACTAACGGAAAACCTAAAATATTGAAGTGAAGAGAGGAAGAAAACAGATTTAAAATTTATATCCCAGACATCTGCATTGAACATTTTAGGTCATAGCTTCTTGTTGCACCTATTACATGTTAATTTAAAAAGAGCAAAAAATTCACTCAGCTATAGTATTTTTCATAAAATTGGAGTAAAAATATTCAATGACTGCATAACATTTTTATCAAATAGATTTACTACAATTTTGCAATTTATTTTCTTCTTATTTCATTATTTCTAATGGTAAAAAATTAATATAACTTAATATAAATGTAGATACTCACCTTTGATTATGACCTTACAATTCTAGAAGTGAAATTGCTTGATTTACAAACATGGAGATTTAGACTCTTGATAAATATTACTGCTTACTCTTCAGAGTACTATTCTTCTCTCTCTCTCTCTCTTTCTCTCTCTCTCTCTCCTTTCTTTCCTTTATGTATGTCAAGTTTTATTTTCATAGAATTGGGAAAACTATATAGATAAGAGTATCTTACAGTTTATAGTTTTACAGAAAAATAAATACACCTGCATTTAGTTTCTTTATCGTATAGCCACACTTTCATATATTGGCCTAAAAAAGAATTCCTGTTTATAAAAAAAACAAATCTAATCAGGAATATAGTATATAGATGAGTACAAAGTGGAATACATAGAAAGCAGACAGAATAACTAAGTACCAAAAGCTTAGGAACAAAGTGTAACTCAGTCAGGTAATTGACGGAGGGATGCGTCTGTGTGTAACAGCCTCTTTATGCAACACCACACTGAGAAAACAGAGCCTGGTAAACCATGCTGATTCAAACATCACTGTATCTTATCCCGCTCCAGGGGCATGCAACCCAAAAGGTAAAGGCACACTCATTTATTTCCAATGATCTCATTATCTTTTGTCATAAAAAGTCCTCTTTACTGGTAGGATGTGGTAGCACGTATCTTTAATCCTACCTATTTGAAAAGCAATGCTAGGATGATTAAGATCTGAGGCTAGCCTCAGGGAAATTCAGGAGAACTTTATCTGAAAAATAACTTTAAAAAATGCTTGGGGTGTGGCTCCTAATAGAGCACTAAGAAACTCGGGACTTGAGGTCTTGAACTGAAACGTAGTATTGTCAAAAAGGGGGAAAAAAGACTCCAGCCCCCAATCCCCTCCACAGGCAAAAAACTACACTCTGTTAATATAAAAGCAAAAATGGTCATTTCTCAATTGCTTTAATTCCTATAGGTTATTACTTGTAAGGCAAAAACTCTTAAAAACCATTTCTCAGCATGTTTACCTCCTTTTATTTTGCTCATGGGGATATCTGTATTCACTACTGATTTGTAGAATGCATTTCTCTTTAGAGTCAAAGCACTATTTCTCCTCCCTCTGCCAATAAAATTACAATAGTTCCAAGTGGTTGAGGATGAAATTAACTTCAGTATTCTAGTTTACATGATATCAGGTATGCAGTACCTAAATTATTATCTGATAAAATAAGTTTATTTTTATTAGTGTGCATATCATTGAAACAGGAAAATATTGCTTATTTGATTTAGTATCTCACAGAATTTCTGAATGTTCATTATTAATTAGAATCTGGAAATTACATGAAAAATCTCATGTAAATTCAGCTTAGAGGATATTTCTTCACAATTCAAATAGAGCTAGGCTTTATTTATACAGAAATCAGGGAATCAAGGTACGAGGCTAGTTGGGGCATAACAGTTCACAAAACTTGCCAGGAGCTGGTGGCTTATGCTTGTAATCCTAGCTTCTCAGGAAGCTAAGATTTGAGGATCACAGTTCAAAGCCAGACCTGGCAGGAAAGACTCCTATCATCAATAAACTATTCAGAAAAAGCTAGAAGTGGTGCTGTGGCTCAATTGCTAGAATGTTAGCCTTGAGCAAAAGAAGTTCAGGACAGCACCCATATCCCAAGTTCAAGCCCCAGGACCAGCAAAAAAAAAAAAAAAAAGTTCACAAAACTTCATCTTAACCAATGGCTGAGTTCAATGGTGGGTACCTGTTATCCAAGCTACAGGGAAAGTACAATGGTTGGATGCATGCCTGTCATTCTAGCTAGCAATAAAAAGAATCACATATAAGACAACTACAATCCAGATGGGCTCAGGCATGTAGTGAGACCATATCTTGAAAATAACCACTGCCAAAAAGGGACTGTTGGAATGACTCAATGGGTGAAGTACCTGCTTAGCAAGTATGTGGCCCTGTGTTCAGATCCTAGTATTGCCAAAACAGAAGTTGTATGGAAAGCTTCATTTTCAGTCATTTGGATTGACATGAGTCGATGTTTATTGCAATGAACATTATTTTATTAATCACTTACAAGGGAACTGTTCTATGTGACATATTGTCTTAGACAATAAAAGAAAGCTATCGTATAAGAAGGAATTTGGGAGGTGGTGGTGAAGTTTCCACACTCGCCATATTGTGAGACAAAATAGTAGACATGTTATGTGATTAGTAGAAGATGGACAGAACCCAAAAGAAAAGCAAAGAGAAATCACTGTGACCATGCAGGGGAAGGAAAAAAGTGATCTATTTAGCTATATTTTACCTGTTTTATGGTTTTTTTCTGTTATAAAGATGAATGATTATACCATATCATATTACAGATGGGTATATATATATATATATATATATATATATATATATATATATATTGCCTTATGTTCTGGTTATTGTTTGCCTATTGATAATACTCATCTTTTTCCGTCTTGATCTCAAAATGCAGTAATAAACTTCATGTTCAAACCATTCATTGCTCTTGAGGTGACATCTGAACCACCGAGCAATAAATGAAACTTTCAAAATAGAGGAGAAAGATGGTTTGTAGGCAAAGGCATTCTTTATGCAAAGTCAAAGACTGTGGGAGAACAACTCTTAGAAATGAACACAAATCCACTTATTAGAATGAGATTGTTCCATTTCAGAGGGTAGATTAGCCTAATTTTCCAGCAGATTGCTTTAGTGTGGGAGCTCCACACAGTATGGAGTTCTCCTTCTCATCTCTTTCTGCCTGGCTCCATGGGAGCCTGAAATTGAAGCATAAAACAGGTCTCTCTGCTGCCGAGGTTTACCCAGTGACTAGGCAGTCACTCTGCCAGAATATAAAGAAGGTCATGCACTTGATGTAACAGTGACTTTAGAATCCAATTAAAAAGTTTAGTGTAAGGCCCAGTCATTCCCGCTTAATCGGATCACAGTTTAATGCAATCCTCTGCTTATTTCAGTCAGTGCCCTTGGAGCCAAATCAGTTTTGTGTTTTGGTTTCCATGTTTTACCTGCATAATTTGATTACCTTTAGCTCAATTCAGGAATGTGGAAGCATCGTTTAAGAATTGTCACATAGCATCCTGTCAACCAAGAAGCTCCCAACAAAAGCAAAAATGCATCTGTCTAAAATGCAAGTGGGAAAAAGTGTGTGAGGCTTGAACTGGGGCTTGAACTTGGCTTGGGCGTTGGCCCTGAGCTCTTTTGGTCAAGGCCTGGGCTCTACCATTCAGCCACAGCTCCACTTGAGGTTTTCTGGTGGTTTATTAACCATAAGAGTCTCACAAACTAGCCAGGCGCTGGTGGCTCACGCCTGTAATCCTAGCTACTCAGGAGGCTGAGATCTGAGGATCGCAGTTCAAAGCCAGCCCGGGCAGGAGAGACCATGAGACTCCTATCTCCAATAAACCACCAGAAAACCAGAAGTGGCGCTGTAGCTCAAGTGGTAGAGCGCTCGCCTTGAGCTGAAGAGCTGAGGGACAGCGCCCAGGCCCAGAGTTCAAGCCCCACGACCAACAACAATAACAAAAAAGAGTCTCACAAACTTCCTTGTCTGGGCTGGCTTTGAGCTTTGATCCCCTAATCTCAGCCTCCTGAGCAGCTAGTATTATAGGCATGAGCCACCAGCATGCTAGTATGGTTTTGAGGAGAAAAATTGTTACAAAGAATCTTGACTTAACTTGAACTATCAAAATAGCATTGATTGCATCATTGTACATTTATTTCAACTCACCTAAAGTTGCATATATGTTAGTATAGCTATCAGCATTGACTATTCAAGGTGGAGGGGCTGGGAAGGTGGCTCAGTGGTAGAGCGCTTGCCTTGCATGCCTGAGGCCCTGGGTTCAATTCCTCAGCACCACATAAGCAAAAAGAAAAAAGCTGGAAGTGGTACTGTGGCTCAAGTGGTAGAGCGCTAGCCTTGAGCTGAAGAGCTGAGGGACAGCGCCCAGGCCCAGAGTTCAGGCCCCACGACCGGACCAAAAAAAAAAAAAAAAAAAAAAGACTATTCAAGGTGGAATATAGGGATAATAATGCATTTCTCTGAAGCTAGGGGTAGCATCTGGTGGTGAAGAACCTTTCACTTAGCCCTGGCTGGTATCAGCCTGAGTTTTTCTTATAACAAGTAGCTTTGACCTCATGAGTAGTTGTGGCATGATGCACAATGGTTTCATTCTTTTTCTATTGGTATTTGAGTTATTCCAAATATGTACATGAATATTATAAAGTTTAAAATAGACTCCGGTGGTTTATTCTGCAAATTGAGTGATTTCTGAATGTCCATAATGGAATAAGAGGATTACTTTGGCCTATGCAAATATGGGTGAGACTAGCAAGCTCCCCAGTCTTAGAAACTGCAAAATTACCCATGTCACATTGCTTTCAGCCCTGAGCTACCTAAAGATGTCTGTAGCTTTTGTACACACCCTTAAAAGGAGAGAAAGCCAAATGTAGATCATTCTCACTACTATTTTGAAGAGGATCGTGTATGCCAGAGTTGCTCTTTCACTGTATCAATTGTGTCTGGGAAACAGCCCGCACTGCCCTTAATGAGACCAGCTGTGGCGCTCCAAACTGAGGCTATGTAGCACTTCCTAAGGAAATGCCATGTCCTTTGTCTATAAATCAGTTATGTTCTCTACAGTATTCTTGTTACATAACTTTATCTTTTCTGAGTTTCCTATTAGAGAATTTTAATTTCCTTCCTTCCTTCCTTCCTTCCTTGCTTCCTTCCTTCTTTCCTTCTTTCCTTCCTTCCTTCCTTGCTTCCTTCCTTCCTTCCTTCCTTCTTCCCTTCTTTTCCTCCCTCCTTCCCTCTCATTCTCTCTCCCTTTCTCCCTCTATTCCTTTTTCCCCTTTCTCCCTCTCTCCTGCTCTTTATCCACATAGCTAGGGCCTATTTTTCTCTCTTTCTCTCTCTCTCAAGTTCAAATTCTGTCAACTAATTTTTTTTTATTTTCTCCCACTTCATGGGGGCAACATGAAATAAATGGCTTCGCTAAGCATATAGGAAACTCTGAGGGCATGTGTAATGCCAGAATACACTTCAAAATGTCAGGGTGAGTAGTAGGGCAAGGCTCTTCTGTGTGCTTGAGTTTGGAGATGGACACGCAATTGGTAAATGCGATTTCCAGCAACTTCTACAAATGAAAAGCTCCATTTCATAGAATTCTAAAAGTAAAACAAATGCTTTGTTCTTTGTGCATCTGTATTTGGAGCTGTTCTCGGCAGCACATCAAGCACACTTGAAATCTAAGTGGGCACATATATGTATATGTATGTATATATATAATGCTTTTCATATTAATATATCTTTAGAGCTGTTGGGGTTTTGAACACTGAAACAGGAAGACCTCTCAGAGTGATTGCATTTCTCTAAAGGTCCCCACTTGCAAACTTAGCAATAAAGAACTTTTTTTGATAAACATTTTGACCATGCTGCAGTAGATTTTTTTTTTGTGCCATTCCTGGGGCTTGAACTCAGGGCCTGGGCACTGTCCTTGAGTCTTTCGGGGCTCAAGGCTAGTGCTCTACCACTTGAGCCACAGCACCACTTCTGGCTTTTTCTGTTTATGTGGTACCTTAGGAATTGAACCTGGGACTTCATGCATGCTACTAGGCAAGCACTCTACCACTGCACTGTTAGGTTTTTAAAGAGAGGTTGCCAAGTAAGAACCACACCATGCACGTGCTATTCAGATAAGGGATAGGTTTATTCATCGTTCTGGCTGGCACCAGGCCATGTTGGCACTCCATGCGGCTGGGAAAGGCCTGGGAAAGAGGGCGTCTGGCCCTGGGCTACGCCTTATCTAGGTATGGGCGGTGAAAGGTGTGGCCACATAGAATCCAGATGTGACCTCAGTGGATGCAGATGTGACCTCTTCCTGGTGTGCCAGTTGTCTAGGTAATGCAGGTATTGGGTGGAGACTTTGCTGCGAAGAGGGTGGAGTCTGCTCACCATCCAGGAGCAGACCTAGCTGTCCCTCAGCTCTTAAGCTCAAGGCTAGCACTCTACCACTTGAGCCACAGCACCACTTCCAGTTTTCTGGTGGTTAATTGGAGATAAGAGTCTCAGGGACTCTTCCTACATGGGCTGGCTTTGAACCTCGATCCTCAGATCTCAGCTTCCTTAGTAGCTGGGATTACAGGCATGAGCCACTGGTGCCCGGCTCTGCAGTAGATTTTATAGGTTGAAAAATAATATAGTAAATTTAGTAGTAAATTTGGAGTGAAAGGTCAAGTAATACAGCACAGAGAGGTATTTATGATGTGCTAAAAAGTGTTACAGAGTTTGGAAGTTAAGAGATAATATGGCCATTGAGAATTCACTGTGTTCTAGGTACTGTGCTATGGATTTTTCATACACTATTTAGTCTTAATCTTATCATGTCCCCCTGATAAGATAAGCCAAGCCTCATATGGGCTGTTAGACAGTCAGGCAGAGGCTGCTGTACCCTTGATCTACCTAACTTCTGCAAAAATTTGATAGAATATATGTGTGTGTGTGTATGGTGTGGGTGAGCACTCAAGTGTATATGTATATTTATACTGGCCCTGGTCACCATCCCTGAGCTTTTTTGTGCTCAGGGTTATTGTTCTACCATTCTACCACTTTGAGCCTCTGCTCCACTTGCTATTTTTTTTCCTGTTGTAATTTTTTCAGCATAATTTTTTTATTATCAGGGTTATGTATAGAGGGGTTAGTTACATAAATAAGGTAATAAGTACATTTCTTGTCAAACTTGTTACCCCTTCCCTCATTTTTCTTCTGCTTTCCCTTCCCCCCAATCCCCTAGCCATCCCACCCACAAGTTGTACAGATCATTTCCAACACATTGTCTTGTGTATATTGCTATTGCATTGGTTCTCCACTTGTCCTTCTGTTGTTCCTTTTCTGTTCCCTAATTCAAATAAACGTAAATACAATACCAAAATCAATTACAGTGATAACAGGGTATATACTATAGAGGGAAAAACATACAAATAAAACAAAAAATCACATAGTTTATTACAAACAACAACAAAGAAGATATCGTTTGAGGAGAACCAAATTGTTACTATTTTAATCTTAATTTAATCTTAATTGTTACTATTTTAATTTTAATGCATCAACTCTGCTTACATTTAACAGTGTTTCCATGTGCATATGTAGAATTTTAAATCTGATACTGGATTTAAAATATTATTTAGACTTATTTGATTTGTAGTTTTGTTGTTGTTGGGAAATACACAAAAACTTTAGAAAGGCTTAAAAAAACTTCTTTCCATAAAACAACTGCAAGAGCCGGGTGCTAGTGGCTCATGCCTGTAATCCTAGCTACTCAGGAGGCTGCGATCTGAGGATCACGGTTCAAAGCCAGCCCTGGCAGGAAAGTCCATGAAATTCTTATCTCCAATAAACCACTAGCGCCAGAAGTGGCGTTGTGGCTCAAGCGGTAGATTGTGCACCTCGAGCTGAAGAGCGTATGGACAGCGCCCAGGCCTAGAGTTCAAGCCCCACAACTGACAAAAAAAACAAAAAACAAATATTTATGTGGGTACACTGTGATATTTTAATGCATGCTTTAACACGTGTTTAACACATGATGTCTACTGATTGATAGTAATAAGGACTTAAAAAAAAAATCTCTATCATTTCTTCCTCCTTCCTTCCCTTTGGCACTATTGGGGTTTGAATTCAAGGCTTTAAACTTGCTGTACAAGTGTTCTACCATTTGAGCTACTTTCTTGGTTTATTCTTGTACTTTAACCTTCATAGCTGGAATTATAGATTCATGTTCTCATGCTTGCTTTATTGATTGAGTTGAGGTATCATTGCCCACCCATTGCCTCCGACTGACTTTGAATTTCAATCTTCCCTTTTCCACTTCCCAAATAGCTAGGGTGACAAGGATAAGCCACAGTGCCAGGAGCACTTGAAATCCTAGTACTTCATAAAGTATCATTTATTAAAGTGTCTGTATATTCTCAAATGCATGTTTCTGTGTCTTTGTGGAAAATTATTTTATGTCTTTCAATTTTAATTGCAGAAGTTCTTCACTTCCTTGTTTAAACTTATTTTTTTAAATATCAATTGAGAATGGGATTGCTTTCCCTAGATTTCTGTTCTTATCAAGTTCATTATTTTTGTATAAAAAATGCTATTAATTTTGGTATGTTGATTTTGTATCTGGAAACTTTCCTGAATTTATCAGTTTTTTCAATGTTTTGGTGGAGTCTTGAAGCTTTTCTCTATATAGTATCAGGTGCTTTGAAATAGGAATAATTGTGGTCTTTTCCCCTTATTATTTTTGTAATCTTTTATTTCTTTCTCTGATTGCTTTTACTAATATCTCCAGTACTGTGTCAACTCTGAGTGTGAAAATGGACATCCTTGCCTTATTCTAGATCTTAGAAGAAATGCTTTCAGCCTTCTTCCCATCCTTATCATGCTGGTTGTGGGTTTATCATATGTTTTCTTGGGATATGTCCTTTCTATACTGAATTAAGAATATTGATCGCATCCTGCCCATGTAATTGTAACTCCTCTGTACAGTATGTTCACAAATAAAATAAAAAATAAAAAAAAAGAATATTGATCGCTCTAGCTAGCTATGTCCTTTACCATGCAGAAGCTCTGCAACTTCATGCAATCCCATTTGTCCAACCTTTCTTTGATTTGTTGTGTTTCTGGGTCTCTATTAAGGAGATTTCGGCCTGTGCCAAGAAGACCTAGGGTTTCTCCTATTCCATCCTGTAATGTTTTCAGAGTGTCTGCTTTGACTCCGAGATCTTTGATCCATTTGGAGTTGATTCTGGTGCAGGGTGATATATAAGGGTCTAGCTTTAGTTTTCTACAGGTAGTTAACCAGTTTTGCCAGCACCATTTACTGAATTGGCTGTCTTTCTTCCATTCTATTTTTTTAGCTCCCTTATCAAAGATTGGATGGCTATAGGTCTGTAGGTTCATTTCTGGGTTTTCAATTCTATTCCATTGGTTCTGAGGTCTGTTCTTGTGCCAGTACCAAGCTGTTTTGATTACTATGGCTTTATAGTAGAGTTTGAAATTTGGTATTGATATTCCTCCAGCAGTGTTCTTTCCATTGAGGAGCGTTTTTGCTATTCGGGTTCTTTTATTGTTCCATATGAATTTTTGGATTGCCTCTTCTATTTCCTTGAAGAATTTGTGGAGGGGAAGGGGAAAAATAAGTCGTTTAAATAAGGATACAGGTGGACCTGTTGCAACAATGAGAAGTACAAGTTGTCATGTCAAAAACGAACTTTACAACTTGGGGGGGGAGGATATCGTGGGGGAGAGGGAGGATGGGAAGGGAAACAAAGGGTAAACAAAGGAGGAGGCTACAATGCTTGATAAGAAATGTACTCACTATCTTGCCCATGTAATTGTAACCCCTCTGTACAGTATTTTCACAATAAAAAAAAAAGAATATTGATCGCCAGGCTGGGAAAGTGGCTCAGAGGTAGAGTGCTTGCCTTGCATGCACAAGGCCCTGGGTTTGATTCCTCAGCGCCACATAAGCAGAAAAAACCAGAAGAGCCACTGTTTTTCAAGTGGTAGGGCACTAGCCTTGAGCTGAAGAGCTTAGGGACAGTGCCCATGCCCAGAGTTCAGGCCCTATGACCAACAAAAAACTCGGCTCCCCAAATATACCAACATCAAATACAGTGAAAACAGGGGTTATACTGTGGGGGAGGGACATACAAATCAACAACAAATCACTTGGTACCTTATAAATACGTTAGAAACAATAGCAAGAAAGAAAAAACCACTTGTGGACAGAAGGGAACCCTACTGCATTGTTGGTGGGAGTGTAAACTTGTTCAACCACTTTGGAAAGTAGTATGGAGGTTCCTCAAAAGACTCCATATAGAGCTCCCCTATGACCCCGCAATCCCACTTTTGGGCATTTACCCAAATGTTTACAAACAAGACCACATTAAAGCTAGCAGCATGACTACGTTTATTGCAACCTTATTTACCATAGCTAAGATATGGAACCAACCCAGATGCCCCTCAGTAGATGAATGGATCAAGAAAATGTGGTATATATACACAATGTAATCCTATGCCTCCATCAGAAAGAATGACATTGCCCCATTTGTTAGGAAATGGAAAGACTTCGAACAAATTTTATTAAGTGAAGTAAGCCAGGCCCAAAGAAACATAGGTCCCATGGTTTCCCTTACTTGCAATAACTAGTATATGTCTGAGTCAAGCAGAAAAAGGTCAGATAAGGTGATGCTAGGGAAATGAACCCTAAGATATGTATTCCAATGTTTTTTTCTTTCATGAGATTGTTTCTAACACATTTATAAGATTATTTCTTTGTTGCTTTGTATGTCCCTCCCCCATGGTATAACCCCTGCTTTCACTGTATTTGATGTTGTTATAATTTGTGGAGGGGAAGAGAAAAAACAAATCGTTTAAATAGGGATACAGGTGGACCCATTGCAACAATGAGACGTACAAGTCGTTATGTTGAAAACGAACTTTACAACTTTGGTAGAAGGGGGAGGGTTGGGTGGGAGGGCGGGGGGGGGGGAGGATGGGATGGGAAGGGGAAACAGGAGGAGGCTACAATGCTTGATAAGAAATTTACTCATTATCTTGTAACCCCTCTGTACAGTATTTTCACAATAAAAAAGATAAAAACCACGTGTGTCCTCATTTTGGGGTTCACTTTGCTTAACATCATCTTATCTGACTTTTTTGCTTGTCTCAGACCTATACTAGTTATTGCAAATAAGGGAGACCATGGGACTTACGTTTCTTTGCAACTGGCTTAGTTCACTTAATATGGGTTTTTCCCCCCAAATCTTTCCATTTCTTAATAAATGGGACAATGTCATTCTTTCTGATGGAGGCATAGAATTCCATTGTGTATATATACTACATTTTCTTGATCCATTCATCTACTGAGATAGGGATACAGGTTGATCCATTGCAACAATTAGATGTTCAAGATGATATGTGGAAAAATAAACTTTACAATTTAGGTGAGGAGGGGGATGTAGTTGTGGAGATGGGAGGGAAGGGATGGATGGTAGGGGAAAAACAAAGGAGGAAGCAACAATGCTTGATAAGAAATGTACTCATTACCTTGCTCCTGTGATTTTAAAAACCCCTCTGTACAGTATTTTCACAATAAAAAACTTATTAAAATTGATGGTAGCATAATGTTTAATTTTACCTAGTTGTTTTGCTGCATCAATTGAAGAAATAAATGATCATATGATTTTTGCCTTCATTCTATGGATGTGACACATTACACTAGTGATTTACATGTGTTGAGCTATCCCATTCCATCATTGTATATGCTTTTTTTGATGTGCAATTGGATTGGATTTGCTAATGTTTTCTTGAGAATTTTATAACATGTTTATCAGGAATATTGGTCTGTAGTTACATGCAAGCGTTTGCTCATATCCTAATCTGGTTTTGGTATTATGATAATGTTAGCTTCATAGTATGAGGATGGAAGAGATTAGTTTTCCTTGGAAATACCTTTCAATAGCTGCGATGCATACATACCTTCTTGAATCTGAAAGTGCAAGAGAAAAATGAATCTTTGCTTACTTAATTCCTTGGCTGAGATTTTGCATTAGGAATGATATTACAAAGTTATTTGGCCACATTTACTTGGATGAATGATTTTTGGTGTTAGTGTATGTCCTGTCAGATGGGAGCCTCTGCTTTCCAGTGGTTAGAAATGGATATGACACAAAAGATGGCCAATGGCAAAGGCTCTAACCTGTGTCAAAGTCTAGTTTGCTTGGTCTACTATTATCAAACGGAAGATGTGAGTGAGAATGCACAGCTCATAACATTTCTTTTCCTACTGGAAAAGGCTATTGTACAGCAAATTACTTGACCTTATTAGGGAAAACAATCCTTAGTTGCATCCTTGTTATCTACTTCCTCTTCCATCTCTGTGGTATTCTATGCAGTGATCCTTGAAATATAATAAAAGAGCTCTTGATTCTTGTTTTTTAGGACCTTAGAATCCATGGGGAAAGACATAATCACTTAAAGAATAGCGTTAGAGAAGAAAAAAACACCTCCATAGTTTCTAGTCACTTCCCTCAGGAACCAGACCTCATCTTCTTCAGGAGGAATAAGAGACTTAAGCCTTTTGTGTATCAATGTCTCCTTAGCCTCCGGGGATAGCCCCATACAGAAGAGATCAACTCATACTCATCAAGTATAAATTGGGTGAATGATGTTAATGGTCAGTGAGGAAAGGCATCCTGGAGACAAGTGGGATCTGAGCTGGTTCTTTTTAAGAGTAATTGTATAGGTGTGTATTCATGGAGGGAGAAAGTTTAAAAAGTATAAGGTCAGCTTGGGAGAATATTATTTGGATTTCCTATTACATTTGTGAGTTTGTAGGAAAAATGGGTGGGAGCCACATTATGGATGGAAGACCTTGAATTTCTGACAGAAGGGTATGGTCATCTGAGGTGTCCTCAGAAGGTGGTTAGAACAGTTCAGCAGATTGTGACACAATCAGACTTTGTGAGCCTGGAAGACAACATGCATGTCTTCCTTCTAAATTTTTGCTACTTTTGTGGCTAAAACTGCTGCTTGGAAGGTTGGGGGTGGGCAGGGACGGGGATTGTGTCCATGAGCAGGACCATGGCTGTCATCTTATGCCCTTAAATATCTCATGCAAGACTTTTATAATGGTTTTCCTAACATAAGCTCTTTATCCCTTCCAATCCACACCCTGCAGTTATTATATAGGCTTATTTGTTTTTTACTTCTTCCCAATACATTATAACTTGTAAGAGCAGGGATTATAGATGTCTAACTTATTCTCACATCTCCACACAGTATACAAAGTGTTCAACAAATAAGTCTGGTGGTAAAGTGTACCCTGGTGACCTATAGAAAAGGTTTTTATACTGGTTATGCTTATAATTATATCTTAACTATATATAAGCCTGGTTATGCTATTTAGCCAGCTATAAGAATGTCTCTAAGGTTTACCAAAATCACTGATCTTGGAATGGCTGATAGAAGAATTCTTGGCAATAACTAGGAAGCATGAGCTGTCTGTTGAGTTCTCCTCATCTAAGAAACCTTTAGAGCAAAAGCTCAAAGGAACTGAATTAAAGGTTTGTATCTATTACTTGAAAAGAAAATTAAAATACAGACTGCTTTGTGACCTAGCATATAACTTGGTTTGGGGATGTGTGGCAGTTACATTCACACACATCAGTTAAAATGTTACACTTTCCAGTTGTTCTGGAAATGGCTTACATGGCTAATATTTGCTTGCATCCCCTTCCACATGTGGATGGTTGTCATTCCAGAATAAAGCATGAGTCTCTTTCTTGCAGTGGCTAATGAAGGGGTTTGTCCTCCCACCCACAGAGACACAGAATACAAAGGGCTGCAGCTCTCTCTGGATCAGATCTCAGCCTCCAAACCAGCCTTCTCCTATGCCAGCAGCGCCACACCCACCATGACTGACAGCAGGAAGGGGACTAAAGCAAGGCTCTCCAGCTCCAAGTCAAAATCCAGGACATCTCCATACCCTCAGGTAAATGCTTTGACTTTCTAAAATCTCGCTTTTGTGTGTGTGCAGCACTGAGTTTGATCTTGGAGTTGAAGAAATATTAAAACTGTTTGGAATTAATCATCTGGCTTTAATAGAGTCGATATATCTATGAATCTGGAAGGGTTTCCAAACTATCTTCTTCTCTGATTCCTTGAAAAGGATAGGGCTAGTAAAAAATTTAAAATGATTTTTTGTGGCTTACTGCTTTTATATAAAGGTCATGAGAGTCTGGTTGTCAAAACCACAACTTCTTTGCTATTTCAAGGGTATTGATCCCAGTTTTGTTCCACGTACAATGATAAAAAGAAAGATACAATCAGCATCCCAAAATATAGAAAATAAGAGCTTGATACAGAAACAAAAATTGACCAGAAACTAAGAAAGAAGAAAGCTAAGAGGTGGAGGCAAAGAATGAAGGTTGTTTTCACTATGAACTTTGAGCATGGATTGAATACTTGTGTGTGGGAATCAGACAGGAAGGACCTTCTAGAAGGCAAGCTTTCTATTCTCATCTTTGAAAGATGAGACCAAAGGAGAGTTTCTAGTAACATTGCAAGACACAAAGCAAAGTCCTGGGGTCTTGGAGGGAAAAATGTTATCATTCTGATCCATCATAGATATAGAAACTAGACTGAGTAAAGGTATGTGTCTATTTGCTCTGGCCTTAAGAAAGTTGGATACGAGTGTGGATTTCCCTTGCTGCTCCCCACCCCCCAGTCCTGAGGCTTGAACTCTGGGCCTGGCACTAACCTGGAGCTTCTTTTACTCAAGGCTAGCATTCTACCACTTGAACCACAGCTTACTTCTGGGCTTTTTCTGAATGCTTTATTGGAGATAAGAGTCTCACAGACTTTCCTGCTGGGGCTGGCTTCTAACTGTGATTCTCAGAGCTCAGCCACTTGAGTAGCTAGGATTCCAGGTGCTGGGCTCAATTGCTAGCATCTTGTGGTAACCTTTCCTCCATTCCTTTTCTGTAAGTGTGCCATGTCAAACTGCCTGAAGTACATGGGGATAAGCCAGGAGATGATTCCAAGGATGGTAGAATACTAAACTAGTTTCTCAACCATTTACTTACTCAAGTGATTTCCCTACTTGTCAGAGGAATTTTTTTGTTGATACCTGCAAGTATTTATTATTTGAAGAAATGTTCATTGACCCGATGATACACATGCATAAAAAATGACTGCCAATGTATCTTAGCAAGTTGGTATATAAAGTTGAGAAGACCATTATCCCTATCTCCAAGAGACTTATGTCACATGGTTTGAACTCTTTCACTGACGACAAGATTCCTTTACTTCAGTGAGAATAAATATACAAAATCTACATATTTTTCAGTGCACAGCTTCTATTAGGAGTACTGAGAACTTTACATATTATATTAGTTACTTTTTCTTGTTCTTGTTGTTGGTTGTTGGACTTGAACTCTGGGCCTGGGTGCTGTCCCTGAGCTCTTCACCTCAAGGCTAGCACTCTACCACTTGAGCCACAATGCCACTTCTGGTTTTCTGGTGGTTTATTGGAGATAAAGAGTCTCATAGACTTTCCTGCCTGGGCTGGCTTTGAACCGGGATCCTCTAAACCCAGCCTCCTGAGTAGCTAGTATTACAGGCATGAACCACCGGTGCCCTGCTGTATGTACTTTTTTTTTTTTATTGTAAAGATACTATACAGAGGGTTACAGTTACATGAGTGAGGTAATGAGTACACTTCCTCTTGAACATTGTTACCCTCTCCATCCCCTCCTTCCCTACCTTCCCCGAGGTTCTTTTTTTTTTTTTTGATTGTGATTAAGTGATTGCTGTATGTACTTTTAAATTACTGTTTTAAATTACTTTAAAATTAGTTACTTAAAAATGTGGTGACACAGAGAACTTAAAGGAGGAAAGATTTATTTAACATACAGTTTCAGAGGTGTCAGTTCATCCTGGTGGAGAAGGTGTTCCAGAGCAAGCTTAGCATCATTGTGGACAGAAAAGAAAGGAAGGCAGAGGAAGAGATTGGAGGTCAGATTACCCCAAGGATCTACCCCCTGGGACCTACTTCCTTTAGTTAGGTTCCACCTTCAAAGTTTCTAGAATTTTCCAAAATACTGCCAACAGCTGGGCCCATAGAGCAGTGTTGGACAGACACATAAAAGAATTTAAATTAGGAAATAAGAAGATAACAAGAGATTTGTGTTTGTCCCTTGTTATAAAAAAATTAAGTACTTTGGCACATCTTTGTTTTGGGTATCTAAATCCTCATTCTATACTTTCTTTTATGCTTTTGTCTTAACATCCAAACTTTCTATTTTTTCACTTTAACAGTAGATGTTTATTTAAAATATACATATTTCTGTACCAATCCTGAGGCTTGAACTCAGAGTCTGGGCACTGTACCTGATCTGTTTTGTTCTCTAGTGCTCTATCACTTGAGCCGCAGGTCTACTTCCAATGATTTGGAAGTTTATTGGAGATAAGAGTCCCACAGACTTTCCTTCCTCTGGCTAACTTTGAACTGTGATCCTTAGATCTCAGCCTCATGAGTCGCTAGGGTTACAGGTGTGAGCCACCAGCTCCTGGCATCATTTAAAAATATTTTAACTAATCATTGTGTTGAATATATAGTTAAAAAACCTACAAAGTGAGAAGTAGAAAAATCCTCCTTTATCCATTATTCTCTCTTTTTTTTTTATTATTGGTCATGGGGCTTGAACTCTGGGTCTGGGCACTGTCCCTGAGTTCTTCAGCTCAAGGCTAGCACTCTACCACTTGGGCCACAACACCACTTACAGCTTTCTGGTGATTAGTTGGAGATAAGAGTCTAATGGATGTTCCTGCCCTGGCTGGCTTTGAACCATGATCCTCAGATCTCAGCCTCATGAGTAGCTAGGATTACAGTTGTGAGCCACCGGCACCCAGCTTTACATTTACTTTTTAGAATGTTCCACGATATATAACAATTATATACATGCAGATATATACATTCATGTAGGATTTCTCTTGATGTTTGTACATCCATTCTTTTGTTTACTATTTGCATAAACACAGTCCTTAGAATTTTGGTTATGTTTCCTATTTGAAGCACCATAGTCATAAATTAAATTTACCAAACATTTATATGCCTACGAAAGGTGATTTTCAAATTGTATTTACTTTAGATAATCATCCTGCTAGATGAACCATTGACGGAATTCATCCTCTGTGGGCTGCTAACATACAGATGGAACACACATCTTTTGCTTTCAAAGAGCCACTGGTTTCGGCAGATAAACGAACAGACATTTGCAATGAGTTGTCATGATGTAAGGGTGTTTTCTCCATGGACAAAGGCTGACATTCAGGGCAAACTCAGCACGGTTTCTGCTGGAAGGAAACTACAGAGAAATTCCTCTATCTTGTGTTCTAGCCCCTCAGAAATTTTAAAGAAAAAACTACTAGCTTCTCAAAAAAATACTTGGGGGCAGCTCAGTGGTAGAGTGCTTGCCTTGCATGCATGAGGCCCTGGGTTCGATTCCTCAGCACTATATAAGCAGAAAAAGCCAGAAGTGGCGCTATGGCTCAAGTGGTAGAGTGCTAGCTTTGAGCTGAAGAGCTGAGGGACAGCACCCAGGACTAGAGTTTAAGCTCCATGACCGAAAAAAAAATGGTCCAAAGTATCCCTCTATCATTAATGGATAACTAACTTTACATTTTTGAGCATCATTGTTCTATGTTTTGAACTCAGAAAACTCCAGTGGAATGTCTGCTTTGGAAAGATGCTGCTTATAATCATTGCGGTATTATGGCTTGTGTAAAAGTTGCTTGACTAGACAGGAGTGTATAAAAAATGTCCTGAAGTTTTGCAGTATGGTTCAAAATCGTACAGAACAGAATAAAAGAAGTAGTATATAAGAGATGATGGATACAGCAGACTTTGTGAATAGACTGGTAACATGGACTCCAGCCTGTCTAAGAAAGATGTGGGTAACTTGTCTTTGAGGATAGGGTTCAGGCATTTTGGGGTGAAAGAAAGGAGTGGGGATTTCAGAGAGAAAATGATTATGAGGAAATGTAGTAAGACCTTGTTAGTGTGGCTACATTTCTGAATGAGCACTTGTAGTAATATGTTAGAAACACTGATTGGTTCCAAATATATACTGAATTAAAAGTTCCATTCATCTTGTAAAGAAAGAGTGAAGACTTTTGAATAGGACAGGGAAGGACTAATCTGGTCAAGCAAAGAAAACTATTTAAGGGAGTAATTTTAATTGCTTCTGAGGTACATCTATGAAGATGTAAATTAAAGTTCTTTCCTGATGTAAAAAATAATGCAAAGGAAGAAGTAGATAAAAATCTTTTTTACCTTTGACTTCTTTGTCCTTTCTTGATATAGATAAAATTTGGTCATTACAGAGGAATTTTTTTTTTGTTAGTCATGGGCTTTCAACTAAGGGCTTGGACACTGTCCCTGAACTTTTTTTGCTCAAAGTTAACATTCTACACTTTGAGCAACAGTTCCAATTCCAGTTCTCTTGTGGTTAATTGGAGATTCAAGTCTCAGGGGCTTTCTGCCCAGGCTGGGTTTGAACCATGATTCTCAGATCTCAGAGTAACTGGAATTACAGGTGTGAGCCACCAGTGCCCGACATTATAAAGTGATTCTGAAATTACTTTTACAACTTGCTTTCAGTTGTTAAACTTATATTGAATTCCCCATATGAATTAACAGATACACAATACATTCCTTTTTACTGGCTGAAGAAAGTTTTATTTGTACATGTTTAACTTTAAATACTTCTGCATATTTATACTAGGGCTTGAAGTCAGGGTGTGGACACTATTCCATAGCTTTTTAGCCTGGTGGTGCTCTACCACTTACGCCACAGCTCTACTTCTGGCTTTTGGGTGGTTAATTGGAGATAAGAGCCTCACAGTTTTTCCTGCCTGACCTGGCTTTAAATTATGATCCTCAGATCTCAGCATCTTGAGTAGCTAGGATTACAGGCACGAGCCACCAGCTTCTAGCTCAAAGTAATCTTTTCTTCTTAATTATTTTTGTGGATACACATTTTTGGCATAACAATTCTCATCAGGTTCTTCCCATGTCACTTTCCACAGCAGAACTGAGTTCAGAGAGTATTATCTTGTGTCTCTTATTAGTTAAGCAGATGGTGATTTAATAATTTGTGTTATTTACTAATGTCTTTTTTCCCCTGACTATTGTACATTGTCCATATTTAGAAATTTTCGACAGATATCTGATGAATGACAAACAGCAACATTGCTTTGTGAAATTGTTCAGGCATCTTTAAATGAACAATCATGACAGGCACTAATTAAAATTCACTGCCACCACCCAGAGTGTGCAGAAGCAGATGAACCTCCAGCTCCCTTCCTGGTGTCAGATACCCTTAGGAACAATTTTAAACTTGATTGTATTGTATTATAGCCACTTAATGAATGACTCAGCCACCTTTGTACCTCTATGTATTACATAGGACAGGAGAGGTCAAAATAGAATTGTTCTGAATGATTTTGGAAAAGCTGTTGTAAGAAATTGTTGTGAAATAATAGTTTCCACTTATTTTTACCTTTTTTTTTCTTTTTTTTTTTTGGTAGTGAGGCTTGAACTCAGGGTCTGTGTGCTGACCCTCAGCTTTTTTTGCCCAAGGCTAGTGCTCTTGCACTTTGAGCCACAGCACTACTTTTGGTTTACTGGTGGCTAATTGGAGATGAGAGTCTCAGGGTCTTTGCTGCCCAGGCTGGCTTTGAATGAAGGTCCTTAGATCTCAATATCCTGAGTAACTACAATTCCAAGTGTAAGCCACCAGCACCTGGCTCCATCTATTTTTATGCAACTAGTCATCACTACTTTGTCTTGGAAGTTATCTTGCTATTGTTTTGGTCATGTCCACCAGGGATAAATTGCCTTGGAATTCAGTGTTTCCTTTTGAACTTCTAACCTTGGCATGTTTATGGCTGTGTTTAATATAGTCAGAGCACACCACACTACGTTATGATATCATTCTGTCTCTTCTTGTCTTTTCCCTCATCAGTAGTAACCAATACACTCACTGCATTATTTCCTAATAATCCATACATTGCACTCTGCAGCTTCTGAAATCTGAAAGCATTCAATCACTTGTTTCAGATACACTATAATGCTTACAGATCTTTCTTACATCTGTTACCTTAAATAATCCCACAGAACCCTCTTAATTTTCATTACCAGCAATCTGTTCACTTTTGGTGAATGTAGAAACTCTGTCTCTGCAACTGTTCTTGGCCTCAGAAGTATACCAGTGATTACTACTTGGAGAATCTAAGTTTTTGAGAGGCAGAGAAAAGAAGTGGCAATTATTTTGCAGGCAACTTGTCTCTTTTACACAGTACTGTTACCATTGCCAACATAGATACCCCTTCTTTTCCTTTTACATGTGACAGAAAAAACATGTAATCCCTGATCACGAATAAAATAAAAATCCCAAATGCATTTTGCATAAAAATAAAGTCATGAAAGGGGGGAGATGGGAGGGAAGGGATGGTAGGGGATAAACAAAGGAGGAGACAACAATGCTTGACAAGAAATGTGCTCATTACATTGCTCATGTAACTGTAACTCCTCCTCTGTACAGTACTCTCACAATAAAAAACTTATTTAAAAAACCCCACCAAGATTGAAAAAAAAAGTCATCTTCCCAGGAAGTCTGTAATGCACTGGCTTGTTTCTATTTCCTGGACATATGTAAATTTGAATTTAGTCTCCCCTACTATAGAGCAAGAAGGAGGTCTTTTCAGATGATCTTTGTATATGGACATTACTTTAGAAATTTTTTTTTTCAGTTGTGGAGCTTGAACTCAGGTCCTGGGCACTGTCCTTGAGCTCTTTTGCTCAAGGCTAGCACTCTACTACTTTGAGTCATAGCTCCACTCTTGGTTTTCTGGTGGTTAATTGGAAAAAAGAGTGCCACAGACATTCCTGCCCAGGCTGGTATTGAACCGTGATTCTCAGATCCCAACTTCCAGAATAGCTAGAATTACAGGTGTGAACCATTGGTGCCCAGCTAGAAAATTTTTGCTCAACAAAGTAAGATCTCTGTGCTTCAAGTATGATCTTTGGCCTTTACTAACTCTTGTATTTGCTTAAATAAAATGCTGAAGTCGAGTCCTTAACAAAGTATATCTGTGGATCAGATAAAGAGCCAAAACAACTTTTTTTGGAGGGAAATTACATGATGTGGTCAGTGTTAGGGCGCCATGATCACAGTTTCTGCCTTCTTTATCTGTTGACAACTGGTTGGAGGGGGAGCAGACAGTGGTATCTGGGGGTGTTGGCTTTGGCCCATCCTTTCCTCAATAAATTCAAGAATGTTGGAATCATATCAAGTATCTTTTCTGACCACAGTGGTATGAAACTAGAAATCAGTAACAGGAGGAAAATTGAAACATTTCACAAATATTTGGAAACTCAACAACCTAACTCCTGAACAACTTATAGATTGAAGTAAAAATAAAAAGAGGGGAACAAATGAAAACAGAAAAAGAACATGCCAGAGCTATTGACTGCAGTGAAAATAATTCCAATAAGAAAAATTATAAATGTAAATGTTTTTGTTGTGGTGGTTGGCCAGGACTGGAGGTTGTACTCAAAGTCTTGTGTCAGACACTCTACCATTTGAGTCATACCTTCCACCCTTTTTGCCTTGGTTATTTTTGAGGTGGCGGCTCATTTTATTGCCAGGCTGACGTTGGCTGAGATCCTACTTCCCTGTGTTACTGAGGATGACCGTCAGGCACCATTGTTCAGAGCCATCATGTTTTCCCTGAAGCTGGGATCCCAAGCATGTGTTCACATACCTAGCCATTCGTTGGAATGAAATCTGATAAACTTTTATACCCTGTTGGACCACGATCAACTGATCTTTGCTTTCCAAGTAGCTATGATTATAGGTTAGAACAACTCTACTGGGCTAAATATAAACATTTAAAAAACAATAAGAGTTGAGAATGTAGCGCTTGACACTGGGCTGGATCCCTGGGCACCAGAAAAACAAAAACAAAAACAAAAAAGAAAAGCAAAATGATCTTAATTCCATTTACTTTGTGTTAAAGGAAACATAAGATAAAGAACCAACTGAACACAAAGTTAGCAGAAGGAACAAGATTGGAGCAGAAGTAAATGAATTTCAGAGTAGAAAACAATAGTAAAGATCAATAGAAGAGAGTTTGTTTTTCCAACAGATCAAGGACATTGACAAAACTTTAGGAAGTATTTTAAATGTCTGAAAGTTCTTTTAAAGGGTTAAAATTGAAATGTCATGTGGTCTAGCAACCCCAATTCTTTCTATTCACCTTCAAGAAACAAAACCAGTATCTCAAAGAGGTATTTGTATCCCCATATTCACTGAAGCAGTTTTCCCAATAGCGAGTCAGTGAAATACCTACTGATAGATGAGGGGACAAAGATAATGTGATTATATAATAGGATGTTGTTTGGTCATAAAAAATAAGGAAATCCTGTCTCTTGTGGACAAATTAGTTAACTATGCCAGACAATGGATACTGTATGATTTCACTTATTTATGGACCTTTAAAAGGCAGTCATAGATACAGAGTAGCTGGTTTGTCAAAATTATGATGTAGGAAATGGGGAGGTATAGTTTAAAGGGTAAAAAAAATTTCAGTTATAAAATGAATACATTCTATGCCAGGCCTGTATTACCAGTTACTCTGGAGGCTGAGAAGAGGAGGATCATGGCCAGACTTGGAAAAAATTAATGAGACCTCTTCATCTTAATCAAATACTTCAGGTACATAAAGCTAGACATAGTGGCTCATGCCTGTCATCCCAGCTGTGCAGGATGTGTAAATAAGAGGATTGTGGTCAAGGATAGCCAGGGCAAAAAGTAAAACAGTATTTGAAAAATAAAAAGGCAAAAAAGCTGGAGGTGTGACTTAGGTGGCCAAGGCTCGAGTCCTGAGTTCCAACACTAGTACCACCTAAAAGAAAAAATAAAAGAAGGATAAATTCTGGGGATTTATTACAGAGCATTGTGATGAAAGTTACTAATACTTTATTGTATACCTGAAATTTCTGAGTTTTCATCTGGGTTTCCATCTCTCTCTCTCTCTCCCTCTCTGGCTGACTTTCTTTCTTTCTTTCTTTCTTTCTTTCTTTCTTTCTTTCTTTCTTTCTTTCTTTCTTTCTTTCTTTCTTTCTTTCTTTCTTTCTTTCTTTCTTTCCCTCCTTTCTCTCTCTCTGTCTGTCTCTACCCCCTCCCCACATACACACACATACATATAGGCACACAAAGGAAAGTGAAGGAGGTGATGGATATGTTAGCGAATGTGACTGTGCTAATAATTTTAGAACATATATTTATAGCTAATCAACATTTTGTATATATCAAATGTGTGATAATTCTACTTGTTGCATAGGCCTTAATTCAGTATAGCTGGGGAGAAGGTATTGGTGTGAATTGTTAGTTTCAGAGTTCATGCTCTTTTCCTTTTCCTTAATATTCCTATCATAGTGCTTAACTTAGAAGAGGAAAAGGTAGACCCATTCTTCCACTTCGAGTCACCAATTTGAAATGGATTATCTTGGTAGAGGTCCTTCAATTTTCATTCTCCCCCCCCAACAAAGTCACAAGTCTGAGTCCTCCACATTGAGTATGAAGAGCCCATCAGGTTAGCCTGCTGACCTGACACGCAGCTTCAGGATACTGCCAAGTGAAGTTCAGAAAGCGCTTTCTTTGTCTCTTCCTAGAATAAAGCAGGGAAGGCCAAACAACACTGAAGTCTGGAGTTGGAGCAGGTGGCACCACCTGTGCCCATCTAACTCAAGCCCATCTAATCTGCCACTTACATGTGGAAAATCAGAGAGAGAGAGAGAGAGAGAGAGAGAGAGAGAGAGAGAGAGAGAGAGAGAGAGAGAGAGAGAGAGAGAGAGAGCACATCCATCAGCAAAGGGCTTGTCGAAGTGGTTCTGGCTCATGGCCGAGGCCTATCACAGAAGATAATTACCATTAAAATTAATGCTACTGGTCCTGGAAATCCAGGATTTCCCCAGTGTGCTAGAGCTCGTTCTATATTTTCTGTGCAAGTTTGGATATTCTTGCTCACTTACAGCTGAGGATGCCATGAGGTAAAGGATGTAATTAAAGGCTTATGGCATGCTTGTTATTACCTGTTCACAATCTCCAGAACAGTGGAAAATGCGCATACGTCTTTTTAAGACTTCACCTTTGGATTTACCAAAGGGATGAGAGTGGATTTCATGGTTTGGGAACAGTTCTCTCCGTATGGAACCCTATAGGCCATTCCTTATAGAATTATGCTGGAGGAAACCTGACCCCTGCTCTGTGAGCGGATTCCCTTCCAGCTGCATGTCACTCTGACAGCTAACGAGATGTCGACTATGGTTACTTTTCTGTGAGAACAATGAGTGAATGGAATCCCAGGAACATTTTTGTAACTATGGGGGGTGGATTAAGAGAAGGCCTATGACATTCCAAACTGTATTTGAGGCATATTCAAATAGCTTCCCATGTTTCTAACCTTATAAAATACATCAGGGTACTTACATGTATGCAGAACTTCTTGCCAGGATATTTTTGGTCTAAAATAACAAAAATATGAACTAAACTTACAAAAAAATCAAATAAATAGAAGAATATACTGTGATCATTAAAATGAGTGAATTTATTTTGTATGAACCCATCCTCTCTTCTTGCTTTCATTTTTTTTTATTATCTCTAAGTAGCTGCACAAAAGGGTTTTGATTCAGCATGTCAGTTTATGAGAACAATAAATGTTGGTCAGTGAACCCATTCGTAAATATTGATTGTGGGAAGCTGATAGTTTATACTATTTCTTAAAAATGAGAGAATAAATGGCTAAAACATTTTATATTACTTACAGTTGAACTTTTGAGTCAGTATTTCCTTTCCAGTTATTTAGAGTATGAATGGATATATTTACTACTCATTTTCTCAACTCTGGAATGTCACTTGAAATTGATGTTTTCAATAGTATATTCTCAGGGCTGGGAAGGTGGCTCAGTGGTAGTGTGCTTACCTTGCATGTATGAGGACCTGGGTTTGATTCCTCAGCACCACATAAGCAGAAAAAGCTGGAAGTAGTGCTGTGCCTCAAGTGGTAGAGTGCTAGCCTTGAGCTGAAGAGCTGAGGGACAGTGCCCAGGCCCAGAGTTCAGGCCCCACAACAACAACCAAAAAAAAAAGAAAAAAAAAGAAAAAAAGAAAAAAAAAAAGAGAATATATTCTCTGAGCTAGGAGGATTGTAGTTCAGTAGTAGAATGCTTGCCTAGCATGCATAAGGTTCCAGATTCTATTCTCAGTATCAAGAAAAGAAAAAAAACCCTCTAATCTTTCCTTTATTGTTTTTACATTTATTATTACTTAATTTAAAAAATAAACTTCAAAAGGTTGTACAAAGGAATGATAATTTAATTAATCTATCTAAGTGTCCAGTCTTTCTTGGACTTGAACTGGCTTTAAAACTCTTAACACCTTTTGAGCCATATGGAATTAAAGTGAATTCCTTAAAAAAAATCTCAGGAGGGTTCTTCTCCAAAGCTAAATATTTGCCAAACTTGGGTAAAAATGTAAATACATCTAACCTTTCTTAGTGTGTTTTATCTACAGAACAATCCTTACTGTTTATTTCTAAGCCAATAAATTAGAGATGGAAGCCAGTGCAAGGTTTCTTATAGGAGTCCAAAAATGTAGCACCATAATTTCTACTTTACATTCTCTTTGCAATTTCAGCTAGTTGTTTCCTAGGACCTAAAATTTCTCAAATTACAAGTGTACCTTATTGTTCAATTTCATGATTACGGGCTTGTGGGTTCAGCCAGCCTCTCAAATGAGCAAATTAACTTGCATTATTGTCATTTGATTCTGCCATTAGGTTTTTGCTTACACTTCTGCTTATCCTTAGGAAAATCCTTGGTAATTTCCACTGAGTGCAAACCCAGGCCGTTCCTTATCATAAACAGGACTCCTGTTTGAGGCCAGCACCCAGCAGTGGGGGTTATTTTAATGGACATGCCATATTACTTTAATCTAACTCTTTCACCATCTGTTCTTCTCATAACAGCGAATGAAAAAAAAAGAGAGAACATATTTTATGTTTCAGGGTTACATTAGTAAAAAGTAAGATAAAAGTGATTTAAAAGCATGCATATGTTCTTCGTACAATGCTCAGTCTGCATCTGTGAAGTTTTTTTTTTTTTCTTTCTTACAGTTCAGACACAAATCAAGAGGAAAGCTGCTTTGGCCTGATAGAGTGAAAGTTTTTTCATGGAAAACAGGGCTTTGCCATCAGAGGGTCTCTTTCTATATTTTACAGCTTAAAAATGATTAAAAAAACCCTCAATAAGCTGCCAGAACAAAAATAGATAACTGTAACGTCTATTGTTGGAACATCTGGCATGTTTCCTGAGTGGATTGTTGCTGCCACATCCAGACGAATGCAGCGCACCTGTCTGGAGGAGGCCTCTGAAGCAGGAATGGATCTCAGGCTCCTTACTAAATGAGGAGTGTCTGTGGGCATAATTGTGCTGGAAGACTGTGTTAGTGACTAAAGGACATCCTAGGGGTATGTGGAGTTGACTAGGGTGGGAAGCTGGAGGAAAAAAAAATCTCCTCTGTAAAAACATTAGCTGTAGGACTTGCTTACATGTTCTCTAGGTATATTGAATTAGGAAGTAGGAAAGGGCTCTTTGTTATCTTTTGTCTCAAATTTCATGGCTGTGCTTCTTTGGACCAAGACATAGCCACATTTGCTGCGACTTTAATAATACTTTGTCAAGGATATCTTGGCAAAATAGGAACAAGTAACAAGTATTTTCTAAGGATGACTATTGTTTGCTATGAGTATTAGTATATACAAAGCATGAAGCAAATAGTTTCATGTGGTGGGGGGGAGGGTGTGGTCCTGGGGCTTGAACTCAGGGCCTAGATGCTGTCCCTGAGCTTCTTTTGCTTAAGGCTTGCCCTATACTGCTTGAGCCACAGTGCCACTTCTAGCTTTCATGGAGGTAGTTTATTGGAGATAAGAGTTTCAGATTTTCCTGTCCTAGCTGGCTTCAAACTGGGATCCTCAGATCTCAGTCTCCTGAGTACCTAGTATTACAGGTATGAGATGCAGGCATCTGACTAAATGGTCTCTTAATCCGTCATAGTTCATGTCCCTTTCTTAACTAACTTAAGATATGGAAGACTACTTTTCTTCTTTTATCTCCTCTGTTATACTTCCTTTGTTTGTGTTTGTTCTGTGCATTTTACACCCTTCCTAGTGTGAATTCCTTAAAGACCAGGCTATATTTTTCATATTGACTGCCTTGAAAATAGAGGTACTTAATAAATATTAGAAGAAATCATTGCAAATAGTTCTCTTCAGGTACATTTAAATCCCTGTGATTCAGACCTTTTGTCTAAGGAGGTAGTAAGTTTAAGCACGCAGGCATGACTGTCTTATAAGGTGAATCCCAAGGGCAGAACTTTTGGGGTCGCATCTGTTTTCATATATTATAAGAACATGGGCATTCTTCTATGGATTTGTTTTAAAATTTGCAAACATGAATGCTTGTTCTGTAAATTATTAAAAACAGACACTAGGCTTAACTAAGAGTATTCAGAATGACACCAAAGTTTCTTTTCTTTTCCTTTTTCTTTTTTTTTTTTTTTTTTTTTTTTTTGTCACTCATGGAGCTTCATCTCGGCCTGGGTGCTGTCCCTCAGCTCTTAGGCTCAAGGCTAGCACTCTATCACTTGAGCCACAGCACTACTTGCAGGTCTCTGGTGGTTTATTTGAGAAAAGAGTCTCATGGACTTTCCTGCCTGGGTTGGCTTTGAACCATGATCCTCAGCCTCCTGAGTAGTTAGGATTACAGGCGTGAGCCACCATTGCCCGGCCCAAAGTTTCTTTCTTTTCTTTCTTTCTTTTTTCTTTTTTAATACATTTTATTATCTTTAAGTAATTGTACAAAGGAGTTGCCACTTAAGAAAGCAGTTTATGAATGTGATGTGTCTTGATCAACGTCACCCCTTTCAACACCAAATTTTCTATGAAGGGAAAACAGAATTCTACAAAAATTAACCAAAAACTCATCTTCCATGAACTTCCTTTGGTGAATGTAAATTCTCAAAATTGAGGACTAAGTTGTTCAATTTCTCAGCTTTAAATAATTTTTTATTTTTATTTTTGGTTGGTCATGGGGCTTGAACTCTGGCCTGGGCGCTGTCCCTCAGCTCTTCAGCTCAAGTGCTCTACCACTTGAGCTACAGCGCCACTTCTGGTTTTCTGTGGTTTATTGGAGATAAGCACCTGGCTTCTCAGCTTTAAATATAGCAGAAAAGGTTTTTGTTTTGTTTTTTTTTCCAGAGGAAGAAGAGCAGGTACCTTAGTAGCTCATGAAACATGATTTGTATTTTACTTGAAAATAGTAGATACCAAGGATGATTAGGAGAACATCCATAGGCTTGCTTGTAACCTAACTGACCATGATTTTTCCTTCTTGTTATCCTTACAACACATTTTTAGACTTTTTACCAAAGCCTGGTGCTGGTGGCTCACATCTGTAATCCTAGCTACTCAGGAGGCTGAGATCTGAGGATCTTGGTTCAAAGCCAGCCAGGCAGAAAAGTCTGTGAGACTCTTATCTCCACCAGAAAGCTGGCTGAAGTAGCTCAAGTGGTACAGCGCTTGCCTTGAACTGAAGAGCTGAAGGACAGTGCCCAGGCCTAGAGTTCAAGCCCCATGACTTTTCACCAAACTAATGATAAGAAACACTGGCAGAATTGGAATATTTGCAAGAAAAAGTCTTTGTTTCAGTGGCTGGCTGTTGAGAATGTTGAATTTGTGATCCTTTAATATATATAGATATGTGTGTGTGTAATATATATTTAATATATAAATACACATATACACATATATTTGTTTTATTTATAATCCTCTAACATGTCTGTAAGATGGGTTTAAAAATCTGGCCTCTAGATAATATAGGCTACAAGATAAATCACTTTTACATAATGTTTTGCTTTCTTGGAAGTGACGAGATATTTTATATGATAGGCTCATATTTGCAATATGTTTGCATTTTTATATTTGCATTCACATATTTCTTTTTTTCACCCATCTCACTGTGAAGATGGAATTGATTATTTATGCATTTATTTATTTTTTCTGGACTTCAAAAGGTTTTACAAGGGGCTGCAATTTAACGTTAAGTTGTAAAGTTCATTTCCAACATAGTCTTTTGTGAGTATCACTATTGCATTGGTATACCCTTTGTCTCATCATTTCTGTGATTTCCCCTTCTTTCTTCAAATCAGATAAACATATACAAGACACAGGGTGTTCAGTGCTCCTTAATCAAAGTCCACCCTTTCATTGTTCTCCCCCATCCTAATATTGGCCTTTTTTCTTCTTTTTTAAAAATATTTGGTGCTAGTCCTGGGGCTTAAAGTCAGGGCCTGGGCACTCCCTGGGCTGATTTTGCCCAAGACTAATAAAGTTCTACCCCTTGAGCAAGAGTTCTTCCAGCTTTTTTAGTAGTGAATTGGAGGTAAGTGTCGCAAGGGCTTTCCTGCCCAGGCCAGCTTTGAAGCATGAGCCTCAGATCTCAGTTCCTGAGTAGCTAAGATTACAGATGTGAACACCAAGGCCCAGCTGATGTTTGCATTTTAAAATGTGCTGTGATATAAATTCTTTGCTTCTCACTGAAATCCTGAAAAACAGTCTCTAATTTGTGCAATGGGTAACGCAAGGCCCAAGGAAAGATGACTTTGGTGCAAGTCACAGTAGATTTAGGTCCTGTGTACTATACCTAGGTTCACAAGTAGATTTCCTAATGACTTATATTCTCTACATAATCACATATAAGAAGTATAATGTGAATAAATAGTTTTATCTAATCTTACCATCCAGATGTAAAATTTACCCAGTATTGTCCCTAATAGCATTTGTTGTTTTCATTCAGTACATGATTAAGTCTAGGATTTTAAATTGCATGTTGTTTTCATGTCTCTTAGTTTCCTTTAAGCCTAGTACTTCTTCCTTGTTATTTCTTACATGTTACTCGATTCTGTTCAGTACTGAGAATTGAACAAGGCCTCATGCTTGTTAGGTGGGCACCCTACCAGTTAAGCCATACCTCCAGACCTTTTTTTGTATTGGTTATTTTTGAGGTTCCTTTGTACTGATTAATTTTGAGGGTCTCTCTTTATGCCTGACCACCCTGGCTGTGTTTCTTCTACTTACATTTTCCCCATAGCTGGGATAACAGGTACATGCCATGACACCTAGTTATTGATTGATATGGAGTCTCTCTAACTTTTGTGCTTGGGCTAGCCTTGAACTTCATTCCTACACTCTTTGCCTGCCTTGGGATTATAGGTTTTTTGAGGACTACAGTTCAGTTATTATTATTTATTATTATTATTATTATTATTATTATTATTATTATTATTATTATTGGTGATACAGTGATTTGAACTCACGGCTTTGTGCTTGTGAGGCAGGAGCTCTACCACTTGAGCCATACCTTCAGCCAAACCTCAGTTTTTTTTTGTCTTTTGGGTCTGGGCCTGGGTTCTGTCCCTCAGCTCTTCAGCTCAAGGCTAGCACTCTACCACTTGAGCCACAGCACCACTTCTGGCTTTTTTTTCTTTTTGCTTAGTGGTGCTGAGGAATCGAACCCTGGGCCTCAGGCATGCAAGGCAAGCGCTCTACCACTGAGCCACCTTCCCAGCCCAGCAAACCCAATTTTTAAAAAGTTGAGTTTGTGTGCTGCTTCTTCATGGGCAGATTCCAAAGATTATCTGCTAGAACACTCCATACTAACATTTTGTCTTCAGACTATCACACTCAGAAGCATGGGTTGTCTTTCTACTCTGAGTGAGTTGGAGATACTAATTTTGGTTACCTGGTCAAGGTTTCTCTATGATATCATTAGTGTTATTTTCTCTGTCAATTAAAACAGTTTTCTGAGGACAACTTTTTAAAACTATAAAACATCACATTCCCTATAAAACTTTCCTCCCTAGATTTACCATCTATGCTAACTTGCACTCACAGAAATCTTCAAACTGATTGCAAAGTACTTTTTTTCTAATTTAAATATTCCACACTTACCAGTTGACAGACACTCTTCTATATAGAAGATTTCTCTTTTCTCCTCCATTTATCAATTTGCTTATTTGTATGAATTCATTGATAACTATTTTGTTTAGTGGATTAAAATTCACAGTTTGCTGTCCTCATTTTCTTGCTTAAAATTTTCCTGTATGCGAGTGAGAATCTCTTCAAGCTGCCTCATGTGTTTTTTGAAGCAACCCCATCATTTTTATTTTGTGAGCACACTTTCCTGTTTTGTGACTTACTGAAATGTTTCAAATCCTCCTTCATCTTCCATACCCCAACCCTGGCATCAGCAATTTCTTTAGGAAGCTCTAGTTCCTTTTAGTGGAAAAGGTTATAAGAAATTAAGGTCTGTATATTAAGTGTGCTTATTAAGTGTCCCTATCATTGCTTCTAGGCTTTTTCAGTAGCAGAATAAATTTATATTTCCACCCGCTATCCTTCTGTCTTCTTTTCCTTTACCTTCCCTCCTTCGGCTTGTTTTCTAGCCTCCTTCTTTGATTTCTTTTCATAAAAGTTAGAACATACATGCATGTTTTACTTGTTCTATTTTTACATGTACAACAGTATATTAGATGTGTGCATTAAAAATGATAATATATTATATATACACACATACACATATAATTTATTATATATTATAAGAATATTTATATCTATATACACACAAATAATTCTCTCATATATGTCTTCCTGTGAAAAACGATAAATGTATATATAGTAAGCTTATTCAACTAACACCTGTATTTGAACATTTAGGTGATTGCTATTTTGCTAATGCAAATGTTGGTATAGTAAACAACCTACGTATGATTATTTACTAATAGTGGAGGTGTATTTTTAGGATGTCTTTTTTAGCAGTGAGAAACTTCTTGGTCAAGGAGTAAATGTTGCTGGTTGCAAGGCATTGCTAGAAATCCTTAAACAAGGGGTATACCAGTTTGCATTCCCACTTAGATATGTGGGGGCACCTGCTACCTGTCCCCATGCCAGGACATTGTCTAGCATTGAAATTGCTGCTAAGCTAATAGCCAAAAAGTCATATCTTAGTGGTTTTTTTAAATTTGCACTATCTTAAGATTTAAATATGCTGTCACGTATTTAGAGGTATTATATTTTTGTGGATAAGCAACTTGTATCTTTGGACATTTTCCCTCCCTCTCTCCCTCCCTCCATCCCTCCCTCACTTCCCCGTCTTTACTTTCCTCCCTCCCTCCTTTCCTTTCTTTCTGAAGTCTCAATTTAGGATTTGGGTTCTTTCCCCAATCCTTATATCTTTGAACATTTCTTATTATGATTTCTTTTGCTTTGTAGTGGTTTCCAAGATTTGAACTGAGAATTGAATTTATTCTATTCTTTTAGTTAAGTTGACTTGGATATTTAATGCTATTAATCCCATAAAGTTGAATATATAGCATTTTCAATGATCATTTTCCAAAAAAACTATAATCTAATTTGAGCAATTTGTGTTTGTGTTTGCTTATTATCTCCAGCTGTTATTTAACACATTTTTTTTTAGGTAGAAGGGTCTTTTTAATTTTTTTGTTTTAAATTTTTATTTTTATTTATTGCTATCAGAGAGCATTCTTTATAATATTCCCACATCATGAAATTTACTAAGGCTTTCTTTGTGGGCTAACATTTGATCAATTTTGAAAACTACCAACAAGTGTTCTTCCTTTTTTTAAAAAAAATTATTGTCGGGCTGGGAAGGTGGCTCAGTGATAGAGTGCTTGCCTTGCATGCCTGAGGCCCTGGGTTTGATTCCTCAGCACCACATAAGCCAAAAGAAAAAAGCCGGAAATAGTGCTGTGGCTCAAGTGGAAGAGCGCTAGCCTTGAGCTGAAGAGCTGAGGGACAGCGCCCAGGCCCAGAGTTCAGGTCCCACAACCGGACCCCCCAAAAAATTAAAGTAATTAATTTTTTCCTGAGACTAAATTAAATATCTTGTTTTCCTAACATTTAATATACCTATGTCAAACTTAATCCCGTTCCATGGAGTGACTGTGTAGGGTAATCTATTTGATTTGACTATTCTCAATGTAATTTAATTCAGTACTTCTAGGGTTTCTTTTATATTGGTAATATGTAAAGTTTGAGATATACCCATATAATTTAATTGTTTTTAAAAACCATATATAGTATTTATTATAGTTTAAACTTCACTTGTCTTAGACTGAGAGTGATGTTACTCTCCAATATATAAAGTATCTTTCTTCATATATATAATACAAGATATAATAATATAAAGTTTCCTCATTTGTTCTTATGTCTCCTATAGTTTCTACTTTATATACATGATATTACTATGTTATTTGATTCATAGATACAGTCATATATTTATAAAGTCAAATAACTCAAGTCATCAACAAATAAATGGATAAACAAAATGCAATATAGATGAAAGCAATTCTGACATTTCTATGCTGCAACATAGATAACCTTGAGGATATTATTCTAGGTGAAGTAAGCCAGTCACAAAAAGACAAATTTTGATTTCTGTACCCTTTGTTTTGTGTATTCGTTTATCTGATTTGAGGAGGGGAAGGAGGTACAAAGGGTGAACTAATTCATCAGTGATGATCACTAGATAGTATATTGGAAACGAGCTATACAACTTGAAGGGGAGGAAAGTTGGGAGGAGAAAATCTGGGAGAATGTGAGGGAGGGGATGACACTGTTCAAAAGGAAATGTACTCACTACCTGACTTATGTAACTGTAACCCCTGTGGATGTCACACTTACAAGAAAATTTTAAAAATCTAAAAAAAAAAGATAAATAATGTATGTTTGTATCTCTACAAGATACCTAGAATAGTTGAATTCATAGAGACAGAAAGTAGAAAAATGGTTTCCAGGGGTCACACGGAGAGGGGAGGGTGATGTTCTTGTTTAATGGGCTCACGATTTAGTTTTCCAAGGTGAAGGGTTCTGGAGCTGGACAGTGGTGATGGTGAACGTACATAATACCACCGTGTACCTAAACGTTTGCCAGATGATAAATCCTAAGGAAACAAAGAGAACCTGGATGTGGGGACAACTGTTATAGATACTGATGCACAGGTATTTTAATAAATGTAGTTTAATTTTTCTGGGATAGGTGTCTGGGATTGCATGTGGCATGTGCACATGTAGGTTTCTAAGATGCAGTAACACTGTCTCTGGAGTGGCTATCTCATCAGCAGTGTCTGAGTATTCTAGTTTCCCTTTGCCAGTTTAGTAGAATCAGTATTTTTAATTTTAGCCAGCCTGAAAGGTGTGCTGTGATATGTCACTGTATTTTTGATGGTTTTAATTTGCATGTCCCTACGTATTGATGTTTTCAAACATCTTTCATGTGATTATTTTCCATCTGGATATCTTTTCCTATTGTATTTTAATTGTAGAGTTTAGGGAGTTCTTTATATGTTCTAGATAATTAGTACCTTGTTAGATATATAGTTTATAAATATTTTCTCCATGTTTGTAGTTTGTTATTCATAATCTGAATAGGTTCTTTTGTAGGATAAGATTTTAAAATTTAAAGTTCAATCTATCATATTTCTATATGCATTGTGCTTTTGTTGTCATTTCAGAACTTTTTACTTTTCCCTAGATTTTGAAGATTTTCTTGTGCTATTTTTAATAAGTATTATAATTTTGCATTTTATACTTAAGTCTGTGATTGTTTAAACTATTTTTTTAAGCAACCACTAATAGATCACATAGGATGAAGTCCACTTGTTTTTTTGCTTATGAATGTCCAGCATCATTGGTTGTGAAATCTAACTTTCCTTCATTAAATTCTCAAAAATAAGTTGAGAATATTTGTGTGGGTCTGATTTTGTAGGCTTCTTTTTTTATCCTGTTCTATCAATCTGTTTCTCCATAAATACCACTCTTTATTTTAGTAGCTATATACTAAATCTTGAAATTATGTACATCGATTTTCTAAGTTTAGTCTCCTCTTGTGTTTAAACAATGTTCTCTTTTTTTATTTAAACAATTCTAATTCCATTTCTTTCTATGTAAACATACATATATCAAACCTTTTATATCTTCTTTATAATCTTTCTGGTATTTTTAATTTCTGTAATTTAATCCTCTGAGATGTTTTCCAGATTTTCTTCAACTTCTTCTATTAAGTTTTCAACCACATCTATTCTTCTTTTTCCAACTTGTGAATAATCATAGCAATGATAATAACAACAGTAATAGTAATTTATTTTTGCTGTGCTGAGTACCAAGCCAATCCTTGTGCATGTGAAGCAAAAGCTTCTGGTTTCAAGTGTGCCACATGTGTGTTTATGTGTGTGTACCTGAAAACACTTTATGAGGTATTTGAATTCAATTTGGAGTGTTACAATTTTTCTTTCATAATTATTTGATAAAATTTTTATTAGCTCGAGGCATTTGCATTTGCATTTTTGTGTTTTCTTTCACCCTGGGTTTCCTATGAAGCTTAATTTTTCATTCTTCCTTAATGCTTCATAGGCTGTGATACTATTATAAGACTACCTTTTCCTATCAGTTTGTAAAATAGGGGCTTGTTTTTTTTTTTTTTTGGTGGATGATGGTGTGGTGAAAGGGGTAAATTAGAATTAGATTAGCCTGTCTTATGCTTTATGTTTTTATGTATCTAATGAATCCCTAAATTTGGGTCTTCCTTCTTTCCCTTCACTGCCATCTCTCTGAGGAACAACTGACTATTTTTCCTCATGTGGAAATGACTCTTTTAAAAAAGGCTGTCACTTTAAATTTTGTACACCTGTGACATCCTTCCCAGTGACTGGCAAACACCAGAGTCTGCCTTGTGTTTATAGTCTGGCATTTAAAATTGCATTTGCCTTTCTGAGAGTGATTTTAAAAAAATTAAATTATTGTTGAAAGAAGTTCTAACAAGAAGTGACTTTTTAAAAAAATCAATGCTTAGTCTATGTACTGAAGTCAACCGCCTTCCTTCTAAGTGTCTTCTGCCTTCCCTTACACTATGGTTACCAGTTCTACATCCAGACGTTCATAGTAACTAATGCTGATCTTTTAATTTTTAAATACATTTTTTCACTTATAAATAACTTGAAGTTAGTCATATTTCCTGCTTTTTGATATTAGTGATGTTGTGAGTCACATGTGATATAATTTGTGCTTCTTGACTCTGTAGTTTGAAAGGAGGGTATGCCATCGCTAGGTTTAAATGACTGTCATCACTTTCTATCTCAAAAGGATAAAATGTCCTCTATATTCTAGAATGTACTACAGACCAAAAGGCATGTGCCTTCATTAACTTGTGTAATAATAGGATAGAAAGGAAAATTGGCATTGTAGTAAAATTATTTATTTATTTAGTTATTCATAAGGCCTGAACTCTGGGCCTAGGTGCTGTCCCTCAGCTCTTCAGCTCAAGGCTAGCACTCTACCACTTGAGCCACAGAGCCATTTCCAGCTTTTTTTTCTGCTTATGTGGTGCTGAGGAATTGAACCCAGGGCCTCATGCATGCAAGGCTAGAGCTCTAGCACTTGAGCCACAGTGCCACTTCTGGCTTTTTCTGCTTATGTGGTGCTGAGGAATCAAACCCAGGGCCTCATGCATGCAAAACAAGCACTCTATCACTGAGCCACCTTCCCAGCCCCATGACTTTCTTTTATTAGGACAATAAAAATTCTTCGACTTGGGTTATAGTTATCAGTATTTATCTATTTAGATACAAAGTCACAGAGCTGGCCTGCAGCTCACTATTAGTGCAGCTTGGCCTCAAATTCAAGAATCTCCTGCATCATCATCCCAAATGCTGGGATTCCAGGTGTGAACCACCTCCTGGCTGTAATTGTCTTCTTCAAATTAGTGGAATGTACAGAGTAGCAAAGAAATCATGTATTTCAATAGCACAAAGACTATCAGAAAATTAGAAAATGTCTAATCAAATTAACATATCATTTTAAAGAGGACACTATGAAACACATAATAATTTACCCAAGATGATCCTGCAGGGTATAGTAGGTATGGGCCTGGAAACAAGTTTGCCTGGCTGTCCATCACTAATACCTCCAACTCTGTTTTAGCACTTGGTAGGTTACTGTCATCATGACATTATTTCCTGTTAAAAGAAATTAAGACTTGAAAGCAGAAATGGCTACAGGGAGGTGAGAAAGACCAGAAGCCTTCTTATGCAGTGTTTATTCACCGTCACGACGTTGCACTTCCTGCATAGATTGGCTGGCTCTCTTCCTCTCTTTAAGTCTTCTCTTTTTCTTCTTCTTCTGTTATTTAATGAACACCTGAAATAGTTTATACTGAGAAATGAAGTTGTCATGTTCTCAAAAGAGTTAACATGCAGTACAACTCATTTTAAAGGAGTGAGGATGGATGGCAGTTTTGAGGATGCACATTGGTTCATGTCCGTAGGTTTTCTTAACTACCGCAACCACAGAACCCACTAAAAGTTGAGATTAAGCTTCTTTGTAGCTCCAAAGCAGTATGAGGTCTAGGTCTCAATGAACCATCAACTTCACTTGAATATCCCAGGGTGGTGTGTTTACTGTTGTCGTTTCTGGGCTATTGACAAGAGGCTTATCTTTTCAACTCTTCTTTCTGTGCTCTTGAATTGCATCTCCTATATAGCAAGGATGCTTTGTGTTGAATTTCCTTTGTGAGTGAAGGGCAGATGTTCTTTGCACTTTCCCCGTGTACACTCAGGAAGGCTTTTCCCTCTCAACAGGGCTCAGAAGTCTTGATTGGGGCACTTCAGAAATAGGCTTGGTTTTTACTTTTAAAAAAACAAGCAGAGAGAGGGCAATTCCTATATTGGAACAGCACGGATGCTCTGTTTCCCCGAGGCAAGTGGCTGGATCGGGGAGGACGCTGCGTAGCACAGGGAGCCCTACTCCTTATGGCCAGTGGCGCCATCCTTACTTCCTTTGGTGTAAGGGAAAGGGTTATCTTGTGGAGAGGCTGGCATTTTGTTTTTCTAATTAAAATATACAGGCTCACATCTGTAATCCCAGCTACTCAGAAGGCTGAGATCTGAGGATCGCACTTCAAAGCCAGCCTGGTAGGAAAGTTCTTGAGAAGCTTGTCTCAAATTAACTACTAACAAGAGAGAGAGCGAGAGCGAGAGAGCGGGAGAGCGGGAGAGCGAGAGAGAGAGCGCGTGGAAATGGCACTGTAATAGAGGATTATACTTGAGCACAAAAACTCAAAGGCAGTGCCCAAGCCTAGAATTCAAGCCCCAAGATCTGCCCTCCCCTCCACAAAAGAGTAAAGAAAAAGAATAAAAAAGTGGAAAGCAAAAGCAAAAAGAAATAAAATATAAGGTTTTTTTGGGGGGGAAAAATTAAAATTAGACCATTTGGGCAATGAGGAAGAACTTGTGTTGAATGTTGGTTCTTTTTCAGACTAACCCTGTTGGCTGGGGCAAATCACTTTCCTTCTCTGAGCTGTAGCTCCCCTATGCATACAAAGGGGAAAGCAAAGTTGTCAGTAATGTGTACCTAGAGGAACTTGCTGGACTAATTCACTGGAGGACTTCATCCAGTTACTGCAACTTCAATGTTCGCTATGTATTATTATTATTATTGTTGTTGTTATTTAATTTTTAACCACTTCTAGGATTTGAACTTAGAGTCTCACATTCTTATCTCACTCTCTTTTGCATTTTTTTGCTTAAAGCTTGTGCTCTACCACTGGAGCCACACTCTACTTCCAGCTTTTTTTTTTTTTTTTTTTTTTTTTTTGCTGGTTAACTGGAGAGATGAATCTTACACCCTCTTTTCCCCTACCCCCCCCCCAACCCCTTGCAGGCCAGCTTTAACCTTGATTCTCAGATCACACCCTCTTGAGTAGCTAGGGTTACAGATTGAGCTACCAAAGTTTGGCTGACTACTACTACTACTACTACTACTACTACTACTACTACTACTACTACTACTACTATCATCATTATTATTAAACTCCTGCTTTCGGCCACCACTAGGATTCTCTATGGAGGCATCATCCGATTTATTAAGCGATTCCACGTTGGTGGCCAGGAGTTGCAGTGACTCTTGTTTTGGCAGTCTCCAGCCAATCTGACTCGAGGGGTGCTATGTGTGGTGGTGGGGGGCACCCAAGGCTGTTTGTGTGTATTTAGCTCATTTATGTATTTTGGCCCTGGCCTTCTCTCCCTCCTCTCCCCGTTTCAGTACTCGGGCTTTCACACGGAGCGATCAGAGTCGGATCACGACAGCCAGTGGGGCGGGAGCCCCCTGACCGACGCGGCGTCCCCGCAGCTGCTGGACCCCGCGGAGCGCGCGGGCTCCCAGCACGACGCGTCGTGCGCCTACCGGCAGTTCTCGGAGCGCAGCTCGCTCTGCTACGGCTTCGCGCTCGACCACTCCCGGCTGGTGGAGGACCGGCACTTCCACACCCAGGCCTGCGAGGGGGGCCGTTGCGAGGCCGGCAGGTACTTCCTGGGGACGCCGCAGGCCGGGAGGGAGCCCTGGTGGGGCTCCCGGGCAGCCCTGCCCCTGACCAAGGCCTCCCCGGAAAGCCGAGAAGCCTACGAGAACAGTATGCCGCACATCGCCTCGGTGCACAGGATCCAGGGTAAGAGCGGTCGGGACTCCTGCGGCCCCCAGCGCGGGAGGTGGGTTCCCGGGCCAGGTGCCGTGAGTACATCGGGGTCTGGAGTGGCCCGCCCCAGGGGGCCTCTCCTTCTGCACTCCCTTGGAATGTTAAAAAAAAACCAAGGCCACTCTGGCTGAGTGTGTTCATTTGGGTCATAGTGGCAGAACCTGTGACAAGTGAGATCAACAAGTTTCTCATCTTAAAAAAATAAGGAAAATGTGCTGGGCACCGGTGGCTCAGGCCTGAAATCCTAGCTGCTCAGGAGGCTGAGAGCCCAGGTTCTAAGGGAAGTCAGAGACTCTTCATCTCCAAATTAACAACCGAAGAGATGCAAGTGGAGGTGTAAAGTGGTAAAGTGCTAGCCTTGAACAAAGCAGTCAGGAACAGCGTCCAGCCAGGCACTGAGTTCAAGTCCCAGTATCAGCACAAAACCAAAATCATGAAAAGTAGAAATCAAAGTCAATTTTTTCCTATCGAACTTGCCATCTCTATATATGTATGTGTGTATGTGTGTACATCTGCATATATGCATATAGGTCCATTTAAATGCATGCACGTGTATGCATGCATGCATGCATGTATGTATGTATGTATTTCTGTGTGCCAGGACTCAAAGGTGGAGGTGAATAGCGGTTCACTGAGTTATAGCAGGGTTTATTGCAGTGAGGCACTATTGATAGATTGGTGAGGTCAGTCACTGATGCCATAGTCTTCTGCCTCTCTGGCATTTAGTACCCAGATCCATTAACTGCCCCACCCACTGTCCCTCCGCATGATGAAAACCACAGTGGCCTGCAGTAAGGATGGAGGACATTTAGTAACCACAGAGATTTTCACCTTAGGATTATTATACAGCCTTTGCAACACATGGAAATGGGCCCTGAAGTTAAGGCTTTGATCACTGGAAATGCTTTTCTTTGTTCATTTCAAAGTAAGCTGGAGAATCCACCCTGTGCATTTCAAGCTTGGGTCCAGGCGGTTCTTTGAAACCCTCACTGTTTCATTAAAAGTCAGTCAGTGGCACATTTGATATGTAGGCCGGCAATGACTCTCCTCGTCTTTATCCATTGATAAAGCCACAGATGCCACCCAGACACTAATGGCCTTCTAGGAATAATTTTAATTTGTTTCCATTCTTGCTTTTTTAGTATTCAGCTTTTATTTTGAGTAAACAGGCTGTTCTGAATCAAGGAACATTTCAGTAGTCTAGTAATGAAGAGCAAAGGGCAATTGCTTGTCAAATGAAGAAGGGCAAGGGAAATCCTGGCTTCATCTACCTGGTCTGTAAGAAAATATTAGAAATAAAAATGAAAGAAAGAGGAAAGGGAAGCAAGCAGTGATGGCGTGATCCACAGCAACTCTGCTGCATTAGGAAGTTTTCAGTTTTTGTATGTCTCTGCTTGATTGTTTTCCTTGCTTTTTACATTGATATCAGACTGCCTTGGAATATATTTTGGATGCATTATGTATCCATTTTATTTATATTATGTTTCTCTCCTTGGTTCAGAGCAAGTTATTCAAATTATTAGTATTTACTTACTCTTTTTTTTCTCATGCCAGTCCTGGGGCTTGAACTCAGGGCCCTGGCACTGTTGCTAAGCTTTATTACTCAAGAGTAGTACTCTCCCACTTGAGCCACAGCTCTACTTCTGGCTTTTTGGTAAATACTTGGAGATAAGAGTCTCAGAGACTTTCTTTCCCAGACTGGCTTTGGACCATGATTCTCAGATCTCTGCCTTCTGAGTAGTTAGAATTATAGGTGTGAGCCACCGACACTCGGCTAATATTTACTTATTCTTCATATTGCTTCAGAAGCCATCTGAGATATCAGAGTTCCTATAAAATGACCTTGGAAGTTGGAATGCTTACCCTGTCCTTTAATAAAGTAGTGTTATATTTTGATTGGGACAAAATATATCTGTATCTATCCATCAATACACACACACACACACACACACACACACACACACACACATATGTAAAAGATATATTTTAACCCGTGACTAGTTGAAAGTTAAGATTAAGGGCTTTTATATAACCCTTGTTTAGATTCATTGAATGACATTAACATTTTCAGTGATTTATTTTATGTAGTATAGAAAAAAAAGGTTCAGTCTGTGCTATTGTCTTTTTCAAGCTTAACTGAAAGCATTTTCCAGGCATCACTCTAACCAACACCGCTCTCAAGAATACCATAAACCAATTTCTATGTCCTTCTTTCCTTCCTTCCTTCCTTCCTTCCTTCCTTCCTTCCTTCCTTCCTTCCTTACTTTTTGGAAGCTGGAAAGATCCAATAAAATGCAAAGAGAGAGGTGGAAACATTCCTAATTTGCCATTTGGCATTCACAACCCACAATAAGGCTATGGTCTAAAAATGTTTTTATAAATCTTATCTGTACTTAATGTCCACCAACTTTATGTGAACTCAACACAAGTTCCAGAGCAATAAAGCAACTATTCTGGCACGTAGGTGTGTGTCTAACTTAAGTTTTATGTTAAAAAAATTAAAAGTGTATGATATACTTTAACAGGAAAAGAAATGTGTGTGTGTATGTATGTGTGTGCGTGCATACATGCATGCATGCACATGTACATGAATTTTTTAAACAACTTACTTTTTACATTTTCTGATTTCCAGGACGAGGTCATTGGGATGAAGATAGTGTGGTTAGTTCCCCAGACCCAGGGTCAGCCAGTGAATCTGGTGAGAGATACCGCACGGAGCAGTATCAAAGCAGCCCACAGGAACCAAGCAAAATTGAAACTCTGATCAGAGCTACCCAACAAATGATTAAAGAAGAAGAGAACAGATTGCAGCTCCGAAAAGTTCCCCCAGACCAACTGGCTTCCATAAACGGAGCTGGGAAAAAACACTCACTCTGTTTTGCAAACTACCCACAGCCCCCAGCAACAGGTGAAGTCTGCCATAGCTCCACCCTTGCCAACACATCACCCTGCGACCACATCCAGCAGAGAGAGGGAAAGATGCTGAGTCCCCATGAAAATGACTATGACAACAGTCCCACCGCACTGTCTCGGATAAGTAGCCCCAATTCCGATCGCATTTCAAAATCCAGTTTGATCCTAGCTAAAGACTATCTGCATGCAGATATGTCTCCTCATCAGACAGGAGGAGACCATTCTGCTGTCTCTCCAAACTGCTTTGGCTCCCACCGGCAGTATTTCGATAAGCATGCTTACACATTAACTGGATATGCCCTGGAGCACTTATATGACAGTGAAACCATCAGAAACTATTCGTTGGGCTGTAATGGCTCCCACTTTGATGTAACTTCCCATCTGAGGATGCAGCCAGACCCAGCACAAGGACACAAAGGAACATCTGTTATAATAACCAATGGAAGCTGATGTTTTTCTAAAATGTTTTGTTCTTCAAGGGTCTCTGAAACATATTTATAGTTTAATGTCCCATTACCAGCACTTACTACACCACAGATTGTCAAGAGAGGGTAATTTAAGTTCCTGGGTATATGACATGTGTTCCCATGAAATCAAAGAAGAAAACATAGCACTAGCATTCAGGGTTATATACAGATAATGGAGATAAAGTGACTACATAAATAGCCCATCCAATTATATGGGAACTAGAATCGATATGTATTTGAACTGAAAAATACTCATGTAAATCAAGGAAGCATATATGCCACATGGAAGGGCTGAAGAATGGCAATGTTGTATTGTAATGATCCCTTTAAATTCCTACAGACAGATTACTCACTCTTCACAAATCCTATGTGCACTTTACATGCAGAAATAGAGACTATATGCCAGAAACACACCTAACCATGCAGAAATAGAGAACATATATGATAAACACACCAGACCTGGGCACCTTTCCCTAACTTTACTATATGAAACTTCTTAAACAAAATGTCCCTGCTCAAAATAACTAAGGAAGAAAGAGATACATCTCATAAATTGACTTCTTCTTTGTGGTTTCAAACCAGTCATCTCATTTGGTTCAGGCATAAATTAAGGAAATGGTCTGGCTGTGGTACAAGAATGTGCTTTCACCTGCAATCCATTATAAGCAATCAGAAAGTGGTGTATTTTCACCTTACTTTTTGAGATAGACAAGGGCCAGAATTGCACTGTCATAGGAGTAAGGGGTTTTCTAAGTAGCAGCATTGAGATGGTAGGAAACACATCCGAAGTGTGGTGTGCTCAGCTGAAAGTAGTTTAATGAAGACGGCAAGGCCAGGGTCAGAGAAGGACAAAATGCTATCTCGAAACAATTGATGGCTCAGAATTAAGCAAGCAACATGTTTGGGGGCTTGCTGATAAACCAACCAAGTAGAAAATTCAAACCAAATTCCCTAAGAAATTAAAAAAGGCTGCTAAGTATAGAAATAATGAAGGCAAACCTGTGAAGTGTGTGATATGACAGCTGGGCAAGTGTTTGAAAACATTTCAAAGCACAGATGTGCCATAGTAAAGGAGAGGGGCTAAGATAAAAGCAGATAAGCAAGTGGTTAAGGGGGTGAGAGGAGTATTCTGATGGAAATAATAAGCAGGGTTTCTTTATTGTTTGTTAACAATGAAAACAAAAAAATTTTGCTTTTTATATGTGTGCTATATAGCAGAAAGACTAATGAAACTACATGCCAAGATCTCTGGGTTCTGGTTCTGGTTCTGACTCTGCATGTGAATGATTCTTGTGATCTCAGATGTGTCAATGGCATGTCTGGGTCACAGATCTCTGTACTGAAAGGCAGATCTAATGGTCAACAGCTCTGTGGTTCATTGGTGCAGCAGAATCGGAGTTGGGAGCTACTTAACTCTGCAATGAGTTGTCAAGACCAGTTGTCCTGATTTTGCCAGGACATGCAAAGATCTTCATGGTTTGTAGCTTAAGCAGGTACTTGGGCTCTTTTAGGAAGGTATAGTAACACTTAAACTTCTCTTAGAATCAAACAAAGTATAGATGGTAGAAATTCATAAGGGGAAGGGAGAATAGAATTCATTTAATGCACTATTCTCTAGTAATCAAAGTGAAGTGACACAATTGATCAGAGAAGCCTCATAGAAAATATTTTGTAGGAGTCTCATGTCTGAAACTTTTGCCATATTCAAGGAGAGGAATGTACTAGAAGAACGTGACTTACCATTTTGAAAACAGAACATGACATTGGACACTCAGGGATTAATACTATATTTTCCTCATTTAATACAATTATTTGGAAGTCTAGATTGTTGATAATCTGTATGATAATAATTTGAGAGTTGAATACTGGGTTTTTGTACAGGAGAAAAGATGTTACATAGAATTAATCATTTGTGTAACAGCAACATTTGTCAATATAAATGCTAAAAGAAATAAGAAAGGGAGTAATCATATCTACATTAAAAATGTTTCAAATACAATAAAAGTCAATTTTGAGTTAATTTCTAAACAAAGACTAGTAAGTACTTTTAAGACAACTATTTGTATTGAACCTCCAAAACATTTAAAATAGACTGATCAATTTGCAATGTGAAATAAGATTTTAAGAATGCTAAAGGTTTTGCAGAATTCTATAGACAAATGTTTCAAAACATGAGTGTCTGACAAAGGAAAGGAAATTTGTGCAGCTGTTTTCTACTTATAGAAAAATTTCCACCAAATTTGTCAAGAACAAATACTGGAAAAGAAATGGGAACAGGAAACAAAGTAAAGGAACTGCTATTAAAGAAAAGTCTGTCACTAAAGTAATTCCAGTGGCTTTTTATATGTAGGCTAATTAATGGGAGGAATAAATTATGGATTCTACAGATAGGGGCTCATCAGGAGAATAATGTTTCTTAGGATAGATGACAGTTTTGCTCTCTCTCTCTCCTCTTTCTCTCTGCCTCTCTCTGTCTCTGTCTCTCTTTCTCCTTTCTGTCTCTCTTTCTCCTTTCTTTCTTTCTTTCTTTCTTTCTTTCTTTCTTTCTTTCTTTCTTTCTTTCTTTCTTTCTTTCTTTCTTTCTTTCTTTCTCTTTCTCTCTTTCTCTGTCCATCTCTCCCTCCCTCCCTCTCCCTCTTTCTTTCTTTCTTTCTCTCTTTTCTTTCTTTTTTCTTTCTTTCTTTCAGCTGATCCTGGGGCTTGAACTACAGGGCTTGGGTGCTCTCTCTGAGCTTTATTTGTTCAAAGCTGGTGGTCCTACCACTTGAGCACAACTCCACTTCTAGGTTTTTGATTGACTGGAGATAATAGTCTTACAAACTTTCTTGCCCAGCCTGACTTTGTACTGTGATCCTCAGATTTCAGCCTCTGAAGAAGCTAGGGTTACAGGAATGAGCCATCAGTGCCTAGCTAGTGGCTACTTTTTTTTTTTTTTTAAATCAGTCCTGGGGCTTGAACTCAGGGCCTGGGCACTGTCCCTGAGCTTCTTTTGCTCAAGGCTAGCTCTCTACCACTTGAGCCATAATGCTTCTTTTGGCCTTTTCCATTTATGTGGTACTGAGGAACTGAACCCAGGATTTCATACATGCTAGGCAAGCACTCTACTACTAAGCCACATTTCCAACCCATAACCATTATTTTTAAAGGGAGGGAAAATTACCTAAATTACATCTTGGCTAAGGATTTTGATAGATTGACTTAGTTTCAAGTAAAGACCATTTTCTTAATTTGCTGAGTGTCAATAATTTTGTAGCAGCAATTTCATTTCATTACATATAATGCCTTCTAGTTTACCTTTTCTTTTTGGAAAAAGGCATTATTTTGAAAATGATCCAAAATAAACTGACATTTTTATGACAAGGTGACTTCTTCCTAATCACGTAGATGTGTAAAAATCTGTTTATAATCTGCACTATTTTATTCTGTGCAGGAACATACTTCCTCACAAGGAAGGTATTATTTGTGTCTTTTAAAGATATGGGATATAAATAAATACGTTCTCAATAACTTAATTGGTGAAAATCAAACTAAACTTGGTTTTAGTTTAATCCATCACTTTCATAACTTTGCTCAAGTTCTGAAAACTATGAAACTTGATTGAAATAGAGCAAAGGATGCTTTTTAAAAAATCACCTTGGGGTTTCATAGAAACATATTATATCCCATTATACTGATGCAATGTGTAATAATTCATTAGATATTACAAAACTCATGCTTTCTAGGATGAATATCTTTATTGCTCATTTTCCCTGCTTGAGCCAATTTAAAAATTTGGATGACCAAAGAAGTAAATGAATATGTCTCCCATCTTTCTTGGTAAAATGGTTAAAATTATTATGGATGTATTATTTTAAATACATCATAGTATGGTCACAGTCACTCCAGGTCAAACATAGATGTGTTTCTGCTCCACCATTCCGTTGAGATAATATGATGAGTATAATGTGCTAGCTTTCTAAACTAATTTCTTAGTATAAGGCTATTTGACAATGCTGATGTGACACTCACAATGAGACAGGATGCAATAAATGATTTGCCTTCAGTGTTTATACAGAAAAACCACTTATTATTTCCTGATTATATTTTATAGGGCCAGAATATTTCCACTGAGGACTGTTCTTAATTCTATCTACACCCTGCTGCCACATGCTGCCTCTGGGCAGAGAATCCCACTTAAAATGTACTTTAATGGCATCTTCCAGAGAGGGATAATATGTTCCACTTTTCTTTCTGTTTTAAGTTGAAGGATGAGGATCAATGCTAATACAAGATCATTTGGAAAACATGCATAGCTATCTTAAAATAACATGAAAGACTGCTCCCCACTCAAGATCTAGACCAAATAAATTTGATAGAGGAATACAGCTAGAGAGACACTCTGAATATGGATTTGCTATTTTGTAGCCCAACTGCCCTCTCTTTTTCAAGAGCAGGGCATTACCAAGATACTAGGTGTAATGTATAAGTATGGAGTAGTTGGGAGTAACTAAGTAAATGCTGACATTTGGAAAATTGAGTATTTGGCCATTTGGGAGTCCATCACCTTGTTTATCGGAATCAATGCTTTAATACAGTCCTTTGATTTACTAAGTTTGAGTGGCCAGATTGGACACCCTAACTTGACCCAAATCATAGTATAGATATTCATCTTGTTTTCTGAATGACTGGATAAAGAGCATAAACCTTGTGATCCTCCAATTAAGTGATGTAACTTGTAAATGTCAAGTTTTTGTGAATAGGCATTTAAATCTAAGCAACATCTATTGGCTAGTTCTTTCTTTGAAACATACTGTGAATAAAACATTCTAAATCTTAAAACAAGTGATCGAACAGCTATGGACATATGCAAAAATATCATACATAGAGGATGTTCTTTGGGGGAAATTTTTGTGTAGTGCTCATTTCTTGTGCACAAGGGTTGTACGGGTAGTGTTTAAGTAAAAAATGAGATTGTACTCATTTCCAAATAGGTGTTTTTTCAGAGTTCTTTCTCTAAGACTGCAGAAGCTACACACACACACACACACACACACACACAGAGTATGATTTTTGTATCATCTTGGGGATTTATAGAATGTGCTATATCCAATTTTATATATACATCTATATATATTATAGTTCACACAAGAAATTCTAATTGATAACTTTAAACCAGACCTTTGTAGTTTAATTTATTGCAATTTTGCTGCATGGGACTTTGCATTGCTTCACAAACTTGGATGGGAAGAGTTTGTTCTGGGACACATTTAATAACTGTTAAATTTATACCCAACAATCTTGATGTGTTTACATTTTGAAAGAAATGAAATTGGTGTGGAAAAATTTTTAGAAGTACTGTAATTTTTTTCTGTTTTGTTTCTCCAAAGGGAAATATTTCAAAAAATAAAACATATGAGTAGGCGTTTCAAAAGGGAAAAGATAAAATATTTAGTTTGTTTTTTGACTGCCATGCTATAAAAGGGATTATATTTGTGAGAAAATATACTGATTGCCAATATTCCAATAACCACCTTGCAATGTATAGTTTTTAGTGATATTGTAGTATACAGTTGTAATTTGAACTTTTACTTTGGAATGTAAAGTAGAAAATATTAGCTATGTCAATGATATCTTGCAAAGTGTTCCCCTTTATAATTATTTATATTGTAAATAGCTTTCTGAAGTAAATTTGAAGTTAATGTGCATAAAATGTATTTATTATGTGAGGAATTTTTGGTTCAAAATATAGTTACCAATATGCAGTTTGAGTCTGAATTGTTCATTGAAAGGAAAATATCTAGAGCAAAAAAAATACAAAAAAAGCACAAAAAGCAGAGCCTTGTACTATAAAAAAAAATAAGGACCATTTGAACGCTAGAGTATGCTGGAATGGATAACCCCAATGCAATACATGCACAAACATGAACACACATAATGCACATAAGAATTAAGAATAGAAGTGTACACATATACATAATAACGATTAAGTAACAGGTCTGTTTCATATTAGACACTGGAGGGTGGTTTCTCACTGTTTCATCAGCATATCTTAAGCAGAACTTCTTTCTCCCCTTTGCCAAGTAAAAATTTGAAGGTATAGAGTGCATTTTTAATGCCTAAGGGAAAAGCAAACCTACAATATTGAGATGATTTACTTTGCTGCCATTCAAAAGCATCAAAAGTACATTTAAAACATTGCATCCTGAATAATTTTTGTTTTGGAATCCAAAGTATTTTTAAAATTCAAAGTTAGGAATTGAAGTCAAACAAAAATGTATTTCTAGGAAATTTTTTCTTGAGAATTTTCGTAGTGCCTCTCATGCTTTTCTTTTCTTTGTTCCCCCTTCAAGAATTTATGATTTGCCTTTAATGTGTTCCAGAAATTGTCACTTCCCAATTCAACCAACCTACACAAGATCATTTGTACTTTTCAGTTCTTTTTTCTTAAAGCTAAACAAAATATTCAAATATAATTATCATTACTACCACAATATCTCCCAACATCCCTCCCTTCCTTCCTTCCTTCCTCCCTTCCTTCCTCCCTCCCTCCCTTCCTTCCTTCCTTCCTTCCTTCCTTCCTTCCTTATTTCCTTCTTCCTTTCTTCTTGTAGTTGTGGAGTTTGAACTCAGGGCCTTGGCAGTGTCGCTGAGCTCTTTTGATCAAGGCTGGTGCTCTACCACTTTGAGCCACAGCTCCAATTAATTGGAGATAAGAGTCTTATGGGGACTTTTCTGCCCAGGCTTGCTTCGAATGGTGATCCTTAGATGGCAACCTCTTGAGTAGCTAGTATTACAGGTGTGAGCCACCAGTGCCCAGCCAACATTTTTTTCCCCAACATTATTTTTTTTAAATAGTCATGTTTGTTTTTCTCTAGGAATAATTTTTTTCATCTACTTTATTTTTTTCTGAGATAACTGCACTTCAATTTAATCCACAATTTTCATTACAATGTTGTGGTCACAAGTCTTGTGACACTAACAAATACCTGAGAAAATGAATTTGCAAAGAGGAAAGACTTATTTTGGCTCAGTTTTTGAGCCCAAGGGTAACCCAGTGTGTCATAGCAGGGAGCAGGTAGTGTGGAGCAAAGCAGGTGGGACATGAAAATGAGAAAGAGACAGTGCACCAATGAGGAGAGGACTGCCCACTAGGCTCCACCTCTTCAAACTTCCACCACCTCCCAATAGTATCAGGCTGGGACTAAGCCTTTCATACATGGGCCACTGGAGGATATTCAGACCCAAAGCATAGTAATGGTCTATGCATAGCAAATGGGTGAGGAACCAATGCTTATCTCATTTAATAGCGTTTTGTTGATATAAAATTCTTTAAATAGTCATAAAAAAAGACGTATTGAACCAATGTGCATCCAGTACTGAACCAAGCTCATATTGACAGAGAAGTCAGATTAGGGAGAGGTATCTGCATAGAAAGAATTATGATTGTGTCCATTTTATTATTGAGTGAACTGAGACCTAGAATGTCTTTTAAGCTGCTTATGTAGTGGACATGAAATTTGACCCCAGACAAGTTTACTCTAAAACTTTGCTTTACTTTATTCTGGTTTTCTTATATAATAGTCAAAATAGTAGATCAAGGGAAAGCAAACTATCTTAGCTGATAGATGATGGCAACAATCCAGTCAAATCGTGGCTCCATTCGTTCCATGTAAGGTCTTGAAGAAAGATAGATCAACTCACTCTTTTTTGCCTGCCTGCCTTTCTTCCTTCCTGCCTGCCTGCCTTCCTTCCTTCCTTCCTTCCTTCCTTCCTTCCTTCCTTCCTTCCTTCCTTCCTTCCTTCCTTCCTTCCTTCCTTCCTTCCTTCCTTCCCTCTTCTCTTTTCTCCTTGTTTTCTTCTGTGGTACTAAGTATTGATTATTGAATTCAGTATCTTGTGCTTGTTAGCAACCGCTTGAACTACAACACTTTTACTTTCTTTTTTTTTTTTTTTTAAACGATGTACTCCCCACTAACTGCCTAAGCTGTCTTCAAACTGTGGTCCTCCTATTTCTGCTTCCCAAGTATCTGGATTATAATTGTGCACTACCACACTCACCCCCATGTTTCAACTTTTGTTAAATGAATGTTCTGGTATTACTTTTTTATTTATTTACTTTTAAATATTTTTTTTTTGGTCCGTCGTGGGGCTTGAACTCTGGACCTGGGCGCTGTCCCTCAGCTCTTCAGCTCAAGGTGAGCGCTCTACCACTTGGGCTACAGCGCCACTTCTGGGTTTCTGGTGGTTTATTGGAGATAGGAGTCTCACGGTCTCTCCTGCCCGGGCTGGTTTTGAACCACGATCCTCAGATCTCAGCCTCCTGAGTAGCTAGGATTACAGGCGTGAGCCACCAGCGCCCGGCTTGGTATTACTTTTTTTAAAAAATATGTTTTTATTTTCAGGTTATAAGCCTAAACAGAAGCATTATATTTTCATGCTAGCCTATAAATATTCTGTTTGACTTCATAGCAATCTTTACTTCTTGGGAAAAAAACAACAACCAAGTTCACTTAACCAAAATTTAAGAAGTGTCAGCAACAACTGTATTATTTAAGAGCATTCTGCATACAGATCTTAAGGCTTGTTGTGCTGACCACATTACATATATTCCTATTTGAAAGGCCGCTTCCCACAAGCTAGCTGGGGAAAGCCCTTCTTGAAAAGACAGGTGAATCTTAGAAATTGTCTTCAAGGGATGGTGTGTTCCTGCTGGGATCAGTCTGTCTCTCTCAGCCTCTGATTATGGCACAGCTCTTGGTGCCAGGAACCCAGCAGTCTTCCAGCCCCATCTAGCCATTCCTGGCCACCAGCCTCTCTATCTTTGCAGTGCCAGGAGGGTTGATGATCTGCAGTACTTCTTGGTCTTCTTCATAATTAATGCTTTATGACTTAATATGCATTGTATTTACCAATGGAATTAGATCCAGGGTGAGAGAAATGTAAAAGAGTTCCTGCTTTGGAAGTTACTAAGTAATCTCTGCTTTCTTCAGCTCCCCCAGGTCAAGCTCCTGTGTGGAGAGTAATTCCATATGTGAATCTTATTTGAGTGCCATCTAAGTAAATCTTAAAGAGAATCTTGGCAATATCTACAGAGCCATAAGGAAACCATTCTCAGTTTCTGGTAAGGATTTTCTGATAGTTTTGTTTGGTTATACATACTTAAACAATAAAAAGCCGAAGACTCCCTTATGGATGAAGTCTCCAGGGTTCATAGTGATGGATAATTGGAATCTAATGTGAGAAGAAATCATTCAGGAAATAATTGAGGCTTATTATTCAGTGCATTTCTACATCTCTAATTTCCAATTTCAGCACCGGGTCAGTCACATGTCACATTAGTTAGGCTAGACAGGGCTTGTCTAAGGTGCCATGCTAAAACATATTTTTTAATTTAAAAGGTCAAAGATGCATTTCCCATGCACATTTGCAATTCTGTTACATAATTAAAGATTGTCCATTGCTAAGTAAAAATTTTCAGGGTTGGGAGTCAACGAGGCTTATGCCAATTTTACACTATTTACAGACATCTATAGGCCACACCTGTTCCTTGTTTAAACACTTGCATCTGCTGTGTAATTAACCTTGACAGTTTTCCTACGTGAAATTAAAATATTCAGAAGGCATATTTAATGTCCTACTTTTGAAATTTATTTCCTTTTCATAGATACTGCTGCTATGCCATTTTTTGAAACATAATATAGTGATGTAAAAATTCCGCCACTCTTAATTTTCCTTTTTAATTGGTTTATGGCTAGGTTTCCCTCTTTAGAGATATGATATCAGATTGCATTGCTGCCAGTTTTTACATTTTTTCCCCAAAGCTCTCCTAACTTGCAGATATCCTAGTATTTCTTTTTGTGTACCAGCTTTAAATGATCAAAAAAATCCTGCATCATTTTCACACATACCAACATTATCAATAGTTTGTCACCTCATACATAGTACTTATTATGAAACTTTGTTTTTTCAATGTTTACTCCAGCTAATCCAACTTTTTTCTTTTGTTAGCATATGTTAATTGCACAAAGTAAAGAATTTCATTGTGACATTTTCATACATACTTATAATATACGTTAATCACATTATCTCCCTCTATTACCTATTTTACACCCTGCCTCTTCCATATTGCTAATGGCTCCCTTTTTACTTTTTATAGTCTTTTGTATTTTCTTCTATGATTCATATATGAGAAAAAAAAACTATGCGATCATTGTCTTTCTGAGGACAGCTCCTTGTTCTTAACATGATTATTTCCAATTCCACTCACTTTGGCTGCAAATGACATGACTACTTTTCCTAATGACTGAATATGTGTATAAATGGTACATTTTCTTTGTCCATTCATCTGTTAATGACACTTAAGGGGCTGGGGGTTACATCAGTGTTCAATTTTCTTTTAAGGATTAAAGAGCTTACGCTTTTCTTTGGACTTTCCCAATCTTCTGTTCTACAGTTCTATTCACTCTTCCTCTCATTTTGATTCATCTCAGATGCCTCACATTTTTAAGTACATTGGTGCCCTGTATACAGATTCTCTCTCTCTCTCTCTGTGTCTCTCTCCTTTTTCTCTCCAATGAGAGTTCAGTCTTCAAGTCATGAGGGCCTCATTGCTGATAAGCTACACTTTTTAACATTTTAGTTGAATTTATGATAAAATCATAAATTCACAAACTACTAAGATTCTGTTGTTTAAAAGAAGGGAGAGAGGGCTGGGAAGGTGGCTCAGTGGTAGAGTGCTTGCCTTGCATGCATGAGGCCCTGGGTTCAATTCCTCAGCACCACATAAGCAGAAAAGACTGGAAGTGGTGCTGGGGCTCAAGTGGTAGAGTGTTAGCCTTGAGCTGAAGAGCTGAGGGATAGCACCCAGGCTCAGAGTTCAGGCCCCATGTCTGAAAAAAAAAAAAAAAAGGAAGAGAAAATGTACTTAGTAGGCAACCAAAACTGAAAATTGTTATTTCTTTTGGTTAATCTGTCAAACTAAGATTAACTACAAGTCCACTTGATTCAATCACCCAGCAGAAATTCCCCAAAATAGGTTGCTATCTCTTCTGAAAACCTCAGAATATACTTGTATCTTCTCCTTTTTTTCTACATGTGCATCTTGTGGAAGGCGATTTTCCAATCTATTCTACAACTTTTCTTTCTGTAACACAAGATCTACTTCATCCTTAGTCTTTCCTTTGTTTTCTCTATTCACTGGCTCCTTTGCTTCTGTTTCTGAACATATGTTCACCATTCAGTTTTTTAAAGAAATCAGAAAGTTAAAAAAATCCAAGTAGTCTGACTGACTTCTTATTCTCCTGTTCCTATTACCAACATTTTTGTTGTTGTTTTTGGTAAGAATTATTTACACTTTACTTCCTTCTTTATGCATTCTACCAATCTTCAAATGTACACATTTTCTAAAGTATTTCTTTTATTGTGCACAAACTACCATCTATCCTTCAAAGCATTTTGCCTGGACTCCTTTAAGTAGTTTTGCAATCTGGCCCCCACCACCATTTTCTAAATTGTCTCTCATTCCTTTGCGACAAAATCAGTCATGCACAATGCACAGGTTCAATCTTGATGCCTTATTGAGCATTAATCTTGGAGGGGGACAGTGAACACACCAAATGCATAATCAGACTTAGCTCCCACTAGAATTTCTACTCCTTTGCAGTAATGTGACTTGGGGAACTCTGGTTCAGCTGTTGCCCTATGGAGATGCCATGTAGACATACCTTGAAAAGCTGTTGTGAGTCAGCCTTTAGTTAGACAATGCTTGTGGTTTGGAGGCCTTAGGATACAGCAAGTGCTCAATATATGTGAACTGAATGTGAAAGACCTCTAAGAATATGATCATGCAGTCCAATTCCTCTCCCCACCCCCACATCCAGTTAGCAACATACCGACACATACCACATGGTGCCATGAGCTGACGTTGAGCTAGCCACTGCTACTACAGACAACCCTCCAACCCTGGTCTTGTAGACTCTTATCCAAGACACTGTGGGCTGGGGAGGTGATAAGAGAGCCCAGATGCCCTGACTACTCCTTCACTCTCCTAGATGCTGCCTTGCTCTGAAACTGGCTTCTCTTGATCCCTCCTCCTACTGCCTCGGGACTCACTTTTCTTCAACTCCAGATGTTTTTTTTTTGCCAACCTGGGGGGGCTATACCCTCATGATTTTTAGTATGTCTGAACTCTTTCATTAGCAGCCAAGGCCCTTGCTATACAGATGGTTCCCTCTGCCTCCTGATACCTGCAAACCCTAGCTCTGGGAACAGTGCCTGGTACATGATCGGACATGATGATTTGGTGTTGGATGAGCACCTGACTTCACCCTTACAAATGGTGATGTATTCCAGGCTATTTCATCTAGGTATAGAGTCAATGTTATAAAACTTCTTGTGATATTTGCTACTCAGTTAATACTCTGGTGTTTATAAATAAAATTATAAGGTTATTTATTTATTATTTGTTTTGCTGGAGGGGAACAGAAGCTATGTACAATCTTTGGATTTTAAAGCCTGAATAGCAGTCATTCTGCATCTCATGTGTGTGGTTGATTTTGACTTGCCATTTATACAGAAAAGGAGATGACATGTGTGGCATCTTGATACTGGAGTATCTTTTCCACCTCTGCTTTCTTCCCAGATTCACCTTTTGTCTAATTTCCCCCTAAATCATAGTATATCTGATACATATTCCTTAGTTCTCTATATTGTATTACAGGATAGAACTTAAAAAAATTCTTAAAACATATTTTCCCAAAGCTCACCATCATTTCATGAGATACCACCACAAATTCAACTTTCTTACTTTCTCCTGAAAGTTTTCTTCCTCTTATTCGATATACCACATCCTCTACATTATTAATAGGGTGTTCTTCCTAAAGAATGTATGTCATTTTTCTGCTTCAGAAAGCTTGTTTGAGCTGGGCATCTGTGGCTCATGCCTACAATTCTAGCTACTCTGGAGGGTGAGACTTGAGGATTGTGGTTCAAAGACACCTTGGACAGGAAAGTCTGTGAGACTCTTATCTTCAATACACTACAGAAAGGCTGGGAATGGAGCTGTGGTTCAAGTGGTAGAAGGTTAGCATTGAGCAAAACAAACTCAGGGATAGTGCCCAGCTCCTGAATTCACATCTCAGGACCAGCACACACACACACACACACACACACACACACACACACACACACATTTGTTTGTATTTCTACAGTAGCTGAATAAAACTTAACTCCTTTAGCTTTGTATGCAAAGTACTTTAGATCTCCCATTTGACCCTCTCTCTACCTGACTACTTGGACACACTATGTTTTGGCTGTACTGAGCTCAAGCTCTCACTCTTCCTGGAATGTGCCGTGCTAATCCTTGGCACAGGTTGCTCTTTGGAATGTTTCATGGCTGTTTCTTTAGGGAAAATTCCTCTCCATCCTTCAAGGAGCATAGTTCAGTCTGACTTCCTTTGGGAAAGTTTTTTTTTTTTTTTTTTTTTTCCTTCCAGGGTTCTCACAATACATGGTTGCTATCTATCAATTGGAATAGCTATCAATCACACCATGAGTTGTAGGATTTGAAAAATTATTAAACTGAGAGGTGGTTGGCACTGATGTAATACACAGACATATATTGAAATAAAAGTGAAGTTCGTTTTCAACATAGTGTCTTGTACATCTCGTTGTTACAATGGGTCAACCTGTATCCCTATTTAAGCGTTTTGTTTACAACCTCAGTGGGGAGGGGGAGGGATGACAAAAGAGGAGTCAACATGGGGCTGGGAAGGTGGCTCAGTGGTAGAGCGCTTGCCTTGCATGCCTGAGGCCCTGAGTTCGATTCCTCAGCACCACATAAAGCAAAGAAAAAAGCCGGAAGTGGCGCTGTGGCTCAAGTGGTAGAGCGCTAGCCTTGAGCTGAAGAGCTGAGGGACAGCGCCCAGGCCCAGAGTTCAGGTCCCACGACTGGACCAAAAAAAAAAAAAAAGAGGAGTCAACAATGCTCAATAGGAAATGTACTCATTACTTTGCTCATGTAACTGTAACTTCTCTGTACAACATTTTTACAATAAAATAGTACAAAAAACAAAACAAAACAAAAAAAGTGAAAACATACAAATTTGAAACCTCTACTTTGTCCCCTACAACAAAGTATCACGGAAATGCATTTATGCCAATTTAAATATCTTTTCTTTCTTTCCTTGATTTTTTTTTTTTTTTTGTGCCTGCCTGTCCTGAGACTTGACTCAGGGCCTGGGTGCTGTCCCTGAACTTCTTTTGCTCAAGGCTAGCACTCTCAAGCAGAGCCAGACCTCCAGTCCCATCCTTTTTTGGGGGTATTCTATTGAAGATAAAAGTCTCGTGGATTTTACTGCCCAAGTTGGCTTTGAACTGTGATCTTCAGAACTCAGCCTTCAAAGTAGCTAGGATTACAGCATGAACCAGCGGCGCCCAGCTCGTTGATTGTATTTTATTGTATGATTGTGCTCTAACGTGTTTATTACCATGTTTTTGATAGGCATCTACTTCTTGTCAATTTTAGTATTTTAATTATATGCATATGTACAAGAAACATCTTTGAAAATAGATGGTTTTACATCCATGACTGAATTTTAGTAGAACAAATACTTCAAAATAATATTTCCTGGTGGAAGAGTATCCAAGGAGGTATGGTGGCTCAAGCCTGCAGTCCTAGCTACTTGGGAGGCAAAAATTGTGGAATTGGAGTTTGAAGTCAACCTGTGTATAAAAGTTTGTAAGGCTCCATTTCAATCAATGCCTGTGTGGGGTGACATAACTTATCATCCCAAGCTATGGAGGAAAATACCATGGCTGCAAGCAGTGGCATGTGAGTATCATCATAGCAACAAAGGAAGCAAAAATAGGAGGATCAAAATCCAGTGGTCCTGGGCATAAAGTGAGAGTCTATCTTGAAAATACAAAATACAAAAACATTCTCATGAAGTGACTCGAGTGGTACAGTGCCTGCTTAGCCAACATAAGGTTCTGAGTTTAAGCTGCAGTACTGCCAATAAAGAGGGAAGAAATACTGCTAAGAAAGAAAGGAGGGAGGGAGAAAGGGAGGGAAGGAAGGAAGGAAGGAAGGAGGGAGGGAGGGAGGGAGGAAGGGAAGGAAGGAAGGAAGGAAAGAGGGAAGGAGGGAAGGAAGGAAGGAGGGAAGGAAGGAAGGAGGGAGGGAGGGAGGGAGGGAGGGAAGGAGGGAGGGAGGAAGGAAGGAAGGAGGGAGGGAGGGAGGGAAGGAAGGAAGGAAGGAAGGAAGGAAGGAAGGAAGGAAGGAAGGAAGGAAGTTAATATTTTAATTGGTAAGACGAAGAGTATCTCTTCAATTTGGTAAGTACACCAAGTTCTCTAAATCATTTTAAAAGTAAACTCCTCTCAACTGCATATCATTCTGTGTCTTATTCTTAATGTACAGTTTCATAGGTTGATTCATACAATTATTATTTTTTTATTTTTATTTTTTTGTCCGTTGTGGGGCCTGAACTCTGGGCCTGGGTGCTGTCCCTCAGCTCTTCAGCTCAAGGCTAGCACCCTACCACTTGAGCCACAGTGCCACTTCTGGCTTTTTCTGCTTATGTGGTGCTGAGGAATTGAACCCACAGCCTCATGCATGCAAGGCAAGCACTCTACCACTGAGCCAACTTCCCAGCCATGATTCATACAATTATTAATAGCTTTTTCTAACTCAGAATTAATGTCATGTAGAACAATGCTTCTTGGTTTTTGCACGTATTATATCACCTTTTATTAAACTCTTGTTATTACCAATAGGGTTAAATTCATTCTTTTGTATTTTCTATGCAAACAATATTTATTTTTCACTATTTAAACTTATTTCTTTTAATGTTTTTGATTAGTAACTTTAAATGTCATTTTCTGAATATTTAATTTTATTAAATGCCTTTTTGGCATTCAGAATGATAGTATGTTTCTTTCCTAATTGCTTACTTAGAAACATTTTTTCCTAATATTATAATGGAAGTAGAAGTGTGGATCAAGATGTAGAGCACCAGCTTTGCACAAAAAAGCCAAGTGAGAACAAGAGGCTCTGAGTTCAAGCCCCAGTATTTGTGTGTGTGTGTGTGTGTGTGTGTGTGTGTGTGTGTGTGCATGTGTGCATGTTCTGGGTGACACCATTTGCCTTGAGGGGGAGACATAATTTCACAAAGTTGAGGGGATTTAAACACATTAGTGAGGGACTGAGCATTTCTACAACTGAGCTATGTAGTATGTGCTTGCACAAAAAATTTAAATTTTTTGCTTTGGGATTTTCATTTTCTTAAATTTATTATTTCTTTGGACACATTTGGTCAAAATAGCATGTAAGAAATGTGAAGTTATTTCTTTTTTCCTGTCATTTCCCCCCCCCCCCCCTTTGGTTTATCACCTGTTGTCACTGATTTTTGATTTTGGTACCCTGTGTCTTGTATATATGTTTTTATGATTTGGGGAAAGGAAAGGGAACAACAAAATGGCAATATAAAGGACAAAAGGTGAACCAATGCAACAAAGATACTCACAAGACATTAAGTTAGAAATGAGCTTTGCAACTTGAGGAGGGGGAGTCAGGGAGGAGGGAAAATGGAAGAAAAATGAGGAAGAGGGTAACAATGTTTGACAAGAAATGTACTCATTACTTATGTAACTGTAACCCCTTTGAACATCACCTTCACAATAAAATAAAATAAAAATTTTAACAATACCACAAATAAGGTGGATTTATTGTAACCTGATGCTTAAAGCCAAGCCTCTTCCTCTATATTTTCATTTGCAATTAATTTCCTTGTATCTATCTCTGTGTGAATTTGGACCTTTTGTGGTCAGCAACCATGCACTATTCAACTGTCAATATCGCATACCACACATGATACCAGGGCTCCAATCTTTCCTTTTACTATCCATGTGGATAAGGCACTTAATATTACATCTGTTACTTCATTTGCAAAGTGTGGTATTACCTCATCAAAGGATTCATGTAGTGCTGAAATGAAAGAACACACATAAAGTATCTATTATCATGTTCAGGGCATTGAAGCTGTGTAAGGTCAGCCCTTTTCTTTTTCCTTTGAAATGGAGAAATAACAGGATTTTTCTTTCTGTCATGGCAGTTATCTGAGCAACCCAAGGATTTCCTTAACAGAGAAGACTGTAGGGGATGCTGAGCCTCGACATTCTTAGTGCTTTCTTTTGGTCATTTTTTAAAAAATCAAATAAATATTTATTTGGAAGCTCATAATTGCAACTCCAGGGAAATTTAATAAAGTATAGGTACCAGGGCCAGTTAGAGACAATTTATATTACAATTATATAGATTATTGCTTGATGTTGTTTCCTTTTTGAAACATATGCATATATACATAGACAGAAACACAGACACACAAAACACACACTTGCACACATATGCATGCACGCACGCGCACACACACACATATTTTTTGGACCTAAAAAGGAAGCCCATTCCTAATATATCCTGAAAGGGCAGAATTGATACTGATTTGCTTTCACCTGCTCATCAGTAAGCTTAAGAATCATATGAGAATGATCTATTGTAGACTTTTCATTTTTATAAGAAAAGGAAAAAAATAGGACTGTTGAAACCTCAAAGCTCCATCCACCAAACTTAAATATTAATGTATTTTTTCATATACAGGAGAATAAAATCTATTACCTATGTATGAAGCTGAATCAATGCCTCAGTAAAACCCTCTGGTGTTGTCTTGTTGAATGGTTTCAAATAGGAATACAAAGCCCAGATGAAACTAAGATGAGATAGTGGAAATTGTGACAGAGCTATTTTTGAAATGATGCTCTTAGGAAAAGCTGCTGATTGAAATCAATACCTCAAGACCCGGAATCTGAAAAGACCATTTCTGAGACCTGAGAGGGTCACTGAATAGAAGTGTCAGTTGATGGTATTCAGACCATGCAATTGCTTTCACCAAGGTCCCTCTGTGTTTACTTAAGTGACTTGAGGTAGCTGGTGGCTGAGCATACATTGAGAGAGTCTCCCTGGACTCAGGCTCAGGGGAGGAGAAAACAGGAGGGAGGGGACATTGGCTGTGGTTTAAATGAGTAAGTCCAAGTGTGCTGTATTGGAGGAAATGAATTGAACTGGGTTTTCTTTTTCATTTCACACTGATTAAAAAAAGTCTTCAAAGGATGGAAGAATATGAACCTCTCAAAAGATTAAGAAAATGACTGTACCTCAAATCTTGTAATATTCATTTCAGACCAAATCTTGTTTAATAGGTTATAATTGATCAAGAAGAATTCATTTGCACAGATCTCTGCTAATGTTTCCAATTTCTTGCAAGGCACATGGAGTCATTTTCTTTGTGTTAAGTGTGAGATTTTGCTTGTGATGATGTCCTGGAGTGAGGGGTGAATATGGAAACTATTTACTGTAATTTCTGGCTGCTTTATATGGAAGTTGCCAGATCACTTAATTATACAGAGTAAGATTTGAACTATTTGGTAAGGATAAATGTAGGTTTTAATGAAGCTATTAGTTTTTTTATAGCACACAATTTTAAAATTTAGATTATAAGGAGATTTGATTTGTCTTTTAGTTCAGAAAATTATATTTTAGCATCCATAGCATATGTGATGTTAACTATTATTTATTTTGTTCCCTATGTTTAGGTTTGTCCATTTGAAGAAAATTGAATAATTTCTTCCAAGTGTTCTGAATGCAGCACTTTGCTTTCCCAACCCATAGGACTATCCCAGATTCGTATGCAGGTCACAGGTACAGGCGAATGGAGAGAGAGAGGGGTGGGAGTCAGAGCCCCCATCCCACACTCTATCCCATACCATAGAACTGGATATGTTCATTGGAATTGAAGACTTACCCAAATGGAATGAGAGTCGAAACTGAGTTACATCAGAAGAACAGTTTGAAAAGCAAAGCAGCTCTATCAATGATTTCAGTCACCTAACACTATAATCCAAAAGGCGGAACTTGTTGCTGCCACTAAGGAAGCACTGAGAGGTCAAACTTAGAAGAGATCTCTCCTTGAACTAGAGCCTAATTCTTGCACAAGACCCACCATTGTAAGTTTGCCTACTGGGTCTTTCTAGCTTACCTGTGTGCAGCACAAAAGGATTGGATAATTTAGATACCACATTAAAGACTTTCTGCAATTTCTGATTTTGGAGTGTGGGAAATCTGAGAATTAGAAGTACGCAGCTTTTAATGAGCTAAAGGCCTATTCCACTCTTATAACTTTCCTCTTATCACCCCAGCACTGGGTTTGTAAACAGAGTACTTAAACTCTATACCCTTAACATAAAATTAAGAAAACAAGAGTCCCTACATTATAGAGGATTGTGAAAGTATTTTCTTCATAGCATGGATGTACAGTACTTAGAGCATTGTCAGCAAACTACTCAGCAAATATTGCTTATTATAATTAGTATTTTGCTAACAAGAATAATTACTATTATTCTTTGGGGAACAGATGATTGAACTCAGGGCCTTGTGTTTGCTCGGTAAACATTCTACCACTTGAACCATCATTTGTTTATTTGTTTTGCAGATAGAGCCTTATTTTTTGTGTTTTGTTTGTTTTGTTTTGTTTTGGTGCCAAGGCTTGTGCTTCTGATTGGGCTAATTTCAGTCTGCAATCTTCCTGCCACTGTCTCTTGAGTAGTTGGGGTTATGGTCATCTATCACCACATCCATCTAATTGTTATTATTTTAACATTGGTCTTTGATCCAAATTCTGTAATTTCTCTTTCTAGAGATGCACTGAAGTCCTAATTCTGATGTTTGGCTATTTTTTGTACAAGGGGTTTAAAAGGACATCTTACCGAGCACAGTGTTTGTGAAAAGAAAATAAATGCTAGCATGTATGTGATAGTTTTATCTTTATTGCAGCTTTTTAGTGGAATTCCAATATTATTCAGCATGTTTTATGTTTATAGAATTATTTAGGGTATAATCAAGAATACCATAATACTGTCTTCATAAATGGACACTGTTTTAAAAACTAGGCATAATTAGCAAGGAGATATTCATAGTGTGCATCTGACATTATTATGGCTGCAATATAAATTCCACGAGGTGGAGAAGACTCATAGAAAGGAGGCTGCAGATTTATCATAGCATGCTGCATTTGCAATATGGATTGTACTTATCTTTTTATTTGCCCCAGACAATGTAAATTAGGAACATCTGAAGAAGGATTCAAATAATTTAGCAGCTGTGGCTCACTATAAAATATGCTGTTCTGATGCTCAGGAGGAAACAGAAATTTACTGTTTCTTAACTCTACTGCTCTGATTTGGCTCAGAGTCCCAGAGGAATTCTCCTACAGATATTGGATGGACAAGGGAGTCAACCTGAAGGAAAAATGAAGCTGATGGCATATAGATTCACTTTCTCAGCCCATTAAAGAATTAAAGGCAAGAAAGTGTTAAAAGCACAAAGAGCAAGTTTATTTGAAAGTGAAAAGAATGCCATGAAGGGAAAGTAGTGAGACTCTCTATGTTGAAAGTGGCCCAAAGAGGCCATCCAATGGTATCCTCTCTGAGAGTTATTTTTATAGTATGAGGCTCCTCCCATATCTCATCCCTTGGGCCTTTGGCTTTCATTGGTAATGTGGGCACCAAGAGCATTATGTGAAGAAGAAGCATTGAATCAGGAGCCCAAGGCACTATGGGAGCAAGAGGTATCATAATGGGCTGGCCATTTGTTACTTGCCACATTTTATGTTTGCCACTTTTTAATACCTATCTACCTAACAGTTCCCCTTTCATTCCATGAGGAAAATGGCAGAGAAATACATGATTAATTCTTCCTTTCAACACAGGAATGTATTCTGACAGGCATATTGTTCCTTCCTTATCAATAAAAACCTTTTAGAGAGAGTGAAGTTTTATGTAATATCTTTAATCTGGTTTCCAAACTCAGGTTATTTTTTCCCTCTCTTGCTGAGATCATTAGCCTTATGAACTTTAATTGAGCAATAGAGAATTTGAGTGCATACACATATCTGAGATTTGGTTGGGTGACCTTGAATGGCACTGGGCATTTTGATTGGGTAATTTTTCCAGCATATGTGAAGAATTCATTGTACTCACAGCATGGAGTTAAGTCACCTTTGCAATGGACAAAAAGAAAACAAGCAACAAGCTTGGAATCTGATGTCCTACTATTACCAAAATCTTACTGTCCTCTTTGGGAAGATGAGGTTTTTAAACTATTAACTCTACATTACTTGGGTGACCAGTGAAACTTGGCCTTTGTAATAAAGATAAGATATAAATTGATATATATATATATATATACATATATATACATCTCTCTCTCTCTCTCTCTCTCTCTCTCTCTCTCTCTCTCTCTCTATATATATATATATATATATATATATATATATATATATATATATAAAGGGCATATATCAGTATTGTGCCTCTGCCTTGGGGAAACCTGGGCTGCCCTACCAGCTGTATGACCAGGAACAAATGTAAGCCATGAAACTGCCACTATGGTAGACAGTAGAGACATGAAGAGGATTGCTAGAGAGCTGTCAGGGAGAAAACAGGATGCAGGATAAGTGCGTGTCTCATCTCGGAACTTAACCTGAACAGCCGCAGCCAGGAAAAGCACTTAGCATTTGGGTATAATGGTGAGGAAGGCCAGTGGCAGATGTCACTTCCTCCTTCCCCGAGTGGCTGTGTGCATTTTTGAAGTGGCCTTCCACGTTTTCTCATTACACATTTGGAATGCTGGAATAAAAGCTGCAGACAGTTTAAGGCCTGAGATGTCACCTTCCTGTTGGCTTAATCTGCAGTCTGATTAAGGCATTTCTCCCATTCTCCAACAGGGGAGGAAAAGGACCCCTTCTTGCTATACCCAGTCAGCAACAAACAACAGCTGGGTAGTGTTGATCCAATTACAGCAACCAATTTGCAAGTGGCTCTGAGTAGACCTGAGGAATCCCACGACTTTCTCTTAGCTGTGTGTGTTGAGTTCAGAAAGTGGAAACATGACATCCTTCTGGCCTCCCAGGCTACTATGAGAGCCTCCGCTTAATGCGGAACTGATTTCTTTCTTTGAGCAATAATAGCAAAGCAAGCACTTCAAAAAGACCAATCCATCTCCTCTCCATAAAACGTTAATACCCTTCAGTGTACAGAGAGAGAGAGAGAGAGAGAGAGAGAGAGAGAGAGAGAGAGAGAGAGAGAGAGAGAGAGAGAGAGAGAGGGAGAGAGAGAGAGAGAGGGAGAGAGAGAGAGAGAGGGAGAGAGAGAGAAGGAGGGAGAGAGGAAGAGAGAGAGAGGGTGAGAGGGAGAGAAGGAGAGAGGGAGGGAGTGAAGGGCGGGAGGGAGGGAGGGAGGGAAAGCTTCTCAACCTTTGCATTGGCAAACACTGACAAAAGTAAAAAGAACCAAGGGCATTTGAATATCCTCTTTTGCAGTCCATACGTTACCCATTTACCCTGACTGCAAGAAAGTACATTCTCTGTAGCTGCCTGTAAACTTGAATTTTTCTTATACTTGGGGCTGGGGGAAGGGCAGCATCCCTATCTGAGCAGAGAAGCCCAGCCCTCTTCGAAACCTACCCACTCCTAGATGCTAGCTTTTGTCCTTCACATCAAAGCCAACCTCCTATGTGGGATTGTCACTGGTCATCTGGGGGTGAAGGTGTTGTTTCCAAGATGCAGGATGAGCAGGAAACTTCTGACGTGCCTGCCACACTGTCATCTGTCAGCTCAAGTTCCCTTTCCTTTCTTGTCATCTTGTATACATTTCAGGGTCCAGCTAATACTTGGAGCACACAATTGCTTTCAGAAGAAGGGATATTTGGTAAGGAGAGAAGTCAGAAGAGAAATTTGGAAGTTTCTTTCTTAATTCATCATTCTTGTTTTGATTTTACACTATCTGTTAGGCTGAATTCCTTTGTTTTGTTTAGTATCTCAGCAAGAGTAGCAAATGTTGCTCCACTCAGAAGCTATTTGGAAGTCTTTGGGAGAGTGGGAGAAAGAGATTTACATTGCATATTCTCAGTAAAATATTTGAAAAAAAAAAGAAACCAGGGAGATGTAATTCTGGCATGTTAAGCTAATTTCCTCATAGAATCTAAGTGTAGGAAGGAAATTGGTTCTTTTTTCTTAATCCACTCCTTGTGTAATAGTAATGGTAATAATAATTAGCAGTGATCAAACACTTCATGGCAAACTGTGCTGGGAACTTCAGATCCTTACTACGCTCCTGTGCATTAAATTCAATTATTATCTCCATTTTGCAGACCAAACAAACTGAGGGCTTGGGAGGTTAAATATTTGCTCAAGTTCTCATGATAGTTAGTGATAGAGTTGAGATTAAAATGTGGGCTTTGACTCCAAAGCTGATGGACAGAGACAGATTCCTTCTACTTAAATTCCAGCTTTACCCTAAGTGAGCACTATGACCATAAGTAAATTATTGACCTTCTCTGCATCTCCGTTTCTTTATCTGTACAATGGGGCTCATAATAGAATCTATGTCAAAGGATTTAGAAGTAGGTTCTTTCTTATTGCTCCCCATAGCAACAACTCAAAAAATGTCTTAGCTGATATTTTTTTTATCAAGTATAGGAAGCACAATTGAGTTTTAGTTTGCACTTTCAGTTTTGTCAACATTATATAGGCAGCTTATTCTTGCTTGAAGGTAATTGAAACAAAGTCTCCTAGAAAAAAAAAGTTTTAAAAATTGACAGAAAGCAATTTGTGCTCTTTTGTGAGAGAGCACCCAGGCTCCATTGATAACCATAACCTGTACAAAAGGAACATGATTCCTACATGAAGTTTTACAGGGTAGCACTATGGAAGGAACAATTTGCGAGTGCATTGTAATAACTTGACAAATGCAAGATTTGAGTCACATATTTCCTTCTTGTCTAACTGGTTTACATTGTATAATAGCAAGTTGGCAAAAAGCTTATTACTCTTTAAAATGATATTCCCAATTTCATTGGTTGTCTGGAACTTCTGTAGGATATGTGCAATCCAAGAGTCATTTTTGTAAAGCATGATCTGTCAGCTAGAGTACTTATGAGCAAGATTATGTTCTCCATGGGTGGAGGATATAGATTACATCAGGTTACATCAAATACCTCATATTATTACTCCTTTCCATTCTCTGGACTCAGAAACATAGCTAAAGGAAGCTAAGATAGGACTTAGGAGAAGTAAGTAGTGATATTAGAAAATATAATGCTTAATGCTTTTGGTGTTTTTGGTTTTAACTGCTTATTGCTGAGGATATTCTGTTTTGAGGAAAAGGAGAATGCAAAAGTTCATACAGACAGGTTTTGAAAGGTTTTGAAAAGCTATTTTATAGTCCCTCAACAGGTTCTTGGTAGATGATATGCCTAAGGCTTGTAAATCCATACATCATAACTAATAAAATTACATAAATATTAAGGATCTACTTGTTGCCAGGTACTACCCATAAACTTATATTTATTTTTATCACTTTGTGCATTTTATTGATAATCTATATTTTAAATCTGTATTGTGACATCTTACATAGGGAAAAAGCTTCTTCTTAAAAAAAAACCAACAACTTTTTAGGATGACTGACCTTTCAAGTTTCTGTTTTGCATTAAACAAGTTATTTTTAGCAGATGTAAAGCACTGTACAAAAAAAGGGGAAAAATTTGTACATTCTCACAAAAACAGAGCTTTTAACCAGGAGTTTTGTTAGATATATTTTGGAAAAGGGTGCTGTGTTCAGGTTTAATTAGAAAGACAATGAAAAACCAGATAAAGCAAATTCATTTTGTGCTCCTTTTCGATGTTTTAAAAAGTTGCTCTCCAAGAGGCGAGCACACATACTGTTGCTTTCATGAATTCTAAAAACATTGCTTACTCTTTCTTTCTTTAAATTGCACATAAGTCTCCCAGTGATGCCCTTTGTTGTCAAAGGTGTCTATTAAGATGAATATATTGTTACTACAGAACCCATAGTGCTCTCCAGAATTCATGCTCTCTTTTCCATTTGGCATGCTGTGAAAATACATTTCTAGTATTTTTGCATATAGGAGAAGGCCACATGATTGAATTCCAGCTAGTAAAATGTGATGGAAGTTGAGTAGGCCATTTTAGTCCTTGCTCCTAAATCTCTATTATTTTCCTTAACTCTGTTTCGCAGTTGAATGGAAAAGATCTAGTGACTCCAAAGTCAGATAATATGGAGAAAGCACTAGATAGGTGGAGTCTGGGTCCTACACTAATTAGAACTATGAGATGAAGGAGAAATACTTTCTTTGCGTTAAGTTCATTGAAATTTTGGAGTTGTTTGTTGTATCAGCTAACTTTACTTGCCCTGACTAAAGTAGAATAAATATACATTTACGAATACAGAAATGACTGAAAATAATAAGCTAATCTCAATAGATATAGATATTAGCTAAATGATAGAGACAGGGTAACTCACCTGATCAACCCCACCAGCTAAAGAACGAGAGAACCATAACTGAAAGCTACAGAATGACTCTGGAACCCATGGATTGAATCATTTGCTCTATTTGCCTATTAGCATGCTTTTTTTTTTTTAATCATTTTTGCACCACAGAAATAAATCATGAAATGCTCATGGATCAGTCATTTAAAAACTCATGATAAGTAGCTATAAAGGACTTTTATAACTGAAAACCTCAATATTTAAGTCATTGGGAAATAATTATTCATCAATTATTATGATATAAGTAGATATATATCAGATGTGTCTGTAAGGGGCCCAAGAAATCTCAGCAGAGACATAGTATCTCAGGACTATCTTTTGTTGTTGTTGTTGGTTGTGGGGCTTGAACTCAGGGCCTGGGCCCTGTTTCTGAATCTCTTCATACTCAAGGTTAGTGCTCTAAAACTTGAGTCACAGTGGCACTTCTGGTTTTTGAGTGGTTCATTGGAGATAAGACTCTCACAGGGACTTTTCTGTCTGGGCTGGCTTCAAACTGCAATCCTCAGCTCTCATCCTCCTCAGTAGCTAGGATGACAGGTGTGATCCACCAGTGCCTGTCTACTTTTAAATTTTGATTTGTTGAGTGTACTTTCATTCCATTAATCCCTTTCATCCACATTTGTCTTTGCATTCCAGTTATCAAAGAAAAATAGCCTTGGAAAGGCCAGTGTCCTAGACATGGTGGGACAAAGGTGGATATTGTGAACTTAGGTGGGGGCAGAGTTTCGCGGACATGTTGGATACAGACAAAAATACAACCCTCCACAACCCATTCTTTGTTCTTCTTGTTTTTTTTTTTAACCCCCCTGAAGATAATTATTTATCTCCTAAGTAAAATATACAGAAGCAAATGCCAGAAATCTTAAGGATTTTATTTTATTTTATTTTTGGTCATGAGGTTTGAACTCAGAGCTTGGCTGCTTGCTGTCCCGGAGCTCTTTTGCTCAAGACTAGTGCTCTTCCACTTTGAGCCATAGCGCCACTTCCTCCCTTAAGTATTTTAAGTGTGATTGTTTGTGTTCCTTGTAGATAAGCCATCTTTAAAGTGTAAAAAAGCTTTTTTTTTTTTTTAAAAAAAAAAAAGAAGCTAAATTAGAAACAAATATAAAACTCTGGAACTTATAGAATAGTTTGGGGGTGGGGACATATGTTCTTCTTTGTAAAACAAATGTGTCGAAAGAGAAAAGATCTGCAAAAGTCAACTACAAAGAATACCATGTGAGTTAATGCATATCAAACCACTCAGTCACGAGAAAAATTTGGAGAAACCAGCAGTGGATCGGTCCAGATCCATTCTCTGCTGTGGTGATTAAGTCCCAGATGCTGGGCCCGCTGCGTGTGCAGCCGTTCCAGCCCGTGGGATGTGTGTGCCTGGGGAGAGGGGCAAGCCCAACTCCATGGGAAAAGCCTCCTCATGCGAAAGCTTTGCACAGCCTGTTTGGAATGCTAATGGGTGATGCTTTCTGCTCCTACAGAAGGTTGATTTTTCTGCAAGCCATTAAATCCTCCTCCTCTTCCTCCTCCTCCTCTCTTTCTCTCCATGTGTCCAGACTTTCCAGTAGTAATTCTCTATCAAATGTTATCAGTTGGTTCTTTTTGGGTGGATTTTCACATTCTAATTTGGAGACTAGAGAAAGGGTGTAAGAAATACAAGCCTGTCTCCCTTCCACAAGCCCTGTGGAAGGGAGAGTGGAAGGGAGACAGGAAGGAGAGGGGTAATGCGGAGCTAGTTAGTGTGCATGTTTTCTGTGTAAGGCTGCAACAAGGGGTTTCTGAACAGGTAGTGACACTTTCCCTAATGAGGTGGTAATGCCAGTATTAGCTGTGGTTTAGGCTTCAGTTATGTTAATTCATATAGGGAACACATATTGCAAACAGTGAAGGCTTGTTTTTCATCTGACAGCGTGTCAAAGGGAATTGTGTTAACTAGCAATTTCACACATCTTCAGCCAAATGATAAATGGTGCTAAATGATGTTACGCCTGTGGTGAATGAAAGCTTCAGGGCCTCCCATATCAGAAAGCGCAATCCAGTTAATGTATAAATTCATTTTTTATTCATATCTTTGCAAACTAGTAGCATATGTAGAATATAACATGTATGACAACATTGTATTAACTGGCACAAATTTTCTTAATTGTATTTTTAGAAGACTGTGGATCATTTATACTCAATGAATTCTGAGTTTTTGCAGCTCAGATGCTTTCTCTTCTTGAAGTAGAGCTTTCTCAGAGTATTTAGTTGTGGAGTCTGGGGATAATGTCAAGGCTTCTTTGCTGAGGACCAGAGAGGAAAAGTATATTATAATGCTTCCCACTGTGCATTCTTCTCCCTTATTCCAGTCAGGCTTTAGGAAGCCATGTGATAATCACATTCAGATTTCTGCCCTGACCAAATGCTTCTGTTCAGCTCTCTAAGGCTTTCTTTGAATTTGTTTCCAATTCTAGTGCATCCTAACCTTTGAACTTAGTTTTTCCCTTCCTAGCCATTGGAACTTGACTTGCCTTTACAGTTCAATACCAGAAGCTTGCATACCTGAGAGAAGACTTAACTCACTGAAAAACCACAGGTAATCTTTGGGAGCATCCTGGGGCCTTTCATGAGAAAGCCCACCCACCTCACCTGGAAGGGTGTCTAGAGAGAGCAATATGACTTTGAAAGACCAGTAATGTTCATTGCTACCACATTGGGACTATGAGGATTTCTCTCTGAATAAAGCTAGAGGAAAACTGATACGCAAGTGCCCGTCAATGACTGAATACTAAAAGGCTAGTACAATCCCAGACCCGACTGGTATCCATAAAATTTTCTAACTATATGCCCTGGTTTGGGAAATCTCTAGATCCTACAGTGCCTATCAGTCTTGGCATGAAGCCCTTAAAACACAATTGAAGCATTTTATTTTTCATGACAATTTTATATCACTTCCAGACTTCATAAAACTTTTTCCATTTTACTGAAAATTCTTGGTTTACTTGTTGGAGGATCAAACACTCTTTGTAAGTGCACATATTTTAAAATTAACTGTTCTTTAACTCCAGTGAGCAAAACCTTGTTGGAAAGTTATTTTGCCCTAACAGAAAAATCTTTTAATTCTTCCTCATTTCATAGGAACCAAGAAAAAAAATGTAATTCCCAGGCCCTATGGATTGAATTTTTCTCTACATATGGTCTAAAGCATGTGTTCCTGACTGACTTCAGAGACAATAAGTTTCCGTCTTGCTTTGCTGGTGAACTTTGTGTTTTGTAGCTTTTATTGGTATGGGGGCTTAAATTGTACTTTTTTTCTTCTTTTGGGTCATACTGAGGCTTGGGTCATTCAGAGCCTTAACACTTGCATGGTTTTTTTTCCCTTTTGCTCACAGATGAGGTTCTTGCTCTTGAGACAGACCTCCAGTTCCAACTTTTTCCCCCTGGCTAATTAGAGAAAAGAATTGTTTGGCTTTGAACTGCAGTCTTCAGATTTCAGCCTCCTGAGTGGCTAGGATTATGGACAGGAGCAGCTGGTACCCAACTTAAATTGTGCTTTTAAGTTTGAGTATCTCTATTTTATTTCCTGAGCAAGGTTAGGTGAAACCTACCTATGCTATAGGCACAAAAGTCACATGTGATTATGCCTCAGTTTCCCTCTGTCCTGGATACTGGCTTGAACAGATTCATTATGCTGAAGTTTCCTTTGGTTGAAAATCTGGTTCTTCCATTTTTGAGCTGTGTGACACTTGAAAACTTATTTCTCTGGGCTATCTGTTGCCTCATTTTAAATAAAAAAAATTGATGGTATTATCTTACAGTTGTTGCAATTAGTACAAGTAAAAGCTTAGAGGATGTCTCAAAAATGTCTCAAATCATTACTAAATGGGGACATATCTGCAGCATAATCTAAAAAGTGTTTCCCTGATCGAAACAGTAGTTCACACAAGTAGCTACAAAGAGAAACGAAGAGTACAGTACCCCACAAGCCACTGCACTGCTACTGTCATTGGTATTTTGCTCATTAGGTCTTTCCATTATCTGTTTGTATGGCTTTTGGTGATCTTTCTATATGGATGGGATTGTAAGTCCCCCAACCTTCTTTCATTCCTTTCTTTTATTGAGAGTTGACTTTGTGCATGCTAGGCCGATGCTCTACCCTGTTCCTAGCCCTTTCATTTTAGTTATTTTGGAGGTAGGGTCTCAAATGTTTACCTAGGCAGAGCTGAACTTCCACGATCTTCCAGTGTACTCTTCTTGAATATCTGGGATGGCAGGTGTGAAATGCCCTTGCCCCAGCTATTGGTTGGGATGGAAGTCTTATGAACATTTTCCCTGGATTGGCATTGAAACTATAATTCTCCCAAACTTCGTTTCCTAAAAGTTTGGATTGCAGGTCTGAGCCACTGTGTTCAATTTTGCCATTCTTTTTTTTTGGGTCCGGTCATGAGGTCTGAACTCTGGGCCTGGGCGCTGTCCCTCAGCTCTTCAGCTCAAGGCTAGCACTCTACCACTTGAGCCACAGCGCCACTTCAGGCTTTTTTCTTTTTGCTTATGTGGTGCTGAGGAATCGAACCCAGGGCATCTGGCATGCAAGGCAAGTGCTCTACCACTGAGCCACCTTCCCAGCCCCTTTGCCTTTCTTTTTAATGAAGACATAAGTTGCTAAATCACAGCCACAACAACTGCAGTGAACACTTTTGAAGCATCTTCTCAACCCATAAGCTATCTTTGATTCTTTGGCAACGGTCCCTCAACCTCATAGTGTAGACCCTTGGAACCCTGTCTCCATATGCTTCACTTAGTGTCTCTTTAGCCAAGGTTTGCTGTTGACTCAGCCATATTCTTTCTCCTAGTGTTTTGGCTTTGGGACTGAGACATCTAGTTATGGCATGGTGACCGATTTCAAGGATTTGTTAATGGTGGAACACATGAAGAAGTTAATAACAGTATGAAATAATATGCTATGAAGTACTCCATTTGAACAGAGTTAATATCTTTCTTTTATTGAAGGAAATTTTCAGAAGAAGCTTTATAGATGATACAGGTTGTGATTCTTCATTGGTATGCAGTTGTAATACTTCCCAACATAATTTATTGTGGACTCATTTTTTCTGCAGAGAACATCTTTTGGGTCTAATGTTGTGTAGAATATGGTTTGAGTGGAAACTACTTGGGGGAAGTTTCTGTCATCTGGTATCACTGGGATTCCCTTGTTCTCTTATTGCTTGAATGTAGCCTTTCCATTTATAAGTGATCCCAAAAATCTTTTGGAATAAGCAGGTTTTATCATCATCATCATCATCATCATCATCATCATCATTTGTTTATGAGATTTGCTTTTAGATAACATTGTCGTGAAACAATTACACTAGTGACATCAAAGGAAAACAGTCTTTATTCACATCATTTCTAATAGGAAGAACTGTGGAGTTTATTCCTCCCACACCAAAAAATTTCCCAATTCTCTGGGAAAATCCACTGGATTTTATACTGCACCCAATTTATCTGTCAATCATATGTCTCAGGTCATATCTGTACATCTAACCCATTGGCTATAAACTGAGAACTCCCAAAATCCCCTCCTCAGACTGCATGGATTATCAAATAGTTCACACTTATTTATGCTTATGATTTTATTCCAAAAGCTGAAACTCAATAAAGCCAGATGAACAAAATGCATAAGGCAAGATATTGAGTATCCTGGGGGTGTTCATGCGCAGAACTCTCCAGAGCAGCACCCTGCTGGAAGCATATCAAATCTGAGTAATAATATGAGTTTTTTCTTCTAATTGAACTTAATCTCCAACTCTTCCTCTTTGGCCTAGAGTTTATTGGGTAGGATGGAAAGTTCCAGTGGGCTATTCACGTGCTCTTTCTGGTGACCAGTTTAGACAGAAACAATCTAGGCCTTACAATCTAAGCCATCTCATTTGGATAAACTTAATTGGGACAGAAAGGGACTCAATATGAATGACAAAAGTGACTCCTACCATGCAGGCAATTCCAAAGGTTTCTGGCTCAGAAACCAGGAAGAAAGACTACCCTTTTGTGGTATACCAAAACACATTTCAGGGCATTTAGATTACTAGATTGTAAGCCTCTTGGAGGGTCCTATTTCTCTGTAGGTCTTTACCAGAAGGCAAGTTGATGTCAACTATGTAGGTTCAATTGAGTTGTTAATGTATTGAAGAGTTGGTGTTTTTATTCTTTTAATATAAATTTTTGTTTGGAGACAGTGGATATATTTTTCTAACAATATGCCCCTTTAAAATATCCACTTAAATAGCCCAGCCCTGGTGGCTCATGCCTGTAATCCTAACTACTTAGGAGGCTGAGATCCCAGGATTGTGGTTCAAAGCTCGCCCAGGCAGGAAAGTCAATGAGATCCTTATCACCAATTAACCACCAGAAAACCAGAAGTGGTGCTGTGGTTCAAGTAGTAGAGCACACACCTTAAGCTGAAGAGCTCAGGGACAGCATGCAGAGTTCAAGCCCACAACCAACAACAACAAAAAATTAAAAATATTTATTTGAACACAAAAAGGTATTATGGTATTATTGAATGAAGGTATTATTATTATCAACTGACACTGTTTACATTCTGGAAGATAAATTGTTAGCAAGTACTTTCCTCTTATACAGATTTCTTTCATATTTAGGGAAATATCCCTGAAACTTTTGCTAAAGGAAAGAATAATAAGTCAACATTTTCTTTATGCACTCATGAGAGTGCTTTAGATAACAGCTCATCAATAAGATCAATAAAATTGTAATCAAATGTGTTATGGAATAGTACCTTGTATAGATCATTAATAGAATTGGGTCTGGTGGTATGAAAACAAGCCAGGAAGCATTAAGATGCTTTAGATCCCATGAGTATTCCTACTCATAATGCATATAACATATGCATTGCATTTTAATTTATAGCTTAAGGGAACAGTGATTAAGTAGGAGAGAGAAGAGCTTTTTAAAACACCTTCTGGGAAGTGATTTCTATTCTTCGCTGTCACATCTCCGATTAGTCTTTCTCTTCAAATACTTCTTCTCTTTCTTTGAGTTTTCCTGGTACAGGTGGCTGCCATTTGCAGAGCTATCAATTTTGCTGCCCTCTTTTAAAGCAGCTATTATTTATGCTAGTTCCTGCTTATCCTTCTTTTGATTCATGTAGACATGAACAGCTACAAAACATTTTAAACAGCTTGAGAAAAGGGTTAACTTTAAGAATCATATGTTATCATGCACAGCCTCCACATAAAATCCCTAGGTCTGTCCAGCACAACTCTCTGAGATTGCAATTTTTAACATGCTTTTAATTTGAGCCACTCTGTTAGATGTCTTAAATGTGAGCATCTGAACCATTACAGCAGTGCCACAGAGTAGCTGGGCTATTCCATGTAGTAGCCCAACAATAGAAGCTCTGGGAGAAGAAAGTTTTTTTCATCTTTCAATGATAGTGTGTATCATTCAGGAATGATTGTTGTATGTCTGTTAATTGCTATTGCATACTTTACTCCCCCAAATCATCCCATTTAAGGTTTGTATGTTAGAATTAATGGCAGGTTTTGTAGTCTGTTAAGCCATAAATTACCACTCCTTGTCTTGATACTGAAAGAGATTACTTAGCCATTCACAGTTTTCCATGGGATGTTCTCCAGATGTGTGCCATCTGAAGCCTCCTGACTCCTTTCTCCGGTGGACTAAGCTGGCCTCTTGTTGAGGAAAACAAAGAATTGGAAAATATATACATCACGTTAGAGCCTGTGGGTCCTCAGACAATGTTAAGATGCCTTCACCCTTTCCCTGAGTCCATTTGCGTTCACTAACAATGCCCCCACTGTGGTGAGCGAGTGCTCGGCTGTCTTAACTCTCCTTTATGTATAATTTTATGCTAATCCTTGAATTGTCCAAAGATCCTTTACAGTCAGTTGTCTTTTTGTCTTGTCTTTTGACAGTTTAGATAATGTTACAACTTGGAAATCCCATAGATGTGGGCGATTTTGTCTTTGCATCACTTCTAGCCTATTCTAGTGGGGTTTTTTTTAGTAAGTTTTTTTATTGTGGAAATATTGTACAGAGGGGGTACAGTTACATGAGCAAAGTAATGAATACATTTCTTATCAAGCATTGTTGCCTCCTCCTTTGTTTTCCTCCTACCATCCCTTCCCTTCCACCTCCACAACTAACTACACTCCCCCCCCCCAACCTAAATTGTAAAGTTCGTTTTTCAACATAGTGTCTTGTACATCTCATTGTTACAATGGGTCAACTTGTATCCCTATTGAAACATTTTGTTTTTTCCCTTCCCCTCCCCAAATTATAACGACATCAAACACAGTGAAAACAAGGGTTATACCATGGGGGAGGGACATAAGAAGCAACAAAAAAAATCACATGGGACCTTATAAATACATTAGAAACAATAGCAAGAAAGAAAAAAAAAACACTTGTGTCCCTAAATGTGAGATATATTAAGGACACGGTTCTTTCCAGTTCATACTAGAATTTGGTACAGACTCCCCATTTCAAAATGGCCCAAAGAAGCTAGCCATTAAGGCCATGTTATCTCTAATCCAATTTCCCATAATCTCAAACTATGCAAAAGCAAATGTTGAACCTGTAGCTGAACCCAATCTTTTGAATACCAAATCAAGACCCTTAATGTATGATCTTAACTATTTTCAGGAGGAGGCTGATTGTTTGTAAAATATCTTTGGGTTGCCATTAGCTGGGGTTTAATCCTTGAGAAATATTCAGCGCCCAGGCCTATTCAAATGCTCCAAGGACCAGCTCATCATACTGCCTGTGCGGTTGTTTGTGTACTTAGACTGCACTTATTTTGTTCAGGTTCACGATCAGGCGAGACAGCGCTGTCAATTCAAAAAGACATTCTTTTTTCAAACTATTGATCTCCATTGCTCTTGCAAATCCTTTAGTATTGGCTTTCAGGATTACTATAATGCTATAATCATTCTGTTAAGGATTCAGATTTGTGGTAAACTAAAAGATGGGAACATCAAAAGGATTGAAATGCCCTTGAAGCAATCAATTTTTGTTCATCAAATACAAATGCTAGAAGCTGCTTTCGGCTAATAATTTATAACGAAATTAATGACACATGGCTTGCTTGGGTATTTTTTTTCCTTCTTCTTCTTGGATCGTTTCCCTCTCTTAAATGACCTGATTTTACATTCTGAGAAGTGAATTTAAATTGCATAGTGTTCAACAAGAAGGCATTGGGGATCTTGTTTTCCTTGCTTTCAAGTTGCAAAGGCAGTAGAAAGCTCTTTTGGGGTTCTAAGGGATGGTAAATCCTAACATTGTATCTTTTCTATTCTGCTTGGTAGCCAAAAAATGCTGCGGTCACTTGTGAGGAGGTAAAATTCTTGCAAATTCCACCAGTAAAAAAATATTCTGTTAAATTCATGAATACTCTGATAGGGGTCAATTGCTCTCACACAAAATCATTTCAACAAATAAAATTTATTAATAAAACATACCAATAATATGATATTAAAGCCAGGAAGAGGTGTCTTTCAACTTATTTAGTATAATTTACACATCTGTTAATAATTTAAATTACTAAATACTTACAATACATAAAAGCTTTACACTTACTTTCATTTGCACTCACATCTTAGCCCCTTTTATTTCTCTAAGTGAAGATGTCAGAATTTGTATTTTGAGCTCAGAGGATCTTTCATTGGAGAGCTGAATATTTATATGCTTCAATATGCCCTAAGAAGTTCCAGACTTGCTCATCAAGACCCTAAAAAGAAAGTTCTAGGTGATATTTGAGAGTAGTTGAACCAAATGCAGAGAACATATAGAGGAGGCGCCCAGCCAAATCTTCTTGGTCTATTTTCTATGTAGAAATTTTTGTTATTTAGAAAGAAACTGAGTTAAATAAAGTTTGATCTCAGTAAATTATAAGACAGTAAAAGAAAATTCACAGTATGAACAAAATCATTGAGGAGTAACTTATTTGAGAAAAATGTTTGTTTAATATCTAGCAGCATAATTTCCATGTTAAAAGTGTATAAATTATGTCAACATCCATTATACTATGTCATTAATTATATATCATATTAATTATATGTCTACTTAACTTATTCAACAGTTAATATTGCTAACAGTTCATTGTGTTAGCTTGGTTTGCATTGTTATAGATGGCCATAATGAGATTATATTAAGATAATCTTTAGTGAAGATACAACTCCACTTCCAGCATTTGCGTGGCTAATTGGAGGTAAGTCTCACAGACTTTCCTGCAGGCTAGTTTTGAACCGCAGTCTTCAGATATCAAGCCTCCTGAGTAACTAGGATTACAGATGTGAACCATCACCTGTGCCCAGCTCTTTTCACCCCAATTTTGGGTCAAATGAATGGCTATACTGAATATTCTTATACATCTTTGAGTTTATAGTGCCCAGAGCTGAGCCTGGCACAAGATACGTATTCAGGAAACATTTGCTGGAAGACTGAATGCCATGCTTTGTATAGACTTTGGATATGAATAAAAAATATTGCAGTACTTTGAGTTAAAGTAATATTTTATACTTTCTGGTTACAAAACACCAAAAGCAAATATTTCAAGCTGGTCTGACAGAGTGGTATGTCTCAGTTTTGTAAGAATGGATGAAAACTCATTGCTATAACTCTTTGCCTGTATTAGGAAGAGGAGTACTAGCTGAAGAGCTCCTTAAACTAAGCAAGAAGAGAAACCCTAGGTTCTATCCTTGGACTTTAATAAAATAATTTTAACTAACATGTCTAATTTTTAACTTTTCAAAGTTTTTAAAACTATTTTTTAATGATCTAACATATTAAATGCATTGAATCTATTTACATTGTACAAAGTGTTAAATGTTGTCTCTGTGGACAAGTTACTACATATTATAAAACCTTTTACTTGGAAGTCTACATTCACAGATCTCTACTCTGAGACACACCTACCCAGGGTCATGGCAGGCCAGTGATATCATAACTTACACTAGAGGTATGCCACCCAAGGGATGCACACTGGTGAACTGTGTCAGCACTGTACCCTGAGAACAAGGGGAGTGTGATGTTCTTGCACAAAAACAAAAAACAGAGAGTTCCCCAGAAACAAACCAGTCATGAGTTTTGACTTCCTTCCAAGCAGAGCCTGCACGTTTAGGACTTACCAGTTGAAAACCTCTATGATCTTCAGATGATGACGGAAAAGTAAAAAATAGTATCTCCCCCCACCCATATATATACAACTAAAAATAGAGGGAGGAGAGGAAAACTTACAATCCAGAAAATGCTGATGGGGATCACGATTGACATGGCTCTGTGGAAGAGAAGGACTGTTGGCTGAAGCTACTTAACAAAATCTAAGATCAGAGAGGAAAGGTCCCGGAATTTAACCTGTTTCAATATCTGCTGCTACACATCTTTTGGAAAGACCAATCTCTGATCCAGTTTTAAAATGTTCATATTCTGAGTAAAAAAAAAATCTATGTCCAGATTGATTTAACACTGAAGTACAAGCTTATATTTTCTACAAGGCTTCTGTTTTCATAAAGCATTGTATAAGGCTAGCTTTAAAGAAATGTTACTTTTTAAATTTCTCTTTGCTTTTGACATTGCTGGGAAGGAATCTTATCTCCAGATCCTTTACTTGTCTGAGTTCCTCAGTGTTGTTTATCTTAAACATTGTAAACTCAATTTTATCTGGTGCTGTGGCAGAATGTTATCCTGCAATTCATGACACTCAAACTGTTATGCAGGTGTTGAGAGCAAGACAGAACTTCCTATCTTGAATTAACTGAGTTATCAGTTAATTCAGACTCTACACTGTGTGTGTATATATGTATATGTGTGTGTGTGTGTGAGAGAGAGAAAGAGGCAGAAAGAAAGAAAGAAAGAAAGAAAGAAAGAAAGAAAGAAAGAAAGAAAGAAAGAAAGAAAGAAAGAAAGAAAGAAAATAGCAAGCAAGAGAGAGAGAAGAACCAGGCAAGGAAATGGAGGGGCAGGGAGAAGTTGACTGCCCTTTTCCTGGGGTTGAACAGTACAGTGAAACTAAGGGGCAACAATATGTATAGATGAATTACTCATTAGAAATTGGTACCAATACATGTTTTTTGTCCTGTGAAATAAGAAACACTTCTTGCTGATTCATTTTTCACGTACTCCAAATACTGGAACAAAAGAAAAAAACATCTATGCACATGAGCCACATATATTGTAGCTACAAGAGAGGACTTTATTACATATTTACTTTTAAATTTTTATTTGTTTATTCCCCCTGAGGAACTGAATACTAATGGGGGCTGCCTTTATATGAAATGAAATGCATTTTCCCAGAAAGGAGCTGACTCCTCATCCTAACACAATATCAGAGGGCCAGTAGTGTTGAAGAAGAAACACTCATTCCCTAAGCTTCTGGATTTCCAGCCTCACTTTCTGGGTCTTCTTGTCCCCGGCACCTAATCAAAGAAATGTGTACCATAGGCGCCTTCTGGATCAGCACATTTAGTAGCACCTTGGTATCATTACAAAAGGCAAAAATATGCTGGTACCAGAATATAGTATTACAGGCTCATGCCTGGGGCCGGTGGCTCATGCCTGTAATCCTAGCTAGTCAGGAGCCTGAGATCTGAGGATTACAGTTTACAGCAAGCCCAGGCAGGAATGTCTGTGAGACTCTGATCTCTAATAAACCACACAGAAATCTTGAAGTAGTGCTGTGGTTCAGGTGGTAGAGCCCTAGCCTTGACCTAAAGAGCTGAGGGACAGCTCTGTACAGGCTTATGCCTGTAATTCTACCTATTCAAGAGGCTGAGATTTAAGGATCATGGTTCAACACCTGCCCAAGCTGGAACATTCATGAGACTCTTATCTCCAATTAGTTATAAAAAAACAAACAAACAAAAAAACTGGGAGTTGAGCTGTGGCTCAAGTGGTAGAGCAATAGCCTTGAGCAAGAAACTCAAGAACATCACCCAAGCCTAAGGTTCAAGCCTCAGAACCTACATCAAAACAAACAGCAACAAGAACAACAACAACAACAACAAAACCCCAAACAACAAAAAATAAGGAAAATATAACCCATTTTCAATGAAAGGCGACAGTGACCTAAATGGAACGGCCCATTCTGTTAAACTGCCCAGACCTTGTGCTCTTGGTTCATTTATGGCAAACATTGTGTTAGTCTCTTTGCACATATTTTATTTAAATAGGGTGAACAAAGGATGTGAAGCTCAAAGTACATTTTCCGTCCTAGTTTGAAGATTTTTTTTTCTCTCTCAGTAGTTGATAAGAGAATTCTGCTCCGGAAAATAAAATCATTTATTTCCAGTACTGAAGTATTTGATCTTTATTGTTTTTCCTGCTTCTTTTTCAGAACAGGGGGTGGGGGGGGGAGGGGGGAAAGCAGGGATGGAGACTGGTTAAGGCTTAGGCATCCAGAGAAATTTTTAAACATCTCACTTCATAAAATCAGTGTGTTGGGTCTTTTAAGTTGTAAAGAACAAAAACATGTTCTGAAATTGTAAGGGGAGAGGTTTTTCTTGGGGCCCAAGGGATGTAAGTAACCTGGCAAATTGCCATAGCACTGAAGAAGACCTGGATGAAGACTGTGGTAATCTCCAGGGGAAATGGCAAGTCTGTCCTTTGCAGATTTCTTGTAATCTGTCTTCAGACTTTGCTGTCTGTTCTCTCTTTCTGCTCCACCTCCTTTCACACTATATATCTCATGGGATGGTAATCAGTGGGTGAGTCACCATTCAGTGTGACAAACAGCTGTGGCCTTCTTCCTCTGAGTATTTGATGGGCTCTGGGGCTCCAACTCTAACCAGAAAACCAGCATGGCAGCTTCATGAGCTAGCATGACAGGTCCCCACCATGGGAGAATAGATGGAAAAGGACATCATCCAGCTGGGTGCTGGTGGTTCACATCTATAATCCTAGCTATTTGGCAGGCTGAGATTGGAGAAGCCTGGTTCAAAGCCAGCCCTGGCAGGAACGTTTACAAGACTTACATCCACCACCAAAAAGCCATGAGTAGTTCTGTGGTTCAAGTAGTAGAGTGCCAGCCTTGGGTGAAAATATTAAGGGATAGTGATTAGGCCCTAAATTGAAGCCCAAGTATTCTCTGTCTCTCTCCCTCTCCCTCTCCCTCTCCTTCTCCCTCCCTCCCTCCCTCTCTCTCTCTCTCTCTCTCTCTCTCTCTCTCTCTCACACACACACACACACACACACACACACACATGCACACACACACATGCACACACATACAAAAAGGGCACCATCAATTATAAACCTCTTTATATGTATTATAGAATGCATGCCTTCTTGTTATACATTACATAATGTACATTATATCTAATATAATACATTAATACCAAACACAAATATAATATTAAATAATATACAAACAGAATATGTTCCTATGTAATTATAGTACATATAACCATTCTCTTTTTTTTTTCTGTTCTTAAATATAATTGTTAGTTATGCCTGGTACAGAAAGCTTTTTTTGAATAATTTTTTAAATTGTAAAGATACTGTACAGTGGGGTTACAGTTACATGATTAAGGTAATGAGTACATTTCCTATTGAGCATTATTACCATCTCCTTTATTTTTCCTCTACCATCCCTTCCTTCCCCATCTCCCCAACTCCTCCTCCCCAAGTTGTAAAGTTCATTTTCAACATAGTGTCTTGTACATCTCATTGTTACATGAATCAACCTGTATCCTTGTTTCAGCATTTTGTTATTTCCCTTCCCCTTCCCAAATTAGAAAAATGTTATACAAGATACAGGGCACTGGAATAAAAAACAGGCCTATACCATGGGGGGAAGAACATACAAGAGAAACAAAAAAAATCCACATAGTACATTATAGGTACATTAAAAACAACAATAAGAAAGATAAAACCACTTGTGTCCCTATCTTGGGGTTTGTCTTAGCATCATCTTATATAGTCAAATTTACATAGCTTTTGACCTTTTCTGCTTGTCCCAGACATATACTAGTTATTACAAATAAGAGAACCCATGGGACCTATGTTTCTTTGAGCCTGGCTTACTTCACTTAATATATTTTTTTCTAAGACTTTGCATTTCCCTAACAAATGAGGTGATGTCATTCTTTTTGATGGAGGCTTAGAATTCTCTCTCTCTCTCTCTCTCTCTCTCTCTCTCTCTCTCTCTCTCTCTCTCTCACACACACACACACACACACACACACACATTTTCTTGAGCTTGTTCATCTACTGAGGGGGCATCTGGATTGGTTCCAGATATGGTGTATAATGCTGCAATAAACATAGTTGTGCTGGTAGCTTTAGTATGGCCTTGTTTGTGATCATTTGGGTAAATGCCCAACAGTGGGATTGCTGGGTCATAAGTGAGCTGTATGTGTAGTATTTTGAGGAACCTCTATACTGCTCTCCAGAGTGACTGAACAAGTTTACACTCCCATCAACAATGCAGTAGGGTTCCCTTTTGTCCATATAACCTCCAGCATCTGCTGTTATTACATTTCTTGATTATAGCCATTCTAACTGGGGTGAGGTGGAACCTCAATGTCTTGATTTGAATTTCTTTTATGGCTAGCGAAGCTGAGCATCTTCATGTGTCTATTGGCCATTCTTATTTCATCTAAGTCTTATTTCCTCTCTAAGTCTTTAGCCCACTTATTAAAAATTGGGTGGTTGTTTCTTTAAGAATTTGTTGTTGGGGGATTAATTTTTTGAGTTCTAAGTATATTTTAGATATGAGGCCCTTCCTTGTCTGTTGTCTGACTAGTGAAGATCTTCTCCCAATCCATGGGCTTTCTACTGATCTTGCTAACTATGTCCTTTGCCATGCAAAAGCTCTGCAATTCCATGAAATCCCATTTGTCCAACCTTCCTTTGATTTCTTGTGTTTCTGGGTCTCTATTAAGAAAATTTCGGCCTGTGCCAAGGAGACCTAGGGTTTCTCCTATTCCATCCTGTAATGTTTTCAGAGTGTCTGCTTTGACTCTGAGGTCTTTGATCCATTTGGAGTTGATTCTGGTGCAGGGTGATATATAAGGATCTAGCTTTAACTTTCTACAAGTGTTTAACCAGTTTTGCCAGCACCATTTACTGAAGAGGCTGACTTCCTTCCATTCTATTTTTTTTTAGCTCCTTTATTTAAGATTAGGTGGCTATAGTTCTGGGGGTTCAGTTCTGGGTCTTCAGTTCTATTCCATTGATCCTCAGGTCTATTCTTGTGCCAGTACTAAGCTGTTTTGATTACTGTGAATTGTAGTAGAGTCTGAAATTTGGTATTGATATTCCTCCAGCACTGTTCTTCCTGCTAATGATTGCTTTTGTTATTTGGGGGTCTTTCATTGTTCCAAGTGGATTTTTGGTTTGCTTCTTCTATTTCCTTGAGAATGAGGTTGGGATATTGATAGGCATCACATTGAATTTGTAGATAGCTTTTGGTAGTATTTCTATTTTCACAATGTTGATCCTTCCAATCCAGGATCATGGAGGTTTTTCTACTTCCTTAGTTTTGCTTTAATTTCCTTCTTCAGATTTTTAATGTTTTCATCATGGAGGCCTTCACTTCTTTTGTTAACTCCTAGGTATTTTATTTTTTGTGGAACTATTACAAAAAGAGTTGCTTTCCTGATTTCAGCCATGCTATTCTCATTATCGGCATACAGAAAAACCATTGATTTTTTTTTCCTTTGACAATTGTGGGGCCTGGACTAGGCCTGGGCACTGTCCCCCTGATCTTCTGCTCAAGGCTAGTGCTCGACCACTTGATCCACAGCGCCACTTCTGGCTGTTTCTGCTTATGTGCTGCTGAGGAATCCAGCCCAGGGACTCATGCATGCAAGGCAAGTACTACCATGAGCCACCTTCCCAGCCCAAGCCATTGATTTTTGAGGGTTATTATTATTTTTTTTTACCAGTCATGGGGCCTGAGCTCTGGGCCTGGGCACTGTCCCTCAGCTCTTCAGTTCAAGGCTAGCACTCTACCACTTGAGCCACAGTGCCACTTCTGGCTTTTTCTGCTCATGTGGTGCTAAGGAATTGAACCCAGGGCCTCATGCATGCAAGGCAAGCACTCTACCACTGAGCCACCTTCCCAGCCTTGAGGGTTAATTTTATACGCTATTATTTTGAAACGTTTTGAATCAGCTCAAGTAATTTGGGAGTGGAGTCCATGGGATTCTTTAAATACAAGATCATGTCATCTGCCAAGAGGAAGAGTTTTACTTCATCTTTCCCTATTTGTATCCCCTTTATGTTTATATCTTGTCTTATTGCTGTAGCTAGGCATTCTAATACTAAATTGAGGAGAAGTGGAGAGAGTGGACATTCTTGTGTCATTCCTGAGTTTAAAGGAAATGGCTTTAGATTTTCACCATTAAACATAATGCTGACTGTAGGTTTGTCATATTCAGCCTTTATTGTATTGAGAAATGTTCCATGGATTCCTAATTTTTCCAGCGCCTTCATCGTAAAGGGGTGTTGTATCTTGTCAAATGCTTTTTCTGCATCTATTGAGATAATCATATGGTTCTTATCCTTGCTCTTGTTGGTGTGATGAATTATATTAATTGATTTGCATATAGTGAACCAGCTTTGCATCCCTAAAATGAATACTGTTTGTTCATGGTGTATGATTTTTTTTTTGATGAGTTGTTGAAGTCGATTGGCCAAAATTTTGTTGAGAAGTCTTGCATTGATTTTCATCAAAGAAATAGGTCTATAGTTCTCTTTCTTTGATGAGTTCCTGCCTGGTTTTGGGATGAGGGTTATGATGGCTTCACAGAAAGAGTTTGCTAGTGAATTTTCTCTTTCAATTTTATTGAAGAGGTGGAGGAATACTGTTGTGAGTTCTGCTTTGGAGGCCCTGTAGAATTCTGCTGTAAATCCATCCAGTCCTGGGCTTTTCTTGGGTGGGAGGTGTCTTGTTGCTGTTTATATTTCAATGCTTATATGGGTCTGTTAAGTTGATTGAACTCATCTTGGTTTAGTTTGGACATGTCAATGTTTGCTAGAAATTCTTCCATTTCTTCCAGATTCTCAAACTTGTTAGCATAACGGTTTGAGAAGTATTCCCTTATAATGTTCTGACTCTTGAGTTCTCATCTCTGAGTTTGTTTATTTGAGTGTGTTCTCTTCTTTTTCTGATAAAATTTGCTAAGGGGGGCTGGGAAGATGGCTTAGTGGTAGAGCGCTTGTCTTGCATGCCTGAGGCCCTGGGTTCGATTCCTCAGCACCCATAAGCAAAAGAAAAAAGCCGGAAATGGAGCTGTGGCTCAAGTGGTAGAGCACTAGCCTTGAGCTGAAGAGCTGAAGGACAGCACTCAGGCCCAGAGTTCAGGCCCCACGACCAGACCGCCCCCCCAAAAAAAAAGATTTGGTAAGGGCCTGTCAATTTTGTTAATATTTTCAAAGAACCAACTCTTTGTTCTGTTGATTCTTTCTATGGTTTTTGGACTCTGATTTAATTCTGATTTAGTTGTAATTATTTGTTTCTGTCCACTGGATTGGGTTTAGCTTGCTGCTCTTTTTCAAGGAGCTTCAGGTGTCTCATTAAGTTTTTGTTTTCAGATCTCTCTAATTTGTTGATATAGGAACTCAGAGCTATAAAGTTGCCTCTGAGTACTGCCTTTGCTGTGTCCCAGAGAAGCTGGTAATTTGTGTTCAGTTTTACTAAATATCATGAACCTTTGAATTTCATTTCTAATCTCTTCCATGACCCACTGGCGATTCAACAGTGTGTTACTCAGCCTCCGAGTGTTACAAGATTTTCTTTGGTGGCTTTTGGTATTGAATTCTAATTTTATTCTGAGAGAATGCATGGCATAATTTCAGTGTTTCTGAATTTGGAAAAGTTTTCTTTGTGACCTAAAATGTAGTTGATTTTGGAGAATGTTCCATGTACTGTTGAGAAGAAAGGGCATTCTGATGCTGCTTGGTAAAATAGTCTGTAGATATCTGTTAAGTCTAGTTGGTCTATGCAATTGTTTAGATCCAGGTTTTTCTGTTGAGTTTTTGCCAGGTTGACTTATCCAGCAGTGATATTGGTGTGTTAAAGTACCCAACAATTAATGTCTTTGGATCTATGTGAGATTTGAGGGAAAGTAATGTTTCTTGGACAAATTCAGGTTCTTTGTTATTTGGTGAATAGATATTTAGAATTGTAATATCCTCATGAAGGAGAGATCCTTTAGTTAGTATGTAATGACTTTTTTTAAAAAAATCTCTTATCACTAATTTTAATTTGAAGTCTATTTTATCTGATATTAGGATTACAACTCCAGTCTGTTTATGGGGGCCATTTGCTTGGTAGATTTTATTTCAGGCTTTCACTTTCAGAATATATTTGTTTTGGTGGGCAAGGTTTGTCACTTAAAGGCAGCAGATAGAAGGATCTTGCTTTTTGATCCAAGTAGACAATATATGTTGCTGAATTGGAGAGTTAAGCCCATTAATGTTGAGAGTTAGGATTGAGAGGTGTTTGGTAGTTCCTGCCATGTTATCCACCTTCTTGGGGGCTGTGCCAATTGGGTTCTTCCTATGCTTCTTGGGTTCTCTGTTTGGGGGTTGTTTCTTGGCCTTTATTGTGCTCTTGTTGGTTTTCTATGTGTAGGACATCTTTAAGTATCTTTTTTAGGGATTTTTGGTGGAGATATATTGTTTTAATTTTTCTTTGCTGTGGAAGGTTTTTATTTGTCCTTCCATTATGAAGGAGAATTTAGCTGGGTACTGTATTCTTGAGTGATAGTTGTTGGTCTTTAGGGTGTGGTATACATCTTCCAGACTCTCATTGGTTTCATTGTTTCTGCTGAGAATCTGAAGTTATTCTGATTGGTTTCCCTTTATAGATGATTGATTTTTTTTCACTGAAAGCTTTAAGGAGCCTTTCTTTCATCTGAATTGATCCTATGTGGATTACAATGTGACAATGGGATGTCCCGTTCTAGTCTAGTCTCTGTGGGGTTCTAAAGGCTTCTTGTATTTGAATGGGCCTACCTTTTTTCATGTTTGGGAAGTTCTCTGCTAGGATCCTTTTAAATAAATTTCCTAGATCTTTAACTTCTGTCTTTAGGCACTCCTCTACACCCATTAGCCTTAAATTTGGTTTTCTGCTGGTGTCTTCTATATGTTGAATATATCTATCATATTTCTTAGATTTGTCTTCAGTACTTGTCTGTTCTTTCTATAATGTCTAGGCTGTCTTCAATCCCAGAGTTTTGATCTTCTGCATGGTCTAACCTACTGTCAAGGCTTTCTACTTTGTTTTTTATTTTCTTTCCTTCTAATTGGTCAGATTTGATGGCTTCAAATTCTTTGTTGGCGCTTTGTTTTAGATCTTGTTTGGACTTCTTTACCTCCTTAATTTGGTTTTCAGTGCTCATTTCATTTCAGTGCTCATTCAGTGCTCAAATCCCTTAGTTGATTGGTTATAGTTTCATTGGACTTCCTTTCCTTCTGTTGAGCTTCATTCAGCATTCTGCTTGTGGCCTCCATGGATTCTCCAACTTTCTGTTTGTGGATTCCATGAACGCCTTTATTAATCTTTGTTCTCATCCCACTCACAAAATTCCTCTATCGGTCTTTGATTAGCCTCCTCATGCTCACACATTTCTCTATCACTATCACACAGAGACATTTTCAGGCTTTCAGTCTTTTCATTCATCATGTTTACTAGTACTGTTTGTAGAGCGTTTTGGGAACTCTCTCCTGGATTATTCATTAACTGCTCTGTTGCCTGATTATCATAAGCAGGAGTTGAGATACCTGGTCTTGCCATTTTCTTGTGTTTCTCTGGCTTGTTCTGACCATTTGGGTATGAAAACAAAACCAATTCCACATTAGAACATCATCAACCAGAGCCCTGTAGTTGCACAGATGTTTGAAGTAGTCAAAATGAGTACAGATACAATCTAGTTCAACAGATACAATCTAGTTCAACCACAAAAAACTAGGGATCAATGGACTAAAGAAAACAAAGAAGGAGTCAGCAGATCAGAAATGAATAGGTTTAGGGAGAATTGTGAGAAGAAACTAAGATTAGAGGAATGTTAGGAGGGAAAGTGAGAGAAGTTAAATAACTAGGCCCTAAATTCAGAGAGCATAAAAGGATAGAAAGAAAGGAGAAGAGAGATAAAGAAAAAGGAAAAAATTAAAAATTAAAAAATAAACACTTAAAAATTATTTAAGTATAAGCAAATAATACTACAATTAAAGGAATTAAGGCTGAGAGTTTGAATTGAGTAGTCGATATCTGAGTTAAGTTTGCACACAATGAAGGGTAAGGTCTAATAATCGAAGATGGGTATATATCTGGGGATGAACAGAACAGCAATTAAGTAAGCTAAAAAACATAAAGGACCAAAAGGGAAAAGATTAAACGGGGGCGGGGAGGAGACCTAAAATAAAAACGATGAAAAAAACAGAAAACAATTTAATTTTTAAAAAATTAGGTAGAGGTCTGAGAAGGTGGTTCAGTGATAGAGTGCTTGCCCTGCGTGCACGAGGCCCTGGGTTCAATTCCTCACACCACATAAGCAGAAAAAGCTGGAAGTGGTGCTGTGGCTCAAGTGGTAGAGCACTAGACTTGAGCTGAAGAGCTGAGGGACAGCACCCAGGCTCAGAGTTCAGGCTCCACAACCAACCCCTCCCCCCCAACAAAATAATATTAAAGAAAAATAAAAGAAAAAAATAGGTAGAAAAAAAGAATTCTTCAATTTTTTTTGGAGGGGAGGGGACAGATCTTGTGTCTCTCCTGTGTCCCTAACCAGTCTCTTGGTGGAGTCTCTGGTTTGCTTGTGGTGTTTGGTTTTCCTGTGGCTTGATTGGTTTCTTAAATCAGTTTGAGCAGGCAGAATGAAGCTCTGCCTTACCAGGGACTTTATGAACCTCCTCACAGGGTAGTTCACTGGGAGGGTGATCTGCTTTGAGTATCACAAAATAGGGAGATGACTATTTCCTCTAGCTTGGAGTTGCTGTGATGGGGCTAGATTGTGGGGCTAGGGTTGAGGCCTGTCAAAAATCAGTAGCTTTTCCCTGAGGGTCCAGTTTCTGAGACACTCACACAATCCAGCCTGGAGCCATTCTCAGGCTGAGTTTCCAATTGTTTTTCTTTTACCCTCCTGCAACTTGAGTTACTGCCAGTGCTATGGAGCAGTGGGGCAGCTTCTGGCTCTGTTTACCCAGTGAAGAAAGTCACCCTGCCCTGGGTGGAGCTTGCTGTGCTTAGGAAGGGCAATTTTCATGGTGCAGGGGGGGGGCAGGTGGTTGGGAGTGGAGATGTAGCTGAGCCGTGCAGGTCAGGTTCTTTTGACGTGTTGAATGGCTCCTATTGTCTTCTTCCAAGGCCTAAATTATGTGCTAGATGCTCTGGCCAGGTGTTTGTCAGTTTCAAAGATGGAGTTCTTCTCAGAAGGTGGAGGAGGGGCTACCTTCCCACCACTGCTCCATGAGAAGGAGTGAGGATGTCTTGTGGGGTCCTCATGCCTTTCCCTTGGTTTCTGGGCCATCCATGGTCTGCGAACGTCTGTGGTCAGTAGGATGAAGATTTCTGCTCCTTGTAGTTTTTGCTGGCAGTGAGTAGAATCCACTTGTACACCATCTCTGGTGCCTTTGTCCCTGGCTCTGTCTGTTGATATGGCAGCAGTGGCAGCAGCAGCTGCTGCGGCCACCGCTGGGGACACCAGCAAGTACATGAATCTGTCTTCTTAACCAAGCTGCTTGAATTTTTCCTCTCTGGCCAAACTCTCTGTACTATGATAGCACATTTTGTGTGATTTTCTAGCCTTGGACTTTTCACTGGAACACTAAAACTGGTTTCTACATGAGAGCTTATTTAGCCCCCAGTTTCTTCTACACCATCTTTCTCTGGACTCTACAGAAAGCTTTTGATTCATGGTACCATAATTAGCAGAGGAACCTGTGACACTCTGCTTGTCATACTCATGCTTTGCTGAGAGTAGAGGAGGGTCAGGCACACTTGGGGCAATGATCCACTTCCCCAGCCCTGTCCTGCACATCTGTAAAGCTCTAGTCAGTTGTTCTTTGTAAAAATGGTTTGGAAAGCTTGACTTAGCACTGTCAGTATTAATTGTTACTAGATGCATATTCAGATCAGCTTTAAAAATCTGTAAAATATGTTCAAGATGCTATGTCGAAAAACAAACTTTACAACTTTGGCGGGGAGGGGGTAGAGGCAGGATCATAAGGGGAAACAAAGGAGTCGGCAACAATGCTTGGTAAGAAATGGACTCATTACCCTGCTCATGTAATTGTAATCTCTCTGTACGATATTTTCACAATAAAAAACTTATTAATAAAAATAATAAAAATTTTAAAAAAGCTATAAAACGGACTTTGGAAAATGTGTGTGTGTGTGTGTGTGTGTGTGTGTGTGTGTGTGTGTGTGTGTGTGTGTGTGTGTGTGTGCATTTTTGGAAATGTGTGCCTGTATTCTATAAATCTATAAATGCTTGGGTGGTATGAATAGCATCATCATCTCAATGCTGTCAAATACAACTTTAATTGTTTAAATTTAATTTTGACTTAATTTAGTTTGAATTTGAATTTTCTGTGTGTATGGTACTGGGATTGAACTCAGGATCTTGCACTTGCTAGACAGGCACTATGCAACTTTTGCACTGTTTATCTGTTAGATAGGGTCTTGTCTGGGCCATCCAGGGCTACAACCTTCCTACATGCCATTGAGGATGACAACTGTGGGCTACTATACACATCCTGTGTTTCCCTATTGCTGGCACATACCATGATGCCCAGCCATTGGTTGAGATGAAGGTTTTGCCTTGACTGGTATCTAACTGTGATCCCTTTATCTCTGACTTCCAAGTAGCTAGGATTACAGGTTTGAACCATCACTGGCTCATATTAGATACCAAGAATAAATAATGCACTGGTTTACTTGCAATGAAATCTATGAACCAGGTGCTGTTGGCTCACACTTGTAATTCTAGTTCCTCAGGAGGCTGAGATCTGAGGATTGCAGTTCAAACAACCCAGGCAGGAAAGTCCAAGAAACTCTTATCTCCAATAAACTACTCAGAAAAAGCCAGAAGTGGCATTGTGGCTCAAGTGATAGAATGCTAGTCTTGAGCACAAAGAGGCTCAGGGACAATGCCTAGGCTCCAAGTTCAAGTCCTAGGACCAGTAATCAATTAATCAATCCTTTAAATTGAGATCCATTAGTCAAGAAGGAGTGGAAAAAGAACAAAATCATATTTCTACCAGAAAGAATCAGAATGACAAAAACATAAAACATGTGTTTAATATGTAAGGAATAAAAATACACAGTAAGAGATTCAGAGCAGGTATAAGACTGGAGATAGAGATGAATCAGATGTGTTGGAAGTGGGCAAGAGGATTCCTTTATGGAAGGGGTAATGGGAAGAAAAGATGGGGAACAAAGACTTTTAAGATGCTTCATTATTATGTGATATTGTCCTAACTCTCAACTGCTTCATGTATTTTCTGAAGATATTGAATAAAATTTATACCTAAACAATAAATACACTAGAAGGTAGTCCCCAAGTGAACCATATTATTTGGATTATACGTGTGTGTGTGTGTGTGTGTGTGTGTGTGTGTGTGTGTGTGTGTGTGTGTGTGTGTGTGTGTGTTGTTGGTGCTGGGGCTTAAACTCAGGGCCTAGGTGCTGTCTCTGAGCTTTTGTACTTGAGTGACAGCTCCACTCCCATCTTTCTGGTGATTAATCTGAGATAAGAGTCTTATGGACTTTCCTGCCTTGGCTGGCTTTAAGCTACAATCCTCAGACCTCAGACTCTTGAGTAGCAAGGAGTACAGACATGTTAGGTTTGGGTGTACCTTTAAAACTATCACTGAGTTGAAAGATGTTTACTGAGCAGGTATCATATGCTTTGCTCAATTCACATTATTTTGCATATCATGCAGCAACACAGCAAAAAAGAGGTAATATCACTGGTTTGTAATGGAAGAAACTGAGGCACAGAAAGAAAACTGTAAGGCAAGTGTTCTAAACTTTTATCTTATTGGAGTTATCTGGAAGAGTTATTATCATTAATATTATTAATAATTACTATTACTTTATTATTAATTATTGGTGGTGCTGAGATTGGAACTCAGAGCCCTTCACTTGCTAAGCTGGTACTCTATCATTTGAGGCTTACTCCAGCTTGTTTTGCTTTTAATTATTTTTCTGAATAGGATCTTATATTTAGGCTTGGCTTGGCCTAAACTATGATCACTTTATTTACACTCCCATGAATGGGAGGCATAAACCACTATCTTCTTCTGGGACCTTGAAAATTTTTATCCCCATTAAGCTGGCTTCCAATTTCAACGGGCCCCATCTTTGCCTCTTCAATAGCTGGAATTCCAGGTGTGACTCACAAGTGTGATAGGGTACAGAAAATGTACATAGGGTAAGACATGTTTTCTGCTGCTCTTTTAGGAAGGTTGGTTTGACAGTTTCCAAAAGTGTAGATGTCTTCACACTGTGGTATGAAATACAATGTTTAGTTACAGTTTAAGATCCATTAAGAGCCAGGTGCTGGTGGCTCACACCTATAATCCTAGCTTTTCAGGAGGCTGAGACCTGAGGATCACAGCTCAAAGCCAGTACAGGCAGGGAAATCCATGAGACTCTTATCTCCAATAAACCCGCAGAAAACGAGAAGTAGTGCTGTGGTTCAAGTGGTAGAGTGCTCACCTTGAGCTGAAGAGCTGAAGGAACAGAGCCCAGGCCCAGAGTTCAAGCCCCATGACTAGCCAAAAAAAAAAAAAAAAAGATGACATTAAGTAAAAAGGAATCACTTTCTAAGAACCTTTTTCCTATTTGATATTTTTTTATTTTTTGGTAAATTTTATTATAAAAATACTGTACAGAGGAGTTACATTTACATGAGCAAGGTGTATGAGTACATTTCCTATTAAGCATTGTTGATCTCTTTTCTAAATATGGATTCAGCCATTTACTCATTCCTCTTTAAGTTATTTTTTTATTTTTATTTTTTGTGAAAATACTGTACAGAGGGGTTACAATTACATGGGCAAGATAATGAGTACATTTCTTATCAAGCATTGTAGCCTCCTCATTTGTTTCCCCTTCCCATCCCATCCTTCCCCCTTCTGTCTCCCCCAGCTCTCCCCCCCCACCAAAGTTGTAAATTTCGTTTTCGACATACGACTTGTACGTCTCATTGTTGCAATGGTTCCACCTGTATCCTTTTTTAAATGATTTGTTTTTCCCCTTCCCCTCCACAAATTATAACAACATCAAATACAGTGAAAGCAGGGGTTATACCATGGGGGAGGGACATACAAAGCAACAAAGAAATCATCTTATAAATGTGTTAGAAACAATCGCATGAAAGAAAAAAAAACATTTGAATACATATTTTAGACTTCATTTCCCTAACATCAACTTATCTGATCTCTTCTGCTTGACTCAGATATATACTAGTTATTGCAAATAAGGGAAACTATGGGACCTATGTTTCTTTGGGCCTGGCTTACTTCACTTAATATAATTTTTTCCAAATCTTTCCATTTTCTAACAAATGGGGCAATGTCATTCTTTCTGATGGAGGCATAGAATTCCATTGTGTATATATACCACATTTTCTTTATCCATTCATCTACTGAGGGGCATCTGGGTTGGTTCCATATCTTAGCTATGGTAAATAATGTTGCAATAAACATAGTTGTGCTGGTAGCTTTAGTGTGGTCTTGTTTGTGAACATTTGGGCAAATGCCCAAAAGTGGGATTGCTGGGTCATAGGGGAGCTCTATGTGGAGTCTTTTGAGGAACCCCCATACTGCTTTCCAAAGTGCACAAGTTTACACTCCCACCAACAATGTAGTAAGGTTCCCTTCTGTCCACATCCCCTCCATAATCTGTTGTTATTAGAGTTCTTGATTATAGTCATTCTAACTGGGGTGAGGTGGTATCTCAATGTTTTGATTTGCATTTCTTTTATGGCTAGGGAGGTTGAGCATTTCTTCATGTGTCTATTGGCCATCCTTCTTTCCTCTTCAGAGAAGTTTCTCTTTAGCCCACTTATTTATTGGGCAGTTGTTTCTTTGAGGATTTGTTGTTGGGGGATTTACTTTTTTGAGTTCCAAGTGTATTTTAGATATGAGACTCTTGTCGGTTGTATGGCTAGTGAAAATCTTCTCCCAATCTGTGGGCTTTGTATTGATCTTGCTAGCTATATCCTTTGCCATGCAGAAGCTCTGCAATTTCATGCAGTCCCATTTGTCGAACCTTTCTTTGATTTGTTGTATTTCTGGGTCTCTATTAAGAAAATTTCGGCCTGTGCCAAGGGGAACTGGAGTTTCTCCGATTCCATCCTGTAATGTTTTCAGGGTGTCTGCTTTGACTCCGAGGTCTTTGATCCATTTGGAGTTCATTCTGGTGCAGGGATCTAGCTTTAGTTTTCTACAAGTAGTTAACCAATTTTGCCAGCACCATTTACTGAAGAGGCTGTCTTTCTTCCATTCTATTGTTTTAGCTCCCTTATCAAAGATTAGATGGCTATAGGTCTTTGGGCTCATTTCTGGGTTTTCAATTCTATTCCATTGGTCCTGAGGTCTGTTCTTGTGCCAGTACCAAGCTGTTTTGATTACTGTGGCTTTGTAGTAGAGTTTGAAATTTGGTATTGATATTCCTCCAGCACTGTTCTTTCTGTTAAGGATCGTTTTTGCTATTCGGGGTCTTTTATTGTTCCATATGAATTTTTGGATTGCCTCTTCTATTTCCTTGAAGAATGAGGTTGGAATATTGATAGGTATCGCATTGAATTTGTAGATAGCCTTGGGAAGTATTGCCATTTTCACTATGTTGATCTTTCCAATCCAGGAGCATGGGAGTTTTTGCCACTTTTTAAGTTCTGTTTTGATTTCCTTTTTCAAGTTTTTAAAGTTTTCATCATAGAGGTCCTTCACTTCTTTGGTTAAGTTAATTCCTAGGTATTTTATTTTTTGTGGGGCTATTATGAATGGAGTTGCTTTCCTAATTTCATCCACACCTTTCTCATTGTTGGCATACAGATAAGCCATTGATTTTTGAGGGTTAATTGTATAACCTGCTACTTTGCCAAAGTTTTGAATCAGCTTGAGTAATTTGGGAGTGGAGTCCGTGGGATTCTTTAAATACAAGATCATGTCATCTGCAAAGAGGGACAGTTTTACTTCTTCCTTCCCTATTTGGATCCCCTGTATGTTTGCATCTTGTTTTATTGCTGTAGCTAGGCATTCTAATACTAGATTGAAGAGAATTAGAGAGAGTGGACATCCTTGTCTCATTCCTGAGTTAAAAGGAAATGGCTTTAGTTTTTCACCATTATGTATAATGCTGGTTGTAGGTTTGTCATATACAGCCTTTATTATATTGAGCATTTCAGATTTTTTTCAGTTCCCAAACATACAGGCATTTTGACTCACGACAGGAATCCTGCAAACTGAAGAGGCTGAGATTTTGGATTGCAGTTCAGCATGAACACAGACAAATCTGCCGGATTCATATCACCAATTTACTAGCAAATAATTGGAACTGGAGGCATGTCTCAAGTGGTAAAGTGCCAATCATGAAAAAAAATATTGAATAAGAGCTAAAAGCCTTGAGTTTAAGCCACAGGACACACACACACACACACACACACACACACACACACACACACACACACACACACACACACACACACACACACACACACGAAATGTTTCATAAAAGGAAGATCAATTTTTCACTCAGAACCTTGACAGACAATGGCATCTACTTAGGATTTAAGGATATTATCATTTGAAAACTGTTTCCTTTTTATGGTTACTTCTCATTTATGTCACTTCTTTTGTAATGTTGAAAAGTTTTCTTTAAATACATATTTTTTGAAAAATGTATAAAGTTTTCTTTAAAACAAGCTTTTTGACTTTCAAAAAAAGAGAGTTTCATACAACTATGAAAAACACTAATGTAGTAGGTAATATTCTGAGGTGGTGGAGAAAGAACAGCCCTGGCCTTTGAGCCATTGCTCTAATGGGTCATTACCACAGACCTCTTGCACTTCTAAAAGACCATCTAGCCCTTCCCAGTTCCTTCACTAGTGCTTTCAGTCTTCCTTGGCTCTCTTACTGCTTCTCCATCTCCCCTCTGGTGTCTAATGTCTGCGATGTGGGTATCTTAGCACTGCATTTCCATCCTAGGCTTGTATTCAGTCCATTAAAAAGTAAAGCAAGGTTCCTGGGTTAATATGGGGTAGAAACACATTCACCCCCAGGAGACTCATTTTGCAATGCAGTATATGGTTCTTTAAAAAAATTGTTATTATAAAAGTGATGTATAGAAGGGTTACAGTTACCAAAGTCAGGTAGAGTACACTTCATTTCTGGACAATGTCACCCCTTCCCTCTCAATTTTTCCCTCAAGTTACATGGTTCATTTTCAACAGAGTGTCAAATGAGTGTTACTGATGCATTTGTTTACCCTTTGTCCCTCCATTTCTGGGCATGTACTTGCTTTCCAAAGATAGACATTTGAACAAACAAGACAAAAAGAAAAAAAAACAGCAATGAAGGGAAATAAACCTCTTGTCTCCATTTCCTGGAGTTCATTTCAATAAATACTTTACATGGTCAGATGCACATAGCTATTGCATATTTGTGTTCCTCTCCTAAGAATATCCTCTTTGTTCTCACTGTGACTAAATGTCTATAGTCCTATATAATTTATCACATCCCAGGATATTTTTTTTTAACCATTCAGTGTGTTTACTTGAAGATTTAGAAGCACTTGCTAGCTATTACAAATGAGGGAAGCTATGTAACCTATGTTTCTCTGAGTCTGGCTTGCTTTACTTAATATACTTTTTTCCCCAAGCCTTTCCATTTCCTTATGAATGTTGTAATATCATTCTTTCTGATGGAAGCATAGAATTCCATTGTGTATGTGTATGTCTGTGTGTGTGTGTGTGTGTGTGTGTGTGTGTGTGTGTATCATATTTTCTTGATCCATTCATCCACTAAGGGGCATCTGGGTTGATTCCATATCTTGGCTATGGTAAACAATGCTGCAATGAACATGGTTATAGTGGTAGCTTTAGTGTGGTTTGTTTGTGGTCAATTGGATAAACGCTCAGGAGTGGAATTTCTGGGTCATAGGGAAGCTCTATGTTTGGACTTTGGAGAAATCTTCATACTGTTTTCCAGAGTGGTTGAACAAGTCTACATTCCCACCAACAGTGGCCACATGCACTTTTCATTATTGTTACTTTTGTTATTGTTAGTTTGTTATTTGCTATTTTTAGTTTTCTTGATAATGACCATTTTGTTATTGTTAGTTTTTGTTATTGTAAATTTTTGTTATTATTAGTTTTTTTATAATGGTTATTCTAGCTGGGGTAAGGTGGAATTTCAAAGTTCTAATTTGCATTTCTTTTATCACTAGAGATGTTGAATATTTCTTCATGTGTATATTGGCCATTTTTACTTTTCTTCTGGCACATCTCTCTTTATGTCTTTAGCCCATTTATTAATTGAGTTGTTTCTTTGAGGGTTCATTTTTGGGAGGTTTAATTTTTTGAGCTTTAAGTATATTTTGAATATTAGGCTCTTGTCTCTTCCATAGCTGGTAAAAGTATTCTCCTGCTCTGTGGAATTTCTATTTAAATTGTTACCTATGTCCTTTGTCATGCAGAAAATTTTAAGTTTGATAGCTTTCTTTCTTTCTTTCTTTCTTTCTTTCTTTCTTTCTTTCTTTCTTTCTTTCTTTCTTTCTTTCTTTCTTTCTTTCTTTCTTTCTTTCTTTCTTTCTTTCTTTCTTTTCTTTCTTTGTTTTTGCCGGTTGTGGGGGCTGTACTCTGGGCCTGGGTGCTGTCCCTCAGCTTTTTAGCTCAAGGCTAGCACCCTACCACTTGAGCCACTGCACCACTTCCAGTTTTTTTCTGCTTGTGTGGTGCTGAGGATCGAACCCAGGGCCTTGTGCATGTGACGCAAGCACTCTACTACTGAACCAACTTCCCAGCCCTGATAGTTCTTTCTCAAATGTAAATTACAATGAAAGAAGTAAGAGGGGAAAAGGCCTCTTGTGCACAGAGACATTTTTCAGAATCCCTGTGCTAGACACAGGAGAAGACCTTGTTGGCTCCCTCCCTCCAACGAGGGTGCTTTAATGGAAAAATTTTATTTTTCCTGATGTGATTAAGTTATGAATCTCTAGATATTATATTCAATTATCTGAATGGACTCAATGACATTGTTATCATGAGAGTCCTTATAAGAAGGTGGCAGAATCAAAGACAAAGATGACAGTAACCTAAAACCAGAGGTTGGAATGACAAACTTTGAAGACAGAAAAAGAAGGACTCCACATCAGGGACTTCACGGAGCCTTTAGGGAAATTTCTTCCCTGATACCACTTTCTTGACTCACTTAGACTTCTGACATCTACAGTGAAGTTAACAAATCTGTTTTGTTTTGAGCCATCAGTTTTTGTCAACTTGTACAGCATCCATCAGAAGCGAATACACCAGATTTTCCGGGAAGATGGCGGAGGAGAAGCTGGAGGCTAAACAAGCTCTTGCATAGAAAGCAGTTTTAGTGTTCCAGTGAACAGTCCTAGGCCAGAGAATAACACCAAGTGTGCCATTACTGTACAGAGAGTTTGGCCAGAGAGGGAAAAATCCAGGCAAGGAGACAGATCTGAGCACTTGCTGGCAGCTGTGGCTGCAGCTGTAGCAGCAGCGGCAGCAGTTGTAGCCACCATACTTGCAACACAGAGAGTCCAGGGAAAAAGGTGCCACATGCAGCAGGAGAATGGATTCTACTCAACATCAGCAAGAACTGACAAGGAGCAGATATCTTCATCCTGCAGATTGCAGACCAGAGATGACCCAGGATCCAACACTCCAGCGTGAGTAGAAGCCTGACATCCTCACTCCTTCTTAGGGAGTAGAGTAGGGAAGGCTGCCCCTCCCTGCCCCCACCACTGGAGATCTCCATTTTTGATACAAACAAAGTCGACTGTGCAGTTAGCTCCAACTCAGGCCCTGGAAGAAAACAAGAGTTATTTAGCAGGTCACAGGAACCTGACCTGACCTGTCAGGCTCAACTCCACCCAGGGGAAAGTCACACAGCCCAGGCAGAGGAACTCCGCCTCCCAGAGGAGGGGCTTTCTTCACTAGGTAAACAGAGCCAGAGGTTGCCCTTCCCTACAGAAGCCTAGTCAATCAGTTGAAATTCAGTATGGCTCCAGGCTGGGCTCTGTGAGCGTTTCTGGAGCTAGACCCTCAGGGAAAAGCTACTGTTTGCTGAAAGGCCTCAACCCTACCCAAAACCTAGCCTCATCACTGCATCTCCAAACTAGAGGAAACAGTCATCTCCCTCTTTTGTGATACTCAAAGCAGATCTCCCTCCCACTGAACTAGCCTGGGAAGGAGGATCTGGGTAAAACAGAGCATTTTTCTGCCTGCTCAAACAAACTGACTTAAGAAACCAATCAAGCCACAGGAAAACCAAACACCACAAGCAGACCAGAGACTCCACCAAGAGACTGGTTACAGACACAAGGGAGATACAGGATCTTCCCATCACCCCCCCCCCAAAAAAAATCAAAGAACTCCTTTTTGTATCTTAAAATTTTTTTTAATTTAAACAATTGTTTTCTATTAATCTTTTTTTTCCTCTCCTAATTTTTATTTTAGGTGTATATGTGCATGTGTGCTTTTTAAAAAATCTCTATTGACCTTTTGGTGCTTTTTTTCTTTTCTTTTTTCTTTTCTTTTTTTTTCTCTTTCTTTTTTGCAAGACTTGATTGCTGTTCTGTTCATCCCCAGTTATATACCTGTCATCAATTATTAAACCTTATCCCCCATTGTGTACACATTTAATCCAGAAATTTATTACTCAATTCACAACCTCTTAGGCTTAAATTCTTTAATAGCAGTATTATCTCTTTATAACTATATAATTTTTAAACAATTTTTGTTTTTCCATTTTTTCTTGTTTTTTTTCTCTTTTTTAATCTCTCTCCTATTATTCTGTCCAATTCATTTTCCTCTCTGAGATTAGGACTTGGTTAAATTCACTCTCCTTTTGCCTCTCCACATCCCTCTGATCCTATTTTCCCCCACATTTATCCATAAACCTAACAATTTCTGGTTTGCCAAATTCTTCCTTTCTGTTCTTAGCCCATTAATCCATAGTTGTTTGATATTGAGTAGATTGTATCTGTTGATTTAGATTGTATCTGTAGCCTTTTGACTGTGCAACTATAGGACTTTGGTTGATGCTTGCCTTAAAATAGTGTTCTAGCAAAAAATTGGTGTTACTTTGATACCAAATGGGCAGAACAAGCTGGAAAAACACAAGAAAAATGGCAAGTCTGGGTATCTCAACTCCCACTCATGATAATCAGGTGACAGAACAGTTAATGAATAATCCAGAGGAGAGTTCCCAAAGAGCTCTACAAACTCTTCTGGAACATGGTGAATGAAAAGATTGAAAACCTGCAAAAGACTCAGTGTGAGTGTGATAGGGAGAGAGAGGAGGCAAACCAAAGATCAATACAGGAATCTCATGAGCGTGAGGAAGCTACTCAAAGATTGATACAGGAATTGTGTGAGCAGGTTGAGAACAGTCAAAGAGAAATAAAGGAATTGCATGAGCTGGCAGAGAACAGTCAAAGAGAAAGACAGGAATTGCATGAGCAGGCTGAGAACAGACAAAGAGAACTACAGGAATTGTGTGGACGTGAGGAAGCTAATCAACGAGTAATACAGGAATTGCAAGATTCTGGATGAGAACAGACAATAGAGGCATTCATTGAATCCATAAACAGACAGCTGAAAGAATTCAGGGCGACCACAAAGGGAATGCTGAATAGAACCCAACAGAAGGAAGGGGAGTCCAAGGAAACCATAACCAATCAACTAAGTGATTTGAGAATAAGCACTGAACACCAAATTAAGGAAGTAAAGAAGTTCATACAAGACCTAAAACAAAGCTCCTACAAAGAATTTGAAGAAATAAAAAACAAAATAGAAAGTCTTGACAGTAGGTTAGATCATGCATAGGATCGAATCTTGGGGACTGAAGACAGCATAGATATTAAAGAGAAAGAACATACAACTATCCAAGACAAATCCAAGAAATATGACAGATCTATTCAACATTTGGAAGACACCATCAGAAGGCCTAATCTGAGGATAATGGGTGTAGAGGAGCACCTAGAGACAGAAGTAAATGGTCTAGGAAATTTGCCTAACAGGATCTTAGCAAAGAACTTCCCAAACATGCAAAAGTTAGGCCTATTCAGATACAAGAAGCTTTTAGACCCCCAAATAGACCAGAAGAGAACAGGACATTCCACCATCACATTATAATCCACACAGGATCAATTCAGACCAAGGAAAAGACCCTTAAAGCTGTCAACGAGAAAAAAATCAATCACCTACAAAGGGAAATCAATTAGAATCACCTCAGATTTCTCAGCAGAGACAATTAAAGCAAGATGAGCCTGGAATGATGTATGCTATGCCCTAAAGACAACTATCAACCAAGAATACTGTACCCAGCTAAACTCTCCTTCATAACCGAAGGTCAAATAAAAACTTTCCATAGCAAAGAAAAACTGAAACAACATATCTCCACCAAACCAGCCCTACAAAAGATACTGAAAGATATCCTACACATAGAAATACCAACAAGACCACAATAAAGGCCAAGAAACCACACCCAAACTGAGAATCCAAGAACCATAGAAAGAACCCAGTTGCCACAGTCCCCAAGAAGGTGGATAACATGGCAGGAACTCCCAAATACCTCTCAGTCCTAAATCTCAGCATTAACAGACTTAACTCTCCATTTAAGCGACATAGACAGTCTAGTTAGATCCTTCTATCTGCTATCCTCAGGAGTCATACCTTGCCCATAAAAACAAACAACTATTGAAAGTGAAAGCCTGGAACAAAATCTACCAAGCAAATGGCCCCCATAAACAGGCAAGAGTTGCAATACTAATATCAGATAAAAATAGACTTCAAATTAAAATTAGTGAGAAGAGATAAAGAAGGTCGTTACATACTAATTGGGGGATCTCTCCTCCTGGAGAATATTACAATTTTAAATATCTATTAGCCAAACAACAGAGCACCCAAATTTATCCAAGAAACACTACTTTCCCTCAAATCTCACATAGATCCAAAGACATTAATTTTTGGGGACTTTAACACACTACTATCCCCACTATATAGATCAACTTGGCAAAAACTCAACAGAGAAACTGCAGATCTAAACAACTGCATAGATAAACTAGATTTAACAGACATCTACCAAATACTTCACCCAGCAGCATCAGAATACACGTATTTCTCAGCAGCACATGGAACATTTTCCAAAATAGATCACATTTTAGGTCACAAAGCATACTTGTCCAAATTCAGAAACATTGAAGTTATACCATGAATTCTCTCAGACCACAAGGGAATAAAATTAGAACTCAACATCAAAAGCCACCAAAGAAAGTCCTGTAAAACATGGAGGTTGAACAATATACTGTTGAACCATCAGTGGGTCATGGAAGAGATTAGAAACAAAATTCAAATGTTCATGCTATTCAACAAAAATGAACACACAAATTACCAGCTCATCTGAGACATAACAAAGTCAGTACTCAGAGGCAAGTTTATAGCTCTGAGTTCGTACATCAACAAATTGGAGAGATCTGAAACCAACAATTTAATGAGACATCTGAACCTCCTTGAAATAGAGCAGCAAAGTAAACCCCAATACAGTAGATGGAAAGAAATAATTAAAATTAAATCAGAATTAAACGAATTAGGATACCAAAAAAACCATAGAAAGAATCAACAAAACAAAGAGTTGGTTCTTCAAAAAAATTAACAAAATTGACAGACCCTAGGCAAGTCTTATCAGAAAAAGAAGAGAACACACCCAAATAAATAAACTAAGAGATGAGAATAATGAAAACATCACCACAGAAACAAAGTTCAGAACATTATAAGGGAATACTTCTCAAACCTTTATGCTAATAAGTTTCAGAACTTGGCAGAAATGGATCTTTTCCTAGCAAATCTCCACATGCCCAAACTAAACCAAGATGAATTAAACCATCTTAACAGACCCATATGAAGCATTGAAATAGAAACAGCAATAAGAGACCTCCCATCTAAGAAAAGCCCAGGACATGATGGATTTACAGGGGAATTATAAAAGACCTTCACAGCAGAGCTCACACCAATACTCCTCCAACTCTTCAGTGAAATTGAAAGAGAAAGTTCACTACCAAACTCTTTCTATGAAGCCATCATAACCCTCATCCCAAAACCAGGCAGGGACTCATCAAAGAAAGAGAAATATAGACCCACTTCATTGATGACCATTGATGCAAAACTCAACAATTTTGCCAATTGACTTCAACAACTCATCCAAAAAAAATCATATACCTCGATCAAACAGGATTCATTTCAGGGATGTAGAGCTGGTTCAATATACACAAATCAATTAATATAATTCATCACATCAACAAGAGCAAGGATAAGAACCACATGATTATCTCAATAGATTCAGAAAAAGAATTTGACAAGATCCAACACCCCTTTATGATGAAGGTTCTGGAAAAATTAGAAATCCAGGGAACATTCCTCAACACAAGAAAGGCTGAATATGTCAAACCTACAGCCATTAATATACTTAATGGTGAAAAACTAAAGCCATTTCCTTTTAACTCAGGAATGAGACAAGGATGTCAGCTCTCTCCACTTCTCTTCAATTTAGTATTACAATGCCTAGCTACAGCAATAAGACAAGATGCAAACATAAAAGGGATACAAATAGGGAAAGATGAAGTAACACTCTCCCTCTTTGCAGATGACATGATCTTGTATTAAAAGAATCCCATGGACTCCACTCCCAAATTACTCAAGCTGATTCAAAACTTTGGCAAAGTAGCAGGTTATAAAATTAACCCTCAAAAATCAATGGCTTTTCTGTATGCCAACAATGAGAAAAGTGTGGATGAAATTAGGAAAGCAACTCCATTTGTAATAGCCCCACAAAAAATAAAATACCTAGGAATTAACCAAAAAAGTGAAGGACCTCTACAATGAAAACTTTAAAAGCTGAAAAAGGAAATCAAAATGGAACTTAGAAAGTGGAAAAACCTCCCATGCTCCTGGATTGGAAGGATCAACATCATGAAAATGGCAATATTTCCCAAGGCTACCTACAAATTCAATGTGATACCTATCAATATTCCAACCTCATTCTTCAAGGAAATAGAAGAGGCAATCCAAAAATTCATATGGAACAATAAAAGACCCCGAATAGCAAAAACGATCCTTAACAGAAAGAACAGTGCTGGAAGAATATCAATACCAAATTTCAAACTCTACTACAAAGCCGAAGGAATCAAAAGAGCAAGCTTGGTACTGGCATAAGAACAGACCTCAGGACCAATGGATAGAATTGAAAACCTAGAAATAAGCCCATAGACCTAGAGCCATCTAATCTTTGATAAGGGAGCTAAAACAATAGAATGGAAGAAAGACAGCCTCTTCAGTAAATGGTGCTGGCAAAATTGGAAACTATTTGTAGAAAACTAACGCTAGATTCTTATATATCACCCTGCACTACAATCAACTCCAAATGGATCAAAGACTTCGGAGTCAAAGCAGACACTCTGAAAACATTACAGGACAGAATAGGGGAAACCCTAGGTCTATTTGGCATAGGCCGAAATTTTCTTAATAGAGGTCAAGAAACACAACAAATCAAAGAAAGGTCGGACAAATGGGATTGCATGAAGTTGCAGAGCTTCTGCATGGCAAAGGACATAGTTAGCAAGGTCAGTAGAAAGCCCACGGATTGGGAGATGATCCTCACTAGCCATACAACGGACAAGGGTCTCATATCTAAAATATACCTGGAACTCAAAAAAGTAAATCCCCCAACAACAAATCCTCAAGGAAACAACTGCCCAATAAATAAGTGGGCTAAAGAGAAACTTCTCTGAAGAGGAAAGAAGGATGGCCAATAGACATATGAAGAAATGCTCAACCTCCCCAGTCATAAAAGAAATGCAAATCAAAACAACAATGAGATACCACCTCACCCCAGTTAGAATGGCTACTATAATCAAGAACTCTAATAACAACAGATTATGGAGGGGATGTGGACAGAAGGGAACCTTACTGCATTGTTGGTGGGAGTGTAGATTTGTTCAACCACTTTGGAAAGTAGTATGGAAGTTCCTCAAAAGGCTCCACATAGAGCTCCCCTATGACCCAGCAATCCCACTTTTGGGCATTTGCCCAGATGATCACAAACAAGACCACACTAAAGCTACTGGCACAACTATGTTTATTGCAGCAATATTTACCACAGCTAAGATATGGAACCAACCCAGATGCCCCTCAGTAGATGAATGGATCAAGAAAATGTGGTATATATACACAATGGAATTCTATGCCTCCATCAGAAAGAATGGCATTGCCCCATTTATTAGGAAATGGAAAGCCTTGGAAAAAATTATATTAAGTGAAGTAAACCAGGTCCAAAGAAACATAGGTCCCATGGTTTCCCTTATGTGCAACAACTAGTATATGTCTGAGATAAACAGAAACTGTCAGACAAATTGATGTTAGGCAAATGAACCCCAAGATAAGGATTCAAATGTTTTTTTTTCTTTCTTGCGATTGTTTCCAACATATTTATAAGATGATTTCTTTGTTGCTTTGTATGTACTTCCCCCAGGGTATAAGCTCTGCTTTCACCGTATTTGATGTTGATATAAGTTGTGGAAAGGAATTTGTGGGAAGGGAAAAAACAAACTTTTTAAATACGGTTACAGGTGGACCCAGTACAACAATGAGATGCCCAAGAGTTATATTGAAAAATGAACTTTACAACTTTGGTGGGGTGGGGAGTTGGGAGGTGTGGTAGAGGGGTGTGAGGGTGGGTAGTGGAGAGGGTAAGGGATGGTATGGGGAAAGAAAGGAGGAGGCAACATGCTTGACAAGAAATGTACTCACTATCTTGCCCATGTAATTGTTACCCCTCTGTATGGTATTTTCACAATAATAATAAAAATAAGTTTTTTTTTTTTTTTTTTAAAAAAACAACCAGATACAGCAGTCTAGCGCCTGGGATGGGGCCCTGTAATAGACAGGGATCTTAAATATTGGAGAAGCTGCTGCTGAAAGTTGATGAAGAGCATCAAGAGCATCTGGGCCCTTTAGCAAACCAGTGTAGTTCCGGTGTTCTTTGGGCTCATTTCTAGGTTTTCAATTCTATTCCATCGGTCCTGAGGTCTGTTCTTGTGCCAGTACCAAACTGTTTTGATTACTAGGGCTTTGTAGTAGTGTTTGAAATTTGGTACTGATATTCTTCCAGCACTGTTCTTTCTGTTAAGGATCGTTTTTGCTTTTCGGGGTCTTTTATTGTTCCATATGAATTTTTGGATTGCCTCTCCTATTTCCCTCAAGAATGAGTTTGGAATATTGATAGGTAGCATATTGAATTTGTGGATAGCCTTTGGAAGCATTGCTATTTTCATGATGTTAATATTTCCAATCCAGGAGCATGGGAGGTTTTTCCACTTTCTAAGTTCTGCTTTGATTTCTTTTTTCAGGTTTTTAAAGTTTTCATTGTAGAGGTCCTTCACTTCTTTGGTTAAGTTAATTCCTAGGTATTTTATTTTTGTGGGGCTATTATGAATGGAGTTGCTTTCTTAATTTCATCCATTTTTCTCCTTGTTGGCATACAGAAAAGCCATTGATTTTTGAGGGTTAATTTTATAACCTGCTACTTTGCCAAAGTTTTGAATCAGTTTGAGTAATTTGGGAGTGGAGTCTGTGGGATTCTTTAAATACAAGATCATGTCATCTGCAAAGAGGGAGAGTTTTACTTCATTTTTCATTATTTGTATCCCTTTTATGTTTGCATCTTGTCTTATTGCTGTACCTAAGCATTCTAATACTAATTGAAGAAAAGTGGAGAGTGTGGACATCCTTCTCTTGTTCTTCAATTTAGAGGAAATGGCCTTACTTTTTCATCATTAAGTATAATGCTGGCTGTAGGTTTGTCATATACAGCCTTTATTGTGTTGAGGAATTTTCCATGGATTCCTAATTTTTCCAGAACCTTTATCATAAAGGGGTGTTGGATCTTGTCAAATGCTTTTTCTGCATCTATTGAGATAATCATGTGGTTCTTATCCTTGCTCTTGTTGATGTGATGAATTATATTAATTGATTTGCATATATTGAACAGCTTTGCATCCCTGAAATGAATCCTATTGGATCATGGTGTATGATTTTTTAGATGAGTTGTTGAAGTCGATTGGCAAAAATTGTTGAGAAGTTTTGCATCAATGGTCATCAATGAAGTGGGTCTATAGTTCTTTCTTTGATGAGTCCCTGCCTGGTTTTGGGATGAGGGTTATGATGGCTTCATAGAAAGAGTTTGGTAGTGAACTTTCTCTTTCAATTTCATTGAAGAATTGGTGGAGTGTTGTGAGTTCTGCTTTGAAGACATTTTAGAATTCCCCTGTAAATCTATCATGTCCTGAGCTTTTCTTAGATGGGAGGTCTCTTATTGCTGTTTCTATTTCAATGCTTGATATAGGCCTGTTAATTTGGTTTAACTCACCTTGGTTTTGTTTCGGCATGTTGATATTTGCTAGGAAATGGTCCATTTCATCCAGATTCTCAAACTTATTAGCATAAAGGTTTGAGAAGTATTCCCTTATAATGTTCTGAATCTTGGTTGTTTTTGTCATGCTGTTTCTATTCTCATCTCTGAGTTTGTTTATTTGAGTGTGTTCTCTTCTTTTTCTGATAAGATTTGCTAAGGATCTGTCAATTTTGTTAATATTATCAAAGAACCAACTCTGTTTTGTTGAGTCTTTCTATGGTTTTTTTGGACTCTTAATTGATTTAATTCTGATTTAGTTGTAATTATTTGTTTCTGTCTACTATATTCGGTTTAGCTTGCTGCTCTTTTTCAAGGAGCTTCAGGTGTCTCATTAAATTTTTGTTTTCAGATCTCTCATAAATTTGTTGATGTAGGAATTCAGAGCTATAAACTTGCCTCTGAGTACTGCCTTTGTTGTGTCCTAGAGGAGCTGGTAATTTGTGTGTTCATTTTTGTTAAATATCATGAACATTTGAATTTCATTTCTAATCTCTTCCATGACCTACTGGTAATTCAACAGTGTGATGTAAGACCTCACTTCCTCTACACATGGCCGGGGTTGTTTGTTAAAGGAGGCACATTGCTATTCAAAGGTAGTTTGTGTTGGCCAGAATAATTCTATGAAAGCAGTGTCTTGTCTTTGATTCCTTGATAGGCAGGAAATGTGATTTAAATTTTTTAATTAAATTAATTAATTTATTTATGTCCCCTGTGGGGCTTGTACTCTGGGCCTGAGCACTGTCTCTCAGCTCTTCAGCTCAAGGTTAATAATGCTCTACCACTTGAGCCATAGCACCACTTCCAGTTTTCCTGCTGGGGCTGGCTTTGAACCATGATCCTCAGATCTCAGCCTCCTGAGTAGGTAGAATTATAGGCATGAGCTACTGTCACCCAGCAGGAAATGTGATTTTTAACTAGAAGGAATTGAGTGTGGCTTTATCTGCTTGAGAAGACACTCAGCTTGGGCAAATGATATGTATAGTGATTTGACTTTGACTGACCTACAGTGTTCTCTCAGATTTGAAGTTAAGGTTATAACAATGCCCAGGTCCCAGCATTACTTCAAGAATTAAGTGAGCCCAGAGCCATGATTTCACTTTGGAAATTCTGAAATGCCCTGTTACAGAGGTAAAGAATGAGAACTAAATAAATTATCTTACTGTTGCTGCTTTTCAAACATATGTTCAGTGGCTAAAAGACAATGCCATTTTTTAAAACATCTACTTTATTTTGTTAAGTTACTGACCTAAATGATAGGAAGCATAGATGTTTCTTATAGAGACACAATAAATGTTAACTTAAATGGAAAATAAAAGCCACATGGATTATGAGTATTCTTCTTTTTACTGAATTAGAGTGAAAACCCTGTGAAGTGTTTTTGCCATATCTGATAGCAAAATTTGTGTTTTATTTAATTTATTTTTATCTATCTATCTATCTATCTATCTATCTATCTATCTATCTATCTATCTATCTATCTATCTATCTATCTGCCAGTTCTGGGGCTTGAACTCTGGGCCTGGGCTCTGTCCCTGAGGTCCTTGTGCTCAAGGCTACCACTTGACCCACAGTACCACTTCTGGTTTTTCTGTGATTAATTGGAGATAAGAGTGTAATGGACTTTCCTTCTGGGCTGTCTTTGAACCATGATCCTCAGATTTCAGCCTCCTGAGTAGCTAAGATTACAGGTATGAGCCACTGGCACCTGGTGTTGTTTGATTTAAATTGGCACTTTCTGAAAACATTACTTTAATTTGAGATGGCAAATAGGTTTAAGCTTACATGTCAACTCCTAGTTATTATGGGTTCCTGAGGAGCTATGCTGAGCAAGATTTGAAGTCATGTGTAGATACAGTATGAAGAAACACTGAGGGATCTACCAGTAATAGCAGTCAGTGATATGGAACAGGGCTGGAGAAATTCCTGTTAGAAATAATTAGCTTCGTCTTAACCAAAGGGTATATATTCCAATCAAGAAAATTCCACATTCTCTGGAGGATGATTATGATCTTCTAGATTGCAGCCTCCTGATTAAGTAAGATTACATTTGGGAGTCACTCACATCCTGAATAAATGATTTCTTATGCTGGTAAGTTTGGTATTGAGGAAAGAAAAACAAATACAATTGCCATTCAATCATAACCATTTGAGGGGAGAGTAGGGGGAAGTAGGAAGTTTGAGAGCATGGACTTCAGAATGGTGAAGAGCCTTGCATTCTCACTCACAGCTGAGTGTACACAACTGCACCCTGAACTCGGGTGGCATATTGATCTGTTCATCTCGGCTACATGTGCATCATGAAGTTCCAAGAGTGGCTTACCACAGGATACAAAGAAGGCATTCCTGGAATGGCTAGCATTTCTTTGTTATTTGTTTTAAGAGCAACATGGTGGCACTGTTAGAAGTAAATGCATAGTCTTACGATATTACTACCTGAACAAATGTAACTATTTTTTTCATGTTTCCCTTCAATTCTTGTAACATATGAACTGAATTATTCAGACAGGTATTGTATAGACACAATTTTCTATTCTGTAATGTTACATAATTCACATTATAAATACATGGAATTTGTAGTCATTTTTAATCATTAAACAATATTCTCATTAAACTGTTAGGATTTCCACAATATTCCTATTATTGGACACTGAGATGATTCCTTTTCAGTTTTTTCTTCAGCTACAGTAACTGATATTTATTTTTCCTGCCCACATTTATAATTTCTCCAATGATTGCCATTTCTAATGAGTTTGTAAAATTTCAGTAGTCTAACTAGTGGAAGTAATATGTCTAATAAAATGTACAATGGATAATTTCATAAAGGTTGAAAATTGTATAGACCCTTGTAACAATGCCACAATCTAGCTATGTAATGTGCTCTTTGTTTCTATAATTTTTCTTGTATCCTCTAGCAGTCCTTCTAACTCTTGCCTTGATCTCATATAATCACTAACTTACTTTTGCATATTAGTTTTGCTGATTTCCCTTGAATTTCACACCAGTGGAATCACACTTTGTACCCTTTTGAGTCTATCCCATTCTGTTCAGAGTATGTTTTGAGATTTGCCTACATTGTTGTATCAGTAGATTTCTTCCTTATGTTATTATTAGGGTTCCACTGAATGAATATACTAAAACTTGTTTGCTCCTTGTTTCATCTGATGATAAGCGTATGTGGTAATTCTATTTTCTGAGTGTTGTTTGCAAGGCTGATATAAATATTCTCACAGAGTCTTCGGGAGGGTATATGTTTTTAGTTCCCTTTAGAATGTTGAAAAGGCAGATTGTTAGATCATAAGAAAAATCATATGTTTCACTTTGTAGAAAACTGCCAAACTATTTTTAAAGTGGCTTAATCAACTTACATTCCCACCAGCCATGGATGAAAAGTCCTTTCAGCCATTCCACATGTCTGCCTTACTTGGTATTGTCAGTTTTTTTTAATTATATAAAGTTTTAGACCATAAAATCAAATTTTTGTTATTATAGTAAAGGTAAGGGGAAAATCAGTGAAGCTAAAGAAGAAATTATGCTTTGCAAAGGAAATTCAAAAAAGTACTTGTGACTACTATCATATGAGATGATATCACAAAGAATGGGCATTTTGTTGTGTTTAAAATGAAAGGGCCCCAGGAATTTTCAGATGGGGCACAGAAGCATCACTTGTGCTGTGAGCTGCTGAGGAGCCTAAGAGAGGCAGAGTTTCTGTTTGTGACCTGGTGAAGCACCAAGGCCTAAGGAGTACTTTTCTCACTTTGCAGGCAAAGGCTGCATTAAAGATATAAAATATAGCTTCTCCAACTGTCTATCACCATCTAAACCTAGGAACAAAGGAACAAAGGAAGTAGAACTGAATATTAACCAATCTGGAGGAATGATCTTGCCTCAATTTCAGCTGAAAATTTGTGTGCGGGGATAGCACCTGGGTCAGGACTGTAAAAGTGGAAAGGACAAAGACAATGTATTGGCTGACATGAGCAGGGTGAAGGAAAAATCCAATCCAATACAATATTCCTTAGTCAGGAATAATTATGCCCAAAGCCTTTGGTCTCCAATGTGCTTTGAACCTGGTCAGGGGATTATTTCTTCACCTTAAATCTTTGCAAAGCCAATCCCTTATGCTTCAAAAATTACTTACTGCTTTATGCAAAAGTTGGGGACATAATTTTAATTAGATGTTCTCTTAGAAGTAAGCACACAGTGGTTAAGATGACAATATTTGATTTACAATTTTTGACACAAGCAGTGTGTGGAAATTCTCTGCAAAACATCACCTATGCTTACATGTGTGCTGGCATATTTTATGCTAATGGAATATTAGACAACTCCCAACTTGAGAAAGGTTTCAAAAAATAATCGTTTTTGAGCAATTTACCATGTCTGATAGAAGACAAAATTCAACCAGTAACTTCCTCCAATGTGGAGGAAATTGATACTGTGAATTGTTTTAAAGCACATTATCACTATTATTTACTGATGTCTACTTTTTCTCATAGCTATTTGTTTATATTTTTATCAAATGGGAATTTGAAGGGCGAAGTTATATATCTTGACCTTGGTTGCACTGAGGATTTTTAGTTAAAGCACAGACTGAATCTCAATCTATCCCCTGCTTCTATTGGGACCACATTTCAAAAATTCAATCAAATGAATAATGCATTGCATTTTTATTCTCAATTTTTTTGAATCATGTCCTTCTCTAAGTCATCTAAGTGAAGACTTATAAGGCTAATTATTTATTTTTCCAAAAGGTATGTTAAAAAAAACTTTTCAGTGCTGGGCTGTGGTACTATAAATGGATCAATTGTTTAAAATATATGCGAAGTGTGAAGTAATTATGAGGTTACTGTTGTCACCCAGTATAAAACTTGAAACACTCCTCCAATGAAGAATACTTCAGAAAAGACTCCAGAGGGAATTAGACCCAGAATTCTCTCATATTCTTTGATACATTTCAAACACTACAAATGAAAAGGAATAGTATCCTGAAAATAGAGATCATATGTATGGTGTCGATTTTTCTGCAAAGATTCCTCAAAATAGAAAAAAAATAAAGGCAATAAAATACTATTCCTTCAAGCTGCAAATGGTGCCATGATACATCAATAGGGACCTGGGTTAAATCCAATATGGTTCATGAATAGTAAAGAATACTATTCAGCTGTTGAAAAGAAAGAGAAAGACTTAATACAGATGGGCTTGGCAAGATCTCTAAGACATATTTTCAGTGGAAGTAATGTTCTCATTTATACAAAATAAAGGCTTGAAGTATAATTGTAATGTGAATATACATGTAGATAAGTGCGTGGCCTGCATGCTAAACCATAGGCTGGAATTACTTCTAGGGAAGAGCGTAGGTGAGTATGTGCACACATTTGTGTTCCTATGTTTATGAATGTTTGTAAGTATTTTGTAGGTAGTATGGGGGACAATAAGGTAGCAATTAACATATTTTGTCCAATCTGATTCTTCTTGTTTGAATTTTCTAGAAGGAATTTAGGTATCACAACAAACTACACTCTAAACAATAAAAAGATAGCTTAAGTAGAGGTATTTTCTATTACCTTAAGATTATAATATAATACTAGTAAATATCCCAAACCAAAAACATTTCTGTTCTGTAATCAGGCCCAACAATGCTGAAGTAACTCATTGGAGAAGGGAAAAAGTATAGACATACTGCAATAAGAAGGGATAAACTTTAATTATTTTAATCTCTGCACTATCCCTCATGCCTTCCACAGGTATCAGCAAAAAGCAGGGACTTATAAATGCTAATAAATACTTAAATTTGAGTCAATGCTTTTGGTTGGTTTGTTAGAAGGATATATTTTTATGACAAAATGAAAAGCTGAGATTGCTGAGCAAATTAGCCACAGTTTACTACCTGGGTCATTCAGGGTCCTCAGCAAAGGACATCACCCTGTTAACTATGATCATTAGAAGCAAGTGCTCCCGTGAAATAAAAGCCTGAGGGAAGCCAACATGGCCTCCAGCTCAGGACCAAGTGGAAAATCTCCAGGAAGATAGTGTTTCAAACTTTTATTAGATGACTATTCCCTCAGCATCATCCACCAGCCTGACTTAACATAAAACACAGAGCAGGAGCACCCACCACGTGTGCCTGGAGCTGAGCCAGGCTGCGTGCTCTGTGACAGAGCTGTGTGCAACACAAGATCTTCGGGAAGGACGTGTGGAGAATGGAAGGCAGTGTGGGCTGTGCACCCAGCTGAAACGAGATCACCACAAGCAGGGTGGGCAGAAGAAACACTGCGGTTTAATATCAAATGATAGGCTGTGGCCATGGACTTCTGGGAAATCAGACACCTCAGTAACATTCCTTTCAGGCCAAGGGTTCTGGATGAACAAAAGAGAGAAATGTTTGAAGTTTTAGCCTTGGTTAAGGGGTATTAGTGGACAGGTGGTGGCATGCAAAGTAATCTGCATGGCAGTGGTATCTCCAGGAGGGTCATCAGCAGCAGTCATGTGAGTCTTAGGCACAAAGTGATTTTTACACAGTCAATAGATAATATGTCTGCAAGCATTATTTGTATGAAAGAGGCTTATCACATAATCATGGTGTTTATCTTGGTTGAGATTTGCCTCGAGGCCACATTTTGGAAGTTCGAAAAATAATTCCATGTTAATAATTTTCAATGTAAAATAAAAACATGAGCCATCTGGAATTTATCAAAATGCTATGTAAAAGCAATGATGCCATTTACTGCATAGAATCAATTTAGCACAGCAATAAAAAAAAACAACGCACGTATAGGCTTCGAAGTAGCAGGCTATTCTTTTTTCACAGAACTTTTCATTTAAATTCTGTTGTCATTGTTGTGCAGTAAATTCTGTTGTCACACAGCTATAGCTAAAGTGCTTTTTATTTGATGTAATCCTACTGCATCATTAAAATATCAGTATTCTTTATGCTTTGCAAATATTTGTGGACACCATTAAATAGCACGAAGCACAGTGCAGTAACAAATGTCCATTTTATGGCCACTGTCAGACTATATATTGTGTAATGCCCCGATATTCCCAGCAATCTAGATCTAAATTATCACAACCCCAAGTCCATGAAACACAGGACACATATATAATCTCCTTTAGTCCATGTATTGAAATATTAGAATTAAAAGCTTGGGCTATCAATTCAGGCAGAAAATGTTGTCTTCCAGAGAAATTTTTCATTCAGAACAAAAAAAAAGGCGAAAAATAAAGGAAGGAAAAGAAGAACTATGTTTAAGAACAATTCAAAGCTCGAGAGAAAAAGTTTTAGAATCCAAAAGAGGGAATAGTGATGAGATAAAATAAATGCACAAGCATTTTCTTTGTGCCTGCCTGCTTGCCTGCCTGCTTGCCTGCTTTCTTTCTTTTCTTTTCTGTTTCTTTCTTTCTTTCTTTCTTTCTTTCTTTCTTTCTTTCTTTCTTTCTTTCTTTCTTTCTTTCTTTTTCTTTCTTTCTTTCTTTCTTTCTTTCCCTTTCTTTCTTTCTTTCTTTCTTTCTTTCTTTCTTTCTTTCTTTCTTTCTTTCTTTCTTTCTTTCTCTTTCTTTCTTTCTCTTTCTTTCTTTCTCTTTCTTTCTTTCTTTCTTTCTCTCTCTCTTTCTCGCCTTCTTTCTCTTTCTTTCTTTCTCTTTCTCTCCCTTCCTTCTTTTTTTCTTTTTTCTTTCTTTCTCTCTTTTCTTTCTCTCTCTCTGTCTTTTCTCCCTCCCTTCCTTCCTTCCTTCCTTTCTTCCTTCCTTCCTTCCTTCCTTCCTTCCTTCCTTCCTTCCTTCCTTCCTTCCTTCCTTCCTTTCTCTCTTTCTTCGTTTCTTTCTCTCTCTTCCTTCCCTTCCTTCCTTCCTTCCTTCCTTCTTTCCTTCCTTCCTTCCTTCCCTTTCCTTTTCTTTCTTTTTTTTTGGTAGAGCTTTGAAGGTAAGAATCAATTTCATTGAGTACAAATAATATTAGTCATAACATACTGTCAGGAGTCGTAGCAGTGGACATGTCTGGAGGAGTCAGTTGGTAGACGAATTTGGCCCCTCGTAGTTTCCTTGTTCACTGGGGTCCTGGGCAGAGGTGGTTGGAAGACTGAAAGGAAACTCAGCAGAGCTGAGAAAAAAAATACACATTTAAAAGGAAATGTTCTTAAAAATACATTGTAGGTATATGTGGAAATGTCATAGTAATTAAACTCCTTACCATGTCCAATTTAATACATACCAATAAAAATGGAAAGAAAAGCAACTATTCTTGCTTTCAAATGCATTTATATTCAAACATTTTGAGTGGAAGGTAAGTCCTATCACTAACTATGAAAAAGATTTCAAAATCTTTCTGAACTATGCAGATCAAATGCAGATAATCTGCTCCCCAAACCTGATCTACCAGGGGTGCTTTTATTTTGAATTATACATATTTATTGGAAATTTTAGTGAGCTTTGATATCTATCTCTGGCAGAGATTGTTTTGTTCATTCAGTGATCAATTTGAATTAACTTTCTCCATCACAGGTTTCTTAATATGAATGCCAATTCTGAAGTTTAATTTTTTACTCTGTGGTAAATCAGGTTACTGATATTGACAAAATTTGGACAGCAATATGAGATGCCTTGATCAATAACTCCAAATTAAAAAAAAAATCAGATTTCCTGGAGAGTATTTTCCCTTCCATTAGATGAATTGTTTTGTAGAAGAATTAAAGTGGGAATGAAAAGTTTTTATATCTTTAGCTAAAAATATAGTTTTTGATAGATATTAGTCCCATTTCGGGTAGAGTGTATTGAAATAAATAAATCAATTCTTGTTTTGGTAAGAAAATAAATTGAAATACTTTTTTGGAGACTGAAAAATAAAGACAGAATTATGAATTATTTTAAAACATTCGAAAGCTGTTTATATAAGATATAAAAATTTATAATTTCAATTTCAAAATATACCAAAAACAATGAAGCTATTTTTCTAATTTCAGTTGCTTTCAAAAGAAGGAAGTGAAACATTTTGAAAATGAAGTTTGATTTCTGGTTGATTTTATGTTTATAATTTAAAATAGAAGTGAATGTAGAACAACCAACATATTAAAAACTTATATGGGGTTGAGAAGGTGGCTTTGTGGTAGAGTGCTTGCCTTGCATGCATAAGACCCTGGGTTTGATTCCTCAGCACCACATAAGCAGAAAAAGCCAGAAGTGGCTCTGTGGCTCAAGTGGTAGAGTGCTAGCCTTGAGCTGAAGAGCTGAGGGACAGCACCCAGGCCCAGAGTTCAGGCCTTATGACCAACAAAACAACAACAACAAAAGAACTTATAAGTCTTAGTTTCTTCAACATCTTATGTTCAATCTTAACAATGATGAATGAAGGTAAATCCTTTGTTTTGCTTTAAGTAGTAATTTATATAATAAATTTCATTTTACTACTAATCTTAGTCTATAAAACAAATTTAAAGCTTAGTTTATTTTCCTAATTTGTTTTTCTTTAAAGTTTTCTTTTTAAGTACGATTGTTTGAAATTTCATTTGTTACATTTTTCTTTGGGTCTGTGAAGAAACATATGAAGAATTCTCCCTAACAAAGGAAGGAGGTTTTGATGTGCCTCATTATAAACACATCAACCCAAACAAACCATACATGATTAATGGATTTATTTCAAAACCATTGTTTTATAAAATGTAATGGAACCATCATAAAGATTATGGTGCATTTTTAACAGCAGAATTGCAAAATTTTGCATCTGTATGTTAAAATGGAAGACAATAAAATGTTTGTGCAAGTGGATAAATGAGTATACGTATACACAGACCCAAATATAAATGTGCATTTCTAAAGCAATATTAAAAATTAAGACATTATTGAATAAAAACTGGAGTGAACGATGTTGACAGGAAAAGGGAGACTTTTTGCTAAGCTTAGGTTTTTCTGAACTGTGCTAGAAGTTTCCAGGTGTATTCTACTTGCTTTATTTTTTGACTAAAATAAATCTGCTAGGTAAAATTATGTGCTATTTCTGTCTCCTTTATACTTTCCCGTATTAAGGTGGGTCTTGTTGTTTTTTTTTTTTTTAATAACTAAAGGAATTCAACCACACTAGAAAAATGAAAGCTTGCTTTTTCACTGTTAGGGACTGGCTAATGAGCAATTTTTATATGATAAAAAAGTATCTTTAAAACGTTTGATGACTCATTTTTGTGCTTCCTTTAGGAAAAGTTGCTAATGAGATCTTTTGGTGACACTGTATAGTTTTCTCTCATCTGCTGGTTTGGGAACTTACTGCTGGGGAAAGTGGAATGTCAGCTCTAAGCCTGCAGAGATTGCCTGTATGCCTTTTTCTTTAAGGAGATAGGGTTTTCTCTGTCAACATAACTTTATTTGGGAGTTTTTGCTTGGCTTATCACTCTGGTCTGACTTTCCATGTGATAGGATACATTTGCAGTGGGCTTCAAAGTTGTTTTTGTTTCTCACTTGGGCATAATTAAATAATACTTATTATTTCTTGCTTTCTATACTTTGTAATTATAGGCTCAGTTTTGGGAAACTATTATTATAAATATGATTTTTCTTCACTTCAAAGTAAAATTGTTGTATCAAAACTAATGACAAATTTTAAAGACAATATTCATCGACTCCTATCATTAGAACAGCATACATATGAGGTATTAAATATTAACTTATTTACAAGATATATTCATCTGTTGGAAGCAGGGAACAGAACTAGGAGCTTATAACATTGAGTTAGTCACAAAATCACTAGAAAAAATCATCAGAAAATTTTGAGCTAAAACATTGGGCCAGATGAATATTTCAATATTTAAAAAGTATCTCTTGAATGATAAAGAGACATATAAGTTTTATATCAAATATATGCTAAATATAATAAAAAGTTAGACTATTATTCAAGCTTATTTCTGTCTCAATTAAAAATACAGAAAAGAATTGATGGAAGAATTTTATATCTTATAGGTAAAAGAATGTGGTAAAATTGTTACTTGGATTTTATGGTAGATTTATTTGTTTTAAGTTTATGGAGAACATTTACAATCAATACATACACACACATATAATTTAAACTTTGTTCCTGTTGTTAGCTGCTTTTTAGAAAATAATAAACATCAAATTTTGTTCAGATTCATTTTGATATTCATTTTAATTGAAAATTCTACAAATGTCTTCACTCAGAACTATAGGTCATGTTTTCTTTTATTTTGATTTTAAAAGAATTGGTGTATATTAATTGCACAAAGCAAGACTTTCCTTATGACATTTCTATATAAGTATACAACATACTTCAATCACAGTTACATCTCCTTTGTTCTCTCTTCCCTCTTCCCTGTATCTCCCCTGCCTCTTCAGTAGTCTCCATTACTATGACTTTAATTTTGAACAGTTCCTTCCAAAGTTAAACTGGAAGTCTGTCATTGAGGGAATTAAGATTTTTTTCTTTTTGTGCCAGTTCTGGGACTTGAACCCAGGGCCTGAGCATTTATTTATACCCAAGGATAGTGTCCTACCACATCAGCCATATCTCCACATTCGACCTTTTGGTGGTTAATTGTAGATAAGAGTCCCATGGACTTTCCTGTACAGCTGGCTTCAAACTGTGATCCTCAATCTCAGCCTCCTGAGTAGCTAAGTTTATAGATGTGAACCACCAACACTCAGCCACTAAGATTTTTTTTAAATTACTGTTTATTCTTAATCTCAAAAGAAGTGTGTTGCTTTGATTATTGAAAATGTCCAGAAGGGGAAACAAAGGAGGAGGCAACAATGCTTGATAAGAAATGTACTCATTACTTTGCCCATGTAATTGTAACCCCTCTGTACAATATTTTCACAATTAAAAAAAATACTGAAAAAAGAAAATATCCAGAAGAGTATTGTTTAAAATATTGTAATAGATATATACAATTATCAGCAAGCTCATATGGGAGAAAGCTATACCCAGTGCAGGGTTTAGAAAGCTATTTATTTTGTAAATCATTTTAAACAAGTTATATAAAAACATTTTAAGGTAAAAAAGTTTTAATTATTTTTAAAAAGTTATAATCTTGGGGTTGCATGTTCAGCATTATCTGAATTTTAAATAAAATAGGTTATATTTGTAAGATTTTAATGTTATATCATTATAAAGGAAGTAACATACTGACTTAAATGTTTGAAAATATGATAGCAAAACACCTGTGTTGTCAATGAGCTTCGATTTTTTAAAAACAAAAGTTCATGGTTTGCTTTTTTTTTTGAGACATCTGGAGTTTGCCTGATCCAATTACTGTTACAGTTAATATAGACATTCTTCACACAAATATCTTTCTGATACTGTGACAACACTGAACAACATTTACTTGGGGATTCAGGTAGCAATGCATCATCAAACTGATTTTCTTTTTCTTGTCCTAGAGTCACAATTTTCTGTCAAGCAATTGACTGGGACTATTTCTATTTTATAGACAGAATTATTTTCTAAAAATGAATTTTAAATTACTACCATCAGATAATACTTGAAAAGCTGTAGGCACTATGCATGGCATCGTGTGTGTGTGTGTGTGTGTGTGTGTGTGTGTGTGTGTGTGTGTGTGTGTGTATCCCCATTTAATCCTTATAGTAACTCTATGACACAGAAACTCATTTTCTAGATGAGGAAAAAGCCAGAAAGGTTAAGAAGTTAACTTATCGACTGACAAACAGCAGTATAAACAAACAAACAAACAAACAACCCGGTAGTGAGGCTGTGGCTCAAGTGATAGAGTGCTAGTGACTAAATGGCTACTCATAGATTTCCCAGAAGTAACACCTACCTATTCTGATTTTTGTTACTATACAATAGTTTTGGAGTTTGGAGGGTTTTTTTTGTAAAGTATTATAGTATTTTGGTGGATATGGACTTCTTTTACTCAAATGTTATTATATATGGCAGTAATTGATTCTTTTTTTTACTGCTATAAATGTTTACCCTCTGTGAATATATCATAATTTATTTAACCTATCTACTATTGATTGATCCTTGAGTTGCGTTTGTTTTGTGCTAATTTGTGTTCATGAATATTCTTGTACATGGTATTTTTTTAACACACACACAGGAATGTCTTTTACAGAAATACTATATCATGATTTACAAGTATGTTCAGACTTGGATGGATTAGAAGATCCATCCAACAGTTTTTCTAAATGGCTGCATAGATTTAAACTAGCAACACTGATTGTGGTGACTAGACATTTTTACCCTCACCAATAGCTGAATTTTCAAATGTTTAATGTTAGCCGACCAAATGAGTGGGTTGAGGTCTCTCACAGTTATTTTTGTTTCTCCTTCCTTTCTTCCTTCCTACCTTCTTTCTTCCTACCTTCCTGCCTGCCTTTCTTCTTTCCTTTCTTCCTTATCTCTTTCCCTCTCTCCTTCTTTCCCTTTCTCTTCCTTCTTTATCTTTCTATATCTCTTCTTTTTCTTTTCTTTATCCAGTACTTGAGAAAGGCTTCACTGAGCAATTTTCCCATTATTTATTTATGTATTTATTTATTTTTAAGGTCCATTATTGAATTTTTATATGAATGTTCTTGTAATTATCTTGTTACTCTCCCAACCTGCTAGTAATAATATGGCTTGTTGATGGCATAGTCTTTGTATTTACTGTAACTTCTGGCATGTTTTGGCTCATTTGCATTTTATAATCACTTCTTACTTGCCTCTTTTTTTTCTGTTAGCTTTCTCTCTTTTTGCATGTATTTAGATAACCAATTGCTAGCAAATTACCATTTGTTAGTGTGTATGGAATATACACTATGTATGGAATGGTTACTTTGCCCTGTAGTTCATATGTGTCTTATGACAGCCAGCCTTCTATTAGGCTCTCATCATTATGGTCACTGTTTTCAAGTCAAGCTGTAGGGGAACAGCAAGTACTCTCTGTGCTTCTCAAGCTTTGCATCGTCTTACTTCAGCGGGGGTTATTTTTATCCTTCCAACAAAACTTATTTCTTTTAGTTAAAACTTCAGACTATGAATGATTTCAGGTTTTTTTTGTTTGAAAGCATTCACATTTTGTCTTATTGTTAAAATATTATTTCTAGTGGTATAATTCTATGTTGGTAGTCTTTTCTTCATGAATTAAAAATATTTCTGCTAAGAAATCAGATTTTAGTCTTACTGTGGCCTCCATGATAGCAGTGTTTTGTATGCTTGGATCTTTTAAAGAAATCTGTAAAGAAATCTATCTCCTTGTCTTTGGTTTCCCAGATATGGTTAATATGTGGGCTGTGGAGTATTTGAATCTGTAGGTAAATTCTTATTTACCTATTCTTATTTGTAGCTACAATATTGCTTTTACTCTATTCTTTTCCTTTTGAAACTTCAGTTGTATGTGTGTTATATAAATCATTCGTATTTTTTCCCCTTTATTTTTTTATCCTTTTTTTTTGGAGTATCAAATTTTGTATCTATCTATATCTATCAATCTATACTAACTAATGTATTTGTTCTTTTCATGTGTCTATTCTTCTATATAAAACAGCCTTTTTTTCTATTGTACTTTCCAGCTATTCCAAGTTCCACTTGATTATTTTCTTGTGGATCCCAGTATTTACTGAAACTTTATCTCTCTCTCTGTCCACAAACACACACATATGCACAGATATACATATTTATGTATGCTAGGCAAGTGCTTTACCACTTGAGCCATGCCATCAACCCTCAATGCACTGTTTTTCTTTTCTTTTTCTATTGGTTGTAGTTCTTTAGCTGCTATTTTTTTTATTGAATATGTACATCATGCATCATACATTGCAAAGGTTTTGGATGGTTTCATCTTCCTTCATAGAGAATTTAAATTTCTTGTCACACAGGAAGAAAAACTCGCTTTTAATTTGGTTGATGCTGAAAGACTTCCAGTTTGCTTTCATTTCTGTGACATGGCTTTAGACTTGGGTCCTTCTTTGGAGAAACCTAAAGTCTAACTTTTGTCTCCCTAACACTTTAAGAGTATCACAAATCTCTTCCTAGTTTTTTAGCTTGTTATTACATGCATTCTGTTTGGCTTCTTAGAGATTTATCTTGCACATTTTATATTTTAGACAGACCATTGGTCATGCTTCTCCACGGTTTCTTTGTCTGGAATCTTGACACTTCAAGTCCTGCTGGCTGTCTTTATAGCACTGAATTCCAACTGCAGACTGCTATTTATATTTATGGTATGGATTTTAGTTGTGTTTTGCTTTACTAATTTTTATATTATCCTGTGACTTGACAAATGCTTGTGAGAGAAAGTCGATGTGAACATAGGACTCACTACCATGTGCTTCCCTTTTCTTCAAGAGCTTGTCCCCTTAAATCCTGCTGTTTTGGCCAGCCAGGCAATCTTTTGGTAATAACAGCATCAGCAGAAGAGCTAATAATCAATCCTTGATATATTGGTTTAAGAAACCTGCTCAAGTAGGGATGTTCAGTAGTTAGTATGAGATGTAAGGAAAAAATTCAGAACTGACATAATGTTAGAGCTAGGGATTAGGAATATTCATAATAAAACTTCCTAGAGGTTGAGTGAACAAGTTTCCTGAAGAAAATGTAGAATCTGCTGGAGGAAGTAATCTAACTAACTATATTTTACTAAGACAAGTCAAAAGGGTAGCCATATTTGTTGGAGAAAATCAAAGCATCATTCACAAGAAAGAAGGAATTTTAGGGGCTGGGAAGGTGGCTCAGTGGTAGAGCGCTTGCCTTGCATGCCTGAGGCCCTGGGTTCGACTCCTCAGCACCACATAAGCAAAAAGAAAAAAGCAGGAGGTGGCACTGTGGCTCAAGTGGTAGAGCGCTAGCCTTGAGCTGAAGAGCTGAGGGATAGCGCCTAGGCCCAGAGTTCAGGCCCCACGACCGGACCCCCCCCCCACCAAAATAAAGAAAGAAGGAATTTTAAAAAGTACGTATGGGGCTGGGAAGGTGGCTCAGTGGTAGAGTGCTTGCCTTGCATGCCTGAGGTCCTGGGTTCGATTCTTCAGCACCACATAAGAAAAAAGAAAAAAAGCCGGAAGTGGCTCTGTGGCTCAGGTGGTAGAGAGCTAGCCTTGAGCTGAAGAGCTGAGGGATAGTGCCCAGGCCCAGAGTTCAGGCCCCACGACCGCCCCCCCCAAAAGTACATATGACCATGTAAGATGATGCTAAGTGAAATGAACCCCAAGATAGGGGCACAAGTGGTTTTATCTTTCTTGCTGTTGTTTTTAATGTATTTATAATGTACTATGTGATCTTTTGTTTCTTTTGTATGATCTTCCCCCATGGTATAACCCCTGTTTTCACTGTATTTGATTCCAGTGCCCTGCATCTTGTTTATATATATATTTCTAATTTGGGGAGGGGAAGTGAAATAACAAAATGGTGAAATAAGGATACAGGTTGATGCATTGTAACAATGAGATGTACAAGACACTATATTGAAAATGAACTTTACAGCTTCAGGTGGGGGGAGAGGGAGGAGTCAGGGAGGTGGGGAGGGAAGGGCTGGTAGGGGAAAAACAAAGGAGGTAACAATGCTCAATAGGAAATGTACTCATTACCTTATTCATGTGACTGTAACCCATCTGTACAGTATATTTACAATAAAAATATATACAAAAAATTTGCAGTGTCAATAATCCAAGAAAAGTTAAGAGAAGAGGAAGAAGGAGGAGAAGGAGGAGGATCAGGAGGTAGAAGAAGGAGGTGACAGAAGTAGAGGAGGAGCAGGAAGAAGAGGAGGAGGAAGAGGAGAAGGAAGAAGACTCTATTGTTAAATGGAAAATCCATGCAAAACTTTGGAAAGAAAGATTTTAGAATCAAGAAGATAACAGGTTCAAGAGGAGAGAGAGCAGGTGAAAATGCTGAATGCACACATTTCAGTGTAGCCAAAGCAAGCGTAAGAGAGAACTAGAAATTCAAAGACTAGATTGTTATGGTTTGAATGTGGAATGAGCATGTTTTAAGATTTGGACTGTATATAAGTTACAGGAATTATTAGGTACAAGTCTATATAGTGGATATAAAGTTGGAGATGAATTGAATGGACCAAAATGTGAACAGAACTGGGAAGAATACATCAGTGACAACTGCCACTGAGTATGTCCAGAATAACAGTGGGACTCCACCCAAATTATGTCACACATTGGAAGAGTCTTTTTCTGCCAGCGAGCAGATGGTATGCAGGCCCTGAAAGTTCTTTACTACAGCATGTGATCTTTGCCTAAAGAAGTTGGAAGCCGTCTTTATTTTGGCAGAGAGAAGGCTCTGGACTAAGGAGTGCTTGAAATGAATACAAAGGTGTTAAAGATGTGGTGGTTATCACATATGTTCAGTCTGAGAAGTGGTCAGGGATGAGTTGGAGCAGATGGCAAGGAGGAGGGGACTGCAAATAACAATTCATGTCACACTTGACTCAGTAATGTGATGTTTGGGGATCAGCTGGGATCTGTTGCTCAGTTGGGATCTTTGTGACACATATCTTTGCCTGTAGATGCCTCCCACCCAGAAGCTGCGGGTGACACTTGTAAAGGGAGAAGCACTAGAAGACAACGTCACTCACACAGGACATCTAATATGCCTCCTCCATTTGGTAATCCCCGTACAGTGCAAAGTCCCTTTCTAGCATGCAAGAACAATGAAGGCATTAAAGCCATCCAGGGCCTTGGTATTCAAATTTGAATTTTCCAGGAAGTAGGCAAATTGAGCACCCCAAGGATGTCATTTTAATTAAAAATCAACACAAGAATGGTGAGCCCTGCAATCCTAAAGGCAGTTGATTATTCCAGGCAGATAGTATAGAATCAAGTGGAATTTTAAGTTCTATTATTCCTAGTACTTTATGTTGCAATGAATCTTTCTTCTCTTAGTTGTGTCTCTCACATTGTCTCTCTCAGGTCTTTCCAGTGCTAATTTGTTTGACTACAGACCATTCTTATTACTAGAAAGTGGAACAATGTATAAACAGTTACAGTACCCCACAGCTGGAACTTCTGGACAATGCAGTATTAGTCCATTTTCTGTCAACAAACCCATTTCTCAGTTGTTTGGCTAGAATCTGGAATCTCTAGTTAGATGAAGAACTATTGTTATTCACCCTGAATTGGTTTCTAGCCAGGAGTCTCTTTCTTAAAATAAACAAACCCCAAGCAACTCTAAATATAATTACAATGATAAACAAAAACAACTTATATATTGGCCCCTATGCAACTTTCACAAAATTGGCACAATTTTGCCAAACAGTTTGGGTAGTAGTGCCTTATGCTTCTTTGCAAGAAACCATGTGTTTCTCTGATTTCCTCCCTCATAGCTCAGTTCTGTGGAGACTCCCACATATCTTTCTCAAATAACCAGGCCTTTGTCTTCACAGATGGTTTCTAACTTAGCACTATAGGAATTTTTCTCTTTGGACACCATCTTAAGCCACAGATTATACGTTAATTTATCATCCCTATAGTTAGGGTATTCTAGGCTAAAGTATGTTATATGTGAGTACATCTAACTTGACAGATCTTTTGTTTATTAACTTCACCTACAACAATCTATACACATAGAAAGATTGCCACAACAAATCTATCAAAGATGTAGTCATTATCAAGTACTGTGCTTAGAGAAAATGTATTGGGAGGGGAAAGAAAATCTAACAAGTTAGAATTTCTTCATTATTATTATTATTATTATTATTATTATTATTATTATTGCTAAATTTATCCTCTGCTTTTACTTAGTTTTTTGACTTGGCCCTTTTTCTTTAAAACTTGAAATATTATGAGTGGCTGGTACAGTGCACTAGTTCTAGGTTTGTGAGGAGGGAATTGTGAATACTTAGGTGAAAGATTAGATGGCTGCAAAACAGGACATGCACAGAAACAGTTTTCACTGTTTAATAACCAGGGAACACTTCAGTGTTTCTTAGCATTTGGAATGCAGACAGATGAAATAGCTAGATGAGAAAGCGTTTCATGGTAAAAAGGACTTAGTCCCAGACTGATCACTCAAGGCTGAGATGCATGCATGAAGCAGAGGAACTGGATGAGGTTGGAGGAGAAAATTGAGGCTCAAGAACATGTTAGTAAAACTCTATGCAGGCAAAACCACACAGTGTTATGAGTCCCAGTCTGTCTCGGTGGTTCTAAGCTGCTTTGAGGTACTGTCCTGCTTAGTGGCCAAGGAATGTATCACATAACTTTGTGGGGGCTCTTCTCATTACGGTGACTATCTCTGGGCTTTCTTGTGAAGGGGAAATTTAACTAGCAAACTATATATCCTGTGAGTCTGTGTGGTAGGAGGAGCTGATTCTACTTGTCCTTAGTGCTAGGAGAGTATAAGGTTAGTCAAGGTAAAAGGTAAAGTTTTTGAGGACAGGAATACATACAGAAGCTGAACTGAATTGCTTTGTAAATCAGAGCACAGGGTTCTATACTTGTGATAATAGCCATGGAGAACTTGCAAATTGTCTCAGGAAGGTATCATTCTACTCTCCATTACACAGGTGAGAAGCAGGGTCTTGGGAGAAAAGCAACTTACTTAGTATTGAAGTCTGCCTACAGGGACTGAAATTTGTTAAGTACTGATAATATATAGATATCTGTATATATAGATATTTATATAGATATAGATATACAGATATATACATATATCTAGATATGTATATATGCATATACGTATATACATATGTATAAAACATATATACATATATGTGGATATATATGTATATATAGATATCTATGTATATAGGTATACATGTAGATCTCTCACATACATTTTATCTACATATATACATTTCATATACACATATATATACATATACATATATATATGTATATCTCATATATATATCTCATATATATATATCTCATATATATATATATATATATATATATGAATATAGACTAAAATAATGAAGCTCACTAAAAAGGAAGGGGACAGCAAAGATTAATGGAGGGCACAAATTTGACCAAAATAGATTTTATGTATGTAATATATGGAAATATCAAAACGAAACCTCTAATTAATATATGTTAATTAAAACAATAAAAGAAATTGCTTCAATCATTAGTCATGCCTAATATTCTGGGAAATGCCTGAAAAGTCCACACTACCTTCATATATTCCAAGATAGGAAGTTCCTTCCGTTCAAGTACCCTGTAGATTTCTTGTCTATCTCTCCTCAAACCTACTTTATTTACTGGTTTGTATAAATCCCCAGGTTTCCTCTCTTTTCTTTCAGATGTTCTTCCTTAATGAAGGTGCTCCCTATTGCAATAGCCTAAATGAAATCATCTGAACAACCAAACACAATCAGTTTAATAAAGGAAGAAATAGTTTCTGGGAACAGAGGGAATGTTTGTAGGAGACACTTAGACTTGCACATGCAACCAGAAAACATGGGTTTTCTTAGTAGAAGGATATACATAAGATGATTTATGTGACACTTACAAAGATGGTTGGAATAATAAATAACATCTTAAACAATAAGCACAAAAAGTTGAATAATTTAGTATTCAGTCAAATGAACAATTTGAAATGTTGCCTATAAACGATGGCTCTTCAAAAGCCAAGCAAACAAAACAACAGGGATCTGAATTCCTTTCTTTTTCTTGAATTCTTCTGAAGATTCTGAGTTAACTCATAAGCATTTACATGGAAGTTTTGGGTCCAAAGCATATGCTACTAAGTGGGGACAGAAAATTGAAGATGAAGCCATTGTTGTCAGCAAGGAGCTGATTGTGAGACTTAGGCAGAGGATAAACAATGCCTTAAGGATGGAGAAAATAAAAGGTTGAACTACCCGGAGAAGGTAGACTCTGATTCCAGTTTCAAATAAAGATAAATGTGAATGGGCAAAGCCAAACATTTTAAATTATTCAGTGGAGGTCTACACTTAAGAACAAATAAAATCAAACTAAGAATGGAAGAGAGTGGCGATGGATAAGGCAATTCTTTAGTGGTTATTGATAGAATATATTAAACATAAGTAAATGCTATGCTTGCATAGCTTCTTTGTCAGTCATGGGACTCGAACTCAGGGGCCTGGGAGCTGTCCCTGAGCTCTTTTGCTCAAGGCTAGTGCTCTACCATTTTGAGCCACAGCACCACTTCCCTTGGCATCATTTTAGTAAAAGAATTTGTCAATAATGATAAGCACAATACCATTTACTTATGCTTAATAGGTTCTATCAGTAATTGCAAAAGGACAATTGCCTTAATTCCTCAGAAAGGCAAAATTCAACAAAATAAACACCAGGAAATGGGTACTTGAAACTGATGAGGTGAGATCAAGGGGAAAAAGAGTAGATTAATTAATGACGAGGAAAAGAACACAGTCAAGAATTCAATGTATATCGTACAAAAAGAAGAAGAGTGAGGGAAGTGGTGGATAGGGGAGAGACGGGTGAGAATGTTGAGAAGAGTCATAAACTGCTTTGGTAAATGGCAACTCCTCCATACAATTAAGGATAATTTTAAACATGTAAAAAAATGAAAAAAGGAAATATTTTGTTTGCAAGTGGTAGTCCAAAAGTGCTTAGTAAAAAAATAGAATAAAAACTAGAATTGACTGATCCACTTGATCGGAGTTTGATAAATCTGCACTTAGTCTCTCAGGTGGCTTGGTCTCTCTCCATTGCTTCTTATTCTGGTTTTCTCCTGGTTTCTCATGGCAAGCTCTATTTAGAAGGTGCAAAAATCCAGACTAACCATATGAGCCTCTCAGCAATCTTGTCAAGAAACCTTGTCCTATGGTGACTCTGATTTGCCCACTTGAGTTACTAGCATAGCTAATCACGTTCATTGTACCTTATTATAATACAATATAATAAGGAAAACTCTGTGTGTGTGTGTGTGTGTGTGTGTGTGTGTGTGTGTGTGTGAAAAATACTCTTTTAAATCCAGTCAAAAGTTGTTGAGTAGGTTTGGCTAATGTGTATAGTGCTGCTATAAACTTGGATTTATATTTATTTCAATTGCTTTGACTATATGCCTAGAAGGGGTAATAGTAGGAACACACATATGATATTTTTTTTTTTAGCTTTTTGAGACCCTCCTACAGATTTCCATAATGACTGCACCAATTTACATTTCCACCAGCAGTATATAAAGTTTCTTTTTACTTTACCTCCTCACCAGCATTTGTTGTTGTGTTCTTGATGATGGCCATTCTAACTAGGGTGAAATAGAATCTCAGAGCCATTTTGACTTAAATCTACTTTATGGCTAAGAATGTAAAACTTTTTCCCATGGATTTATTAGCCATTTGTGTTTCTTTTGAGAACTGCCTGCTCAATTCATTTCCCCATTTTAACTGGATTATTTGTTCTTTTGATGTTTAATTTTTGAGATATATTAAACATATATATGTTCTGCTTATTAATCATTGTCATATGGATAGCTGGCAAAGATTTTCTGTAGATCATCTCTTCAATCCAGTCAGTTGTTTGTCCCTTCCTTCCTTCCTTCCTTTCTTCCTTCCTTCCTTCCTTCCTTCTTTTCTCTCTCTTTCTTTCTTTCTTTTTCTTTATTTCCTTCTTTCTTTCTTTCTTTTCCTCCCTTTTTATTTGTGGGTTATGGGACCTGAGTGCTGTCCCTGAGCTCTTCAGCTCAAGGCAAGTGCTCTACAACTTGAACCACAGCACCACTTCCAGTTTTCTGGTAGTTTGTTGGAGATAAGAGTCTCACAGACTTTCCTGCCTGGGCTGGCTTTGAACCATGATCCTCAGATCTCAGCCTCCTGAGTAGCTAGGATTAAAGACTTGAGCCAACCAGCATCCAGACAGTTTTCTTTGATATGCTTTTTAATTTGATACAATCTAATTTGTGAGTTCTCACTCTTATTTTTTGAGGTATTGAAGTCATATTCAGAAAAATGGTGAATATCTTCAAGTGTTTTCCATGTTTTCCTGTATGAGTTTCAAAATTTCAGGTGAGAGGAAATAACAAACCATCTACTGTTTCTACCCAACTTTGTTGGAGAATTTATCCTGTTTTGAATTATTATTTTTTATAAAATGAGAAATAAGGGATTAGTTAAAAGTCTTTTCTACATAGAAATCTAGTTCTCATACTATTTGTTGAAGAGACTTTCTTTTCAATGTATGTTTTTGGTTTCTTTGTCAAAAATCAGATGGTTGTAGCTGTGTGAAATTATTTCTAGACCTTTGTTTTCCTTTTCTGGTCCAGGGATTGATCTCAGGTCCTCATTTTTGTTTGGCTTGATCTCTCAACTAGTACTCTACCATTTGAACCAGACCTCCAACATAGTTTTTTTTCTGGTTACTTTGGCTTTGAACTTCAATGCTCTGGTTCTCAGTCTTCTAAGTATCTGTGATTACATTGTGAGCCACCAGTACCTGACTCAAAGATTTATATTCCATTGGTTTATGTGTCTGTTTTTGTGTCATTATCATGTTTTTTTGTTAATACAGTTCAGTAGTAAAATATCTTATATTGTAATTTAAAAATTATATTAACATACCATAATTAATAATTTTTTTCAGTTACTACACTTGAAGAAATGTGAAGTCAAGTTTGCTGAATTTATTAAAGATTTTATCTTGTGGTTTTGTAAACACAAATACCCTTTATTGTCAAGTGGAATATAAAGAAATAAACCAAAGAAATGATCATTCTCAATTTCCAGAATTCAGCTTAAAACTATTGCAGGTACTTTTGTTTTCCATAGTTTATCTTTGTCAAATCTATGATAAATATCTGAAAACAGGGAATTATGCTGGGTGCCAGTTGTTCATACCTGTAATCCTAGCTACTCAGGAGGTTAAGCACTGAAGATCATGGTTTGAAGCATTGCAGTCTGTGAGTTTCTTGTTTCTAGTTAACCACCCAAGTCTGAAAGTAGTGGTGTGGCTCAAGTTGTAGAGTGCCACCCTTGCACATAAATAATCAAATGAGAATGTGAGGTTCTGAGTTCAAGCCCCTGGGCCAGCACAAAAATTAAAAAAAAAAGACGAATAGGAAATTAAGGAGAGTTGTCTTTAAGAGGGAGTTAATTTTTGCACTGAAGCACATTTTGGCTTGAAAAATAGTAAAGCTATAAAGTTCTAACTACCAAAAGCAGAGCTTATTCCTTTTTTTCTTTTTGTCGGTTGTGGGGCTTGAACTCTGGGCCTGGGCTCTGTCCTTCAGCTCTTCAGCTCAAGGTGAGCGCTCTACCACTTGAGCCACAGTGCCATTTCTGGCTTTTTCTGCTTATGTGGTGCTGAGGATTCGAACCCCAGGGCCTCAGGCATGCAAGGCAAGCACTCTACCACTGAGTCACCTTCCCACCTCCAGAGCTTATTCCTTTATGGTGAATTATTCTCCCTCATTTGCTGTCAGAATTTTGGGGATTGGGAGATTTACATTACTGGTATTCAGGTTGTGCTGCTCTGCCTCACACTGCACATAGTGGTGAATCTGTCTTGAACCCAAGAAGTGAATTGTCCAACAAAATTTGGACAGAAATAGTAGATGGTTATCTGTTTCCTCTTTTCAGAGTCCCTCCTGCGGGCTTCATGTCCAACACACTCACGTAAAAAGGAGACAAACAACTGGTATTCATGGAGGTGAAGATCAAAGTTACCTTCACTGTTGGGTGAGTCTCTCTAACTCATGTGCTTTTGTTTGTACTGGTCCTGGGGCTTGAACACAGTGCCTAGACTCTGCCCCTAAGCTATTGTGTTTAAGACTAACACTCTACCACTTGAGTCACACCTCCAGTTTTGGCTTTTTTGGGGGGAGGGTAGTTATTCAGAGTTAGACTTTTATTTTTGGCCTGGGATAGTTTCAAACTGAGATCCTCAGATCTCAGCCACCTGAGTAGCTAAGATTGCAGGTATGAGCTACAAGCACCTGGCTCCTGCATATTTTGGGGGAATTGAAGTCTCTAGTGCAACCAGAATCCTGATAATTACCAGATTTCTCTTAGGACCTTGAGGACAACAAAGAACAAGTGCAGAAAAAGCATGTTCCTCAAAGAGTCTGGATAAGAATGAGACCCCATTTACTGAAGAGGCTGTCTTTCTTCCATTGTATTTTTTAGCTTCCTTATTGAAGATAAGTTGGCTATAGGTCTGTGGGTTCATTTCTGGGTTTTCAATTCTATTCCATTGGTCCTGAGGTCTCTTCTTGTGCCAGAACCGAGCTGTTTTGATTACTATGGCTTTGTAGTAGGAGTTTGAAATTTAGTATTGATATTCTTCCAGCACTGTTCTTTCTGTGAAGGATTGTTTTTGCTATTCAGGGTCTTTTGATATGTGGAAAAACAAACTTTACAATTTAGGTGAGAGGTGGGGGGAATGTAGTTGTGGAGGGAAGGGATGGTAGGGGAAAAACAAAGGAGGAGACAACAATGCTTGATAAGAAATGTACTCATTTCCTTGCTCATATAACTGTAACCCCTGTGTACAGTATTCTCACAATAAAAAACTTATTAAAAAAAAAGAATGAGACCCCTACTGGAACTTTGAGATTCTTGCACTGAGTACAGTGAAGCCTCATATACAACAAAGTATTACTTTGTTACAATATTTAAATCACTTATAATATTAACTAATATTAAATTGGAGCTAATAGTAAGTTTTGTTGAAATACTGTTTACCCTGATAATTTTTTTGCCTTGCAAATCAATATATGTAGTTTTACAAAGGACAAAAAACTTGTTCAGAGTAGATCCTGTGGTATCATTCAGGGTCAGTGAGTCCAGAATTGTTTCAAATGTTCTGCTAATCGATAGCCTAAAAGGTTAACAGATTTAAACAGGACTTGACCCCAAATAATCTTTCCAGTGTCCTTAATAATTTAAGTATAAGCAAATGGAAACATATGGAATTCATTTTCATGAAAATAGATCTTGATTCCAAATTCAGAGTATTTGGGAGAAAAATACACTTTAGATTTCAACAAGTTTAAAATAGCTGGAGGCTGGACCAAAATGTGTGATGAAGTAGTCTTCCTGTCTTACTTTTATTTATACCTAATGTCTTTGCTTCCCACCCCTGTCCAGTGCCCACAATTGAAAAGAAAGAATGGGCAGCATAATGGGAAAAGACTATGTCAAAATAGAATCTAAATAATAGGATGAAATTAGTGAGAAATTTGTAAAAGCTTTTTTGGCATTAGAAAGAGAAAAAGTAAATAAAAGAGGCCTCGGGTGGTAGTCTGCTGATGTGATAGGATTTTAAAGGGATTTTCTCTTTCTTGAGTTCTTAGTCCACTGTGTAACTTCTCTTTGTTTCATAGAGGTCAAAGAGCTTCTTTATTTGGGATAAACTTTGTGAGGAAAGAAGTGATAATTGGCTTTTACTGTGGCTTGACTTCAGAGAAAATAGTTATGGGAAAAACTTCATAGATGAACCATAACCCAGAAAATTTTGAAACAGAGTTTAAGAATAATCCGAAAAAATAGCCTTATTAGTAGTAAATTACATTTTGAATACAGCAGGTTGTAACCCTTTCTCCTTTGTCTAGGATTGACATGATTTTCCCTGCCAGGCTAGATCGCTGCTCTTCGTCTAGTCTCCAAACTGGCTTTAGACTTTATCATCTTTCTTAAATGCTTTCTTTTTTCTGGAGATGAAAAGAAATACAATTAGCTAGAAATTCTGTTAAGAACTTGGGAATTTTATGATCAAAGATTCAAGTCATTATAATGATCTGTCATTGGCAACCATGAAAAATATTTCTATGCCAGATGATTTGTATATGAAATTTGAAAGCTGTAGCAAATGCCCGCTAGGATAACCTTCAATGTGGGTTGTCCTTGTATAACTCCCTCCCACTGAAGGCAGAGTGCACTTCTAATCAATAGCAATTGTCTATCACTCTTATGAGTTGTTCAGTCATGTATAATATTAGAATGAGAGCTGATTTTCTTGCTGGTCTTGGAGACATGAGATGCCATGTTGAGTGACAGAGTTGTGTAGCAGGAGACAGAGTAACTTCCATGACTTGAAAGCAGGCTTTAGCCAACAGTTACTAAAAGCTTGAGAAGACTTTCAATTGTATGGAAATGGATCCTGCCAATAATCTGAATGAGTTTGGTGCTGGATTAAGGCAAAATTTAAGAAGGTGTAGACACAATTGGCAACTATGGAAAATAGCTTTAATTTTTTTCAGTATATATTTCTGTTATTTGTTTTAGGAGACTAAGAGAATCCAAGGTGCATTGACTAATACTTGGATAAAATTGAAATGAAGTTGTCCAATCATGTTGCAGTTTTGTTCTTCCTTTTTATACCTGTGTAAACTTAAGTGGCAAATTTGCATTGGACCAGAACCTGCCCCTCTGAAGATCCAGGACAATCCCCTAGGAAGTTCATGACTTTGTTCTCACAAATGGATTTAAGCAACAGTAGATATTAAAGCAATTCGAAAGCATGCTTGCATTATTTTCTCAGGCACTTAAAATTGTGGGCTTGAAATAGCAATGTAGTCTGGCTGAAATAATAAAGGATAGTAAATATTCAAGTGTATCAGAATAAAAAGAGGTAATGTGGTTTAATTTAATCCTGGTTAATAACCATCTGGGCCACTGGCTTGCTTTGAACTGAGAACACACCTGCTTCCCTTTGTAGCCTTTGCCAAAACGTGTGTAATACTCCAAGCTGGGATTTCAAGGACAGTCAATACAGATTACTGCAGAATTTCATTTATATGACACTCTGGGTGTTCCGAGAAGAACCTGAGAAACCTATGCAATAGTTTGTAGACCCAGAGGACTTCCATATTAGGCTCTGCCTTGGCTCTGGGCATGATACAGACCCCTGTTGCATAATCCCTCTTGATGGAGTGGTACCTCTTTCAATGAAAATCAAATGCATTATTTTGGCTTCTCAGTCTTCCCAGCTGTGACATATCTTATTTTATGTTGACTATGCAGCTGGTTACAGCTGCCTATATGGTTTTGTCCATTACAGTGAAGGCTGGTGCATCTCCAAACTCAGATCATGGGTGGTAGGCATCCCCACAATGATATTGATGAGAGTCTAAGCAGCTCCAGGACTCTGAGAGAATTTCATTGATTTCAGAATGACTCTAAAGCCTGGAATTCCAATCCTGACCCTAAATACTACATTTTTTGGATTTGACTATCCATCCTCTTCTGAAATATATTTTTCTTTTAAACAATAATTTTAGACATCCCATCTCTACTTCTGAATCCTCAAAACTGGATAGAAATTTCAATGCAAGTCTATACACATCTGTATGTTTGGTTATAGTCTGGACTTCTCAAATACTTATTATTTATTTGTGATGAAGACACAAAATTGTCTTCGCTGGCTTAATAAAACATGTACACTACATTTCATTATAGTTACCCTGTATATAATAGAAAACAGAACTTATTAAAAAGTCTTACAAATGGTCATTATTCAGGGGGAGAGCAAACCTTCCCTGCATGATTCCAGTTTTAGTATCTGTGCTGCCAAAGTGAGCACGAGAACTTGCATTCCTGAAAGGTTAGGTTGCAACTGCTACTTTGAAGTTGTGCAGGAGCTCTGTGGACACTATTAAGGCATAAGGTGCAAGATGAGTGCGATGTCAGAGCTATAGGCAAGAAGAAGCGAGCAGAACAGCTCTGGATGCTTCCACCTGAGCTGAAGTGTGAAAAACAAATGACTATCTTGTATGAGGCCAGATGTTGTGTGTGTGTGTGTGTGTGTGTGTGTGTGTGTGTGTGTGTGTATGTGTGCATGTGTGTGTATGTATGTGTCTGTGTGTGTGTGTGGATGCATGTGGGTGCATGTGCACGTGTACGTGTGCACAAGTGCTTTGTTTTGTTACTACAGCTAGATCAGCAAATCAATTAAATAGGTTTTCATTAGTCATACAATTTTAGAGCAGAACACACCATTAAACTGTTACCTAGTGGAGAAATTCCCTTCCCACTGTTAGATGGCAGCTGGCTGCCCTGGCATTGCCTTGAGGTATTATAGGTAAATAATTCAAATTAAAGCTGGAAACAGAACAGATTCATCCTACCCTCAGTTCAACAACTTACTTTCAATGTCATTTCCCCTTCTTTTGAATTTACCTCTGCTATGATCCTTTACAGGACCATAGCAGCATCTATACCCGCTTCTGCAGAATACAGGGTGCACAGAGAAAGCAGATATTCTATATCATGAATGTACTGAACATTTACTACGAATAATATATTGGATATTTACCCTGTGCCAAGCTCTATTCTGTTTGCATGGACTTTAATCTTATAATTATTTCCTTTAATGTCAAGATGAATCAAATCTTCTATGACGTGCCCATAGACACACAGTTATATGAGGCTGGGTCAGACTTTGAACCTGGGCAGCTCCATGCCACCATCCATGTTGTTGTACCGTTTTCTTGCCTTATGTCTTCCTTTCCTTTGTTCTGGCTCAGCTCTACTTATCTTCTTTGCCAGATAATAATTCTTCCCCTCCCTCCCCCTCCTCCTCCCCCTCCCCCTCCTCCTCCTCCCCTCCCCCTCCCCCCACCTCCTCCCCCTCCCCCTCTTCCTCCCCTTCCCCCTCCCCCTCCTCCTCCCCCTCCTCCTCCTCCTCCTCCTTCTTCTGCCATTCCTTGAACTCAGGACCGGAGCTCTGTCCCTGGGCTTCTTTTGCTCAAGGCTAGCACTCTTACCACTTGAGCCACCTCTGGCCTTTTCAGAAAAGTTTATTGGAGATAAGAGTCTCCAGGATTTTCCTTCCCCAGGCTGACTTCCAACTGTGATCCTTAGATCTCAGTCTCCTGAGTAGCTAGGGTTAGAGGTATGAGCCACTGGCACCCTGCTTAGAAAATTATTTCTGCAACAGGGAATTTATGTTTTTCTTTATCTGTAGTTATCATTACTTGTCTGTGACTACTTAGTCAAGTTGTGGATGGAGAGTTGAGTAAGAGTAGACCACACAAGTCCTTCTATAAAATAAAAACACTTGTTAGCCTTGTCTGAGCTCTTTATTCTGTCTTTTCTTCACTGAGCAAGGCTTTGTCAAATGATTTGCTGACTTGGAACTTTAATGTTCTTCCTTTGTTGTTGTAGTATATTATATTTTAAAAACCAATTTTGATATCATCTGCCTAATATCTTACATACAGCATGGCGAGACCATTTTAACTGTCCCTGTGTTTAGGAAGGATGTCAGGGAGGTATACATTGTAAGATTTATAATGATATGCTAAACTTAGAAAGGACAACAGGTAGCAAACAGTAGAATACCACATGACTGTTAATCAACTTTTTTGTAAGTAGACTAATAAGGTTACAGGTGAATGTTTCATTTGTTTTTCTCCATTCCACTGAGCATGTATGTTATGGTCCTTAGTACTGATCTCACTGACTAGATTCTGGGCATTCCATGCAATGAAACGCATGTTGGCTATAAGAAAATTGTTTCTATTCCATATTGCTTTATGAGAGACAGAGAGAGAAAGAGAGAAAGGAGAGAGAAGAGACAGAAAAAGAGGAAGTGTTTTGCAGAGGAACAGTTGTGTCGAAAGCAAACCTCCTCTATTTTTCACTGAGTTACTAATCATAGTTTATTAGGGTTAGGCATGCTAGCAGGGTAACCTGTAATCCTAGCTATTTGGTAGTATAAATCAGTAGGACCAAGGTTTGTGACCAGCCTGGGCAAAAAGTTAGCAATACCCAATGTCAACAAAAAAGCTAAGCACGGTTATGTGTGTCTGCTATCTCAGCTAATAAAGAGACCATAGGTCTGAGCAAAAAAAAAAAAAAAAAAATGAGACCTTATCTGATAACTTACTTATGCAAAAAAGGGTTAAAGGTGGTGCTCAAGTGGTGAAGTGCCTGCACCAAACTCCCAATTAAGTTTCAACCTACTGAGACTATAAAATCTGCCACCGAATAACAATTCACCCGGTTTTTCCTTGACATCTGGTGTAGGGACTATTCATGTTTAAACTTTTTGTTCCTCACTATAATTCTGACAGACAAACTTATTGTAAGGCAGCTTTTTTCAAATGTTTCTGCAGTAGAGTGTTAAAAAAACACTTGTACAAAAACAATTTTTCTTGTAGATTTCAGGAAGCTTTTCACATAGTACTACACATTAAGAATCTAGGAGATATCAGCAGTTTTCCAAACAAATATGACCAGAGTCTGTATATTCTGTATATGTCTCTGCAGAATGCCATACAAACCTATTATTTGAGATATACTGTGTGTGTGTGTGTGTGTGTGTGTGTGTGTGTGTGTGTGTGTGTGTGTGTGTGTATGAATGGGACTTGAACTCGGAACCCATACTGTTGCTTAGATTTTTCTTCTGAGTGCTAACATTCTACCACTTCCAGCTTTCTGCTGGTTAATCAGAGATGAGCTTTTCACAGAATTTGCACAGAGGCTGCCTTTGGAATCTTGATCTCAGATCTCAGCCTCCTGAGCATTAAAGTGTGAGCCACCATGCATTGGGCTAAGAAATACTTTTGAGAATTGCTCCATTGAAGACTTGTGGGTAGCTGCAATATTAAAATCAAATGTGGTATGGTTAGTTCAAATTGGAAGTTAAAACAGGATTAGAACCCTCGAATATTAGCCATGACATTTGGCTAAATAAGGGTACAAATCCTGAATACCCGCCCTGAATTAGAGGAAAGATCTTAGAAAGATCTATTCATATCCATCCACTAAGAGTCCAATAACATTTGGAAAGTCCCTTTGCTTACAAGAAACTCTAAGCTCGGTTGACAGGCAGTAAACCTTGCCTCCCTTTCTTGTCCACCATATATTTCATGTCCTTTGAAAACCTTTTCAGTTTCTATTGAGTTTTTAAAAGTAATGTGTCAGGTTCTAATGCTCCCGCTGGTTTAAGGAAAAATGCTCCCACTAATAAATTATAATGAATTGTCAGTCTCAACAGGTCTGTGACCTTCAGCCAGTGGGGGGTTTGGGACTAAACTCCAGTTTCCCCCTCTTCTTACTGGAGCCACTCTTCTTGGTCTAGCCTGTCTTTCTAATTTATGGGTGGGCTGTGCACAGGACAACTCACCTGCAAAAATAGTTCATGCTGTGATGTTTATTATACTAAGTAGGTTTCACGCTGACTGAGAGTTTTTACAAGAGGATGGGGTGGCTGTCAAGGTCTTCCATCATCTGAGCAAAGCTGGCACTGGCATTCTCTCATATTTCAGGGAATTAAACGTAATGTGGGTGACTGGCTTGGGGAGGATGGATCAGGAGACGGTGCAGAATCTGCTTGAATGTCTTGTTTAGGGTCCTCTGTAAATGAGACTTCAGTAAAATGTATCAACAGGACAGCAAAATAAAAAGGCATGTATGAAAAACATGGAAACCATGTCCACTCGTGCAGAGTAATGAAAAATCTCTGCAGCCTACGTGAAGGAATGCTAAAACGTGTAGCTTTGAGTTGATTTTTTTTTTTGGTGAGCTGGGTGAAATATTCATTGGACATATTTTCTTTATTCTCTAGTTTTAAACATTCCTGGCTTATTAACTTAATATGTTCTCTTTGTAGAGTATTGGAAAGGGATGAAATACTGTCAAAAGAGAGAGAAAAAAATACTACTCTATTCTCTTAGGGGCAATTATTCTTAACAGTGCAGTTTTTTTCTAATGGGGTCTTTATGGATTTTTCCACAGTAGTGAAAGAATAATATATAAAATTATTTGCCTCCTTTCCCCCCTAACATCATAAATATTTCTCATATTACTCAAAACTCTCTGTGAACACATATCATTTGTAAAGCTACACAGTGTCTCAGCATTCATGGATTGCTTAGCTATTCTTTTACTGTGGGACTGACTTACATGATGTTCTGCAATGTGGACTTTTGTCCTTTCTCTTCCATGTCTTCCTTCTCCTTCTCCATTCTCTTCTTTGTAAAAGCTCAGAAATCACTTTCCAGACTGAAGCAAAAAATCTTTGCACAGCTCTCTCTCTTTTCTGCCTGCTCAAGCAGCCCAGGTCTGCATAGGCAGGTGTCTTGGGAGGTCTGATAGAATTACTGATTCATACTCATTCTAGGCCTTTTGGAATGTGAGTACCTTGTCTTTAGTGGCATTTCATCTCACTATTCAGAAGGATGGACCATTTGAAACCTATGAATCATTTATTTCTGGAGTTTTCCATTGAATTATTTTTGTACCACATTTGACCACAGGTAAATGGGAAGCAACACTTCAGATAAAGAGGTCTACTGTTATACAAACACATTTCCCCCCTCCGTTCTTAGCATAAAACTTTTAAAGACCTTGGACATGTCGGAGGAATTTCTGAGAGATAGGAGTATCTTTTGTTATTAATAATGAGCCCTCTTTTTATTGTGAAAATACCATACTGAGGGGTTACAATTACATGAACAAGATAATGAGTAAATTTCTTATCTAGCATTGTTGCCTCCTCCTTTGTTTCCCCTTACCATCCCTACCCTCCCTTCTTCCTCCTCCACCCCCCCCCCAGCCAAAGTTTTAAAGTTCATTTTTGTACATAATGTCTTGTACATCTCATTGTTACAATAGGTCCACCTGTATCCTTATTTAAGCAAATTGTTTTTTCCCTTCCCCTCCACAAATTATAACAACATCAAATACAGTGAAAACAGGGGTTATACTGTGAGGGAGGGACATTCAAAGCAACAAAGAATCATCTTATAAATATGTTAGAAACAACCGCAAGAACAAAAAAAAACATTTGAGTTCTTATCTTGGGGTTCATTTTGCCTAACATCAACTTATCTGATTGTTTCCGCTTGTCTCAGACAAATACTAGTTATTGCAAATAAGAGAAACCATGGAACCTATGTTTCTTTAGACCTGGCTTACTTCACTTAATATGACTTTTTCCAAGTCTTTCAATTTCCTAACAAATGGGGAAAGGTCATTCTTTCTGATGGAGGCATAGAATTCCATTGTATATATATACCACATTTTCTTGATCCATTCATCTACTGGGTTAGTTCCATATCTTAGGTATGGTAAATAATGCTGCAATAAACATAGTTGTGCTGGTAGCTTTACTATGGTCTTGTTTGTGATCATTTGGGTAAATGCCCAAAAATAGGATTGCTGGGTCATAGGGGAGCTCTATGTGGAGTCTTTTGAGGAACCTCCATACTACTTTCTAAAGTGGTTAGACAAATTTACACTCCCACCAACAATGCAGTAAAGTTGCCTTCTGTCTACATCCCCTCCAGCATCTGTTGTTATTAGAGTTCTTGATTATAGCCATTCTAACTGGGGTGAGGTGGTATCTCAGTGTTGTTTTGATTTGCATTTCTTTTATGGCTAGGGAGGTTGAGCATTTCTTCATGTGTCTATTGGCCATCCTTCTTTCCTCTTCAGAGAAGTTTCTCCTTAAATCTTAAGCCCACTTACTTATTGGGCAGTTGTTTCCTTGAGGATTTGTTGTTGGGGGATTTAATTTTTTGAGTTCCAGGTATATTTTAGATATGAGACCCTTGTCTGTTGTATGGCTAGTGAGGATCATCTCCCAATCCGTGGGCTTTCTATTGATCTTGCTAGCTATGTCCTTAGCCGTGCAGAAGCTCTGCAATTTCATGCAATCCCATTTGTCCAACCTTTCTTTGACTTGTTGTGTTTCTGGGTCTCTAGTAAGAAAACTTCGGCCTGTACCAAGGAGACCTAGAGTTTCTCCTATTCCATCCTGTAATGTTTTCAGGGTGTCTGCTTTGACTCCGAAGTCTTTGATCCATTTGGAGTTGATTGTAGTGTAGGGTGATATATAAGGATCTAGTTTTAGTTTTCTACAAGTGATTAACCAATATTACCATTTACTGAAGAAGCTGTCTTTCTTCCATTCAATTTTTTTTGGCTCCCTTATAGAAGATTAGGTGGCTATAGGTCTATGGGCTTATTTCTGGGTTTTCAATTCTATTCCATTGGTCCTGAGGGCTGTTCTTGTGCCAGTACCAAGCTGTTTTGATTACTATGGCTTTGTAGTAGAGTTTGAAATTTGGTATTGATATTCCTCCAGCACTGTTCTTTCTGTGAAGGATTGTTTTTGCTATTCGGGGTCTTTTGTTGTTCCATATGAATTTTTGGATTGCCTCTCCTATTTCCTTGAAGAATGAGGTTGGAATATTGATAGGTATCACATTGAATTTGTAGATAGCTTTGGGAAGTATTGCCATTTTCATGATGTTGATCCTTCCAATCAGGAGCATGGGAGTTTTTGCCACTTTCTAAGTTCTGTTTGATTTCCTTTTTCAAGTTTTTAAAGTTTTCATCATAGAGGTCCTTCACTTCTTTGGTTAATTCCTAGGTATTTTATTTTTTGTGGGGCTATTACGAATGTAGTTGCTTTCCTGATTTCAGCCACTCTTTTCTCATTGTTGGCATACAGAAAGGCCATTGATTTTTGAGGGTTAATTTTATAACCTGTTACTTTGCCAAAGTTTTGAATCAGCTTGAGTAATTTGGGAGTGGAGTCTGTGGGATTCTTTAAATACAAGATCATGTCATCTGCAAGGAAGGAGAGCTTTACTTCATCTTTCCCTGTTTGGATCCCTTTTATGTTTGTATCTTGTCATATTGCTGTAGCTAGGCATTCTAATACTAAATTGGAGAGAAGTGGAGAGAGTGGACATTCTTGTTTCATTCCTGAGTTAAGAGGAAATGAGCCCTCTTTTTAAAAAAATTATATATGACTTATGCTAATGAGATGACTCATTATGATATAGGGCATAATGCATAGCTGTAGGATTAAAAGTAATCACCAGAAACATTATGTATATAATATAATATATACATACACATATATATATATGTATAATATATTTTCTGTGGGGCTGGGAAGGTGGCTTAGTGGTAGAGCACTTGCCTTGAATGTATGAGGCCCTGGGTTTGATTCCTCAGCACCACATAAGCAAAAAAAGAAAAATAGCCATAAGTGGCATTGTGGCTCAAGTGGTAGAGTGCTAGCCTTGAGCTGAAGAGCTGAGGGACAGTGCCCAGGCCCAGCGTTCAGGTCCCATGACCAGACCCCCCACCCAAAAAAGATATTTTCTGTACCTTCATCTGTTGATGGACATATAAGCTAATTATATTAAATAATATGCCATTTTTCTTATATATGTCCAAGAATGGGATACACACACAGACAGTAGCTCTATTTTTAGGTTTTTCTGAGCTCTCAGATTGATTGTTTGCCAAGTAAGCTGAGAAAAATGTATATGTCTGTGACTGATCACAGGTATCTGGACTCAAAACTTCAGAATAAACTTAATTTTCATATTGATTTTCATTAGTAACTGCACTAATTTACATTCTCAACAGTGTATAAGGATTCTTATCTCCCACATCTTTGCCAGCATTTGTTGACCATTGTGACTGGAGAGGTGGAATCTCAATGTCATTTTGATTTGTAGTTCCTTTATGGCTAAGGATGTTGATCACCTCTTCATATACTGATTAGCCTTTGGCATTTCTTTTTTTGAGAATGGTCTGTTCAATTGATTTGACCACTTATTAGTTGAATTATTTTTTTCTTTTAGTGTTTCAAATTTGAGTTCTTTATACATTCTGATAATTAATCATTGTCATATGGATAGCTGGCAAAGATTTTCTATAGATTGTCTATTCAATCTGGTAATTGTTTGCTTTAATATACAGAAACTTTTTAATTTGATGCAATCGAATTTGCCAAATCTTGTTTGTATTTCTTGAGGAGTCTTAATTCAGGAAATAGTTTCTTGTGCCTATGTCTTGAAGTGTTTTCCCCATGTTTTCCTTTAGTAGGTACAAAGTATTCCATCTTGCATTTAATGACTTTGATTCATTTTGAACTGATATTTATACAGGATAAGAAGGAACTACTTTCAGCCCTCTGCATGTGGGAATCCAGTTTTCCCAACACCATTTGTTGAAGAATCTGTCTTTTCTCCAATGTATATTTTTTGACATATTTTCTGAGTATCGATGGCTGTAATTGTGTAGGGATATTTTTGACACTTGCATCCCATTGGTTGATGTTTTAGTGCCAAGACTGTGCTATTTTTGTTACTATGACTGTATAGTATGATTTGTTTGTGTGTTGCAGGGTGGGGGGGGGGTCAGCACTAAGATTTGAACTCAAGGCCTTGGACTTACTAGTTAGTTATTCTACCACTTGAACTATACCTCTAACCCCTGTTTCTTTTCTTTTCTTTTATCTCCTTCCCTCCTTTCTTTTCTCTCTTTCTCTCTTCCTTCCTTCCTTCTCTTCATTTCTTTCTTTCTTTTTGAATACTGAGGTTTGAACTTAGAACTTACACATTCTGCTTGCTTTCTTGATTAGTACACTACCACTTGAGCCACAACCCTGCTTTTTTGCTGATTATTTTGGAAAGGGGGTAGAGCAGACTTTTCTACCTATGCCTCAAACTATACTCCTCCAAATATCAGCCTTTTTTTTCAGGTGAATCTACTGTCACCATAACTGACCAAAGGCAAAACCTTCTGAGGACTTGTTGGATAAGAAGGAAGTAGAATATGTTAAAGTCACTGTTGTTGGAAATGATAACAGTGAGATTCACTCCAAAGTGAAAATGACAGAATATCTTATACTCAAAGAATTATGCAATCAAAGACAAGGAGTTTCAATAAATTCACTGAGACCTTTTTAAAGACTAGAGATTTGCTAATAACATAGAGGGGAGAAACATGGAGGGGGGGAGGTCATATAATTTGTTTTGATATTCTTTTAATATTATTTTTATTTTCCTGCATTACTTTTTCATTTTTTAAAAAAACAGTTCTGTCATAATGTATATTTCAAATGGAATTGAATACTGGCTGTCCATTTCTTTAAGACATCTGGTAATTTCAATTCTAGTGGACATTATTCAATTTCATTTGTTATCATTGTGCTGATTTTTGGTGATCAAGCCTCAGCCCCCTTCATGCTACCTTTTCCTTCTAAAATATTACAGATATGTACAGGAAGGTCATATTTTACAGGACTGTGCATTTTTAGTAAGATCAATTAATGAGTTTTCAGAATGACTTTCCAATTGGCTCTGAAATACTAACCTATGGTGGTTTCAGTCCTAGAATATGACCGGAAGTCTTTCATAAAACTAAGCTGTAGAAAAATGACCATTAAAAAAAATCATGAGGGGCTGGGAAGGTGGCTCAGTGGTAGAGCGCTTGCCTTGCATGCCTGAGGCCCTGGGTTCGATTCCTCAGCACCACATAAGCAAAAAGAAAAATGCCAGAAGTGGCGCTGTGGCTCAAGCGATAGCTTTGAGCTGAAGAGCTGAGGGACAGCTTCCAGGCCCAGAGTTCAGGCCCCACGCCTGAAAAAAAAACCCAAAACAACAACAAAAACCCCAATGAAGTCATTTTAAAGGTCTGAGAGTTTAGATCAAAAGAAAATGAGTCTCCAATTCGGAATCCACCCGACAAGATACTGTGAGCATGATGACTCATTCCACAGAGGGCTGTGCTGTAGAGAAAGCAAAAAATGCCAGAAGAATCAAGAACAGAACAGTTGTATTTTTCATATATGACTATTAAATTAATTTGAGTAATTTGTATGGTTATAGACTAAAACTATTACAAGGACATCAGACTGTAATAAAGACATCAGGATTCATGCCTTATTTTTTTTCCTTTCTCCTTTTATGACATGAGCAAGAAAGCTTGGCTCTATTTGCCACTTGTTGTATTGTACATATTATTCAGATGGTAAGATATCTAGGAATCATGGAGCAACTAAGGGATAATAAAAGGTGATATTATGGCTCTACATTTACTAGAATTTCTGAAATTAAGTCAGCTTTATTTAATGGAAAATATTTTAGTTAAAAGAAGATTTATTATGAATTCTGGTGGTTCTTAACTGTGGACACAGATGTGAATTCTAACATATTCTCACAACTTAGAATACTACGATATGTAACGAAAGTTGTTTGTTTATTTGACATGGGGAAAGAAAATTCCTCAAGTAGTTTCCATTCTTTCATGCCAATCAGAACTTTCATATAAGAATAGCATATCCTGGGAAAGGGAACAGGAAAAGGAGAAAGGACAAGAAAAGACTTTAATATTGGAGTAGTACACCAAGGACAAAAACATGAAAATATATGTGTTTGCCTCCAAACTGAATGAAACCACATTAAGAATTAGCCCAACATGTAATATTATCTAACACTTGGAGGCAACATGAAATGTGCAAGTTTTTGGTTTTTTTTTTTTAGTTCTACAGCTGTGAAGACACCTGCCAGTGCCCTCCAACTCCTCAGATTTCTTTCCTTTGCATTATTGAGAGATCTGATCTGATTTCCATGAAGGTATTTCTCCCTGTAGATTTAGGATATGGTAACTGTATTATTCAGGCTTCATATGCCTTCATTTTTAATGCTTCTTCTTTCACTGGGGAAGTAAACTCCTAAATTCTCATTCAGCAATTTGAAATCTCAGTCACTTACAGTCACTCTTTGTCTATATAATTCACTAATCTCATTTATAGTTATTTAGTGATCACATACTACTGGCTTTTGAATTGAGATGGCCTGTGATGTATATCCTTCATGGTTATAGCATTCTTTCAAAGTCAGGAGATTTTCTCCAGATTCCCTAACTTCGAAGAGGACATCTCAATTCCTAGAGATTTCCAGGCACAGCCCCAATTGTTTTTCTGTTTTTTGTTTTTTTTTTTAAATAAAGTTCTCTGAAGACACTATACAAAAGCCAGGCTATATTGCCAAGGTCATGGAAATCATTCATTCATTCCTCTCTGTGCAAGGTAGCTATTGGTTGCTTGTTTGAGAATAAAACAGACAGAAATTCATTGCTTTGATGAGCTGATAGCATAAGTAAAATATTTATGTCATAACTAAGCTCGTGATGCAGTAGTAAGATCATGATGTCATAAATAAGAGATGTCATAAGATAAATAAAAATAGTACATAGAATGTTAGGTAATGATTAGAAGTACAGAAAAAATGAAAGAGTAAAGAAATGAAAAATTATCTCAGAGGGGAGAAGACTAAGATGTATTGAACAACAAAGTCCTCCCTAAATCTTGTCTACAATGAATACTCTGGTGCGAACTCACTTCAAGCCTGAGAATCATGTTTCCTCAGCCAAGGGAAATTCTTTTTTTTTTTTTTTTTTTTTTTTTTTTTTTAAATTGTATTTTATTTTATTTGAGAACATACTGTACAGAGGGGCTACAATTACATGGGCAGAATAATGCATACATTTCTTACCAAGCATTGCAGCCTCCTCCTTTGTTTACCCTTCACTTCCCTTCCCTGCCTCCCCCCTCCCCCCACCCAATTTTACCCCCCTCCCCCCACCCAATTATACCCCCCTCCCCCCCCCACACCGAAATTGTAAAGCTGGTTTTGACATGACATTTTGTACTTCTCATTGTTGCAACAGGTCCACCTGAATCCTTAAACGATTTGTTTGTCCCCATCTCCTCCACATGATATACTGATATCAAATATAGTGAAAGCGGGGGTTACACTGTGGGGGAGGGACATACAAAGCAATAAAGGAATAATCTTATAAATGCATTAGAAATACATGCATGAAAGAAACGAAAACATTAAAATACATATTTAAGGGTTCATTTTCCTAACATCACATTATCTGGCCTTTTCCGCTTGACTCATACCTATACTAGATATTGCAAATAAGGGAAACCATGGGACCTATGCTTCTTTGGGCCTGGCTTACTTCACTTAATATAATTTTTTCCAAACCTTTCCATTTCCTAACAAATGGGGAAATGTCATTCTTTCTGATGGAGGCATAGAATTCCATTGTGTATATATACCACATTTTCTTGATCCATTCATCTACTGAGGGGCATCTGGGTTGGTTCCATATCTTAGCTATGGTAAATAATGCTGCAATAAACATAGTTGTGCTGGTAGCTTTAGTGTGGTCTTGTTTGTAAACATTTGGGTAAATGCCCAAAAGTGGGATTGCTGGATCATAGGGGAGATCTATGTGAAGTCTTTTGAGGAACCTCCATACTGCTTTCCAAAGTGGTTGAACAAGTTTACATTCCCACCAACAATGAAGTAAGGTTCCTTTCTGTCCACATCCCCTCCAGCATCTGTTGTTATTAGAGTTCTTGATTTTTGCTGTTCTAACTGGAGTGAGGTGATATCTCAATGTTGTTTTGATTTGCATTTCTTTTATGGCTAGGGATGTTGAACATTTCTTCATGTGTCTATTGGCCATCCTTCTTTCTTCTTCAGAGAAGCTTCTCTTTAAGTCTTTCGCCCACTTATTTATTGGGCAGTTGTTTCTTTGAGGATTTGTTGTTGGGTGGTTTAATTTTTTGAGTTCCAAGTATATTTTTGATATGAGACCTTTGTCCGTTGTATGGCTAGTAAAGATCTTCTCCCAATCGGTGGGCTTTCTATTGATCTTGCCAGCTATGTCATTTGCCCTGCAGAAGCTCTGCAATCTTATGCAATCCCATTTGTCCAACCTTTCTTTGATTTGTTGTGCTTCCGGGTCTCTATTCAGAAAATTTCGACCTGAGCCAAGGAGACCTAGGGTTTCTCCTATTCCATCCTGTAATGTTTTCAGAGTGTCTGCTTTGAGTTCAAGGTCTTTGATCCATTTGGAGTTGATTCTGGTGCAGGGTGATATATAAGGATCTAGCTTTAGTTTTCTACATGTAGTTAACCAATTTTGCCAGCACCATTTACTGAAGAGGCTGTCTTTCTTCCATTCTATTGTTTTAGCTTCCTTATCGAAGATTAGATGGCTATAGGTCTGTAGGTTCATTTCTGGGTTTTCAATTCTATTCCATTGGTCCTGAGGTCTGTTCTTATGCCAATACCAAGCTGTTTTGATTACTATGGCTTTATAGTAGAGTTTGAAATTTGGTATTGATATTCCTCCAGCAGTGTTCTTTCCGTTGAGGAGCGTTTTTGCTATTCGGGGTCTTTTATTGTTCCATATGAATTTTTGGATTGCCTCCTCTATTTCAGCCAAGGGAAATTCTGATAGCTGACAGAGCTCTGCTGGTTTATCATCCTGAAATTGCATTCAGGAAGAAGTCTCTTGACTCAAGTTCATAGTAAGGTGGATTCAAGTTCATCCATTGGTGACTGGTAAATATGGGATTGCAAAGAACAGATAATTTTGTCCCCAGACCCTGTGAAAGACAGACACTGTGATTATATGACAGCTGAATGCTTAAAAAAATCTTACTAGAACTTGAACTCAAGGCTTCATGTTTTGCTGTTTCTTTTTTCTTCTCATGGCTGGTATTCTACCACTTGAGCCACACTGCCACTTCTGGCTTTTTTCTGATTAGTTGGAGTATGAGGATTTATTTTTATTTTTGCCCAGGCTAGCTGTAAACTACAATCCTCAGAGCCTAGTCTCTTGAGTAGCTAGGATTACAGGGATGAGCCACTGGTGCCTGACCTACAGCTCAACTCTTACTTCATCACAGGAACTAAGATCACTGCTTTTAGAGTACAAGAATCTCAGGCCAAATTCCTCCTTGCATCCTAGTCCCATAAAATGATTTAATTCACACAGATATATCCTTGATGAGAAGGTGCTATTTGTGATGGATCGTTTGATAGGCTCCTTTATTATACTTTTGCCTAGAAAATTATATCTTGAGAAAATTATAGTCTGCTAAGTAATAACAGAGACATTAATGAAGACAATTTTATGAATGTTTTTATTTAAATTTATTTAATCTGTACATTTGAATCTACACTAAAACAGAGATAATTTCTTTATCTATCTCTAGGTCATACTTTTCCTTAAATTCTGATTCTGTACTTTAAGAGAAGCAGTGACTTATTTCACTTAGTGTATTTTTTTTCCAAGTCTTTCCATTTCTTTATGACTGGGGCAATATCATTCTTTCTGGTGGAAGCATTGAATTCCATTGGGTACACTTACCACCTTTTCTTGATCTATTTGTCCACTGAGGGGCACCTGGGTTGATTCCATATCTTAGCTATGGTAAACAAAGCTGCAGTGAACATGGTGATGCTGGTGGATTTAGTGCAGCATGGTCTGTGGTCATTGGGTAAATGCCTAAGAGTGGGATTGCTGTGTCATAGAGAAGCTCTACATGTAGTCTTTTGAAGAACCAGAGTGGTTGAACACCAATAGTGTAGTAGCGTTCTCTTTTTGTCACATCCCTGCCAGCATCTGTTATTATTAGATTTCTTGATAATGGCCATTCTAACTAGAGTGAGGTGGAATCTCAACATTGTCTTGATTTGCATTCCTTTTATGGCCAGAGATGTTGAACATCTCTTCATGTGTCTATTCGTCATCCTTATTTCTTCTTCCAAGATGTCTCTAAGTCTTTAGCCCACTTGTTAATTGGGTTGTTGTTTCTTTGAGAATTTGTTTTTGGGAGGTTTAATGTTTTGTGCTCTAAGTATATTGTAGATATAAGGCTCTTGTCTGATGCATAGCTAGTAAAAATCTTCTCCCATTCTGTGGGCTTTATATTTGTCTTGCTAGCTATATCTTTATATTTATCTTTGCCATGCAGTTTGATGTAATCCCATTTATCCAGTCTTTCTTTGATTTGTTGTGATTCTGGATCCGAAGTAAGCCAGATCCAAAGGAACATAGGCTGCATGGTTTCCCTCATTTGTAATAATTAGAATATGCCTTTGGATCTACAAATAAACCCACTGTATAATAAAAAGACAAATAATCACTCTTGGACATGATTAATTAAACAGCGCTCTAATTCACACAGTGAGACCAAAGGAGGATATTCTTAGGAGAGGATCACAAGGGCTCAATAAGTGTGTGCATATGATGACCATATAAAATGATGCTTATCAAAATGAATTTCAAGAAATGGAAACAAGAGGTTTTGTATTGTACTGATCACAGTTCTTTTTTTAAATTACTTTCCTTTTTGCTTTGGTTTATTCCCTTTTGTTGCTGTATATGATTTCTGTATCCCGTGTCTTGTATATATGTCTATCTGATTTAGGGAGGGGAAGGGGAAGCACAGAAAAGGTGAGACAAAGGTTAAAACAATTCAGCAGTGATATTCACTAGACACTATGTTGTAAAGGAACTATAAAACTTGGGAAGGCAAAAACTGGGGAAAAAACAAGAGAGTGGGTCACACTATTCAAAAGGAAATGTACTCATTACCTAACTTATATAACTGTAACCCCTCTGTACATCACCTTTACAATAATTATAAAAAAGAAAAGACAAGCATTGTTGAGGTAGATATGTTACAAATAGGTAAAAGAACAGACAACAATGCAAACTGTGGAGCACATGCCTAGATTAAAAGTAAAAGCCACGTCAGGCACTGGTGGTGGCTCAGGTCTGTAATCCTAGCTATTCAGGAGGCTGAGGCCATCAGGGACAGAAAAGTCCATGAGACTCTTATCTTTAATTAATGTTCCTCTCCCCACCCCCACCCCCCTACAAACAAACACAAACTGGAAGTGGATCTGTGATTCAAATGTTAAAAAACTAGCCTTAAGCAAAAAAGCTCAGGGACAGCACTCACGCCTGAGTCCAAGATTTGGGACTGGTACAAAAACGAAAAAGTAAAAGCCAGTACCTAGCACCAGGTAATTTGTTACCAAACTGTACCTGGGATCTGGCATTACCCAAACTTCTCACTTTTGTCTGGACAAGATTAAAATTTTAATAGCTTTGAATATAAAAATTCCTGACTTCCAGAATATCAGCAAGTGAATCAAAATTTAAACAGAAAACAACACTGTGCAGTCAAAAAAAACCCACAGCTATGGTTCTTAGTCAGCTGAGAAGCCACCTATTTGGTCCTTGAACATCAATAAAAGATTTAAGGATCTTCACATAGTTACAAAGGGGAAAATACATTGGTTTTCATATAATCCTGTGCATAAAGCACTCCTTCCTCATTGAGAAGCCTGCACAGGTATGTTTGTTGGAGAGCAAATACCTTTGAAAAGAAGAATTGGGTGACACCCATACACTTCCTGGAGCAGTGATCATAATAATACAGACAGACAGACAGACAGACAGACAGACAGACAGACACACACACACACACACACACACACACACACACACACACACACACACACACTAGAAGTCCACAAGCATGTTGGTCCACTAAATGGATAGTAGAAGCCACTGCTTCTCATTCTCTGATCTTGTTTACACTTTCTGGAGCAGTGATCATAATGATACACACACACACACACACACACACACACACACACACACACACACACACACACGAGAGGTCCACAAGCATATTGGTCCACTAAATGGACAGTAGAAGCCACAGCTTTTCATTCTCTGATCTTGTTTTGAATATTACACACACACACTAGAAGTCCACAAGCATGTTGGTCCACTAAATGGATAGTAGAAGCCACTGCTTCTCATTCTCTGATCTTGTTTACACTTTCTGGAGCAGTGATCATAATGATACACACACACACACACACACACACACACACACACACACACACACACACACACACGAGAGGTCCACAAGCATATTGGTCCACTAAATGGACAGTAGAAGCCACAGCTTTTCATTCTCTGATCTTGTTTTGAATATTTTGTGTTACAAATATTAAGGCAAAAACAAAGTAAATTGAGTGCACAAATCACCCTTAATGGGAGAGTTTTCCATTAAGTTGGCACTACAGAGCTTTAAAAAATTAAAAAAAAAACCTCTTTGACTTTGATTTAAATAAAATATTCTAAATAGTTTTTCTACTAACATTATCTAAAGCATGGTCATATTTTGATAATACAGGTTAAAAAAGGTAAGGCTCAGCCTGATGGGTGATTATAAGAACATGGAAGGTTAAAGTGATATTTATTTATTTATTTATTTATTTATTTATTTATTTATTTATTATTGTGAAAATACCATACAGAGGGGTTACAATTACATGGGCAAGATAGTGAGAACATTTCTTATCAAGCATTGTTGCCTTCTCCTTTGTTTCCCCATATGATCCCATCCCCTCTCCACCCCCCACCCTCATACCCCCCTATAACCCTCTCACCCTCCACCCCGCCATCCCACGTAAGTTGTAAAGTTTGTTTTTCGACAAAATGTCCTGTACATCTCATTGTTGTAATGGGTCCACCTGTAACCTTATTTAAACAGCTTGTTTTTTTCCCTTCCCCTCCAAATTATATCAACAGCAAATACAGGGTTTATACCCTGGGGGAGGTACATACAAAGCAACAAAGAAATCATAGTATAAATATGTTGGAAACAATCCCAAGAAAGAAAAAAACATTTGAACTCTTATGTTGGGGTTCATTTCGCCTAACATCAACTTGTCTGACAGTTTCTGTTTGTCTCAGACATATGCTAGTTATTCCAAATAAGGGAAAACATTTAATATAATTTTTTCCAAGTCTTTCCATTTCCTAACAAATGGGGTAATGTCATTCTTTCTAATGGAGGCATAGAATTCCATTGTATATATATATATATATATATATACCACATTCTCTTGATCCATTCATTTACTGAGGGGCATCTGCGTTGGTTCCATATCTTAGCTATGGTAAATAAGGCTGCAATAAACATAGTTGTGCTGGCAGCTTTAGTATGGTCTTGTTTGTGATCATTCCAGTAACTGCCCAAAAGTGGGATTGTTGAGTCATAGGGGAGCTCTATGTGGAGTCTTTTGAGGAACCTTCATACTACTTTCCAAAGTGGTTGAACAAGTTTACACTCGCACCAACAATGAAGTAAGGTTCCCTTCTGTCCACATCCCCTCCAGCATCTGTTGTTATTCAAGTTCTTGATTATAGCCATTCTAACTGGGGTGAGATGGTATCTCAGTGTTGTTTTGATTTGCATTTCTTTTATGGCTAGGGAGGTTGAGCATTTCTTCATGAGTCTATTGGCCATCCTTCTTTCCTCTTCAGAGAAGTTTCTCTTTAAATCTTTAGCCCACTTATTTCTTGGGCAGTTGTTTCTTTGAGGATTTGTTGTTGAGGGATTTAATTTTTTTGAGTTCCAAGTATATTTTAGATATGAGACCCTTGTCTGTTGTATGGCTAGTGAAGATCTTCCAATTTGTGGGCTTTCTATTGATCTTGCTAGCTATGTCCTTTGCTATTCAGAAGCTCTGCAATTTCCTGCAATCCCATTTGTCCAACCTTTCTTTGATTTGTTGTGTTTCTGGGTCTCTATTAAGAAAATTTTGGCCTGTACCAAGGAGACCTAGGGTTTCTCCTGTTCCATCCTGTAATGCTTTCAGAGTGTCTGCTTTGACTCTGAAGTCTTTGATCAATTTGGAGTTGATTCTGGTGCAGGGTGATATATAAGGATCTAGCTTTAGTTTTCTACATGTAGTTAACCAATTTTGCCAGCACCATTTACTGAAGAAGCTGTCTTTCTTCCATTCTATTGTTTTAGCTCCCTTATCAAAGATTAGATGGCTCTAGGTCTATGGGCTCATTTCTAGGTTTTCAATTCTATCCATTGGTCCTGAGGTCTGTTCTTGTGCCAGTACCAAGTTGTTTTGATTAATATGGCATTGTAGTAGAGTTTGAAATTTGGTATTGATATTCCTCCAGCACTGTTCTTTCTGTGAAGGATCGTTTTTACTATTCGGGGTCTTTTATTGTTCCAAATGAATTTTTGGATTGCCTCTCCTATTTCCTTGAAGAATGAGGTTGGAATGTTGATGGGTATCACACTGAATTTGTAGATAGCTTTGGGAAGTATTGCCATTTTCATGATGTTGATCCTTCCAATCCAGGAGCATGGGAGGTTTTGCTACTTTATAAGTTCTGTTTTGATTTCCTTTTTCAGATTTTTAAAGTTTTCATCATAGAGGTCTTTCACTTCTTTGGTTAAGTCCTAGGTATTTTATTTGTTGTGGAGCTATTACAAATGGAGTTACTTTCTTGATTTCAGCCATACTTTTCTCATTGTTGGCATACAGAAAGGCCATTGATTTTTGAGGGTTAATTTTATAACCTGCTACTTTGCCAAAGTTTTGAATCAGCTTGAGTAATTTGGGAGTGGACTCTGTGGAATTCTTTAAATACAAGATAATGTCATCTGCAAAAAGGGAGAGTTTTACTTCATCTCTCCCTATTTGGATCCCTTTTATGTTTGCATCTTGTCTTTAAAGTGATACTTATATACAATAGGATTGAAAATAAATGTATGCTTGGAAAGTGGTTTTCCATAGCAATTCTGTAGCTCTCATTGCAAATCACATCCCCAACTATTACTGAAACCTCTTTTCATGGCAGAAGACAGACGTACATCCACATATTACTCAGTCATAAAAATAAATGAAATTCTATCATTTGCAGGAAAATGAATGTTACTAACAATTACCGTGCTCAAGGAAGTGAGCTCAATTAAAAAGGCTAATTTGTGGAACCTAGACCTAAAATGGTAGTGATGATGATGATGATGATGATGATGATGATGATGATGATGATGATGATATGAATATAAGACATGAATGGAAAAAGGGACTGTCTAGGGGATCATTGGGAGGTAGAAGGAGGAAATAAATGAATACTAAGGAGTGAAGAGGATCGAAGTAGGTTCTATATAAAAACAGAATATTGAAACCCCCCAAACACAGGAAAGTGAGAAGAAATAAAGGATAGCACACATGTAAAGGAGGGGCTGATCTATTCAATATGAACTGTATGTGGTATATGAAATGATCACAACAACTTTTCCTTGGGTTACTAAGTTATAGTTATACGAAAAAATTTTGAAAAGAATTTGCGTAGCAGTGATAGTTGTTTCAAATTCTCCCAAATTAGCCCTTTAGATGATTTATCAAACCTATGAGGATTTTCTTGGTGGTACAAAAAAGAAAATTACTATTAAAAATGACACAATGTGTAAGAAATTGGGAAGATGATTAATCTTAATAATCATATAAATTAAATGATAATAATTTGTTTTGTGTACCTACTAAATAAAACTTCAAAAGTTTAATGATATTAGATACAGGCTAGGATTTGAGCAAGCACATAGTAATAATGCTCCCTTGCTCTATAGAATGTTCATAGATGTATGTAGCTTTGTTTAACAGCCAAATATAAAAACATCTGACATGTGTGTCAGTAACAAGTTGTTTGGGTGCACTATGATTCAGTCATTAAACAAATGATGTAGAATTCTCTACAGGTATCAGATACAAAGAGTTGCCTACAATACAGTTAATGATATGTGAGGGTTAAGAATAAAAAAATTTCAAATCTTATAAAATTATAAAATGCTCTTATGGGAGTTCAGATTGATAAGCTATTAAAACATAGAAAATATCCAAAAAGATAAAATGATAACACTGGTGAACTCTGAATCACAGAATGAGGAAGAATTTTTTTATATTATAAATTTCTATAATTTGTATCATTTTCAACAATAACAATTCTGCCTTTTTTGTATTATCCCAGTGAAAAATGCTGTTTTTGAAACTGACTTTCAGCATGGAAGTTATACTCTATAGCACAGACAACCCAGATGTATTTAAACTAAAAACAAATCTGAAATTTAAAACTTTAAGTGCTCAATATGGGCATACCCATATGGGAAAACTTATATAGACAACTTATATAATACTATTTCCTTTAGTAGATGTACTGTCATCTTAGTGCCAATACCACTCACACATAAGTTAGACAAAGGCTCTAGCCCAGAGCATTGACAATGCCTAGTGTCAGATCTAAGAGCTACTTTAATTATATTACATATGGTGAAAGTCATCCGCCTCTGTAAAACACAGAAACATTTTAGGATATGGTTCTTTGTTGCATAAATTCATCTCTATGGTGGATTAAATTCTGACTCTTCAAATCATTCAATGTATACAATAAAATCCAGATGAGGTCTGAGCCATGTCTATCTGCATTGATACGTTTTATAAAAACCCACTAAGCACTATCATGTTAGGTGCTTACTGGTTTTTCAGTGCACCTTTTGAGAATGGGTATTATTTGATGTCCTTTGTTTCTAGTGAGAAAATTATATGCTTCCTAAAGCTATGTAAAAGTAGTCATTAGTAGAGTTCAGTTTGAATGTATAAAGTAGGGAAGCAATATTATACAGCAGAAAGGGTCAATGTTTCTAGGTTAAAAAGTAGTAAAACAAAAATCTGCTGTATGACCACACAGTTAACTGTGTAAATAAGGAAGTACCTTGGCTGTTGTGGATTGCAAGACAAGGTAACAGAATATTTCTGCATCATCATTCTGTAAACACACATTCATTTTGTGGATAAACCCAAGGATATTTTCATAGCGACTTCCTACTGTTTGGGGAGAGAATCATACAAATCTAGCTATAAAGTCAGTTATTCAACCAACTGATCACAGCAGTGGAATGTACCATTCTACTCTGCTGGTAAAGCAGTGCTAACCCAGGAACATATGCAGAGATGATAAATTTGTGAGTGTGTCTGGTAGAAGAGCTGAAACAGATGTGCAGTGTGAGGACCATTAAAACAGAAACAATTACCACTGCAACAAACTGGAGCATTGTGTGAGCAAACTGGAGATCCATTATCTCACACTGGTAAATTGGAGATGGTGTGTTTGGACAGGAAACATATACATGCGACTAAAACAAAATAAAACAAAGATGAATGGTCATTAGTTGCCTTGAAAGATATTACCACTCAGCAGCAAATGTTATGGCATACTTTTGAATCATCTGGAGAATGCCCTATTCAACCTTATCATTGTCACTTACCTCTCCTGTGTGGATACATTTACCATTGTTAGCTTATCAAGGTGAAGAATCAGGGGCAGCAAAGGACATCAGCCATCTTTTTTTGCCGAGAAATGATGATATTGGGCAAAATGTGAATAAAAGCTATAGAAATAGCCAGGTATAGGAGTAGATATGGTGGCAAGTGGGTACAGCTGAAGTTTACCATCATGTAGGTGGTAAGTTCAAAGGCTGGAATTACACGTGGTTGATTACCCATCTGGAATTACACATGGTTGAAAAAAACACTGCAGAAGTATTTTTGCCTATGTCACACACACAGGAGATTTGGAAAGATTTTTCTGGTAAGTGATTATCACATGATTTATGGTAAGTCTATTATTATCTGTAGGTCCCAGATTTAATAAATTGAGGAGCAAAGAAAGCATGAAATTACTTTGACTTTATGTATGGTTGTTTCCATATTGGATAGATATAGGCCAAAACGACCTTAACTTTTTTTAAAAAACCTATTTCATTTTCTCATATGGAGCTTTGTTGCCTTACTTTGAAAGCATCAATAACTGAAAAGACCTGTGCCTGTAGATATTTCAAAGGATGCTATGCCTGAAAAAGTCTTTATTTGGTATTTGTGTATCTCCTGTTTAGTGATCTTGAAGAAAATGAACTACTTCTCTCTATTTCTAACAAATCATGCATTGCCTAGGTAGAGTAGTAGCATTATGATGAATTAATAGCAGATGACTGTTTATGATCAGCTATGATAGCTGATTCCCATCAGGTGTCCACAGGGAAAATACTGCTTTAGGAAAATGACACCTCAGCATGCCAACTCAGACTTTGTCATGATGCCCATGCCACAGACACAGTTTGCATAGTTCTAGTGTTGTTATATACCCCAACTGGAATTGAATTAAATTATTAAACAAATGCTGCCAAAGATATAGTAGCATAGCTGAATGCTTTAGTGGCTTTCATGGTGAGGTTGTACGTTCTTTGGTGGTTAGTTACAATTGAGAGTTGCTCCTCTATGAATAAAGTATATTCTGTGTAGTGAAAGAAATTATTAACATTTGACTCTCATTTCTAAAAAATAGAAGTAAATATAATTTGTATGCTCATGCAGAAATTGTTCTTTATTAATTTCTAGGATTCAGAGACAACATATCAAAGTCAGTTTTATTTTTGGTGCCCATATGGAATTGAACTACATGCACAGGATTTCTAAGACTAAATGGCTAAGTGTTGGATAGAAGCTATCATTACTTTACCAATTAGACTTACCTTGCCAGTGTTTTTGTATATCTGACAAATTCCATGTGAGAATCACACACGTGAGAAAAGAACAGCATGCTAAAGCTGTGCTTTCTGCTTTCGGCTTTTTGATATGCCCGACCAATGAGCCAAGATACTTAATACACTGATGAACAGGCATATAGGACTATGTTGAGATCATGGACAAATGGAAAAGTGAGGTTAGGATCTCCCTCTCTCTCTGTAGCCACTATTGTTCTGAACTTGGTATCTTTCCTCCAAAGCAGGCTGTGCGAAGTCCCGAGGGACCAACCCAGGATATGAATTTAGCATGCGGGTTAAACTTTGGTTGTTCTAACTTTCAAGCCGAATTTAAATCTCATTAATTTTTAGTGAAAGCACAACACTTAAATATTTTGCAGATGTAACTTGTGTATTTAAAATTCCTTAGAAGGTTTCTATTTAGGATTTTTACTACATTAGCTTGATCTACTGTGCATGGCAATATGGCTTATACATTTCTCTCAGGACGTGCAACTTGATTTCATACTGTGGAAAAATTCAGAGCGTAAAATATTAGCATGAACAGTGTCAAGTGTCAATGCTAATTCCTTTATTACTGTGACATTATTTAAAGACAGCAATCATTCAACTATTTTAAATGATAGATATTAGAGCTTGAAAAATAGCTTTGTGATCGGCCAAGACATGTCTTTGGATTGAACAAAGCTCTAGAAAGTTCTAGAAAGATGACAGATATGTATCTAATCACAGATTTCCCTGCTTATACAAGATTACTGAGGACACAGCTGTTGACACCAGTGAATGAAAACAGACGTAATATTTTTAAATTGTTCCACAAATATTGAAAAACAAACTGGTTCATGTTGGTGATCACAGGCTAAAAGTATTTATTTCCAAAGCACTAGAGTTATCATCATTCCTTAGCTGACTTACATATTTTAGCACTCAGTGCAGAGGCCTTGTGGGATGAGCAAAAATCATCAATATGAATTTCAGGGACTTCTAATAAACTGATGAGTTGAAACATCCTGCTAAAATATGAACAATGTAAGAAAAAGCTATTCTACATTGCTACTTTTAGAAGATGTGTTCAAATAAATTTCCTGGAAAAAAATTTATCATGAAAATTCCACACAACTAAGCTTTCTGTTGCATTCAATGTTTTTAAATCTGGAATTTAAGAACAGAATCACAATCTCTTCTCCAACTGGAGAAGAGATGTGGAAAACCTCTCTCACTCACTCACTCACTCTCTCTCTCTCCCCCTTTCCCTTTTTCTCTTTCTGTATATACATATACATGTATATATATATATATATGCAGAGAGATATAGATATATATCTGTAAGTCTATAGATATGTCTCCCTACAGTGTATATATACATATGTATGCATACTATATGGCTATAATATTAATGTTTTACTACGTTAAATTGTTTTCAAAGTTGGCTGAGCCCATTGCAATTGGGTAGTTCCATTTTGTTATAGTTGGACCCAAGGATTTGGCCAGCTACTCTAATGGCAGTCTCAGTAGGCAGTAATGTTCTAGTCATCAATTCAAAACTCTTTCATCTGATTCATGAGAACATGGGCTGGCATGAGGAGAGCTTAGAGATGGTTTTGAAGATGTTGGAGGTAGGATAAGCTTGGTAGAGCCCTTCTTACATGAAATATTGAGGTTTCTCTACAGAACTGGCTGAAAGGAAAATGTGAGGTGGTGCAAATGGAGATTTGTGACAAGCCAATCCAAGAGAAGCTATTGGAGACTGCCTAAGTGATCATATAGATGGGGACCGGAGCTGGTTTGTTGAATGCCAAACATTTGGTGTGAGACATGGCCAGACACTTGAGTTTCCCCTAGGTGTTCCACCTTGATCAGTCTCCATTCTAGGAATATTGTTTGGGAATCTGAACAAAATTCATGATTGAATATTTTGCTATAATTGTATTTAATCCAAACCATGTCCTGAGAATTTACACACATTGCCTGTGGATTTGTTTTCATTGTTGATTTTGGCAGTTTCTTTTAAGAGTTCATATTTTACTCACATGTTTAACTTCTCACTTTTTATTTATATATTTCTGAGCTTACGCCTAGAGTGTAATAAACAGGGAATAGGATGTTCAAGTTTCCTCTGGCAAATTTTACTGGAGTGTAATGCTTGTTGATTTGATCTAATAGTATTAGAGCTGTCATGTCTACATCTCCAGTGGTACCTACTTGCCTGGTGGTCTGTGTATGCAGCCTACACACCCCCCATCAGTCCTGGATAGGATGCAATTGGATCTGTTAGTAAACTAAAAAGCAGGACTGGTAAGTTATTTATCTATTGCTGTGTTACCTTTTGATAGATTCTGAACTCCTGACAAGCAGGGCCTAAGTGATTCTGGTCCTGCCCTGTCTTCTGTAAGTTAATACAGGACTTTCTGGTAAGAATATCTATAAATGAGATTTCTCTAAGAAAAGAACATGGGAACTGAGGTTGAGTGGATGTGCCACCTCTTCCTTCCTTCCTTCCTTCCTTCCTTCCTTCCTTCCTTCCTTCCTTCCTTCCCTCCTTCCTTCCTTTCTTCCCTTCTTCCTTCTTTCCCTCCTTCCTTCGTTCCTTCGTTCCTTCGTTCCTTCCTTCCTTTGTTCCTTCCTTCTTTCTTTCTTCTCTCTTCTTTCTTTCTCTCCTTTTTCTGGCTCTCACTTTTCTTGCTTTTTGTTATCTTTAAGTAGTTGTACAAAGGGGTTTCAATTCAACATATCAATTTATGAGTACAATGCATCTTGATAAAGGTCACCCCTCCATCATTCTTTCCCCTAAATCTGTTTCTTAAGAAATTCATATTCTTAACACAAGAAAGAATGGCTTTCTTACAGTACATAGTGAAAGAAATAACACTAAAAGCATTTAAGAGAAAGTGGATGGAAAATGAACTTCATGAGCTGTTATAACCCCTCTGACTTTCACATATTACAGATAAGGCTAGGGGAGAAGGGGGAGGGCACAAAGGTTAAATGACTGGCCCAGGGTTACAGAGACTGTTGTAGTGGAGTTTGGTCTAGCTCAAAGGTCTCTGACTCCCAGTCCAGTGGTTTTTCCATTATATGCTGTCCAAAAGAATGTCAGGTAATGATTTCTTTCAAAGGAAAGAAAATTCGTATTGGAATTTACAGGTTGTCTCCAAATAGATTTTAAATTTCTGAAATTAACCTTACTATTATTTACTTAACCAAAGCTCCCCTAACACCTCCTGTCTCCTAACACCAATTGAACCACACCTCTATGTAGTTATGTATGGATACATATTTCCGAGCCTTGTAAATTCCTGATCAGAGTATACCCTTATAGACAATGCTGGACTGATTTAGAATATTTGCCTTTGTTGAAACAAAAGCAATTCGTTTCATTCACATCAGTCACATATAATTGTAGGTACAGTGAGCTGCGCTCAGTCGGGCTAATGAATATTCAACCAGTAGTGAGAGAAGGGCACCCCTGGAATGATTATGAGGAGTCCTTTCTGATTGAGCTTCGCACCCAAGAGTCAGGCAGCGACCACACAAGCTTTCTCTACCCAGCTCGATAGCTGGACCCCGTGGCTCCGCCCACCCTGACGCAGGGGCCCGCCTGTCTGATTTGGGGGCTCTGGCAAAAAGCCTGAGCCCATTGATTACAGATCGCTGTTAATAAAGAGCATTTGTAATGCAGCGGTGGTGAGTCGGTCTCCACACGCCCGTTCATGATGGCCCTTCAGGCTCCACAATTAAGTCGTCCAGCAGGCATGCCCCCTGTTGCAGCTGCTCTGTCAATCTCATTTTGGAGCACAAATGATCTTAGACCCGGTGTTTGACATGGGGTTTTAACACCAAAGAAGGCAATTCTGCAACTTCAAATGAGCCTAATTGGCTGAGCGCTCGGGCGTTCACTCAAGCTGCTTCAGTCCATCAGAGTGAGATTTCCAGCTAATTGAACTGCTCAGAAGGAAGAGGACCAGGAAGAATCAGGAGGCGCCCAAACCCAGTGGAAGGGGGGTGGTGGTGGTGATGGTGGTAATATGGTTTTTTTTTCACAATAGCAAACTTAAAAATACATTTCTGCTTCTTAATCAGCCACCTGTCAACATTTAGGGGGAAAAAAGGGTAGTTATGGCTGCAGATGCTCACAGAGTTGTGATCTAAAATAGAGTTATTGCTCTTGAGAGTGTAAATGTACATGTGTTGCTGATAAAGAGCATTTCAAAACAGTCTGGAGAGCATTTTTCTGCACCCCTTCTCAAAGCTGCCTGAAATGAAAGCATGTGAATCTTGCCTATGAGGCGAGGAGGGAGGATGCTAATAGTAAGAGGTGCCCCAGGTGAAGTCAGGGTGCCTCTGTTTATCCTGTCAAATAGGGAGCACACAGAGAGAGATGTGATGTCTGTTTCTGCCCCTGTATCTATACACATATCTACACAGAGGGCATATCCATGTTTACATGGCTGATATTCCCTCACTGACCCAGATTCATTCTCTATGAACAGCTTGCACAGCAATATTTAGTATGTCTAATCAAACCTAGTTAGTTCAACCCTTTATGGAACATTGACATAGCAGTGAATATATTGGGCAGGAACTTAGAACCAAAGGAAATGGACTGGTTTTGAGTTTTTCCAAACGAAAGCATTCCTTCAAAACTCTCTTAAATGGACTGGTTTTGAGTTTTTCCAAACGAAAGCATTCCTTCAAAACTCTCTTAATCACTTTTGGGAGAGGGTTGAATTTGCTACACATTTGTCTAATTTACACAAATCTGGTTTTATAGGACACTATGGTTGAAAAGAATTAGGGGGAAGTTATGAAGGAGATACATAAAAAGATTGAGAACTGGTTCAATTTTATATAGATATTTTGTTTCAGATATTCAAAGAGAGGATATAGAAAACATTTCACTACATATGGTGCTCAAACTAGAGTCCCAGGAAGAGTAGTGGTTACTTGGCCATATTAATTCCTTTTGTTCCATTGAGCTCTGCTCTTTGCTTTCTGGCCTTCGGAAAACCAGTCAGATCATCCAGGCTTCACATATTTTCACATCATAAAATAGAGAAGGATGAAATAAGGACCACTCATCGTATTATCTGAAGTTACTCATGACAAAGATGAGAGGAATTTTTAAATCTAATGGCTTTAATGAGAAACTTGTATGATTTTTGCCCCCTATATAATATTTCTTCTATTCAAAATCCAAAAGAGACCTTTCTTGATTTTTCACTCAAGGAAAATTGAGTAAATAATCTTGCTCTAGATTTTATCCTATTAGGATGGGTCAGTTTTGGAATCAGCACTGTAATGTCTATGTGCCAAGAACCCTGGACCAATGTGCCACTGTATATGGCTACTTTCCCTTAGCAGAATGTCTTTAAGGTTCATCTAGGTTGTAGTACTTAGCAGCATTGTGCTTCCTTTCATTGCCAAATAATTTTCCATGTGTGGCTATACATATAGAGATGAAATACATTGGGTTCTTTTCACTTTGGGGTAATTGTGAATAATGCTGCTATGAACACTTGTGTATTCTTCATTTATTTTGCTTGTAAACTTTCCTCTTTGTTCCCCCTTATTTTTTAAAAGGGGTCTAGACTCATTAACAAAATGTTCTCACACTTAAAGCTTATAACATAAATGTTTTTTTTTCTTTAGTATATTCATATCATCCTAGTCTAATTTTTAGGACATAGTACTCACTTAAAAAACCTGAGAAGTCATTAACAGTCATTTTCCCACTCTCCTTTCTGCCTCTTCCAGCAATTGGCAGGCATTAATTTATACTCCAACATCTGGGACAATGGCCTGTTTGCGAAGACCTCAGGGAGGAAGCTTGCAACTTCCACAGGAGCAAATTGTACTTTTCTAGTGAGACCTTTAGATTATTTTTCAGAATAAAATCAACCTGTCTTAGGTCATAGTAAAAGTCTTTTTTGAAATGTTATTTTATTGTAAAGATGCTGTACAGAGGGGTTACAGTTACATGAGTAAGGTAATGAGTACATTTCTTGTTGAGCATTGTTACTCCCTTCCTTTGTTTGTCTCCTACTATCCCTTCCCTCCCCTCCAACCATATTTCCATTGTAGGAATGTAGAGTCCCTAGTATATTTAATTCTGATGATTATTAAACCTTCCCTTTTCTATAGTTACATGACTAAAAGTGGGTAAACAATAGGTTGTGGTACTCTATTGACAGCACCACATGAAAGTGCCTGGTATAATATCTAGCATCCCATAAATGCCAGACTCCATGCTTTATCTCCTTTAATATACAGCTGTCCTATTAAACATCACATGGATAGAATACTATTATTTGGTTAATATAGGAAATGTTATAGAATTCCTTTGAGTAAGCTCTGACTTAAAGATAGTTTGTAAGCTTTAAAGTTTATCTCCAAGCACCTGGTCAGTATTGGATATCAGAGGTGAATTTCAATGAGTTTCTTGCTGAGTATGTGTGATTTTATTTTTTAACTGTACTTTTTCCCCTTTTCTTTTTTGGTCTTAAGGATCAAACCCAGGGCATGGAACTTGCTAGGCCTCTGCTTTGCCCCTAAGTTATACCCCAGCCCATCTGTGTGACATGTTATTCTCCCTAGGAAACTCATGTTTAGAAAAATTGTGTACTAAGACTGTCAATTCATCTTTGGAAGTGATGCTGACAAAAAAAGGAGTCTCATCTTTATTTTTTCATTTGTTGGGTTTTAAAATTTTCCTGCGACATTGGTTTACTTTTGTTGTATATTCCTGTTTTGTTTTGGGTTTTTTTGGCTTGAACTCAGAGACTGGGTACTGTCCCTGAGCTTCTCTTTTGCTCAAAGCTAGCACTCTACCACTTGCACCACAGCACCACTTCTGGCTTTTTCTGTGTGTATGGTACTGAGGAATCGAAGCCAGGGCTTCATGCATGCTAGGCAAACACTCTACCACTAAGCCACATCTCCAGCCCTGAAGTATATTCTTAAATAAATGACACTGGGCCTAATTTTGACAATCCATAACAGTAATATCAGCAAGGCACTGTAATCACACTTGTAATTCAAGAGGCTAAAATCTGAGGATCAATGTTTCAAAGCCAGGCTGGGCAGATAAATCCTACTGGAAATTCTTATCTCCATTTAACAAGAAAAAAAGCTGAAAGTAATGTGTGGCTCAAGTGGTAGAACAGCAGCTTTGATCAAAAAACGCTAAGCAAGACTACAAGGCCTTGAGTGCAAGCACCAGTCTAGGTACATTCAGCTATCTGTACCATTTTCAGAAGATTTTTTGGGTTTGTTTTCCCTAATGGAATGCATTTTTTAAAGTTGCAATTTTTACTCCTGCCTAATATTCTATTTGCTCCATTATATCTTATTTTGAGAGCATTTCATAATTTCTAACTTTTCTGATTGTCCAAGAATGATGGGTTTTCTCTGACATAGGATTTCCAGCTGAAACTAAGATGAGTGAATCCCTCTTCTTCCTTCCTTCCTTCCTTCCTTCCTTCCTTCCTTCTTTCCTTCTCTTCCTTTCTTTCTTTTTCTTCCTTTCTTTCTCTTTCTTCCTTCCTTTCTCTTTCTTCCTTTCTTCCTTCCTTCCTTTCTTTCTTTCTGTCTGTCTGTCTGTCTGTCTTTCTTTGTCAGACAAGGGGCTTAAACTTAGGAACGTAGGTGCTGGGTGCTGTCCCTGATGTGCTCAGGGCTAGCTCTCTCCACTTGTAGCCACAGCTCCACAACCAGTTTTTGAGGGGTTAATTGAAGATAAGAGTCTCACAGACCAGATGGTAACAAGTGTGCAAGTGTGGAGACCACACTTGTGAGTGATGGCTACAGGCTCAAGCCTTCTATATCTGCCTAGAAAATCCTAGACTTATTTGAAAAATTCTTCTTAATAAAAGTTGTTGCCCTGGTAAATTACCCAGGGGCCACTGCCTAAAAAACTGCCTTAAAACCAGTGGTGTGCCAGCCTAAAAGCCAGTGTACTCACAAAAACAACCAAAAAAGAATGGGGAGATATTAAAGCCAGGCTTGCGCCTTAGGTTAAGCTTCTTTAACCAGTCAGTGTCAAAATTTACAGTCAATCGTGACAGTCCATCTGAGAGGACGCTGGGAGACACTGGTGCATTCCAGCCCATCCCTTCCCATCTGGAAGATGGCCTCACTCCTACCAGGACCACCCCCAACATGATAAAAGTGGATGGGACACCGCTGGCTGGCTCCATCACCCTGGAAAGCTTCCTGGTGAAAGGCCACTTTGGATCTGCAAAAAACGAAGACTGTTGTGGGGGCATTCTTTCTGTGAATCTTACCCAGCCTCACCTGGAAAGGGTTAGCTATGTTGTTTTGGTAATAAAGCAGGTGTAGTCCAGGAGAGCCTCTTGTAAACTTTAGGTAAAATAACTTCGTTAGGCTCCTGGTCATAAGGGTCCAATACAGCTCTCTCACTGAGAAATCAATGACTTGGTTTCATGTGCTTGAGAGCAATGGGGAAGAAGCGGGGTGAACGGGTCTGGCTGGTGCCATCTTGGGCACATGGTGAAGGGTACCTTCTGGCATCTTGTCTTCCTGCTGGGGTCTTCCAGGGGCATGCCTGAATCCCCAGAGGTAGGGAGGAGGACTTGGATGATAGGTTACTAAACTTGTCAGTCTGTGCCGGGGGCTTGAGTTTCCTTTGACCCTGCCCGTCACACTGTTTAGGCTGGGACCAGCTCAGGCGCCATGATGCATGCCATGTGTCTTGTCCTGCTTTTGTTCTGTCTGCTGGTTCTCCAGTATACATGGCATGCCACTTCAGCTCTCCATTGGAGCCGAAGTGGTTTGTTGGTATTGTTTGTGTTCTTTCCTTTCTGGCCTTCATGCCTCAATTTCCTAACAGTGTTAAGTGTATTTGCTAGCTGGTCTTCGTGACAATTGGCTGCCCGCAGATGACCAGCGCCCTAATAGACTCCAAATTCAACCTCTAAAAAAAAAGTCTCACAGGGACTTTTCTGCCCAGGCTGGCATTGAACCACTATCCTCAGATATCAGCCTCCTGAGTAGCACGGATTATAGGCATGAGCCACCAGCACCCAGTGAGCTAATCACTCTGACCAAACTAGTGCACCAGATCTTTTCATTTTACAATAGAATCTGCATCAACCTATAACATTTCTTCCTCCTATCACATTCCTTAAAGCTCTGCTGCATACTCTTTTTTTTTTAATTGTGAAAATACTGTACAGAGAAGTTGCAATTACATGGGCAAGATAATGAATACATTTCTTATCAAGCATTGCAGCCTCCTCCTTTGTTTCCCTTCCCATCCATCCCATCCTCCCCCCCCTCACTGAATCCTCCTCCCCTCCCCACCAAAGTTGTAAAGTTCGTTTTTGACATAATGACTTGTACATCTCATTGTTGCAATGGGTCCACCGGTATCCCTATTTAAACGATTTGTTTTTCCCCTTCCCCTCCACAAATTATACCAAATCAAATACAGTAAAAGCAGGGGTTATACCGTGGGGGAGGGACATACAAAGCAACAAAGAAATCATCTTATAAATGTGTTACAAACAATCACATGAAAGAAAAAAGCATTTGAATACATATATTAGGGTTCATTCCCCTAACATCAACTTATCTGACCTTTTCTGCTTGACTCAGACATATACTACATATTGCAAATAAGGGAAACCATGGGACCTATGTTTCTTTGGGCCTGGCTTACTTCACTTAATATAATTTTTTCCAAGTCTTTTCATTTCCTAACAAATGGGGCAGTGTCATTCTTTCTGATGGAGGCGTAGAATTCCATTGTGTATATATACCACATTTTCTTGATCCATTCATCTACTGAGGGGCATCTGGGTTGGTTTCCTATCTTAGCTATGGTAAATAATGCTGCAATAAACATGCTGGTAGCTTTAGTGTGATCTTGTTTGTGAACATTTGGGTAAATGCCCAAAAGTGGGATTACTGAGTCATAGGGGAGTTCTATGTGGAGTCTTTTGAGGAACCCCCATACTGCTTTCCAAAGTGGCTGAACAAGTTTACACTCCTACCAACAATGAAGTAAGATTCCCTTCTGTCCACATCCCCTCCAGCATCTGTTGTTATTAGAGTTCTTGATTTTTGCCATTCTAACTGGGGTGAGGTGGTATCTCAATGTTGTTTTGATTTGCATTTCTTTTATGGCTAGGGAGGTTGAACATTTCTTCATGTGTCTATTGGCCATATTCTTTCCTCTTCAGAGAAGTTTCTCTTTAAGTCTTTAGCCCACTTATTTATTGGGCAGTTGTTTCTTTGAAGATTGATTGTTGGAGGATTTAATTTTTTGAGTTCCAGGTATATTTTAGATATGAGACCCTTGTCTGTTGTATGGCTAGTGAAGATCTTCCAATTTGTGGGCTTTCTATTGATCTTGCTAGCTATGTCCTTTGCTATTCAGAAGCTCTGCAATTTCCTGCAATCCCATTTGTCCAACCTTTCTTTGATTTGTTGTGTTTCTGGGTCTCTATTAAGAAAATTTTGGCCTGTGCCAAGGAGACCTACGGTTTCTCCTATTCCATCCTGTAATGCTTTCAGAATATCTGCTTTGACTCCGAAGTCTTTGATCCATTTGGAGTTCATTCTGGTGTAGGGTGATATATAAGGATCTAGCTTTAGTTTTCTACAAGTGATTAACCAATTTTGCCAGCACATTTACTGAAGAGGCTATCTTTCTTCCATTCTATTTTTTTTTTAGCTCCCTTATCGAAGATTAGATGGCTCTAGGTCTATGGGCTCATTTCTAGGTTTTCAATTCTATCCATTGGTCCTGAGGTCTGTTCTTGTGCCAGTACCAAGTTGTTTTGATTACTAGGGCTTTGTAGTAGAGTTTGAAATTTGGTATTGATATTTCTCCAGCACTGTTCTTTCTGTTAAGGATCGTTTTTGCTATTCAGGGTCTTTTATTGTTCCATATGAATTTTTGGATTGTCTCTTCTATTTCCTTGAAGAATGAGGTTGAAATTTTGATGGGTATCACATTGAATTTGTAGATAGCCTTGGAAAGTATTGCCATTTTCATGATGTTGATCTTAACAATGCAGGAGCATGGGAGTTTTTTGCCACTTTCTAAGTTCTGTTTTGATTTCCTTTTTCAGGTTTTTAAAGTTTTCATCATAGAGGTCCTTCACTTCTTTGGTTAATTCCTAGGTATTTTATTTTTTGTGGGGCTATTACAAATGGAGTTGCTTTCCTGATATCAGCCACACTTTTCTCATTGTTAGCATCCAGAAAAGCTATTGATTTTTGAGGGTTAATTTTATAACCTGCTACTTTGCTAGTTTTGAATCAGCTTGAGTAATTTGGGAGTGGAGTCTGTGGGATTCTTTAAATACAAGATCATGTCATCTGCAAAGAGGGAGAGTTTTACTTCTTCTTTCCCTTTTTGGATCCCCTTTATGTTTGCATCTTGTCTTATTGCTGTAGCTAGGCATTCTAATACTAGCTCTGTTGCATACTCTTGAAAAAAACATCTTTTTTGTACATTTTTTATTGTAAAAATGCTGTACAGAGGGGTTACAGTTACATGAGCAAGGTAATGAGTACATTTCTTATCAAGCATTGTTGCCTCCTCCTTTGTTTCCCCCCTACCATCCCTTTCCACTCACCTCCACAACTACCCCCCCCACCCTCCCTGCCTAAATTGTAAAGTTTCTTTTCAACATAGTGTTTTTACATTTCATTGTTACTATGGGTCAACCTGTATTCTTATTTAAGCATTTTGTTTTTTCCCTTACCCTCCCTGAATTAGAGAAGTGTATATACATGAGGCAGGGCACCAACATCAAATACAGTGAAAACAGGGGAGGAACATACGAAGCAACAAAAAAAAAATCACATGGTGTCCCTATCTTGGGGTTCATTCACTTAACATCATCTTATATATTTATATGTATTTGGCCTTTTCTGCTTGTCCTACACATGTACTAGTTATTGCACATAAGGGTAACCATGGGACCTATGTTTCTTTGGGCCTAGCTTACTTCACTTAATATAATTTTTTCCAAGTCTTAAGGCCAGTTGCTGGTGGCTCAAGCCTCTAATCTTAGCTATTCAGGAGGCTGAGATTTGAGGATCATGGTTCAAAGCCAGCTCAGGCAGGAAAGTCCATGAGATTCTTATCTCCAATTAACCTCTGGAAAACCAGAAGTGGTGCTGTGGCTCAAGTGGTAGAGCGCTAGCCTTGAGCTGAAGAGCACCAGGGACAGTGCCCAGGCCCAGAGTTCAAGCCCCACGACTGACCAAATAAAAAGAACAAAAACTTTAATCTTCAGGCAATTGTATTGTTTATTTTGGGTCGTAAGACAAATCTGAAAGGCAAAATAGGTGATTAAATATATATTCCAATTATGATAGTTTGGTTATGTTTTCAAGTTGGTACCATTAGGGATTGGGGGTGTGGCTCCATCCAATGAGCAAAAGCATCTGGTACTAAATTTGAGTTCCAGTCTTGGACCAAGAAAAAAGGGAGGAGGAGGAGGAAGAAGTAGGAGGAGCAGGGGGAGTAAAGAAAAGAAATAACCAATTCAGTGCATTAATTTTTCTTGTTAATGAAAAAGAGGTGCAGATAAAAATGTGAAAAATACTGAACTAAAATAAATGCATATCTAGAAATAAGCATTTATTTTAGTTCAGTAGTTTTCTCTTATAGATTATGATGCATTCAGTATTTTTATATAGGAATGTGGGCATTCCTGTTAGTGTTTCCATAGACTTGTATGCCTGAAAATATAAGTACATTTATGATTTTAGAAATCTAATCTTATAGCCAATGATGCATTCAGTATTTGTGTGTAGAAATGTGACATTGATGCTATTGTTAGTTGCCTGTAAGCTGTCCAACATTGCCATAACGCCTGTTTCTCTCTATCTTTGCAACCATGGTATGTTTCACTCTCTGCCAACTTCACAGGGGGGAAAAACAACACCCATTTTTGCTTAGCATTCCCTGATTGGCAGTAAATTTAAGTGACTTTATATGGGATCCAGATACGTATATTTATTCTATAAATGGTTTATTCAAGCCATTTCCCATTTTTCTAATGGATTGTTTTCTTTGTCTTGAGCCTTTACACATTAGACAGTATTCCTCTTTTGGGTTAAATGAGCTGCACAGCTTTTCAGTCTGTCATTTATCTTTTACTTGTTTATAGTAGTTTTCATTATTCTGTAGCTCAAAATATTTACCTTATTAAATGTGTCAATCTTTTCCTTTAAAACTACTAGGGTTTGACTCTTTCCTACACCCAACAGTATTAAAAACTTATGTGTTATCTTTTAGAACATTCTAAGGTTTATTTTTATCTGGCTATTTGACTAGGATTTGCTTTGCAAATTCTTTAAGGTAAGATTTCAAAGTAACTTATTGTTACTAAATAGCCATAACTTTAATTTGAGATTTAGATAAACAAATATCATTCCCACATTTCAAAATGCCACCTTTGTATTTTTCATTTCACATGCATTTCTCAGTTCATGGTTTGGTTCTGGATTCTAACTACGGTTCCATTAATATATTTGTCTTTTCTGTGCAATACCACACTATTCTAATTTCTGTTCATTTACACCATGTTTTGATATCAAGTAGAACAAGACCAGAACAAAAATGTTTTGACTACTTTGACTTTTTTTTCTCAACCTAATTTTGGTCTCTGAATTTTGCTAATTTTACTGATTTCTGTGTTTATCTTGACCCTTTGAGATTTCATACTTTACATTCTCATGCACTTTAGCTGTTTTCCCTTTTCAGGCTGGATCCCACTTGGTAAGGATATTGTTATTATTAAAATTTAGAAGAATTTAAACTTCATGTATACATGGCAAGTGAGATAGACCTTGATCAATTAAATAATTAAAACAAATTAGTGTAATTTAATAATTTCCAGCTCATTTGGCTGAAAAGATAACCAGCTCCCAGAACTTCATTCCACCTTATTCTCCAAAACCTTTTCACATCTGTCTACCTATTTGTATACGTTAAAAATCATAGTTTATGCTGAAAACAAAACAGAAAAACAGACTATCAGTACTCCATTTATTTAGCAACTAAATGAACTACTAGTATAATCAATCATTTGGCAAACAAGAATTAACATTCAAGTTTGTAATATCTTCAGTTTTCTTAGTGGTAATGATTTTTAAAGATGATAAATAGAGCATATCTGTAATGAAGATTAAACTGCTCATGCATTTCTAAGCATTCTACTATACAATTCTTTCAAAATAGAATCCCACATGACGTACACATATGTGCCTGGTTATATGGTATCTTGATTGAGTTATATCTTAGGGCCATTGGTTACTAATTAAAGCTACAATTAATAATAAAATACCACAAGAAAAGAATTTATTCTATTTCCAGAGTGAAAATGCAATTTCAATGTCTAAATTTCACTGACATCACATTATGGCTCTGTCTATGAAATTTTCTTTTTTAAAATGTATACCCTTTAGCTGTATATGGAATGTCGGCCCTTCCCAGTGCTCTATTGAGGGATAATTAGTGGCTGATGGCCACCTTTACGGTGAGATTGAATGTGGACTCCAAGCTCTCCTGCTGATGAGCATAACAAACAAGCTGACCATGAGATCCCAGATGTTTCTGCTTCTTTTTGTTTAAGATTCTTGGACCTCCCAGCATGCCTGAGTGGAAGACACTGTCCGCTTCGTGTTGGGAACAAAGATTTAGCTTTGTAGCATTGCCTCAAATTTAAACTTGGCTCCTCCTGAACAAGTAGGTCTCACAGATCCAAAACATTAACTTGTACTGCCAGTGCTATCCAAAGAAACCAAGCTGCCTCAATTGCAACACTACAAGTGCATTTAGAAAGCAAATCTTCACTCAAAAGACAGCTGTTCTCATTTGATGTTGTCAACAGACCACATGAATTTTTACAATGAGTTCTGACTGAACACACAGGGAGCATTTGAGCTGTGATTTAAAAAAAAAATTGGGTAGAGAGGAGAAGGAGATTCTGGGGGAGATTGGAGGAGAAAATTGATGGTGTCTAATTGGGTTAAAGAGGACTCATAATAGAGACTCTGTCAGGAGAGAAAAGGGAAGGCTGGTTGACAGAGTCATCAGGTGTTTGGTTTGATGAAGCTCATTGTTTCGCTCATTTCCTCTGCTCTCAACCCAAATGTGCATTTGGAGCTCAGTCAGCAAAGCTTGGTTTTAAAAATGAAAAAGCCTACTTACCCATTGATGGAACTCTAACTTCTGAAAAACAAGCCTTTTACAGACTCATCACATTTTAGTGGTATGTGGGCCTTGAGGTCAATGCCGTGGTTGAATTAATCTCAAGTACATACTGTGGCTTACATTTGAGCTTAATGCCCTTGTTTTAGACTGATGGCTTATTAATCCAGGGCTTTTTTCATAATTCTAATGTTTTTAATCTTGAAACAAACAGTCCTTTCTAACAAGCCCTCTAAACTTCTACTTAGGATTCCACTAAAACCACACTGAAGCCATTATTGAGAGGAACTGGGAATTGAGAATGTTCTTCACAGTGAGTAGTTTGGAATTTGGGCTTTTTGAAGGAGAAAGGTGAGTTGTTGGCTACTTTTTTGGTTGTAAAAACAAAGACACACAGAATCATTAACGAATCCTGATTTTAAAAGTTAGCTGGTAAGATAAATTAACCTAGGTAATAAAACAAACCCCAAGAGTTTGCATAGTGAAGCATACATCGAACAATGGAAAAGGGCAAGCAGAAAGAAATAAAGCCCTTCATTCGAAAACTATTTTCAGGCCAACAGAAAACTTTCTAGCGTGAAACTGCAAGCTGTTTGATTTTTTCTGGCACAAACTGGACTGAAGAACTGATAGTGTGTGCCCCCCCACCCCTCTATTCACCCAGCCTGCCTGCTCACTATGAAAGTTGAGTTTTCGCTGGGCTGAAAACTGCCTCTACATTGGCCATTTAAGTTGCCAGCATTCTGCTTTTCTGTGGAAAATGTAGATCTCCAGCCACATAATGTCTTTCCATTAGTGATGGCGGCTCTCCAAAGCAGGGCTATGGTTTCAACACAAATGGGCAGTAGTGGGCCAAAATGGATGCAATTTTGAGTCTACTATCTTTAAAAGGTGGATCTGGAGGCAATTTAGTGAGTGTAAATTACAATTGACTTTGGAAGAAATAACTCATACACGTGAACCTCCTCAGATGTGTAGCCAATAGGGGGTAACCAGGCGAACATGAAATTTTACACATCCATCAGCCAAAGAAGAGATCCAAATGTAAAAAATCTAACTATCATATGGATTTGTAACACCCCCTGGAGGACTTGTGGTCCACAAATCAATGAATGGTTTATGCTGAGCCAAAAATATACTTTCACAGTGCTTCTCATTTTCCTTAACCATTTCAGAACACCATATGTGAGAGACACTGCTAGACTGGGATTTGCCCCTGCAGTAGGCACTTCTCTGCAATAAGAAGGGTACCTCTCAAGGCAGCCACGAGCATGTTGTTAGCCAGCTCCTTAGTTCTGCCAATAAATGGCTTAATTACTGTGAACCCATAAGCCATGAAGACATTTCTGCCACATAGGTGCCATGCAGGGTCTGAGGCACTTACTCTAGAAGGTACCAGACCTGCTATTTACTACCACTGACTTTCTACCACTGATTATTTTTTTACCCCTACTGTAGTTATTCAACAGTAGTGGCTTAAAACAGTCTGATCTTGTTGCAGTCTTGCTCTCTTCGTGTGTGTGTGTGTGTGTGTGTGTGTGTGTGTGTGTGTGTGAGAGAGAGAGAGAGAGAGAGAGAGAGAGAGAGAGAGAGAGAGAGAGAGAGAGAGAGAGAGAGAGGCCTGCTCCTCGATTTCACTTGATGGCAATAGCTAGAAAGGCTTGTGCATCATAGATTGTATTTTGTCTTTGTGTTTCATATCTAAAATGCTAAATAGGGATAAAATATACAGGGCTCCAGATACACACAGTGAGACCAAAAGAGGATACTCCGAGGGGAAAAGCACAAAGAAGCAATGCTTGTGTGATCTTTATATTTACATAAAATTGTATATACACATATATAAATGAACTCCAAGATATGGAAATAACAAATCTCTTTTCTTTTTTAATTTTTATATTTTGATGATTCTGTCCTCTTTAGTTATGGTATATTCACATGCATATCTTTGGGAGGGCGGTGGGAGAGATTGAGGAAAAAGGGTGGAAAAGTGTAGCAGTGGAGCTCACTGGGCTCTATATGAAAGGAAACTATACAACTCATGGGGGGAGACAGGAGGGAGGAACTGGGAGAGAAACAATCCAAACAGCAAAAACTACTTCTTAGCAACTAAGTGAATAAAATGTGAGTGATTTCTTTTTAGACGGTTTTGCCGTCTAAGATAAGATTAGTGATTATATTTCTGTCTTCTTGGCAACTGATTCCAATGTCCTTATGTTGAATATTGATATTTTTAATTTGGTAAATCATAAGGACATTTTCCTTCACAATTTCCACATTTTAAATACCATTGAAAGCCAGGCACCAGTTGGGCTCACCCCTGTAATCCTAGCCATTTGGGAGGCTGAGATCTGAGGATAACCACTTGAAGATATCCCAGGCAAGAAAGTCCATGAGATTTTCATATTCAATTAACTACCAATAAATTAATAAATTGATAAATTAATTAATTAATAATAAACCTGAAAGTGGATCTGTGTCTCAAGTGGTAGGATGCCAGACGTGAGCCAAAAAGCTCAGAAACTCAGGGATAGAACCCAGGCTCTGAGTTCAAAGCCCCAGGGCCGGCACAAAAAATAATCCAATTAAAATATTCAAAACAAAACAAAATTTTATATGGATTTTTATACAGATTATTCTAATAAAAAGATACCAAAACATGATTTTCATTCACTGTAATGTGGCACGAAATTGCAAGTTTGTTTTATATATATGTATATGTATCTATATACATATACATATATATAGGTACATATATATATATATATATATGTCAGCGTCCAGAACAAAACAGTGACTTGAACACATCAGGACTTGCTTTCTCTGTCATGTAAAAGAGTTCTAGAGGTAGGTAGTTTAAATTTGGTTTGGTAGATCCATAGTGGAATTTTAGACAAGAATCTAAAGTAAAGGCCAAAACAAACACAACTTTCCAATTGAAATGGCACTTTTTTTTGAGGCAGTGTTTTACTATATTTCCAAGTCCGGCTTAAAAAAAATTGTTTTTGTAAAAGTGATGTACAGAGGTTTTACAGGTATATAAGTCAGGTAATGAGTACATTTCTTTTTGAACAGTGTCACCTCTTCCCTTATTTTCTTCCTGTTTTTCCCTTCCTAACACTGCCCCCGCCAAGTTGTATAGTTCATTTTCACCATAGTGTCTAGTGAGTATCACTCCTGAATTTGCTCATCGTTTGCTCCACTATTTCTCTGCTCCCCTGTACCTTCCCCAAAACAGATAAACTTACATACAAGACAAAAGGTACAGAAATCAAAAGCAGTGATAAAGGGAGAAATGAAAACAAAAGCAAAAAGAAAAAGAAAAAATAACCAAAAAACCACTTGTTTTCATTTCTTGAAGTTCTTTTCGATAATTATGATTCTATGTGATCATATCCAAGTCTGGCCTTGAACAATCAGTCCCCCTGTCTCTGCTTCCTGATTGATGATATGGATTACTAACCTGTTTTTTACATTTGTACTGTAGTGGCATAATATATACAGTGGCATATTATACAAAATATAACATTATATATTATCTCTGTTCATATAATCTTCGTGCCCAAATGTCAATGAATATTGGCAAGATGATGTCAGGCTAGGAAGAAGTCATAGGCAAAGGCAGTTCAGGAAAAGTCAGAGTCCAGTGTTTGGAGAGAGTCCTGTAAGAGTAGATTCACTATGGGAGGTAGGCCTGGAAAGATGGGCTGGGACCAAGTGGGAAGTCACCAAATGCTGCTGAGCAGCTGAAAGTCCCTTTAAGTATTGATGCCTTTAAGTTAGGGAATGGAGTGCTTCTTTTTTTTTTAATTTTTATTATTTTATTTTATTTGTGAACATACTGTACAGAGGGGTTACAATTACATGGGCAGGATAATGCGTACATTTCTTACCAAGCATTGTAGCCTCCTCCTTTGTTTATCCTTCACATCCCTTCCCAGCCTCCTCCCTCCCTCCCCAGTCCCAATCCTTCCCCCCATCCCCATAGAAAGCTCGTTGTGGACATGACAACTTGTACTTCTCATTGTTGCAACAGGTCCACCTGTATCCTAAAACGACTTGTTTTTCCCCATCTCTTCCACAAGTTATACTGACATCAAATATAGTGAAAGCAGGGGTTATACTGTGGGGGAGGGACATACAAAGCAACAAAGAAATAATCTTATAAATGCATTAGAAACACATGCATGAAAGAAAAAAACATTAAAATACATATCTAAGGGTTCATTTTCCTAACATCACATTATCTGACTTTTTCCGGGGGGCGCTTCTTAATGCAGGGTTTAACACATTAAAATGAGTAACAGGAAGTTGGACCATGGTTGGGGACAAGGGATGATGAGGTCAATTGGAAGCAGATGAGTGGAGAAAAGAAGGGTGGCCTGTAATCCTAGCTACTCAGGAGGCTGAGATCTGAGGATCACGTGGGCAGGAAAGTCCGTTAGACTCTTATCTTTATTAAACAGTCAGAAAACCAGAAGTGGTGCTGTAGCTCAAGTGGTGGAGTGCCAGCCTTGAGCTGAAGAGCTGAGGGACAATGCCTAAGCCCAGAGTTCAAGCCCCATGACCAACAGAAAAAAAATTAAAAAAAAGAAGATTGAGCAAATGCAGTCATAATATTCAATAATATTCAATGTATATATGTGAAAATTGATCCAGGTAAATTAAGAGGATGGTTTGGTATGGGAGAGATGGGAGAAAACAATGGAAGGGGTAACATTGATCAAGATGCTTTGTATTCATAAACCAGCATGGTTGAGTTGAAACTCCTTTACTTTAATTATGTAAAGATAATTTTTTAAAAAATTAAATAAAGCAATAGAGAATTACTTTACTACCACTTCCCTCATTTTCACCTACTTCCCCTCATACTTATTATCTTACTCATGTAACTGTAACCCCGCTACACATTACCTTGACTATTCATATGTGTGTGTGTGTGTGTGTGTGTGTGTGTGTGTGTGTGTGTGTGTGAATTACATTGAAATTATCATTAGGATTAGGGAAATCCAGAGTTTAAATCTTAGTGAGTGACCAGTATAGATCACCAAACCCAAAGCTCATGAACTTAATTTCTTCGTAGCTATGGTCTTAATTTCTCCATAGTCCTCAGGGTGTCTAATTCCTACTCTATACCACCCACACAAGACAGTGTGGTAGAACGAGACTCATAAGATACAAGAGCAATCATAGACTAGCAAGCAGTTTCTTTTAAAACATCCTACATTTGTGAGTTTTATTACAGCATGTTGGCAGGGGTACAGAAGCATGGGGGAGACTAAAAATTCCACCCCATTAATTCACAGTGATCAGCCTTTCAAAAGTATAAATCCCAGCTTCTCTCAGTCCTCCTCCTTTGCTCATACTTCCCACAGCATTTGTTCTATTAGTATCCATTTAATTATTGACTATTTGTTGTTTACTTAATCCTGCCAGGATGTGAACTCTATAGTGAAAGAGACTCATAGGGCAGCTTATCCTCACGGTGAAAAAAGTTCTTCTTACACACACACACACACACACACACACACACACACACACACACACACACACACAATTTGTTTTTTGTTTTTTGTTTTTTGTTTTTTGTCTTTCTGCAATATGGCAGCAAAGAGTATTTTATTGGTGCATTTCCCCTGTCCAGTTGCATGTGTATAACCTTTGATATGTGTGCCTTTGAATTCAGAATATTTCTGGAAGTCAGCATTCCATTCCAATATATTTTACTATAAACAAACCAAAGCTAAATCGAGGTAAAATCTTTAACGCTAAGGCAGCATTGTCTGAGACATTTTCCTCACATTTTAACCTTCATGAAACTTCTTTTTTTTTTAATTTTAATTTATTTTATTTGAAAACATACTGTACAGAGGGGCTACAATTACATGGGCAGGATAATGCATACATTTCTTACCAAGCATTGCAGCCTCCTCCTTTGTTTACCCTTCACCTCCCTTCCCAGCCTCCCCCTTCCCCCCACCCAATTATACCCCCCTCCCCCCCACACACCAACATTGTAAAGCTGGTTTTGACATGACATTTTGTACTTCTCATTGTTGCAACAGCTCCACCTGAATCCTTAAACGACTTGTTTGTCCCCATCTCCTCCACATGTTATACTGACATCAAATATAGTGAAAGCGGGGGTTACACTGTGGGGGAGGGACATACAAAGCAACAAAGAAATAATCTTATAAATGCGTTAGAAACACATGCATGAAAGAAACGAAAACATTAAAATACATATTTAAGGGTTCGTTTTCCTAACATCATATTATCTGACCTTTTCCGCTTGACTCATACCTATACTAGATATTGCAAATAAGGGAAACCATAGGACCTATGTTTCTTTGGGCCTGGCTTGCTTCACTTAATATAATTTTTTCCAAGCCTTTCCATTTCCTAACAAATGGGGAAATGTCATTCTTTCTGATGGAGGCATAGAATTTCATTGTGTATATATACCACATTTTCTTGATCCATTCATCTACTGAGGGGCATCTGGGTTGGTTCCATATCTTAGCTGTGGTAAATAATGCTGCAATAAACATAGTTGTGCTGGTAGCTTTAGTGTGGTCTTGTTTGTAGACATTTGGGTAAATGCCCAAAAGTGGGATTGCTGGCTCATAGGGGAGATCTATGTGAAGTCTTTTGAGGAACCTCCATACTGCTTTCCAAAGTGGTTGAACAAGTTTACATTCCCACCAACAATGAAGTAAGGTTCCTTTCTGTCCACATCCCCTCCAGCATCTGTTGTTGTTAGAGTTCTTGATTTTTGCTGTTCTAACTGGAGTGAGGTGATATCTCAATGTTGTTTTGATTTGCATTTCTTTTATGGCTAGGGATGTTGAACATTTCTTCATGTGTCTATTGGCCATCCTTCTTTCTTCTTCAGAGAAGCTTCTCTTTAAGTCTTTCGCCCACTTATTTATTGGGCAGTTGTTTCTATGAGGATTTGTTGTTGGGTGGTTTAATTTTTTGAGTTCCAAGTATATTTTAGATATGAGACCCTTGTCCGTTGTATGGCTAGTAAAGATCTTCTCCCAATCGGTGGGCTTTCTATTGATCTTGCTAGCTATGTCATTTGCCCTGCAGAAGCTCTGCAACCTTATGCAATCCCATTTGTCCAACCTTTCTTTGATTTGTTGTGCTTCCGGGTCTCTATTCAGAAAATTTCGGCCTGAGCCAAGGAGAGCTAGGGTTTCTCCTATTCCATCCTGTAATGTTTTCAGAGTGTCTGCTTTGAGTTCAAGGTCTTTGATCCATTTGGAGTTGATTCTGGTGCAGGGTGATATATAAGGATCTAGCTTTAGTTTTCTACATGTAGTTAGCCAATTTTGCCAGCACCATTTACTGAAGAGGCTGTCTTTCTTCCATTCTATTGTTTTAGCTTCCTTATCGAAGATTAGATGGCTATAGGTCTGTAGGTTCATTTCTGGGTTTTCAATTCTATTCCATTGGTCCTGAGGTCTGTTCTTATGCCAATACCAAGCTGTTTTGATTACTATGGCTTTATAGTAGAGTTTGAAATTTGGTATTGATATTCATCCAGCAGTGTTCTTTCCGTTGAGAAGCATTTTTGCTATTCGGGGTCTTTTATTGTTCCATATGAATTTTTGGATTGCCTCTTCTATTTCCTTGAAGAATGAGGGAGGAATTTTGATAGGTATTGCGTTGAATTTGTAGAAAGCCTTGGGAAGTATTGCCATTTTCACGATGTTAATCTTGCCAATCCAGGAGCATGGGAGGTTTTGCCATTTTTTAAGTTCTGTGTTGATTTCCTTTTTCAAGATTTTAAAGTTTTCATCATAGAGGTCCTTCACTTCTTAAGTTAATTCCTAGGTATTTTATTTTTTTGTGGGGCTATTACAAATGGAGTTGCTTTCCTAATTTCAGCCACACTTTTCTCATTGTTGGCATACAGAAAAGCCATTGATTTTGGGGGGTTAATTTTATAACCTGCTACTTTGCCAAAGTTTTGAATCAGCTTGAGTAATTTGGGAGTGGAGTCTATGGGATTCTTTAAATACAAGATCATGTCATCTGCAAAGAGGGAGAGTTTTATTTCTTCTTTCCCTATTTGGATCCCCTTTATGTCTGCATCTTGTCTTATTGCTGTAGCTAGGCATTCTAATACTAGATTGAAGAGAAGTGGAGAGAGTGGGCATCCTTGTCTTGTTCCTGAGTTAAGAGGAAATGGCTGTAGTTTTTCACCATTGAGTATAATGCTGGCTGTAGGTTTGTCATATACAGCCTTTATTGTATTGAGGAATGTTCCATGGATTCCTAATTTTTCCAAAACCTTCATCATAAAGGGGTGTTGGATCTTGTCGAATGCTTTTTCTGCGTCTATTGAGATAGCCATGTGGTTCTTGTTCTTGCTCCTGTTGATGTGATGAATAATATTAATTGATTTGCGTATATTGAACCAGCTTTGCATCCCTGAAATGAATCCTGTTTGATCGTGGTGTATGATTTTTTGGATGAATTGTTGAAGTCGGTTGGCCAAAATTTTGTTGAGAAGTTTTGCATCAATGTTCATCAAAGAAATGGGTCTATAGTTCTCTTTCTTTGATGAGTCCCTGCCTGGTTTTGGGATGAGGGTTATGATGGCTTCATAGAATGTGTTCGGTAGTGAGCTTTCTCTTTCAATTTCATTGAAGAGTTGGAGGAGAATTGGTGTGAGCTCTGCTTTGAAGGCCTTGTAAAATTCCGCTGTAAAACCATCTGGTCCTGGACTTTTCTTAGCTGGGAGGTCTCTTATTGCTGTTTCTATTTCAATGCTTGATATGGGCCTGTTAAGATAGTTTAACTCATCTTGGTTTAGTTTTGGCATGTCAATATTTGCTAGGAAGAGGTCCATTTCTGCCAAGTTGTCAAACATATTAGCATAAAGCTTTGAGAAGTATTCCCTTATAATGTTCTGAATCTTGGTTGTTTTCGTGGTGATGTTTCCATTCTCATCTCTGAGTTTATTAATTTGGGTGTGTTCTCTACTTTTTCTGATAAGATTTGCTAAGGGTCTGTCAATTTTGTTAAGTTTTTCAAAGAACCAACTCTTTGTTTTGTTGATTCTTTCTATAGTTTTTTTGGATTTTAATTCATTTAATTCTGATTTAATTTTGATTATTTCTTTCCGTCTACTGGATTGGGGTTTATCTTGCTGCTCTTTTTCAAGGAGGTTTAGATGTGTCATTAAATTGTTAGTTTCAGATCTCTCCAATTTGTTGATGTAGGAGCTCAGAGCTATAAACTTGCCTCTGAGTACTGCCTTTGCTGTGTCCCAGAGGAGCTGGTAATTTGTGTGTTCATTTTTGTTGAATAGCATGAACATTTGAATTTCCTTTCTAATCTCTTCCATGACCCACTCATGATTCAGCAGTGTGTTGTTCAGCCTCCATGTGATACCGGACTTTCTTTGGTGGCTTTTGGTGTTGAGTTCTAATTTTATTCCCTTGTGGTCAGAGAGAATGCAAGGTATAACCTCAATGTTTCTGAATTTAGACAAGTTTGCTTTGTGGCCTAAAATGTGGTCTATTTTAGAAAACGTTCCATGTGCTGCTGAGAAGAACGTGTATTCTGATGCTGCTGGGTGAAATGTTCGGTAGATGTCTGTTAAGTCTAGTTGATCTATGCAGCTGTTTAGATCTGCGGTTTCTCTGTTGAGTTTTTGCCGAGTTGATCTATCTAGTGGGGAGAGTGGTGTGTTAAAATCCCCAACAATTAATGTCTTTGGATCTATATGGGATTTGAGGGAAAGTAGTGTTTCTTTGATAAATTTGGGTGCTCCATTGTTTGGCGAATAGATATTTAGAATTATAATATCCTCCTGAAGGAGAGATCCTTTAATTAGTATGTAGCGACCTTCTTTATCTCTTCTCACGAATTTTAATTTGAAGTCTATTTTATCTGATATTAGGATTGCAACTCCTGCCTGTTTATGAGGGCCGTTTGCTTGGTAGATTTTGTTCCAGCCTTTAACATTGAAAATGTGTTTGTTTTTACGGGCAAGATGTGACTCCTGCAGGCAGCAGATAGAAGGGTCTTGTTTTTTAATCCAACTAGACAGTCTATGTCGCTTAATTGGAGAGTTCAGTCCGTTAACGTTAAGAGATAGGACTGAGAGGTATTTGGGAGTTCCTGCCATGTTATCCACCTTCTTGGGGGCTGCGAAAACTGGGTTCTTCCTATGGTTCTTGGATTCTCAGTTTGGGTGCAGTTTGTTGGCCTTTGTTGTGGTCTTGTTGGTTTTCTATGTGTAGGACATCTTTGAGAATCTTTTGTAGGGCTGGTTTGGTGGAGATGTATTGTTTCAATTTTTCTTTGCTGTGGAAGGTTTTTATTTGGCCTTCAGTTATGAAGGAGAGTTTAGCTGGGTACAGTATTCTTGGTTGATAGTTGTTTGTTTTTAGGGCATGGCATACATCATTCCAGGCTCTTCTTGCTTTGATTGTCTCTGCTGAGAAATCTGAGGTGATTCTAATTGGTTTCCCTTTATAGGTGATTACCCTTTTCTCCCTGACAGCTTTAAGGATCTTTTCCTTGTTCTGAGTTGATCCTGTGTGGATTATAATGTGACGGTGGGATGTCCTATTCTGGTCTGGTCTATTTGGGGTTCTAAAGGCTTCTTGTATCTGAATAGGCCTATCTTTTTGCATGTTTGGGAAGTTCTCTGCTAGGATCCTGTTAAACAAATTTCCTAGACCATTAACTTCTGTTTCTAGGTGCTCCTCTACACCCATTATCCTTAAGTTAGGCCTTCTGATGGTGTCTTCCAGGTGTTGAATAGATCTATCATATTTCTTGGACTTGTCTTGGATGGTTGTATGTTCTTTCTCTATGATATCTAGGCTGTCTTCAATCCCTGAGATTCGATCTTCTGCATGGTCTAACCTGCTGTCAAGACTCTCTACTTTGTTTTTTATCTCTTTTCCTTCTAATTGGTCAGCTTTGATGGCTTCAAGTTCTTTGTTGAAGCTCTGTTTTAGGTCTTGTATGAATCTCTTTACTTCCTTAATTTGGTGTTCAGTGTTTGTCCTCAAATCACTTAGTTGATTGGATATGGTTTCTTTGGACTCCCATTCCTTCTGTTGGGTTCCATTCAGCTTTCCCTTTGTGGTCTCCCTGACTTCCTTCAGCTCTTTGTTAATGGATTCTATGGATGCCTTTAGTGATCTTTGTATGTTCTCTACCTGGTCTCTCAATTCCTGTATTACTCTTTGATTAGCTTCCTCGCGTTCGTGGGATTCCTGCAGTTCTCTTTGAGTGTTCTCAGCCTGCTCACGCCATTCCTCCCTTTCTCTTTGAGTATTCTCAAGTTGTTCATGCAAATCCTGTATCAGTTTTTGAGTAGCTTCCTCACGCTTATGATATTCCTGTATAAACTTCTGGGATGCCTCCTCTCTCTCCCTATCACGCTCATACAGAGTCCTTTGTACATTGTCAAACTTCTCATTTATCATGTTTGCTAGTAGTGTTTGTAGAGCTATTTGGGAACTCTCTTCTGGATTATTCTTTATCTGTTCTAATCCCTGATTATCAAGATTTGGAATTGAGATACCCGGATTTGCCATTTTTCTTGTGTTTTTCCGGCTTACTCTGCCCATTTGAGATGAGGATAGCACAAGTTTTGTGCTAGAACACTATCTTACGGCAACCATCAACCAAAGTTTGCATTTGTACAGTCAATAGTCTACAGACACAGTCTAGTTCAACAGATACATCTATTTAACATCAAACAACTATATGTTAAAGGACTTCGAACTGCAGAAAAGAATTTGGAAAACCAGAAATTATTAGGATTAGGGAGAGATGTGGGTAAAAAATAGGAATAGATTGGTGTGGGGAGGCACAGGGAGAGTTAACTATGTCCTAATCACAATGCAGGAAATGGGTTGGGTAGGATGCAAGTAGAGAGAGAGAGAAAGAGAAGAGAGGGAGAGGGGAATGAAAAGAGACCAGAAAAAAATAGAAACGGAAAGATTAATGTTATTATAGAGATTAAAAGACCTTCTATTTAGAGAGGAATGTGATTATGTTGAGAGAAAGGGAGGGACATAGAGGAGGTGTGAAAAACTTTAAGGATGGGAAAGGGAGAAGAAAGGATCAGAAGTTCAGTAGAGTTAGACAAAAAACAAAAAGATAATTAAGAAAGAAAGAAAAAGAGAAAGAAGACAAGAAAAGAAAGGAAAACGCTCATTCACATATTCCTAAAATAAAAATTATAAGAGGAGAAAAAAAAAGTTACTGGAAAACAATTGTTTTTTCAGAAGAGGCAAAAATTAAAGATTAATAAAAGTTTTAGAAGAGAAATTTTTTTATATATATATATAAGGTAACAAAAAACAAAAAACAAACAAAAGAAAAGAAAAGAAGAAGAAAAAAAAAGTCTTTTGATTTTTTTTTTCGGGTGGGGGGGAGGGGTGGGAAGAATCCTGTATCTCCCTTTTGTCTGTAATCAGTCTCTTGTTGGAGTCTCTGGTCAGCTTGAGGTCCTGTGGCTTGATTGGTTTCTTAAGTCGGTTTGTTGGAAGAGGCAGAAAAATGCTCTGCTTTACCCAAGATTTTGAGATCCCCCTCCCAGGTTAGTTTTCTGGGAGGGTGATCTGCTTTGAGAATCACAAAAGAGGGGGATGCGGTGATGAGGCTAGGTTCTGGGTAGAGTTGAGGCCTTTCAACAAACAGTAGCTTTTCCCTGGGGCTATTTTGTGATAAAGCTCACAGCGCCCAGCCTGGAGCCATTCTCAGGGTTTCTGTTTTTCAATTGATTGTGGTGGCTGCTAGAGGGAGGGGCAGCCTCTGGCTCTGGTTACCCTGTGAGGCAAGCCACTCCAATGGCTGGCGCCTGAGCTGGGTGACTTTTCCCTGGATGGAGCTGAGTCTGGCAGGTCACTTCGCCGTTAAGTTCTTGTGACCTGCTAAATGACTCGTTTTATTCCAAGGCCTGAGCTGGAGCTAGCAGCTCCTCCGAGCTTTGTCGGTATCCAAGATGGAGATCACCGGTGCTGGGGGGGAGGGGTGGCCTTCCCTCCTCTGCTCCCTGAGAAGGAGTGAGGACGTCGGGCTTGTACTCACGCCGAGTCTTGGATTCTGGGTCGTCTCTGGTCTGCAAACTGCAGGATGAAGATGTCCGCTCCTTGTCGGTTCTTGTTGGTGTTGAGTAGAATCCACTCGTCCGCTGCATCTGGCTCCTTCGTCCCGGACTCTCTGTGTCTCAGGTATGACCCCGCGGCGGTGGTCGCCGCCGCGACCCTGCCGCCGCAGTGGCAGCTGCTGGCAGGCGCTCAGATGTGTCTTTTTGCCTTGGCTTCCCCTCTCTTGTCTAACTCTCTGTCCTGTGATGGCACACTTGGTGTGATTCTCTGGCTTAGGACTGTTCACTGGAACTCTAAAACTGCTTTCTATGCGAGAGCTTGTTCAGATTCCAGCTTCTCCTCTGCCATCTTCCCGGAACCTGAAAACACACACACACATTTGTTGAATGAACCAATGACTGCATGGCCTTGTTTTATTTATGTTTTTACTTTTAAATCATTTATTCTGGAGCTGCAAACAAATAATTGTTTCTATACTATATTTCTGACTTTCCAAAGGAAAGCTGGGAAACTCCTTGGTGGGGGAAGATGGGGGCAGGAATGAGGTAACAGCCAAATAATGTCTCACCAATAATGTCTCACAAAATGCAAGTCATTTAGAAGATGCAGTGGAGGCCTATTTTTGACTTTTGAGGATAAACAATGTTTCTGGGCTGGGAAAAACCTGTGAAGATAAGAGTAGAAGGGAGGGTGACCAGTATCTACACAAGAAGCAGGACTTCCAAACAGCCTGAGTGCATCCACAAACTTTGCCTGACCTTATCCAAACTCTACCCAAAAGAATGTGAGTGCTGGACACAAAGCTGTCATCTCTGCTCAATTATGTCAGGTATGGGCCGCTGCAGTAGCATAAAGGACTCACTTTTTCATCTGATAGGTCTATATAGAGACTTACTCATTTGGACTGCAGCTCTCAACTACATAAAGTGTTATTGCCAATAGCAGAGATCTACAGTAGTTCAGCATCACACTGTACATCCTCTACCTGTTGCTATGCAGCTTCTTTGTATTTTCATCTGCATGAGAGAAAAGGATTAGGATAAGCATGAGCTGCCTGCCATCCATCACTACAGAGGCCCTCAAATCATGGGAGGGGGGCTGCTCACTTAGAGATAATTGGTCTCTAGATAGATGAGCAGCAGCCTTTTGGCCTGTCCTGAATGGCATACCTCTGACACCTGTGGCTATAGGGGAGAAGCTTGACGAACCAGTGGGACTCAGACAGGTGGCTCAACAATTGAGGACCATATTTGTGACAGCAAAGGCTGAATAGCAGGAAGTAGCTATCATCTCTGCCAAGAGTGATTCCAGGACAGCAGAGCTGATGACTAGCTCACTGACCACTATGATGGGTGCTGGCCTGATGGAGGTGTGCAAGCTGGACATTGCACAAGACATTGCACACCAACTCAATGCTGTCACAATGTAGCTACTCGCTGGGAGGATCACCTGTGCACATTCAACTGTCTCAGCCAGGTCCACCCTACATATACCTTCTCCAGCCAACTGGCCATATCTCCAAGATCAATCTGGACCCTACTTTTCTTCTGCTTCATCCTAGAAACAGCAAAATTGAATAATTGCCCTAAAGGGAATAAAGCACAGTCCCTTCAGCACTCTTATAAAAGATATTGCTGATAAATGTGTACTTTGAGTCCTACAGTAAATTTTTGTTTCCAACTAAATAGTTGAGACCCGTTGCCCCTGCTTAGTTTTTCAGTCCATCATCTATCTATCTGCCAATCTCCACTCTCTAGAGAGGCATAGTTTTGATATAAATCCTGTAAAGTCTTAACAAAGACTGTAACTTAATGATTATATTGTTGTTTTGGGGTATGAGAATTTATTTTGTTATACTTATTTTTTGGTAATTGTTTATTGCCATTATAAGGTGATGTACAGAGGAATTGCAGTTCCATAAATCAAATAAAAAGTACATTTCTTTTTGGACAATGTCACCCATTCCTGTACTCCCAGTTTTTCCCTCCAACCCCACCCAAAAGTTGTATAGTTCATTTTCCACATAGTGTCTAGTGAGTACCACTGCTGCATTTGTTCATTTTTTGTCCCTCCAGAGTGTGAGGATTTTGGGTATATGTGTAAGTGCAGTTTTGTTCCCTATCATAAAAATTAGTAAATAAAAAGTTGAAAAGGGACTTAGAAAGTTGCTTTTGCAATTTTTCTATAAATGAACATGTTGTAGCAGGTGCAGTACCTGTCCAAATGAGAACTCGGTCTTTCTGGCTTTTAGCTCCTGTCTGTTGAACTATAATGCAAGAATAACTTAAAAAGGAACAACCAAAAGAAAATTAACATGGCCTTCTGTTTAATTAGCATTTATACCTCTATGAAGGCACAGAAATAGTTTTGGGTAAAGTAGATCACATTGGGCTAGCCCTTTGGTGCAGAGATTGTGCAACGAACTTTTTTTGGGGGGGGGTCCGGTCGTGGGGCCTGAACTCTGGGCCTGGGTGCTGTCCCTCAGCTCTTCAGCTCAAGGCTAGCGCTCTACCACTTGAGCCACAGCACCACTTCCGGCTTTTTTCTTTTTTCTTATGTGGTGCTGAGGAGTCGAACCCAGGGCCTCAGGCATGCAAGGCAAGCGCTCTACCACTGAGCTACCTTCCCAGCCCCTTGTGCAACGAACTTAACTGATTCTGAGTCATTAAGAATACCCCTCCTTCTTTCTTTTTTTGAGTGTTTTTTTCTGGTATTCTTTCTGTTCTTTGACTTCTGTGATTTGTTGGAAGGGATATAACCTGTTGAAATACAGGAATTATAACATCCTACTCCTGTGACGTGTGATTGGTACATTTGGACAAAAATTAATTCCCGAGATTTTTCAGACTAAATGGGAGGGAAAAATCTCTTCCTCTCTGTTGATGGAATGCTGGGCATAGAAGGCTTGACATGTCTCCCCACATAGAGAAAATAGGGGTGCAGAAGAGAGATATGCAGACATAGTGGAAGAAGAACTAAGGGGCAGAATAACTGTCAGCAGTGCTACCTCAACTTCTCTGCCTCTGATGTGTCAGCTCCTATTCTCCTTCCTCCCTTCTTCCCTGTTTTCCTTTTCTCCCTTCCTTTGTCTTAGACTAAAGGATTTACATGTGGCTTTGTCGACTAGAGATTTTATTAGTACAGTAAACATTGTCCTCCTTCTTCTTAGTCATCTAAAACTTAGCACAATTGTAATGAGGTATTTTCCTGATATGTGTGTGTATACACACATATATTTTAATATATGCTGATTATTATATACATGAATAGAATGTTGCTGCATTAATTTTTTCTATCATTTAAATGTAAGAAGGAAAATTTCTGTTTTGCCACCATTGGTCAGATGCTCCCTGAGAAGAATGACACTGCACAGGGTTCAAGAGGAGGAACGCTGGGAACGGTCCTCCCTGGAACCTCCTGTGCCAAGCACAGGGTGTCAGCATGCTCTAAGAGCACTTGCAGGCAAAGGCTGGCCATGGAATTGGGCTCTCTTACCCTTTGCTTTCTATGTCCTGCCCTCAAAAGAAAGAATCAGTCTCTGGGTTTTTGGGATCTTTCACTGGAGGACCAAAAGATGTGGAGTTGTTTCTCAAAGGTTCTGGGAGGAGGAGAGAGAAACTGGGAAGGTTAAAGCCACTATCAACTTATGCTAACCATGGCATGGATTAGAAAAGCAGGTTCCCAGGAGTAGATGAAACTCACTGTGCTCAGTAGCTGACCTCTTCTCTTAGAGGCATAGAGCCTCTTCCCCTAACAAGTAGAAAGGCACCAGAAGGCATCATTGTGTGTGAATCTGCAGGCTAGGTTTTCTCCCCTTTTCCTTGTGCATTGCATAACTATTGAGAGACACACTCGAGTAAAAGCAGTATACAGGAGGAAAAAAAATGTAATGCAAAAAGTCAGAACTTGGGTCTCTTTTGTAAGGTTTTTTTTTTTTTTTAAAATAACAGGCTTGAGATTATAACTAAGTTATGAAGTCATTAAAATAAAAACTAAGAAATAATACTGAAAAATCTATGAATACCTTCAAAGATTTAGCCAGGATCAATATACAACTGTATTTTTTCACATATAGTCATTGTACATAGGCTCTTACTAATGGCATAGGCAGGCACAGTTGAAATCAGTGTTTCCTCATTCCTCTTCCTCCCCGAAGTCAACTCATGTTGAAGTTGGTATTTATCCTTTCTATATTTATGTCATCACCATATGTTTGGTTAAACAATTAATATATGTTATATTTTGGTATATTTGGTATATTTGTATATTAGTATGCCTATACTATAATTTACTTTAGTTCCCTTTTTAGTAATAGTGTGTCTTTTGCACTTAAAGCTGATTAAGATACAGTCTACCTGATTTTCTAGGTCTGCATGAGAGCCCACATTTTGTTGCTTCCCTCAGGCAGGTCAAACTGCTTATGGACCACCATGAAACTCCTACATCCTTATGACAATCATCTGATTAATTGTCTGTTGTCAAAGCTAATGTACACAGGAAAAAGTACTGATCTACTGATTAGAATGCTTCTCTTCTCTTGGGAGAAGAGGAGTATGTTCTTTACCAACCAAGCTGTAAAGTGCCTTAATTCTTCAGTCTTACAGAAATAGTGTACAGTACTCCTGAGTTTAAGTTTATACTCAAATTTAGCCCTAAGATCATTGAAACCTTAATGGTAAGAACAGAAATAGAATGCTATTCAAAAGCTTCTGTTTTCTCAGAAATGTAATGGAGACTTGAATATAAATTGGGAAGTGACTGACAAATTCTCTGAGGCAACTCTTCAAATGAATCATTAGTTTTACGAATTTAAAGTAAAGGGCTAGCTGGGCACTGGTGGCTCACACCTATAATCTAGTTACTCAGGAGGCTGAGATCTAAAGATCACAGTTCAAAGCTAGCCCAGGCAAGAAAGTCTGTGAGACTCTTAACCACCAGAAGACTGGAAGTAGAGCTGTGGCTCAAAATGGTAGAGGAAAGTGACCAGGTCCTAAGTTCAAGTCCCACAACTGAACCTCCTCCCACCCCACCCCCCGCAAAAAAAGTAAATGGCTACAAAGAAGATATTTGAGATCAGTGGTTCCAGAGAGCTCAGAATAAAAATTTTATCTAAATAATAAATAGAATCACATCTTTACAAATACTTCTTAGGCTGGTTTTCTATATAGAAAGGAAATACTTTTGTGACTGAATAATACTGTCACTAAAGCTTTGTGGGAATGGATAACTTGTGTGTGTGTGTGTGTGTGTGTGTGTGTGTGTGTGTGTGTGTGTGTGTGTGTGTGTGTGTGTGTGTGTGTGTGTGTGTGTGTGTGTGTGTGTGTGTGTGTGCGCCCGTCCTGGGGCTTCAGTTTGGGGCCTGAGCACTGTCCCTGAGACTTTTTGCTCAAGGCTAGCTCTCTACCATGTGAGCCACAGATCTACATCCACCTTTTAGTGATTAATTAAAGATAAGTGTCTCATGGACTGTCCAGGATGGCTTGGAACTGAGATCCTCAGATCTCAGCCTCTTGAGTAGCTAGGATCAGAGGCACAAGCCACCAGTTCCAGGCTGGTAACTTTTATTTTAAGCAATCGTTACCAAATTTGAGTTGGGCATAGTTGTGCAACTCTGGTCACATTGTTCAATGTAATTACTTAAGTAAATCATAACTTATTTGTTTAAATAGTATTAAGCAAGTGCCAGCAAACATGAGGCTGAGGTGCAAGCCATTCTTCTACCAGTGTACAGACCAAGAGGTCCTATGAAGATACCTATAAGCAGGGATGGCAGGAAGCATCTCTACAGCTTGTGATCAGGGAAGTGGGGACATGCAGAAAGATTGAAAATTAGGAGGGCAGAGGCATCCCTCTGGCTGTGGAGAAGCGATCTTTTGATATCACATATGGTATCACCTCTTCAGGGATTTCTATAAATAATTGGGAGACCTATTCTGAGGAACATAGAAATCAATCAGAGGAAGAGACATTGCAATTTGAACCTTCAGCATTAATACAGCCTTATTTGTATTCACAGACTGTTGAAGAATGTGTGTGGTTGGTGAATGGAGGCTATATAACTGTTTTCTTTTTCCTTTACAAGAACAGTGCTTTAAAGCAGAGGGTGGAAAAGGGAGAGGGAGAGGAAGAAGGTGAGGAAAAGAGAGAGAGATGGAGAAAGATATTTTTCTTGTCTAGATACAGTGAAATCCTTTGGCAAGAGGTAAATTTTGCAGGAGTGCTTTAAGTGTGAAAGGAAGGCAATTATAGAAGAGAAAAATGAAAAGATTTTTTTTAACCTGAAAATCTCAGAGGACTTGATTTGTAAATGTATTTCGTGTACACTTTGGATATAATTCTCTACCTTTCTTCTAAGATGAATGTTAATAGGAAAAAGGTCAAATTCATACACCTTTCCACTGTCTGAGATTGAGATTTCCTGATGATTTTTTTTATGATCATCCAAATATATACTTTTACATCTTAATTTTAATTTACATTTTAATGCATTTACATATTAATTCAAGAATATGCTTAAAAACTTCTTGAATTAGTCTCCTCTTCAATATTAATTATTAATTGAGCTGAAATAATGTATTTTATTTTTTATTACATTGCCTAGATTTCTCAAATATATTTGACACCCTTTGATAATGAGTATTGAGTATTTCTGTTTTTGAGGCCTAGAAGGTATTATTAATTGTCTGGAATCACTTTGGATTTTAAGATTCCAATGTTTAAGGTATTCATTTATTGTTGCTTTTAATTTCACTTTTAGTTATAAAGCTTCCTGAGACCTTGCTTGAAGAGGACTCTGAATTTATTGTAGCTTTCTTATTACTGGCCATATGTTATCCATGTAGTGTTAAATGGGGAAACAGGAGAGATAAGGTAAGATTTTAAAGCAAGAGTCTCATTTAAAAGAACCAAACCTTGCAGTTTTTTCTTTTCCTGTATTTTTGCCTTCCCGTTTCATCATTTATCTGCCACTGCCTTGTTCAGTTAGCTTGTTAACAGTATAGTTTCTATAGCAACACCTATTGGTTGTTGTGATAATGGAAGCCACAGCAAGATCTCCTGCAGAGAAATCCTTGCTGCTGACAAGATCAACTCATATTTTCTTTGTCCGATGTTTTCTATTTCTTCTTGGAATGACCCTTTTAGCAGAATATAAAAGATCTCTATTAATTACTGGTGAAATAAACAGCTGAAGTCAGGCAGCCCTGGCAGCACATTGGATGTTAGCTTTATTCCAACGATGGTGAGATGCTGCCAGAAAGAATAAGCCAATTTCTTTAGCAATAAATTTTACTGTTCAGCACTGTTAACATGAAATAAAATGAAGGTCAGTCCACTTCTTCTAATTTGAATTAAAAGGTTTATTTAGAAAAAAATATTTCCTATGTACTCTGGTTTTAGGACTTCATCAAATAAGCAAAAGGAAATGTCTGATGGTATTTTTGTAGGTGTAATAATAATAGATTAATAAAAAGGAAATACCAGAGAAGAGGAAAATATTGAATGTTAATTGTTACAGGTTTGGATTGCCATTTAGGCAACCAATCAGACTAAATCCCTCCTTTTGTCTTCAATATTAGAGATAATAGGGTAAAAAGTTTATATCTGTGACTTTTCTTAATTATTCAGGTAACTGCCTACCATTTGGCTTTAGTGATACATAATATATTCATGCATGATATATCTACACTTACTTAAAATGAGAAGTATTGAGAAGTAATGGGTTTTCTTAGTTGTAAATGTAACTATACAAAAAATTAATTAAAACTAAAGACTTCTTGCATAGAATATTAATTAATGGCTACTCCCACGTCCTTATGCTGAAAATTCCTGGACCTTATTGATAATTATCCCAGTTAATTTTCAGGGCTTTCTGTATTTCATTCTTATCTCTATTCATTTTTGTCTTAATGACACCTTCCTTCTCATGGACAACTGAAAAATTAGCATTATGTTGGACCATTTGAAAATAAATATTAAGTCTTTTTGTCACAAGCCTTATATTCCATGAATTTAAATCATTTTTAAGGGTCTTAAAAAAGCTAATCCATTTTTCAATAGCTTGAATATTAAATGACATTTAAAATCTTAATGCTTAGGAATCAATCAATATTGGATGATACTAAAATTCCCAATTTTAACTATTAACATTGCGCATCTATGTAAAGTATTCAAATGAAGACTGTGACATTGATAAACAGGGATGCCTAGGCCAAAATTCTTATTTCCTTTTTTGGTTTCTTTTATATTTTTATATTTAGAGGAATTTTTAATGTTTACCAAACTCTCAGTTCTTTAACACACACACACACACACACACACACACACACACACACACACACACACACAAAATAAGTAACATTTGCGTAGAGCAATTAAGTTAAGATTTTTTCTCCTTAATGTATTTCTATATTTTCCCTTGAACTTACTGTGATTAGTTTTATAATTAGAAAAAAGAGAAAGTTATTGAAAAAATTAATGATGATGAAGTTTCAAAGATGACAAATTCTGAGTGATACACAGTAAAATTCCATAGATCTTATCTCCAGTTGAACTCTGAATATCTCTGTACAAGAAGAACCAACTTCAAACTTCCTTCACTTTCCTAAACACTCCTTGTGCTGTTCCCCCTCTCTCTTTCCCTGTCCCTTCCCTCTCCCTTTCCTCCATCTCCTCCTCCTGTTTCTTCTTTTATTTCCTTTTCCTTACCTAAGCCTCTGTCTTTGTCTCATTTTAAGTTATCCCTCGGAAAGCATACTAATGCTTGAAAATATGAAAATATGAACTCAGGGCGCTGTCCCTAAGCTCTTGACTTTAAGGCTAGTGCTCTACCAATTTGAGGCACAGTGCCACCTCCAGTTTTCTGGTGTTTAATTGGAGATAAGCATTTCACAGACCTTTCTGCCCAGGCTGGCTTTGAACCGTGATTCTCAAATCTCAGCCTCCTGAGTAGCTAGGTGTGAGCCTCTGGCATCTAGAGACACAAATGACTTTTGGGAAGCATGTCAAACACTTACATTTCCCCCCTCTCAATTCTATATTCATCTTACTTCAGGCAGAAGAAAAAAAAGAACCCAACGCACCTAACTTGGACATTTCACTCTCTAAAGTCCAATCCTCACTTTGATGCTCAGTAGGTCAAGAAACAGGGGTGAACCTTTGTGGTGGGACACGGAGGAACCAGCTGGGCAGGGATGGACTGACAGCTCCAGTTGCAGGTAGTTAAAGGGTCTAATTTTTGGCACACAACGTCAAATCAATTTCTAAAAAAAAGACTAAAAATTGGTTTGATTTTGGTTTTTTATCTTTGCCAACGATTCTTTTTTTTAAAATGCATATTGATAAATTCTCCCCACATCAATCGGTTTTATTGCTCTACATCATATACACTGCTGTGATTCCTGATATATGTAGCTTTTAATTAGGACATTTTAGTTTTTTGTTTTTGTTTTTTTTTTAAATAAGAACTGTGTTCCTTATAAAAGTTAATTCAAAGTTGGGGTGAGTCATCTCTTATACATACTCTTTAAACAAATGAACTCCAAATTGCTCTAAATCATTTCAGTTCACTTTGAGAGCAATTCTACATATTCCTGCACTTAAGTAGAAGATTCAAAATTTACCAGGACAGACAAACAAATAAAGCTTGAGTTTCTTCAATTTTGTCACAATTAAGGGAGTCTTTCAAGTTTTCCTTTAAGTTTAAAACTTAAAAGAGTAGAACAGAACCAGGCTCCAGTGGCTCACCTGTAATACTAGCTACTCAGGAGGTTGAGATCTGAAGGTTGTGGTTCAAAGCCAGCCAGGGTAGGAAAATCCATGAGACTTACCTCCAATTCATCACTGAAAAAGCTGAAAGTGGCACTGTGGCTCAAGAGGTAGAGCCTTGAGCAAAAAGAGCTCAGGGACAGCACCCAGGTCCAGAGTTCAAGCCCCAGGACCAGCATACACACAAAAACAATTTTTTAAAAAAGAGTAGAACAGAATGTGGTCCATGAGGTATTATCTTTTGTTTGAATGGTCAAAACTTTAGTTTCTACATACAAAATTTTACTAATTGAATAATATATTTAAATCTTAAATTTATTCCTTAAAATTATTTGCATTAAAACTGAAGAAACACTAAAAATACTAACTGCTAGTTATTATAGAGTTATTACTGGTAACAACACTTTGTAAGTAAGAAGGGTAATAGCTTTAATGCAAGTTTATTACTTAACTTCTCCCTTCTTTTGTGATTTATTCAGTACTTCCCACTGACCCTTTATTTCTTCAAACATATCAACTTGTTCTCAATGGTTTGTAGTTGTTTCTCTTTTAGTGCTTCCTACTTTTTCCCATCATTTCATTTGACTAAACTGTTTTCATTTGTCAAAACTCAAATGTCACCTTTTCAGAAAGGCCTTTTGCTATGGTTTGAATTAGGTCATTGATGGTGCTGCTCTTGGAAGGGATTATCCATTCTCAGGGATTTTTTTTTTCAAGGGAAGGCTTTTATAAAAGAGCAAGACTGACCCTTGTTCCCACTTTGGCTTCCTATCTCACTGTGTGTGGTCTTTTCCTCCGGCCATGATGTCTTCCACCCGGGTGTGATACAGGCAGAGAGGTCCTTCCCCAACCAACACCATCCTGTTTGGATTTTTATCCTCAAGAAGACATATGAGTCAAATAATCCCCCTTTTAAAAATAAGGTACTCAGCGTCTGGTACAAATGGAAAAGGAATATAACCTTTTTATAGTATTAGAATAGCTGCTACTTTTCTACATTTTCTACTGGAACAACTCTTTACTTTGTGTCCTTTGTCACTATATCAATGTTTGATTTGTTGGTTATACCACTACATGAAGGCAGGACAATGTATATCCTGTTTGGAGTGTTGATTGAGTGTGTAGCATAGTGCCTATGAAAATTAATACCTGAAAAGCACACATTTAAGCTGTTGTCTTCTCTTGGAAATATTTCCTAATAACCCCACCTGAATTAAGAGATCAAGTGATGTCTGTTAACTTAAGGGTTCCTTCTAGATTTCCTTCTACATTCTGAATTCCATTATAACAATAAGATTGTTGATTTCCTTATCACTTTTCTATTCTTTCCTTTTCTTTCTTTCTTTCCTTCCTTCTTTTTTCTGTTCTTTCTTTCTTTCTTTTCTTTCTTTCTTTCCTTCTTTCTTTCTTTCTTTCTTTTTTTTGCTGGTCCTGGGCTTGAGCTCATGGCCTTGGCACTATCCTTGAATGTTTTGTTTTGTTTTTCTGTTTTCTTTTCTTTCTTTCTTTCTTTCATTTTATTTATTTATTTATGTTTTTGGCTGAAGGCTAACAGACTACCACTTGAGCCAGAGCTGTATTTAAAGGGTTTTTTGTTTGTTTGTTTGTTTTGGGGAATACGAGTCTTACAGATTTTCTTGCCAGGGTTGGCATTAAACTGAGATCTTCGGCCTTCTGAATAGCTAGAATTACAGGCATAGCCACTGGTGCCCCACATTCGTATCATTTTTCCCCTAAAAGATCTTGAGTTTCCAAGGGCAGCCTTGAGTCGTGTTTCTGCCAGTCCTAGCATAGCAGATGACCCACTGATGGTTCAGGACAGTTTGTCAGTGGGTGAATTCTGGTCAATAGTATAAGATCAAGTTTCTAAGGATTCCATTTGAGTGGTAGGACTGTTGGCATTTTGTTTTGGGTGAGTCTTAGGTATGTAGAGCCAACAGAGCCCTGGAGGACAGTGTATTATCATGGCTTTTGGGCTCTTGTTGCCAGGAGATTCCCTCATTTCCCTGGTTTCAGCCATTATATAAAACAACAATACCACTGGCATTTACAAATAGATTCCCACTTTCCAGGAACTCTAAATAACTCAGTCTTCAATTAAACTACATCTTGAGCTTCCTTATTATTTCCCATGGAATGAGCAATATATTCTTTCTACATTTATTCTTCAAAATTAATAAACATCCACTTATCTTTAATTCATCTTAGAAGCCATTATTAAATATCTTGGGATGCCACAAGACCAAAGTGAAACTTCTAGATCATTTGAAACATGTTATTTTGTGAAGTAATTTATAGATTCTACTGCATGGTTTTCTTAAAAAAACAAAACAAGACTCCTAAAATACAGATTATGAGGAAGTAACAAAATACAAACTGGGAGGTAGATGTTACTGGCTGATCAGGAGGCTGAGATCTCAAATCATGGCTTGAAACCAGCCTGGGCAGAAAAGTCTATGAGACTCTTGCCTCCAATTACCAGCAAAAAGCCGTACGTGAAGGTGTGGCTCGAGTCATAGAGTGCTGGTCTTGAGTGAAAAAGCCAAGAAAGAGTATGAATTTCTGAGATCAAGCCCCAGTACCAGCACCAAAATAAACAAACCACAAACAAATAGGGAAGGAAAAGAGTAGACTTAGTATGGCTACTATACGGCTTAGTATAGTAGTTTTGGAATATAATTTTAATATAGTCTGTTTACTCCTACAAATCATAGTAACCTAGCCCTTAAAGATAATTTAGGGGAATTGTCACTGACCTCCCCCCTCCACACTTTTAAAAATATGAAATATCAGATAAGAACTACGAATTTCACTCAGTGTCAATTTGAAAATCTTCAGTGATAGGTAATCTCTGTACCTTTTACCGTGTATTTTGTTTTTAGTCTTTCCTCAAGCCCTCTGCAAGTGCCCTCATGGTGTGTATTAACTTTTTCCTAAGTGAAGTTAATTGTTCCGTCTTTTTTGTAGTTGTTCTTCTTCTTTTGGTGTTGAATTTGGCAGAATTGCATATTCATTGTGAAATTATATTTCTTTCCTAAAGTGACAGGTCTGTCAGAAAAATTTCTTTCTTGAGTCTGATTTTGTCCCATCTCTGATTTATGTGAGACATCATGGGGAAAAAAAAACCATGAAAACTAACTTCACATCGGCTGCATGAATGAGCTGATATTTACACACAGCTGTGGGCTTGAAAGAATAATGTGTTTATATTCTTTCACTCGCTCTCATTCTAGTGAGTTTTGTTCTAAATGACTGATTTTGCTCTATATATTTATCTGTAAAAGATGAATTCCTTTGTTATTTTGAGCCCCAAATGAAGACCTAGGACTTCTTTCCTCCCTAGCCATCCAACTGTTTTACATGTTTACCAAATATCTTAAAACTCATTTTTATCCTTCTTGAGCCAAGTTTTGCTGTGACCACGAGCACTGTATCTTTCTAACAATTCAGGCACAAAGTTTTTGATAAGGTTATCAGAACCAATTCCTCTGCGAAGTCTTCAGGGTGTGGTCAGCTTGTCAATTACTTTAATTCCTTAAAGCCCATTTCCTAGTGTCCTGGCTTCAACACAACCACACTGCCAGTCTCCTGAGCAGGAGAGAAGGGGAAGCAATAGTGAACTTTCAAATAATTTGGAAAACATAACCACACAAAATTTTCACAGGCAGATTTCTGATAGCAATTTTAGAATAAAAATTTGTTTTTCAAAGAGGGAAAATGTCTATATTTCTCAAAATAGAAGCAGTAAGATGAAAGAAGTTACAAAGGAAGAAAAAAGAAAAAAATAGATTTGGGACTTTGCTAATTAATGAAATGTTTAATCTCAGTATTGAAAAGATCTCATGCTGTGCATTCCACAAAATGCAGACTTGTGGGCTATTTTGGCACAATTACATATTCAAATTCATTCGGATTTAACTAAGAAATCACTTACTAGTACATGAAAACATGGACCATACTTTTAACATTTTTCGAGTGAGGTTGTCAACTCTGTTTTGCCCTATGTGAAATGTATGAGCTCAAATGATTTGGATTCTAAATCATCTATATTCTTGTAATTGATTGGAGCCAAGTGAAATGGAACTTACTGTGAGCAGTCATTTGAGCTCAATAGAATATGGGAACAGCCTTATAAAATGGAAAATTTTAAGATGGAGACATTAGCACAAATACGGAGAAATACTAAACATCAAACAAATGCTTTTTCAAATTGAAGTCACACTGGAGTTATATTGTCATGTTCAAAAGGACTATGGCCCAAAGAACAATATATTATCCCTAAAACAGGAAATACTTGTTTGCTTGAAATATTCCTTGCATTTTTTTTTTTTTACTTTTTTTTTGGGTCCGGTTGTGGGGCCTGAACTCTGGGCCTGGGCGCTGTCCCTCAGCTCTTCAGCTCAAGGCTAGCGCTCTGCCACTTGAGCCACAGCGCCACTTCCGGCTTTTTTCTTTTTGCTTATGTGGTGCTGAGGAATCGAACCCAGGGCCTTGAGCATGCAAGGCAAGCGCTCTACCACTGAGCCACCTTCCCAGCCCCATTCCTTGCATTTTTATTTACAAGACTAAAAAATTTACCCATAGCCATCCTTCCTAGCAAGTTTAGATAATATATTCTGAAATGTTAAGTTAGATTGTTATGAAGTCACTCTCCAAAAAGAAATTGCTGAAAATTATTCAACATATTGCTAAAGTTAAAAAGCCAGATGCAAATAGAAGATATACTTTGATTTCATTTGTGGTGAATTAAGCATATTTATAATAATTGATATTAAGATGATAAGAACATGGAATTTCCCTTTATAATTTCCTTTACTGCAGTAAATGTATGGGCAGCATTAAACAAAAAAATAGATGATACCATACTATTTCTAACATAAAAATATTGTTTGATTGTTGTACATTGTGATTCTGCTTTTGTTGAACTTGATTCTTACACAGACAATGAGCTTGACATCAGTGGTTTTGTTCTTCACAGATAGTCTCAGGAAAAATTCATTTTATTGCTGAAACACCATCTAGACTTTGTTCAAAATCCTTCTTAGCATGAGTTGTGGTTGGCTTATGTCTCCCTTATATAGATACCATAAATTACACTCAAAAGGGACCCCATGACTCTATGATTTAAGTTATTTCAACTTTCCCAATACACAGATATAAGAACTTTTTTTTATTATTTCACCCTGTTTGGGAGTTATAATTAGTATATTAAAATCACTTAAGCTGGGCACTGATGGCTCATGCTTGTAATTCTCACTACTCAGGATGCTGAGATATGAGGACCACAGTTCAAAGCTAGCCTGGGCAGCAAAGTCTGTGAGATTCTTGTCTCCAATAAACTACTCAGAAAAAGCTACAAGTGGCATTGTGGGTCAAGTGGTAGAACGCTAGCCTTGAGCAAAAAGAGGCTCAGGGACAACACCCAGTTCAAGCTCCAGGACAGGCAAAAAAGTCACTTTAGGCTGACAAAAAACTTCTTACATGTTAAGAGTCATGCAATATTATATATTATTCTTTTAAAAACTCTAAAGAAAAGAAATTATGAACAAGAATATCAAGGAATCATTTCAAGACTTGATTCCTATTTTGGTAGAGGGTGGGGGTTATTTTAATTTTTTGAAATTTAACTATTTCAACTTCTACATGCTGGTCCTAATCCTGGAGATTGCTGATCTTAAGTAGCAAGCAGCTATGGGAGATATCAAAGGCTGTATGATAATCACATCAAAGTGACTGCTTGTATTTGATAAGGGCAAACATTTCAGTGCCAAGAGATAGAGAAAGAAGACTGACCTCCCAGCATGTAAATTGGAGAAATGGGAAGAAAGGCCTCATTCTACCTTTGGCTTCTTCTTCTTCTTCTTTTTTTAAAATAAGTTTTTTATTGTGAGAATACTGTACAGAGGAGGGGTTACAGTTACATGAGCAAGGTAATGAGTACATTTCTTACCAAGCATTGTTGTCTCCTCCTTTGTTTTTCCCCCCACCATCCCTTCCCTCCCATCTCCACAACTACACTCCTCCCCCCCCACCCCCGTGTGCTCCTCCTCCCCGTCTCTGCCTAAATTGTAAAGTTTTTTGACATAGCATCTTGTACATCTCCTTGTTGCAATGGATCAACCTGTATTCCTATTTAAACGATTTGCTTTTTTTCCTTCCACTCCCCAAATTATATCAACAGCAAATACAGTGAAAACAGGGGTTATACCATGGGACATACAAACCAACAACAACAACAAAAATCACGTGGTACCTTATAAATACATTAGAAACAATAGCAAGAAAGAAATTTGGCTAGCCTTTAGCTTTCTAAAGGTACTACATATTTGATCTCATAAATTTAAGGAATCACCTTACAGGTGTTTAGCGGATATATCTAATCAGAGCTGGAGGTGTGGTTACCTTTCTGAAGGTTGGTCATAGCAGGTGGATAGAAAGCTTGTTTTTGTTTTTTTTTTTTTTGCTTGGTCGTGGGGTTTGAACTCTGGGCTGGGCGCTATCCTACAGCTCTTCAACTCAAGGTGAACGCTCTACCGCTTGAGCCACAACACCATTTCTGGTTTTCTAGTGTTTTATTGGAGGTAAGAGTCTCATGGACTTTCCTGCTTGGACTGGCTTTGAACTGCGATCCTCAGATCTTAGCCTCCTGAGTAGCTAGGATTACAGGCATGAGCTACCGGTACCCAGCTAGAGAGCTTGTCTTATAGCTGAAGACAGTGTTCACACTGGCATTTGATTTTCAAGATGGTAGAGCTTATTCCACTGTTTATGGTATTTTATATATCAAAGTTGAGTTGAGACTGAGAGAGATTAACTCTAGTGTTCAGCCACAAAGAATGTAAATGACAGAATGGTGAGTTGGATTTCCAGAATGGCAAAGGGATAGGTGAGCACTTCAACACAATTCACAAGAAAAATTTCAGTGGGTAGAACCCAAGAATACCAAACTCTAGATATTGATCCAGAGAGGTTAACTGTCAGGATAAAAGAGAGAATCAACTTGCTCCCTACAATTTAACTATGGATCATGAAACTGACATTGTTTGCCAAAAGCATGTCCTGTGATGACTTCCTGCATCAGGTAAAATATTTTGTTTCATTCATTGCCTCTTTCTTGCAAGACTGCTTTAGGCCTCAGGTGGCATAACAGTACCCAGGTAAGAAAGTACAGAATAGAGACAGTGGGACTCTGGTAGGGGTCCAAATGCCACAAAGCCTCTATTGATGTCTTTGGTCTATTTTCTCCTCCACCACTAGTTCCTTGATTTCTGCTGAACTGTTTGGGGTTCGCATATACAGGTTTTATGCAAGTAAGTGAACATCCTTAGAAGTGATGGGCTTTATTTGCTGCTATTCTTAAGTGTCACAAAATCTAGTAAAGATTCAGATCTCTAGCTTCAAGTGGAAGAGATTTGTAATCTGTTGAAAATGCAATCTCCATCTTTAGCATTCCCATAAGTCAGGGTTTCAATCCTCTACAATGTAGATGGTTGAAAAGTAAAGTATAGGTACAATCCAATGCAACAGATCCAGGTCCTTCTTGCTTTTAATCACCCTTTATGAAAATTCTGAGGCTGCTTTTATTAGTTCCTCTAATAAAGCTCCTTCAAGCGGGTGTTGAGGGGCTTGGAAAAAGAGGCAGACTGCAGTGAATTTCTCTGAGGCATTTTTCCCAATGTTCATTCAGCTGCTTTGATTTTCCTTAGCAACTGGCCAGGACTACCAAGTACCTAAATGGCAGGTGTGATTCTGAGTCCTTCATCAGAAATTATAGCTAAGGCCAGGTCAGCCCAACATGAAGAGAAGTCAATTGCTGCTGGATGATCTCATCTCTGGCTGATATTCTTCTGTAAAACATGTGTAACCTTACATGGTTTAGGGATGGTTTATGAATACTAATAGAATAGTCTGCCAACATTAATCTTTAAAAACACTTTTCTTTTTATAAGAGTAATTACCTGAATTTTTACAGTTGATTGATTAGGAATAATTTCCCCTAATGCACATTATTTTGCTGATGTCCACTTGCAACACAGGAGTGTGAGGTTGAATGTTATGGAATTTCTTACATGAGACAGAGTGAGTTAAGTTAATTTTGCTGTTATGAAGTCAGACTTATTTCAGAAATAATTCTATCACATATGTAACAGGCACATTGATGTAATTTCTCCTTTTCTACAAATAGAAAGGTTCTGGGTATTATGGAATGATATGGACTCAGACAAACTAGATTCAAATCTTAGTATAGTCGTTTCAAGTGTCACCTTAAATTGATCACTTGAATCTTGTTTTCTTCCTCTGATAAATGAGTAAATTACCTGCTTACAAGAATTTACTTTCAACCAAACACCTGTTTCAATGTTCTCCATCATACTTTTCTTCAGTAGCTGTGAAGTTATTAATTGATAATTATATATGTCTAGTGAAAGTCAAGAGCACATAATAGATTATTAAAGGAAAAAGACCTTTCTGCTACTCTAGCTGATGCTACAGTCCTACAGAAATCTTATTTCTGTTATTTCTGTGACTGGCAAACAATTTGAGTATTACCTATGGTAGTACAGAAAGACAAAGAAAAGAGGGAGAGGGGGAGGGGAGGGAGAGGGACTCAGAGTTGCTAAGCCCAAGTATTTAATATGATGCTTGGCCTTTAGTAAGTGCACAGCAAATATTTCTTGATGACTTGAAACACTTAGTTAGTTGAAAGTCTATTATAGCATTGTATAAATTCATCGATAAACCCATAGTTTATCAGAAGTAAGTATATCCAAAAATATATGACATTAGAAAATGATCTTTCCTGGACCAGAATTTTATCACAAGATAAATGCTGATGTCAATCTTACTTACATATAAAGGGCCCTCTTGATATGGATTTTGTGATAACACAAATCTGGCTATCACGCAACAGCAGTGGGGTCTTGTCAAACAACAGGTTAATCTTGGCCAGTTCTTTAACCTTGCATTAATGACGGCATATTTTACATTATTTTATTTTTTTAGATCCTATTTAGAATTTTATAGTGAAGTTTAGGACAATGGTATTTCTACAATACTACAATTATCTTTACTCAGGATAATGTTAGTACAATAATGAGTTGTCACTACATTGCAGATGAGGAAGTTTGGCAAAGAGATGTTGAGTATCTTCCCACACATTTATTTGTTAGCTATCTCTTTTCCTTCTTTGGTCAAGTGTTCAGATTTTTGGCCCAATTAAAAATCAGGTTGTTTGTTTTGTGTTATTGAGTTATAAAAAGTTTTTACACATTCTGAATATAAACATTTCAGGTATATGCCATGCAAATATTTTCTCTTGGTTTGTGGTTTGCATTTTCATTTTCTCAGCAGTATCTTTTAGAGAACAGAACCTTTTAGTAGCTATAAAATTCAATTTATCACCTTATTTCTTTTTTGATTTATATTTCTATGTGCTATAAGAAATCTTTGTGTAGCTCCAAGTCACAAAGTTATTTTTTTAATGTCAAGTCACCAACAAAGTACTAAAAAATATAAAGCTTTAATGATAAATATTCAGAAATGAAAGATGCCAGGGCTGAGTGCCAGTGGGCTCACACATGTAATTCTAGTTACCCAAGAGACTGTGATGGAAGGACCTTGTTTGAAGCCAACCTGGGCCAGAAAGTCCTTGACAGTTTATCTCTAATAAACTACCCCAAAAAGCCAGAAGTGGAGCTGTGACTGAAGTGGTAAATTGCTAGTTTTGAGCAATAGAAGCTTAGGTGCAGCTCTTAGGCCATGAGTTCAAGCTTCAGGACCCAAATAAAGATCCAAGGAAGACACTGGGGAAAGTGGTAAGTTACCCTGTAGGTGTATGAATTTTGAAAGTAGATAAGAATTGTGGTTGAAGGTGACTTATCCTCAAACTCTCAAACTAAATAACTCAGCTCTTCTCTTTCTACAGATTTGTATGCACCTAAAGTTAATGGTAGTGCTTTTTTAGATTTATTTTTTAAGGCTAATCAACTTAAGTTGTGCTAAAGTTTAAATTAAATACAGTTGTTAAATAGCTTTTCAAATAGACTGAAAGAATTAAAGTTTAAATTAAACTTTTAAGCAAAGTGACTATAATTGTTTTTTAAAGAGGTTAAGGAAAACCACAGTGTAATAATAATTCTTATAGGTCAATCAGAATAAGCATAAATAACTACAGTTAATAAGGAACAGATATGTAAATATTACTTATCATTCACATTCTAACTCTCTTAAAGTTACAATAAAAGTGACTGTATGGCTAAATATTTGTTGATAAAGGTTTAGCATGCTTTCTTCATTTAATTTCTTAATACCATCCAGCTCTCTCCCATTCTTGCCAGCTCTTACCATTTTATCATGCCTGTGGTTAATTTATATTTTACTAAAGGAATATCTTCCAGGAAAAAAAATGCCCATCTGGTTAAAAGCTATAGCATATTAAAGACTATAATTCTTTCAAAATTACAGAAAACTGTAGAACCAATTTCTTAAATAAAAAATACACACATAATACATTTATAGATAATTCATTTTAGAATAATATTATTTTATTGTAGTTATACTTTGCTCTTCTCAAAAGCTGTTGACACAGCTTTGAGATGTCAACCATTTTTTTAAATGGTCAACTTTATTTCCCCAAAGGTTGATTTCCTCACAATAGATGTCTGAGACTGCATTCCAGTTTATATGTAAATTGAATCACACTCAGATGATATTAAAATAACAGTGAATTATGGGGCTGTTTTCTCACATGAAGTCTTTTCTCACTTAACCTTTCTACATGAAGGAGAGAATCTGTACTTGGTGTCTACTGAAACTGTGTGATATTATGGAGATGGCAAAATCCTGAAGAATATACTGTAGCTGGTGTGAGTAATATTTTATTGCATCAAAGAGTTCAATGTTTGTACAATATTTATTCAGCCAAACAAAGGGCTGCTTTTTTTTGCAGTTTTTAAACCTCAGCTTTTCTTAGACTCTGTATAAAGTATTGGTGGAAAGCAATGTGCTCATGGCATATTACATTTTAGTAAAATAAATGTGGCAGATAAGTGAATACCACAATTCTTTTTTTGAAGTCAAGTACATTTCTTCATCTAAGAAAATAACACTTCATTTTGTATTCATTTTCACTTAATAAAAATTACATTCCCATCCCTTCTAAATTAGTAAGCAATCATTTCATGTAAAAATCCAAAAATCTTTGTGAAGTTTAATCCTGCCCCCCCCCCAAAATGAAGAGTATAAAAAAAAGCTTTTCTGTGACTTGCACATCTCTTTATCCATTCTCTTAGTGATCTCAAATTGTCTTCACTTTATTTTTTTTCCAAATCACTTTGAACGTGTCTTAGGAAAACATTTGGAATATCTTGATGTACTAAGAATTTAAACCCTATTGTTTGTTTCCCTCAAGTCTCCTTTCTTTTAGTATACATTTTTCTGAAGGAACTTTTCTAGATGAACGTGACAATCTGATGGGATTGCAATTTAGCTTTCCAACAATCATTTGCACATCTTTTTGTGAAGCTTTTTTTTTCAATGAGTGCTATCACATTTTAAAAATGGTAATAGAGAATAGAGTATGGGGTTGAATCTTAGTGAAGTGTAACCAAATGATACATTTTACAAGCCTAGCAACACTGTTAGCCTTTACTGAACACTTATTACATCCTAGGCACTGAAGAAATTGCCTTTGATAATTTGTCTCAATTAACCATCATTTCTCTATGAAGTAAGCATTCTCACTATACCCATTGGGCAATGGGAAAAAGAAGGAACACATAAATTGATTCTTCTAAGGTTATACAGCTAACAAATAGAAGCAATAAGAACTCAGGTTTGCCTAGTTACAATTCATACTGTAAATCTCCATCACCAGCTCTGTAACTGGCTGTGTTGGGAGCAAACATTTCCAAAAAGCCTTTTTCCCCCTTGCAATTACTCAGAATGAGGTCTCCACTTGTGTTTTTGGTCTTCTGTTCCTCTGACTATTTGTAGCTATATATTTTCCCCCATACATACATAGACAAAAAAAAAAGCCCTGGAAATTTTATTCTAGCTATTTTGCACAAGCTATTTTGTAAAAATGCAATAGAAACAGAAAGGTATCAGACTCAAGCCAGCATGAAATTTGCCCTGTTAGTCAGCCAAACCTTGCTGATGGTCCCTAGAGGGTCTCACTGGAGTCAGGGTAATGAGATAAAAAGGATCTGTGAACAGCTCTCCTGTCCCCAGGCCAAGCTCCACCTCCATGCCTGCAAGAGCCCTGCTTTGATTGTGGCCGCATCTTGTTATACTGAGTGAAGATCAGCTTTCCAGAGCATTGTCTTTTCCAAACTGGAAATAGCTGTGGTTAAAGATGTAGACATTTTATTTAAAATATGAAAAACGGTAACAGTGTGATCCCTTTCTAGTTTCCATCTCCCTAATTTGTATTCATGTTTGAACTGCTGCCTCAGAAGGATAAATTCTTTTGTGCCCTGAATTCAACTGCATTTGATATCATCAATAATGACTTCTCTTATGTCCCCCAGCACAATGCCAGGATGCCAGTGGATTTGTCTTCCACCCACATCCAGAGCACCGTCTTTGCCAAGCATTTTGTCCTCTTTTAGGTAGGAGCATACTATGTGGCAATTCAGTGTAAGCAGAGGTGATTATTTTCCATCTACTTAGACTTTTATGAATACTTTAAAAATGATTTCAATTACATAACCCACGCTTCACAGTATATACTGGATCTATTGAGTTCTTTTGTAATTTGTGATTATTTGATTATATTCCAGAAGTCTTGGAGCAAGAGAAGTCTGGTTGTGCAGACCTTAGTGAGGAAGAAGTCAACTTTAAGTCAACTTTCTGGTTGGTTCAGAATTGCTCTAAAAGCTCAGTCAGGGAAATCATGTTTCAAAATGATTTACAAAAATAGTATATGGAATGGAATGATTGAGAAACCCTGGCTTCAGTATTGTCGATGTTTTTCCTAGTGAGTTTTGTGGAATCACTGCTCAACTCAGTGTGTTTATCTGAGTTCAAATTCTGGCTTCTTTGGGTACTATTTGATCTGAGGCACATCCTTTATCTTCTCTAATGTTCACATTCATCATTTGTAAAGCAGAATAACTATGTCAAAATGATGTTGGGAGAGTCAAAGGGTTAACTCATACTGATGTCTTATTATGTTTGGCACACAAGTACTAAGGATTTGCTATCACTAATTCTCTAAGCAATTGCTAGCCTCAGGACATACGTTCCCAAAGGCATTTCTCAGGTAAATGTTCATTAATCTAACAATTTTCTTGTCCATTGCCTGTTTTCCTTTGTACAGAGTTTAGATGTAGTGTAGGAAAACCTTCTAAGTGGCTAGTTCTGGATTGTGGTGTACATAGAATTTTTCATGTAATGTCATATTATAGAAAGTAAAAAATGGGTTTGCTAAGTGACTGTATAGGAAAACATAAAGGAGACTGGTTCCCTGACTCGGCAGCTGAAGCTCAAATTCTTATATTAGAGTTTTAAAATATCATTCACAGTCTGCATTGTTGTTTCAAGGGCTTTAGATAACATTGTGGCTGGAGGTAGAAGTGAGGTTTGTACCCAGACTTCCTGTCTGATCTCCCTGCTTTCCTCCTTCCCTCTCTTCTTTCCAAAGATGATGACAAAGGGAAATAGGGAAAGGTGAACTTGTTAATTATCAGGCCCCTCTCTGAACATCCTCATGGAGAAAGGAAGGTCAACGAACAAAGGTCATTTTCTGAGGCCTCTAAAATAAACACTCTGACCTCACTGCCAAATCACTTTTCCAGAGAGGGCCACCAGATCGTGTGTCACTTTCATGAACCTCTGGTCTGGCAGAGTTCATGTGGCGTCCCATTTTCTTTTTTGGTTAAAATATGTGGTTTCTGAAAGCAAACATTATGGACAGATGAAAGTGTATTTCCCTCTGACTTGAAGAATTTTCAAAATTTCTTGCTTGAAGATTCAACATTTATTTTTTAAAAAGCATCTCAGCGAAACCTCAGATTTACTAGTTAGCTCTTTATTAGCATGTTATATTTAAATAGTTCATTGAAACAAGGTTATAATTCATGAGTCATTCATTTCAATGACTCATTTAGGAAGTGTATTTGAATTTCATTGAGTGAAAGGAGCCTGTAATTTGATCAAAGAGTTGGTTCATATAAACATCAGGTTTATGTTTGGCCCACTTAAAAGCCAATTTTTATTGCTTTAAAAGTGTTCACTTTAATCTGATTAAATATACAATGGTAGATTGCTTACAGCATCGGTTTCACTAAAATAATGGATAAATGCACTTTAAGATTAATTTTTAAAAGGCATTTTAATGTTAATTTGTTAATTACTTAATTAAGAATTTAAAATGTTCTTTTCATCTTTAGCATCCAGAGCTAACTTCCTAAAAAAAAAACAAATCCCCTTAAAAACTCAAATTAGATATGAAAATATTTCATTAATGTTAACACACACATAGAACTCATGATTTACTTCTGACTGGAGCCACATGATTAAGTATTATAAAAAGTTGCAAGCAATAGTAAGCTTTTTTTTTCCTGGCTTGAATCTACCAATGCAGCAAGTGAAAACTTGCAACTAAACCTTGAAATGGCTGAGCCCACCCAGGGAAAGAAATTTTCAGTATGTGACCTTTAAAGTACAGTAGAGCTCCATGTAATACTCTCTAAAATAGAGCTCTGTATTATTTTTACATATTTCTATAAAAGGAGATTATATAATTTATCTCATTTGTTTACATTGATTAAAATTAAAGTGCAGAATTAGATCATTTTCTGTTGCTATCACAAAAACCTGGAAGCTGTTTATTGAGTTTATGGTTTTGAGGGCTCAAAAGCATAACACCAATAGCTGATTAGCTATGTCCAGGGCTTCCTGGATGGCATTACAATGGTAGTAGCACATATGGAAGAGATCATACAGCCAAACACCAGGGAGGAGCCAGTCTCACTCTTTTTACAACTCACTCTGTGAGATCAGTATTAATCCCTTCCAAAGGCTATGTTCATTCCCTATTGCCTCATCACCTCCCTCTAGATGCTCCTTCCCAATGCCTTCACCACTTCAACACTACCCCACAGAGGAAGAAACCTCCACACATAAACCCTTTGGGGACACATTTAACCCATAAGAATGAAAATGCTAACTAGTTTATTTATTTATTTATTTATTTATTTATATTTTATTTATTTATTGTTACTCAAAGAGCTTGAACTGTAGGCCTGGACACTGTCCTGAGCTCTTTTTGCTCAAGACCAAAACTCTATCACTTTGAGCAATAGTGCCATTCTGGTTTTCTAGTGATTAATTGGAGATAAGCCCATACTTACCCGCCTGGGCTGGCTTTGAACCACAGTCCTCAGATCTCTCAGCCTGGTGAGTAGCTAAGATTACAGATATGAGCCACCAGTGCCTGGCTTATGGGTATATTTAACTTGCTTATGTGTATTTTGAGCTCAGTGTTGAACCTAGATATAAAACCACCCCTACAGTCCTTAATGTAATACTTAAGTGGCAAGATCTTTGGACTCTTTTGTCAACCTTGTGTTCTGATATTGGGCAATAGTTATAGTGATATCCCTTATGAGACTATTTTTGTAGGTGTGAAAATCCATCACTGATTTTGTTGTTTATTTGTGATCAATGTAATGGTATAGAGGTGGCTGACTTTTTTATACTTGTTACTTTCTTTTCATTCCAACAGTATATCCATCTTTGGTAGGGATGCGGTATGAGGATAAAGGATACTTCAGGGTGTCAAGTTAATCCAGCAGCTCTGTCACCAAACCCTCTGACATCAAATTTAAGTTCTGACAAAGGTCATTAATGAGGTGCTGAATATTTGAAACCATTACCATTAAATTTGGAAATATAGAGAAACTTCATTGTCACAGATATTTTAAATGCAAATACTCCTGAGAGGGGTGACAGATGCGACTTAATTATAAAAATATATACTTAGTAAATTTCTTTCTTCTGGTCCTCCTGTTTAAGGTGGACTTTCTGAAATAAACTGTCAGAGAATTTGAACCCCTATTGGTAGCACTGGATGAGGAATACCTACCTTAAGAGAATGCTAAGGTAGGGAACATGGTCTGAAGTATCAAGAGAAGATCATTTTGAGGGGGAATATAGTCTAAATAGCTGGCTTCTCTGAAACACTGTTTTGTTTTATTATAGTCATGTTTCTTATCTCCAAGGCCAGGTAAAAATTCGTAGAAACCTAGATAATCCCTAATGAAAGGTTACATGTGTCCCTATACCCAGAGAAGCAAACAAGGTTCCTGGTTTATAGGTTTGCTTGTTCATTTGTTTGATTGAATGATTGCTCTTTGGCCATACTTCTAGTGTCAGAAACCTCCATCCCAATTTGTCCATATAAGCCAATATGGTCTCTGAAAATTTGCTTTTCTATTTAAATGGAAAGACATTTGCTGTAAAAACAAAAATGGTGATTCCAACTGGAACATACTGGAAATGACTGTAGGCTCATGCTTTGATTCTACTTTTCATTTTGGCAAGAGATTTGGTCATCTCTACCAACCTGGTGTTTTGGCCCTTAGAACCTGCTATCGTTTGGAGTCACTGTCATATAATTGCTCTGGGAAGTCAACTGTATGACTCAGTAGTTTCCAGCAAAGCCATCCCACTTACTTTCTTGCTCTGAATCAATAAGCAGATCTGTGTTATTTGGGCCCCTGGGCAAATATCTTATGATGATGCTCATTTTGTCTGGAAATAAAACATAGGGATGAATCTGAAAGGAGAACCCAGGGATAAGTATGAGCTAAATGATCATGACATCACTCTCATGTGAATAATATAGGAAGAATTAGAGTTTTTTGATGCCACAGGAAAGTTTCTATTTAATCCAATCCCCACTGAAGGGATTGGTCCTCTATTTGAAGGCATGAAGGCACTCCAAATTAACAGAAGCCAGGTGGAGAACAGGAAGCTAAAGTCAGCTAATTCAGATGAGGGATCAACTAACCAAGAGCCATTAGAAGCAAGGGAAAGTTAGTGAGCATTTGGAAAGAACTACCAATGCCAAGATTCCCTTGCATTAAATACTATCACAAGTTCAGGCTTCTAAACTCTACATGCCTCTGACCTTTGGCTCTTTTATGTCTCTATTTTTCTGGCCTGACAGACCACATGCCAACATGCAACCCCAAATCCCTCCCCTTGTGATTTATAGCTTACAGCTGCTTCACCGTCTCAGACATGGCAGCTGCTTTTCAGATGTCTTCAAACCAGAGGGAGAGTGTTAATGTGAACTTGAGTGGCTGCAGAAGAGGGAAAGAAAAGTTGATGAAAAAAATCATCTGAATTCAGCCCCAAAGCCTTCCATTGATCTTTGCCTTCGGGGCCAAGCTAAATGTTTGGTTTATTTCATAAGCTAATTAGGTGTGTGAAAGGCTACTTGGCATTTGCTATTGACTGAACCCAACAAAAGTGATCACCAGGCTGGGTAATCAATGAAAGATCGATCACAAGCGTGTGATTGGATTAGCCATTTGATCAATGCTATGTGCTAATATATTAACAAGCAAATTACCGAGCAACCCTGAAGAGCAGAATGCTGACTCTGATTGCATTACAAACTAGTGAGATCTAATGACCCACCAAGTGCAAGGGGTTACTTATACAAATCAAGACCTGAAAGTATCGTGTTTTTTTTTTTCCTTGAAGATTTCTTCTCAACCAAAGAAAATGCTTTCCTAAGTGAGATTCAAATTAAATTACAATTAGAAAGCAGTTGCTCTGGGACATTTAATTTCCAAAGATTTCATTCATTCAGAAAACATCTTGAGAAATTCCAGATAAACTAGCCTAGAGAACTTTTAGGAAAATTTAGATGATATCCAACTGAGCAAATATGCTCACAATTTCATCATAGACACTAATATTTCTTAAAGATTTTGCAAGTAGATTCCTAGATTATATACACAGAGCACTTTCCATGGAAAGATGTTGTTTGATGTTTACTACAAGCATAGATGGCTTTACAGATCTACCCATTAGGTTTCTTTTTTTAATTGTTCTTGTAAATGTGATGTACAGAGGGATTACAGTTACATCAGTCAGGTAATGAGTACATTTCTTTTTGAATTCTGTCACCTCTTCTCTCCTTTTCTCCCAGTTTTTCCCTCCTGACCCCCGCCCCCCACAGGTTGTATAGTTCATTTTCAACATAGTGTCTAGTGAGTACACTGCTGCATTTCTTCACCCTTTGTCCCACCATTTCTGTGCTCTTCCTTACTCTCCCCAAAATAGATAAACTTTCATACAAAAGACACAGAAATCAAAAACAGTGACAAAATGGGGGGGGGGAAGAAGCAGCAAAATAACAAAAAGAAAACCTCTTGTTTCTATTTCTCAGAGTTCATTTCGATAAACATCATTTTGTATGATTATGTCTACAGTTACTGAACCCTTGTGATCCTCTCCAAAGAATAACCTCATTTAGTTTCACTGTGTGAATGTCTGGAGTCCTGTATAATTTATCCTGTCCAAGTGTATTTTTTTTTGTCTTTTACCATCCAGTGTGTTTACTTGTAAACACATTGTAGGCACATTCTAGTTACAACAAACGATACCAACTAGTTTTGCTTTTGGTTTTGAGACAGTATCTCACAGGGCCATAGTTTGCCTTGAATTTACTTAATAGCCAAATGAGACTCAGATTTGTCACCATTCTTCCAGTTTCAGTTTTTAAGGTTATCTCTTATCTACTTTAGTGGCAGAATGAAAAAATTGAGATGCATCTGTGTCTGCATGTGTATCTGTGTACATGCACGTTCACAAAGTGAAAACCTCTAGCTAAAATAAAGTGTGCTGCTAGTCTCTGGTGGCTCACAGTTATACTTCTAGCTATTCAGGAGGCTAAAATCTAAGGATTGTGGAGGATTGTAGTTCCCCGCCTGTGCAAGAAAATCTATGAAACTCATGTCTAATTAACCACCAAACAGCTGGAAATGAAGCTGTGGCTCAGGTAGTAAAGCACCAGCCTTGAACAAAATCCTCAACGTTTTTACTTCCTTAGAATATATTACTAGTAGTATTAGGTGAACCTATCACTAAACTTCCAAGACTAAAAAATAACAAAACAGAGCCTATCTCCAATCCTGCTTTCCCCATGATTAGAGGAGCCATTTACTGGATTGATTGTGCTGTTTCACATTCCCTAAGTGGAGAACCAGCAAGCCTTTGCTCACTTTCCTTCTTAATCCTTTTGTGTTTAAGAAACCTCTTTTCCCTTTGCCTCAGGGAAGCTGAACCGATTAGTCTGAATTCTCCAGTGTTATTTGTAGACTAGAAAGGTCTCCCCAGGCCCCGAGGCAGCATGTCAGCGCGGGCAGCCTTAAGGCCAGGCAGGGCGGGCTCCCGCAGGGTGGAACCTCTGAGCGGGCTGGCTGGCTGTGCGGCCTCTCCAGGCCCAGGCAGGCTGCAGCTGACAAAACAGCAGGCCAGGCCCAGCCCAGAGCTGGAGAGCCAGAGGGGAGAGACTGTCAATCAGCATCACCGAAGGGCAGACAGGAAATATAATATCTGAGGAAGCCTTGTCAGTTCTGAGACTTCTATGTGAGCTAAGACAGAGTTTGTCTGAATGAAAATATCTAAGTACCCGGGGCTTGTGTGTTTGGGTATTAGCAGATTCCCCCCACCTTGACACAAATTTGTAGATTTTAAATTTTATGTCTTCATCCATCCGTTTCTGAACATAAATGTCCAGTTTTGTGCCACTGGTGAGTTTTGTTTTGTTTTTAATGAGAATTGTGTTTTCTGTTTGAATGAAAACTGATGGAATGCAACCATCACAAGTGACAATCCTCTCAGACTCCTTTGTAGTGTTGCTTTGTGTGAAAAGCCCAGTTTGGTGTTTTCTTTGTTTGCACTTATTAAAGCATTATGTACAGGAAGTTAGCAAAATATAGTTAAATATACAAAGAGCTCAACTGTCTTTACATATGACAGCCCGGGAAACTGAAGTCATCACACTTACTGTTGGTAGACTTGTACTCGCACGTTACCAATGTTATGAAGGTACATGACAGTTCTCTGGGATCTGATAAAGCCTTAAGTACAGTGATACGTGATATGGTGATGCAGTCATTATGCTGCAGAATTAATTCTTTCAGTCATCAATGATTACATCCCTGGTGAGGAGCAATATACTTTGAACCAGCAGTAAATAACTCTTCTAATTAATTTCTATGTGCAACCAAAAGCTTAAACTGTGTATATAATGAATAACCTTCATCTTTTACAAGCAATACAGATCCCTAAAATGTTACAACCCCCTCCCCCTTTTTGGGGTGTTCTGATTAAAGCCTTGGCCAGCACTCTATTCTTCTTCTGTAGAATTATTCATTTAAAGCTCTAACTTTTTTTTTCTGCCAAGAGCCATTTGGATATTTATAACATCATTATGTGCCATCCAAAGTACTTACAAAGACCATACTTGTTTACCTATCTATACAGGTAATTATAAACGACACAGGGAGCTTTTGGAAACATATGTCTGCCTATCAAATACCAAATGACTTCACAGGTCTTATCTGGCCTATAATGAGGACATTCCCCACCCCTGCTTAAATCGTAACATAACAAAAATTTTTTCAAGAATTTATGAAACATATATGGATGGTGTGGTTTGCAAAGAGGAAACTAGTTCTGTTAAAAATAAAAAAATAGCTTCCATGTCATTGGCATGATGAGTATGAAATAAAATAGAAGGTAACAAATCTTGGGAAGGATGCAGAGAAATTGGAATTCTTCACCCCTGGTATGGGAATGTAACATGGAAGTGTAGAAAAGTCATCAGTATATGGAGAACAGAATTACAACATGATACAGCAATTCCTATTCTGTGTGTATATGCAAAGACTTGAAAGCTCGGGTTTGACCGATTGTTGTATACCTGCATTCAAAGCATCATTATTCACATAGCAAAACATGGGAGTAACTCAATGTCATCAATGATGAATAGACACATTTATATTGCACACATATACAATAGAATAGTATCCAGCTTTAATATGGAAGGAGATTCTAGCACATTCTATAACTGGGATGACCTTGAGGTCAGTAAGTTAGTGAAACAAAGAGTACATTTTGAGTACTAGTCACAAAAAGACAAATATTGCATGGTTCTATTGGCATGTGTTACCTAGAATAAGCAAATTCATTCACACAGAAAGTAGCAGGCTGGAAGGAGAGGAAAATGAGACAATGCTGTTTAATAGCAAAAGACAGTTTGAGAAGATGAAAAAAGTTTTAAAGGATATATGCATTGTATATATACTATGAATATAACGATGATGATGATGATGATGCCTCGGACTTGACCACGCCAGAAATATAACAACAGCAATATTATTGAAGCCCCCCTTTTTAATACATTTTTATTGTAAAAATACTGTACAGAGGGGTTAGAGTTACATGAGCAAGGTAATGAGTACATTTCCTATCAAGCATTGTTGCCTCCTCCTTTGTTTCTCACCTATCACCCCTTCTCTCCCACCTCCACAACTACACTCCCTCCCCACCACTACCTAAATTGTAAAGTTCATTTTTCAACATAGTGTCTTGTACATCTCATTGTTACAATGGGTCAACATGTATCCCTATTTAAGCATTTTGTTTTTTTCCCTTCCCCTCCCCAGGGCACCAGCATCAAATACAGTGAAAACAGGGGTTATACCACAGGGGAGGAACATACAAAGAAACAAAAAAAAATCACAAGGTATATTATAAATATGTTAGAATCAATAGCAAGGATGAAAAAACCACTTGTGTCCCTATCTTGGGTTTCATTTCACTTAACATCAGCTTATCTGGTCATATGTACATAGCTTTTGAACTTTTCTGCTTGTCCCAGACATATACTAGCTACTGCAAACAAAGGAAACCATGAGACCTATGATTCTTTGGGCCTGGCTTACTTCACTTAATATAATTTTTTCCAAGTCTTTCCATTTCCTAACAAATGGAGTGATGTCATTCTTTCTGATGGAGGCATAGAATTCCATTGTATATATATATACCACATTTTCTTGCTCCATTCATCTACGGAGGGGCTTCTGGGTTGTTTCCATATCTTAGCTATGGTAAGTAATGCTGTAATAAACATTGTTGTGTTGGTACCTTTACTATGGTCTTGTTTGTGATCATTTGGGTAAATGCCTAAAAATGGGATTGCTGGGTCATAGGGGAGCTCTATGTGGAGTCTTTTGAGGAACCTCCATACTGCTTTCTAAAGTGGTTGAACAAGTTTACAGGCCCACTAACAATGCAGTAGGGTTGCCTTCTGTCCACATCCCCTCCAGCATCTGTTGTTATTAGCGTTCTTGATTATAGCCATTCACCCATTGGGGTGAAGTGGAATCTCAATGTTGTTTTGATTTGCATTTATTTTATGGCTAGAGAGGTTGAGCATTTTTTCATATGTCTATTGGCCATTCTCATTTCCTCTTGAAGCCCCTTCAGCTGGATCCCATGCCTTTATTCAAGAGATAACACCTAAACCATTCTTTCTTTTCTACATTGCTATGGTTATTTTTGTATCAACTTGATTGGGCTATGAGATGCCCATATATATCTTGTTATGTCTGTGACTTTAGCATTTATATTGGTAGACTGACTTATGCCAATGTGTGTGGTGTATATCCAATATACTGAGGATATAGAAAAACCAAATAGAACAAAAAGACACAAGAAGAGTTAGTGCTCCCTCTTTGCTTGAGCTATTTCTCTTCTGCCTTTGGACATTAGCACCTTTTGTTGTCAGGCCATTTGCAACTCAAATTAGTACTTACACCATTAGCTTCTCTGTTATCAATCCTTTGGACTCAGTTTGGGTTTTCCAAAATTCTAGCACTTGCTTTACTGGTTCTCTGGCATGCAGATAGCAGACTGTTATAGAAACTGTTAGTTTCCAAACATGTGTGAACCAATTCATATAATAATATCAATGTACTATAAATAAAATACAATAAAACATACAATAAAAATATACATTTATGAATATTTAAGTATATAATAAATGTTGTAGGGAGTGGGGTGGGGGGCTGGGGCAGATGTGTGTATCATGCCTAGCTTCCTCATATGTATTTTCAGATATACTGCTGGTTGTTTTTCTCTGGAGAACTTCAAGTAATACAAGGTTATAAATATGATATTAAACAGGCATTGTAATTCTTCTCCTTTGAATATTTAGGATGATACTATATTACATATATTTCTTGTGGCTTGCCTTTTTTTTTCTTTCATCCTTCACGACATTCTTTCATCCTTTTTGACATGGGCAGCTGTAGTTTTATTCATTTTTCAGTAGAAAATTCCATTGTGTGACCACTTCATAATGTGTTTATCCATTTGCCTGATAATGGAAATTCAGATTGTTTCCAGCATTTCTTTTTTGGCCTATCTGAACACTTGTGTGTATCTCCTGGTGCACAATGTAAAACCTTTTCAAAGGTCCAATCTGGGGAGAAAACACTAGATTATAAACTGTCTGTGTTCATTATGTATTTATTTTAAAGCTAAAACTAAGTGAAAATTGATCTAATCTAATTCTAATCTAAATTTGTAAGTTGGGGATGTGGCTCCAGTGGTAGAGCTCTTGACTAGCAAGAGGAAAGCCTTGAGTTCAAAACACCAGTATAAAAAATTAAAACTAAATAAATACAACTTAATTTGCTTAGTTTTTAGTTTCCATTTAATTTGTTTTTAGAAACAGTAATGAGCCTCCCTTTCCCCAAATAATGTCATTTCCATCCTAGTTTTTATAATATTTCTTTCATGAAATAGCACCCCAACTAATACTCTCAGTTTCCCTTCAAGTATGGTTGAAAACAACTTCCCTCTCTACTTCCAACCCTGAGCTATCTCAAAGCTGTCAACTGAATATTTCCAGTTTATGCAAGAATTAATTAATTCCAGACACTGAGCACTACTTCAATACTTATGTTGAAGATAATTAATTCCTGGGGAAAAATAATTTAGAAATATACAAGCATATTTAATGCAATCTGCAAATATTTTAGGTAAGTGTTTAAAGCATTAGTATTTCAATTAGGTTTTCCATTAATTTAATCAAAATAGATTTATTAAGTGATCACTCTACGCTGGGCACTGTTTTAACTACTGGGAACATAACAACAAACAAAGCAAGCATGACCTACAAGTCAGGAGCTAACAAAATGGATTAGCTCTTGAGGGAAGAAAGTTCAATGGGCTGTAGAAGTGAAATGCCAACCAACCTAATCTATGGGACTGGGACCAAGGAAGCCTCCCCAGGAGAAAGAACACTTAGAAGAGGCCTGTAGGATGTGAGATGATCACCGTAGTTAGGTGCCAGGTGGGAGGATCATTCTCAGTTGAGGCAATCACCCAAAGCATTGAGGGATCAGGAGGTAAGGGGACTTCTAAGAAGATGGACTAAAGAAGTCAGGCAGAGGTTAGATCACATAGGGTTTCAAAGACTACTAATTATTTTGAACTTTGTCCTAAGGACAGTAGAATGGTAGATAATAATATTACTATTGGGAATCTCTTATTCTGGCAATTATATATTAAAAGTATGCATTGCAAAATGTAAGCATTACCTAGCAAGCATTCTGTTACAGCAAGAGAGAATAGGGCTTGGCCTGTGATGGTAGATGAGAGATGAAAAATGTTGAATCTATATGAGAGATGGTTAAAGGCTGGAATCAGAAAGACTTCATGACTAATCATGTAAGGGAGGAGAGAGAAAATGTAAGTGTTAAGGAAATTTTCAAGTTTTATGCTTTAATCAAAACATAAAGAAAGCACAAGCAGTATTTTCAGATTCCACTCTAATATAAAAAAAAAAACAGAAAAGGTAAGATTAGAAAGAAAAGAATCAGCAGTGCGAGTACGAATCATGCAAGTAGTCAATGCCTGACTTGCGACCCTTTTGTCATCATTTTTTTTAAACTTTCCTTTCCTGTTCTTGCTCTTCTGTCAGAGCTTGTTATCACACCATCATTTCAGCAAATTCACTCCTCCACAAGCAAATCATTTCTCCTCCTCTGCAGTGTTGCTGGCATTTGCTCCCTACTCTTCCTGCCACACTTAGCATCCTACTCATCCAACCTGGTGATAAGCCTTTTCAGGAGATACTCATGGTCTACATTTTATAGTCACAGTCATGACTGACTGCTGTTATACCTTGGTATTCACTGACATTCAGTGAACATGGGTATGAACCCACTGATTCATGACGTCATTAAAAAAAATCTTCATGTATCTTGTATATACATTTTTCTAATTTGGGGAGGGGAAGAGAAATAACAAAATGCTGAAATAAGGATACAGGATGACTCGTTGTAACAATGAGATGTACAAGACACCATGTTGAAAATAAACTTTACAACTTTGAGGCAGGGAGGGCAGGGAGGAGTTGGGAAGGTGGGGAGAAAAGGGATGGTAGGGGAAAAAGAAAGGAGGAGGTAACAATGCTTGATAGGAAATGGACTAATTACCTTGCTCATGAAACTGTAACCCCTCTGTACAGTATCTTTTCAATAAAAATATATTAAAAATAAAAAGATCTTCATGGTCATTCACCAAAAACATATGATTATAAAATTAATCATATAAAGAATAATTCAGATGGCTGGGAAGGTGGCTCAGTGGTAGAGCATTTGCCTTGCATGAATGAGGCCCTGGGTTTGATTCCTCATCACCACATAAGCAGAAAAAAAGCCAGAAGTGGCCCTGTGGTTCAAGTGGTAGAGTGCTAGCCTTGAGTTGAAGAGCTGAGGGACAGTGCCCAGGCCCAGAGTTCAGGCCCACGACCAGACCACCCCCCCAAAAAAAAGAATAAGACAGAGATATCAAAGTATACTATATGTACATGTAGAGTTGTCATAATGAAATCCTTGTCTTTGCACAATAATATACGCTATAGAAAAACAAAAAAATGATACAACTATGATTATTTCCATTTATTAGCATTATTCATAAATTTAAAAGTAATCAACCAAGTGTCCAAACAACCACATTCTAAACATCTAAGCCTCTTAGTGCTGATTTTTTTGTTGTTGTTGTTTAGGATCAGTCTATGGAAAATAATAATTCCTGTTAGGTGTAGACAAAATTTTCTGAAAAAACAAACACTAACATCTTGCACTTGAAAGTAATTTACATAGGTCACCAGTGGGCCATATTTACAATGTTAATTATTATATTTATAATACTAATATTTATAATATTAATTATTCAGAGACTGTGACTGGAAGAATAGAATTTGAGGCCAGCCTAGGCAGAAGTGTTTGCTAGATTTCACCTCTAAAGTAACTAGTTAAAATCCGCCTGGAGGCATGGCTCAAATGTCAAACACCATCCTAGCAAGCATGTGGGCTTGAGTTCAAACCCCAGTATCACCAAAACATGAACATGAACCACATGCTTCAAAGAAATATTTTGGAAATATGATTCACTTCAATAGTAAATTGTTTCTCAATACCTGTGTGTGTTACTAGTTGTTGGATCTGTAAAATACTTTATATTTCAATTAGTACACATCAACTTACATATAAAGCCTTTGATAATGTGCCAGAAAGAAGCAAATGTAATTAATATGAGACTTATAAAATTAACAGGAAAAAAAGAAGAACCAGTAGAGTTATGGGATTTTGAATTTTAAGTCTTATTGATATTGTAGCTTTACTATTTCCCTAAATTAGAAGGGAGATATGATTTTTACATAGGCAATATGCATACATGAAGTGATGATATTGCAAATGAGGCCTCTGAATGCACTTTCTCATCAAATTCAAGAGCTGCCTAATATCTTTTGTTTACTGCAGTCTATGTGCCACCCTGAGCTGTGGTCATGAGATTCTAAACCAGGGACAGCTGAGGAAAAGCAGCACAAGTTGGGCATAGACAGGAAAGGCTCAGTGGTATCTAAGAGTGGTAGAGTCCTCCTCACTACACTCTGTTTTCATACCAAAAAGCTATTAGTGAAATCTTATTGCCAATAGCCTTCTCCAGCAGAAAGAACACAAACTGTCACAAGGAAATCATACATACAAGAAAATATACACCAACTTTTGGAAACAAAAGCTATAAGGGAAAGATAAGAAGATCAATATAGCCAATGGCAGGCAAAATCTTTTTAGTATTAGTAAAAGAAATATTTTTTGCTCAGATGTAGCCACAAAGATAATTAAGTCAAAACTATATTCTATAGTTCAGTGTAATATATGCTTCAGTCAATAAGAAAAATAAAGTAGAAAACTAACAACCTCTTTTTCCTTTGGCCTAGCTTGTATTTATCTTCATTTTTCTTTAGTATAAAATATATACATTTTAACATGTCTTTAATGTCATCAATAAAATACCAGTTATACTCTTCCTTCCTGGGTATGAATACTTGTTGACTCATTTAAGGAAATGAATTATACAAGCCATGCCAAGACTCTGGCTTGCCATTTGTATTTGTAGTCATATGCTGAATAAATCGGTGTGTTTCTTTTCCTTGAAGAGGCTACATATTTCATACATATGTGGCCACTGTAGGTCCATAAGTCTGCTGTAGGTACAACTCCCATTCATTGCATGTAATTACACAGAAAGGGTTATAGAGTGAGCAAAGTGAGTTGATAAAAATGATAATGCAAGACTCTCTATTTATTCATTTGCAATGATTTCCACATCAACTTCACTCAGTTTATAAATCTAAACATTAGTTCTCTTGCTGTCAGCACTTCAGACTCCACCTGGGATCAGTCAGCCAAGCTGTGCCTTCTGCCTCTGAGAATCATCACACAGAATATGGATCCTGCATTTGGAATGTGGCTGACAGGTTGGTTGATGATGGCCCAGACAAAAAAGAATGCACTTCTCCTCCTCGGCTGCATAAGCTCTGCTGTTCCCCAGGCTTATTTCTTTAGGAAGGAAAGCAGATGTGACTTAAGGAACAGGATGGGGGGAGGGGGCATACCATTTTCAAATTTCAATATTTTTCTAACTTCTCTAATAAAATATTAAAAATTTCTAGTACTCAATCATTAGCTAGTTCATATTTTTATTCCTAAAACATTGAATATGTTTTCTTTATTGTATTTAAATATTTGTGTTTATTTAAATTTTATTTATTTAAATAGTTATTTATTGTATTTAATATATTTAATAAAGTATATGATATCAAACAAGTTGAAGGTTACTTTCCAAATTACCAATTTTACCCAGATTATGTTTTTCCTCAAACATGTTTTTTTAGACATTCAAGGATTTAAATATTTTTTCCAGTACTATTGACCACAATGGACTTTATCAAGCCATTTATCTCAAACATGTCAGTCATGCATCACCTATTTCTAGGGACTAAAGCATTAAATGACCAGATTCTTCTCTATTTGAGACTTTGATGACTAGTCATTCATAATTTCTTTTCTATTGAAAACTTCCATTTCACAAAAATGTTACCATTAAGACATGGCATTTATCTTTTACTAATCAAATCTAATGTATTGGGAATTAACAGATATACTCAGAAACAGGTTGCTAAGCTGCTTTTATCATCAAACAGGCAGACTTTGCTTCACAGAAATCTACCCTCATATAATATTGCTGAATATCTGCTATTGTTAGAGGTATAACAACTCAGTAAGCTGATTACATACAAGACAAGCTGGAAGGTCTTTGTACTGAAATAGAGTAGGATCTTTGGATGGGGCTTCAGCAAATGGATGAATAGAAATATTTTGGTGGAGAATTATCCATCCCACTTCTATATTTATGTCATTGTATATACTGAAGCTTCTCTCTACTATTTTTCTATCTGCTTTTCTCTCAAATACAAGTCAATGTGTTTATTTAGGCCAGACAGCAGGTCAAAGTAGCAAATAAGAGTCTACACAGATGAGGACAGGGATGACTGCTATGCTTTATGAGCTGGAAAAGAGACTAAGATAAACAACACTTCTGCAATATGTCATCAGGACACTCATATTATTTCTAAAATTAGTAAAGTGATTTCACAATTGGTATTTCCCTATGTAATTGGACCCCATTGTGAAACCACATGAAGGAAATGTTATTAATTCTTGAAAATCTCTCCTCCACCCAAGAAAGACATCTTCATTTTCAAATGGAATGAAACACTCATCTTTTAATGTGTCTTAAGGCCTATTGCTCTTGTACTGACCATTGTGAAAGCCAGTCCATTAATCTGTTATTCTTTGCCAACTTCTGCTTCTCATGGAGCACATTTAATGAATCTAAAGCAGAGATAATACATTGATACAGAGTCAGTGAACTGTCTACTGATGACTCATTTTGGGAGGTTATTTACTGGGATTTGAACTCAAGACCTTATATTTGCTAGGCAGTACTCTACTCCTTGAGACTCGCTTAGGTTTTTGTTTTTTGTTTTTTAAATTAAAGTAGTCTCAATTTTTTTCCCCAGGGCTTGTCAGAGTCTGCAGATCTTCTCCTTATGTCTGTCTCATATAGCTGTGACCAGAGGTATATACCACCATGCCCAACTATTTGGTTGAGATGGAGTCTTAATAGCTTTTTGTCTGAGCTGTCCTCAAACTGCAGTCTTTCAAACCATCACTTCCAGAGTAGCTGTGATTATAGAAGTGAGCCACTGCACTCAGCCCTTTATCCATAATTTCTCATGCCATTGTAGTTCTTGTTATAGCTCCTTGGGCAGTCACTATTTTATTCTCTTTCTCTTTTCTTTTGAATAGCCAAAATGAAGGATACATTTGTAGCTGTATCTAACATATGCACACTGTCAAAATACATAAATGGATCTTTGAAATCATAATATTCATGAATGTAAGCAAAACAAGACAAAAATGGGGATTAGTGATAGTTAGGGTCACCTGGGACAAACCTGACAGTAAATATGTGTTGAAGAAGTACAGGAATTAATACTTAGCTACCAATAACTTAAGCAACTTTTAGGGACATTCCCTACAATCAGTCCATAGTTCAATTCCAAAGAGGTTAGTTGAGCACCTCTCACATGCAAAGTTATACTCTGAGGGGTATTACCATGGATAAAGCATAATATAAAATATATCAATAATTTAATTGTGATATTTGCATAATTACCATCTTAAAGCAGAATGAAAATGCTCTGAAATAGATCCAGACAAATTAAGAGTAATGATCATTTTAGTTCTCCACCATTTCAGCTAATGAATTCCCTCAAAGGATAATTAATTAACGTACCTCCTTAATAACAGCTGCTGTGTACTTGTTATCATTGTGTAGTACATTCCTGATGACATACACTTTGCTTCTATCAGTTCTAATTCACACAATAAATAGCAGGAAAACATTGTAATTCTCATTTGACAGACAAGGAAATAGAGGCACTTAGAGGTTAGAAGGCAAATGTCTCAGTTAAATGGTGAATCTACAAGTTGCCCATGGCCTATGCCTATAATCCTAGCTACTCCAAAGGCTGAGACCTGTGGATTATGGTTTAAAACCAGCCCAGGCAGGAAAGTCCATGAGACTCTTATCTCCAACTAAGCACCAAAAAGACTGGAAGTGGAGATGTGCCTCAAGTGGTAGAGTACTAACTTTGAGCAAAAAGCTTAGTGACAGCCCCTGCCTCCTGAGTTCAAAAACTAGCACGCGCGCGTGCGAGCGCGCGCGCACACACACACACACACACACACACACACACACACACACACACACACACACGCACACACCCCTGAATCCTTGAATCCACAGCACATTTAGCTCCAGGAATCAAGGCTTCTTTCTAGAGCCAAGGCTCCTTCATCTGACAAAGGATCGTAAGGGGACTTTCCAAAACCACCTGACTCCTCTCACTAGAAACAGGAGACTTAAGAAATACTACTTCAACACTCTGAAACAGCTCCAAGGTACCTTCAGTGTTTGGGAGAAACAGGAATTCTAGCTTCTTCCTTTTCCTTAAAACGAATCTGCACATGAGCCTTTTCACCTTCTTGTTGCAGTGTCCAGGCTTCTGTCTAGACAGTCTAGCAATCTTGTTCTTCTAGGACTGTGGTCGTCACTGGGCCACCCTAACGTGGAACTCTTTTGAGAAGCTCCAGCCTGGAGTCTGGGGTGCTATCCCCTGTTGATAGTTCTCTGCCTATGTGCATGTCTGATATTCCTTTGGACCCATTCTTCCTTCTGGCATTCAGCAGGCAAAAATACCCTTCAGGAACAATACAAGAAACAAAATCCTTTCTTTCAGTTATCTCTAACTTTCTTCTTAAATAAATACTCAGCTGGAATTTTCAGCTTCCTGGCCATTGGCATAACACAATTAACCAATTGTCACATACCAGTGAATTTTGAGCATCTATGAGTGCTTTTTACTTGCTGGATTTCTTGAGAGAAGTCTAGGCCTGTGCCAATTCATGTATAGAACAGAGACTTTTCATTCTTGAGTGAATTTAGCAGAGATGAATTAGCCTCCTTGTTTTATTCCTCACTCATCTTTAAACTATGTGGGGAAACACATTTCATCCCATGCAAATAAGAATTGAACCTTTTTTTATTTAATTGAGTTCATGAGTCAGTCTCCTTTTCTATTTTTATTTACTTTTTTAGTCATTTTGTGGCAATTTCTCCATTCTCCTAACCACCTTAAAATCCCTCTTCAGATTAAGATCAACATCTGAGGGTAGAATTTAAACCTCCCCGAAAAGGTAGTGAGTAAAGAATCTTTAATTTATGAAACTGAACAAGTTGACTTATCCAAACATCTCTCGGGCTTTAATAGGGGGATATCTATAATTCTCTGAATTGTATTCCTTTCACAGTGATATTTTGTAATTCCATTCTATTACCCTTGCTTAACATTAATGAGATAAAAAGATCACATTATGGCGATTGATGTTCTTCAAATTGAATGCACGTTTCCATGTACAAAGCTGTCTGCTCATTTAAAAAACATAGCATGTTACATAGACTCAGGCCATGGTCATCACTCAGCTGGGACCAGATAGCATTTTTTATCTATTCATTGGATTTAACAAGGCGTGAGATGGAGGCGGAATACAAAATGCGGGTAGATTATCCTGTATCCCTTCTTTTGGCCAATTCTTGGCAATCTCAGCAAGGAAACTGAGGCTTCATGTTTCCATGGAAATAAACCTCAAGGTCAAAGGGGCATATGGAAGGTCAGACAATGACAAAGGAACATCTGAGAGGCCATCTGGATGAGTGACCTGACATAATTAGTCATTAATCCCACTCTGGGGAACAATAGCACTGGCAGAGAGTGTGTTTGGGCTTTGATCCGTGGTCTGGGTGATCTCATGGGGAAGCCGGGGAGAAAAGCCCCACTCGGTAACTAAGCAGATTACCCTGGCATGCTGTTAACTAAAGATGGGGTGGCCACGGAGGCCAGTGGGATATGCATTTCACATATTAGACAACATTTCCCTTTACTTACCACAGGCCCCCCTCAAGCCATGTGGCTCTGGGATTAGCTTCTTGGTAGCATTTTTTACAGTTTACAATGGAGAAGAGAGGCAAGAGTCCCAAAATGCATTGCTTAAAATTCTCAGGCAACAGATGGGAAGATTGCTAAAGAGCCAACGGCATTAGCCAGCTTGGTTTACAGGTGTCAATATTTACTAAGTAAAGTTTGCCAGAGGTTCCTTGGAGGGGAAAAGCAGAGAGAATAGTTAATCAGTAAAACAATAGCAATCAGCCTGTTGTCTGTGGTTATCAGAATGGTTAGAATTATAAATGGTCTAAAATGGTCCGGGGGACTGATCAGCATCTGTCTTTTCACTTTGCTTCTTTTTCATATTTACTGGTCATAACTGACTTTGATCAGCTGCCCTTCACAGCTATCAGAATCTAGTTGAAGGGCTGGTGACAGTTGGGGGTTGGTGTACATTTTTTGTAGGATGTGAACAGAGTAGTAGGCTTTACACATGCATGTATTTCGGCAACTGCTGAAATCATCCTCTGTTCCCCAGAGACAGCTAATTATACTTGCTGGAGAAGGAATGGTGGCCAGATGAGACAGTAAATATATTGGACCCAAGTCTCTTTATTAGGACAGCTTTCCAAATAATGAAATTTAAAAGTCATGGTGAGTTTCTAAATGTTGAAACTAGAATCTGATTAGTCATTTGGCTGTTACATATAGAAAGAACCATGGACTGAAAGTCAGGAAATAAGAAGGGCTCTTGTCCTAATCCTGCAACTGATATTTGTATTTTTTGTGGACATTTCTTTAGCTGCAAAAAGATGATATAGGCCAAAGAAAAGATACTTTGTTTTATGACATGAACTGCAGTCCATTTGCAGTGACGATACAGTTATCCACTGACAACTGAGGAAAACTAGATTTAGAAAGCGAGTAAGGTCTGCCACAGTTGTGGGCTGAGAAATGGCAGCATGGGCAGCATGAGTACTAAGTAAATCTCCCTGCGAATTTTATTTTATTTTATTATGATAATGGATTTTTTAAATTCAGAGCTTTGTGCCTGTTTGGAAGGCACTCTACTACTTGAGACATGCCCTTAACCCTTTTGCATTAGGAATTTTTCTAGTAAGTTCTGTGTTTATGCCTAGGCTGGCCAGGATCACGATCCTCCCATTTAAGCTTCCCATGTAACTGAGATAGCAGGTGCACATCACCAGTCCAGCTTTTTATTGGTAAATATGGAGGTCTCATACAATTTTTTGGCCAACGCTGCATTTGAGCACTATCCTCCTAATCTCTAACCCCTAGGATTACAGACATGAGCTGCCACATCAGCTTGTATTTGATTATTAACATAGGATTTCCAATTCTGATCCTAAAAAACTTTAATTCTTAAAATAGTAGTAATAATTACTAGTAGTAGCAGAAGCAGAATAGCCACAACATAAGGCTCTTGTTAAATATAATATGAAAGTTACAGCACATAATGCAAAAATTAAATTACCTTGGCTCCTAAATATTTAGTTTTAGCACCTAAGATATAGGAACCACTAAAAAAAAAAATCAAGCAGTTAGGCAAGCACTATCAGCTCACGCCAAGATAATATCCTATTACCTTTTATTTATCTATTTATATTATCTATTATATTATCTATTTATATTATCTTTTATTTGTTTATTTATTGCTGGTCTTGGAGATTGAACACAGGACTTGAGCACTGTCATTGAGCCTCTCTTTGCTCAAGGCTATCACTCTACCACTTGAGCCACAGTGCCACTTCCAGCTTTTTCTGTTTATCTTTTATAAACAAAATGCATATATGTGAGCTATAAAAGAGCTTTCTATCTGATTTCTAGTAACCTTCGTTTATTCCTATGCATTCTTCTAATCACACTCACCTTAAAGATCAAGAACTTGTCTAAAGATATCCATGTAAAGATCAAGAAGTTGTTTAAAGATATCCATGTTCAGAGCAGTGTTTTGCTCTTTAGAATTTTGCTTCTTTAGCTTTTAGTTCCAGATGTACAGCTGCTACAGCTTGTTGCTAGCAAAGTTGGTGAGAAAGAAATAATGTATCCAACATCCTGATACCAAAAGGAAGCCACTTAGGAATAATAATTTTTTCAGTAAAATTATATTCAGTAAAATTTCAAGGAAAGTATTTCAGTAAAATTGTGAAATAGAATAGTGGTTGGGAAGTGAACAAAGACAGTGAAGAAGTTTCTTCTTCGAATTTGAATCCTTTTTTATGGGGATCCTTTTATGAGGATTAAATGACACATTTCACAATTTCTGTGAATCAATCAAGAAAGCTTGGTAACTAATGGTTCATTGTTCAAGCTAAGTCTAGCTGTTAGTATATTTACAATTTGTATCAAATTAATATTATTTATCATTTTACAGTGAGTGTATCAAAGAGGAAAATTGTCACATAGCTTTTGCTATTCTTTTATATCTGTTTTTAAACAAAAAGTATAGTATCACAGGCATTACACGCACAGCCTCTACAAACTCAAAGAATTCCAACCTGTTATAAACTTTTGTAAACTATCTTATATAGCCAAGTCTGGGAGCACTTATCTGCAAACCTGGGAACTTCCAGTATTAACTTCATGTAAAAAACAATGAGTATGTAAGTGATAAAAAATATATATGCTCACTTGAACTTTTGTGTATATCATTGAAAAGCAAACAACAGTTATTTTGGGGAAAAGACCTGGATGACTGTATGAGAAGACAAATTTATCTTGCCACTCTGTTTCATTACTGTGTACAATTCTACAGGTTCCCGGCCCAAGGAGAAGATTGTGGGGACTTTCACATGGTGAGATGCAAATTATGTGCCAAAGTACTGGGACACAATTTTTATCAGTACTTCTACACTATGGTTTTTTGGTTTTTTACGTCCCATAAGCATCATGTAGATGAAGCGCAAAGCAAAATGTATGTTTCACAATCAGAAGATGTCTCAGCCTCACTTCATTTCCTCACTTCATTAAATCTCTTCACCCGATCACATCTCTTCATTTCTTCATTTTTGCAGACCTCTCTAACAAGCTTTGTGTTATTCCACTCAAATATACTATTTTGTTCTTATAATCTATGATAGCTTCCTAGTACATCATCAATCAAACACAAATATCTCTATTTTAACGTTTGGGTTTTTGCCCCAAATGTGTTTATCTCTAACCTTCCCAGACTATTCGGAAAGAATAAATTCCTTCCTTCACTAAGATCCCCACAGTTTATTAACACTTGCACTCTAAGTCTTCTCCTAAATATCATAATTCCCTTCCTATATAAATTTCAATTTTTTAAATCTTTTCTTTGTTAATATGTTTTTATTGTAAACATACTGTACAGAGGTATTATAGTTACTCAGTTTTTCCCCTTAGAATGTGAACTCTGAACAGAGAACATTTCCTTTCCCATCATCCTAAGACAACTTGGCATAGAGTCAATGATTGACATATTGCTGTGAAAATAAGAAATATTCCTAGTGATTTAAATTAGCATTGCTTAAGTCACCATAGTCTTTGTATCCTATATATTTTGTCCAAATATATTCCTATATTTTTCAAAATGTATAATGTACTTATGTACTTAATATTCTTATTTTGTGTATTTCCAAGCTATAATTCGTTTTCCAGTATAAATGTTATATATATTTACCTTCAGTGGGGTCAGAAATTTTAAGTCGCTAATAATTAGGTTTTGGTTATCAACACTGCAGTATAGCACCCAACTGATATAAGCCATTTTATGACTTAAAATCAACTAGTAGCAACTGCTATCTTAGTTAAGAGCAAGAGACAAGTGAAGTAGACACAAAAAGCACATTTTTTGCTAATTTGATTAAAAATATACACATTTTTCATAAGCAAAGCACACCATATTACATGTAAATATCATATTTTATGGCTAATTTTCATCATTGATCTCTCTGGCTTATTTCATGGACAGTTTTGGGGTTTCTGTGGTTTAAATTTCCAAAGAAAGTGCCAAGCCTGATAGCTTTCTTTTATATATTCAAGTGATTATCATTATCTAAGCAGCTTCCTGTAATAAACTACTATGCACTTAGTACTGGATTTAATGCTAGGAATTTTAGAAATAATACTAAACATGGTCTTTCCCTGAAGCTAAAATTTGTTTTAGCAAAATGAGGCAGATTTAGGAAATGATTAGAAGATAATGTAGGAAAGTAGAGTGCTATTAAATTGCCTAATACTGGTACTTTGTGCTTGCTTGAAGGAGAGGGTATTGAATAAGACATTTCAATGGGTTTCTTGAGTTTGTGTTATAGCTTGTACTTGGAGTGCCTTTTTAAAAAATATTTTTAAAGATGTTTGTATAGTGAACAGTAATGAAAAAGATAAGATAGTATCTTCCCCTGAAGGCATGGGACAGGGATGATGCAAGTTCCCTAAATTTAGGATTTGTCCCATGTAGTACAATCCGTAATTGTACGGGCATCTACTTTTTTTTTTTGGTACGTTTTTTATAGTAAAAATACTATACAGAGGGGTTACAGTTACATGAGCAAGGCAATGAGTACATTTTCCCATGGCATTGTTGCCTCCTCCTTTGTTTTCCCCCTACCATCCCTTCCCTCCCACCTCCTCAACTACTCCCCCCACCCTGCCAAAGTTGTGAAGTTTGTTTTCAATATAGTGTTTTGTACATCTCATTGTTACAATGGGTCAACCTGTATTCTTATTTAAGCATTTTGTTTACCCAAAAAGATCACAAACAAGGCCAGACTAAGGCTACCAGCACAACTATGTTTATCTACTTCTTTTACACTGGGTGATGGGGGCACTATCTATGATCTCCGTAGGACCACCTGGGGAAAAATCGGTATGAACCTAAGGAGTTGCAACACAAGCCTTTTGTTCCATCTCCAGCTGGACAGGCCACACTTTCCAAGCTATCACCAATGACCTTCGTTTGAGGCTCTATCACTGCGGAGAGAAAGACAGACTCTGAAAATCCAACACTGTGCTCTGATCTCTAGGAAAGGGGAAACTGTCTCAAGAGTGTGAGAGACAGACAGACAGACAGATAATGGGAGAGAGCAAGAAAGAGAGTGAGAGAAAGAATGACTATTGTTAAAGTTTGGTTTTCTTGCCCCAGTGGTAAATAGTCTTCTTTATCTTTATAACATATCTTTCCTCTTCTGATTTGGTCAGTGAGTGTTTCTTCTTTCTCTCTCTTTGGACACATTTAGTCTTTCAGTAGAACCTGATTTTATCTCCTTAGCATATCTTTTTTTTTTTAGGTTTTTTTTTTTTTTTTTTTTGGGTCCGGTTGTGGGGCCTGAACTCTGGGCCTGGGCACTGTCCCTCAGCTCTTCAGCTCAAGGCTAGCGCTCTACCACTTGAGCCACAGCACCACTTCCGGCTTTTTTCTTTTTGCTTATGTGGTGCTGAGGAATCGAACCCAGGGCCTCGAGCATGCAAGGCAAGCACTCTACCACTGAGCTAACTTCCCAGCCCCCTCCTTAGCATATCTTATACAAGATTAGACCTTTCTTTTACTACTCTACCATTTCTAGATATAGGACAGCAAACTATAATTCAGCCAGCAAGTACATTTTATCTGGTCCTGAAAACTGTTGTGTAAGTGAGAAATTTCACAGAAAGAAGTACATTTCCAGTTTATTCTGTCAAAACAGAATAGGTAATACTGGATCTATTGGATCACAGATAGCAAGCAGCTGGTATCTGTCATTGCTAAAATGGGGCATAGGCATGCTCCACTCATTACCTGCCTCACCTCTCCGCCTCAGGAATATTGTTCATCTACTGCCCTGTTTAGTATAAAAGTCAAGGATGTAGCAGGCCATCTGCCTATTTACCTTCTGAATAATATTGCCGTACATCTAAAAATGTACATGTAAAATCTTTTCCTCCATTACGACCCCTCTCTCTTCCATGTGGGATATATTTGCTCATTCCAAACAATTATTGAGGACCTACTAGGTTCTGAACAAAGGGGATTTGACAATGAAAATTTCAGAGAAAAGGTCAGAACTAGGAATATAAATTTGGCAACGATTTGCATCAGATGGTATTTAAGTTGCGGGATAGAGACCCCCCCCCCCCCCCCGCAAATAAGACTCACATAGAGAAAAAGAGGAGTGCATACCACCGCCGTCAACTATCACTTTTTTCCCATGGCATTTCATGAAGGATGACAATGACTTTATTTTTGCAATCATTTCAATTTTTGTCTAAGTATTTCTTTCAAAATTATTTAAGCATATGGAAATATTACCAAATAATACAATGGATACCCATGTACCCTTTACCTAGATCCTAGGGTTATTAATAGATTGTCACATTTATCTTCTCTCTGCCTCCAACCCCTTTCTTTCACTCTACAATTTCAGATTTAATCATAAATATCATATTTCTTCCCTTGATATTTTAGAGTGTATGTCCTAATAATAAGGCCATTTTACTTTGCAGTCACATTCAGAAAAATTAATATTGGAAGAATTCAGATGAATTATTTTTGAGACTATTAAATAATGTTGCATAATTCTTACAATTTTGTACCAAAGGCACATAGTGCTAGTCAGTTTTCCCTAGCTTGTTGGTGTTAAATTTAATAATGTGGAAAATATCCTCTTAACCAAATTTCTGTATGTCAATCTCAAAATTTGTTCTCAACCAGCTAATTCCAGTATCCGATGATAGATTCCTAACTGAATAAATTATTCCAGTGTTGGTAAATTGGTGAGTCTTTGTTTTGACAATTCCTTCAATATTTATAAGTTGACACTTTTTAATAAAGGCTACTCTGTGTTATACACATCTACTGAAACTGAATAATGAAACTTGTTGAAGTTGTTTTAAAAAGGAGGTAGGGAGGATAAAAATATCAAAGGGGTGAATTTAATCTATATTATATACATATATGGAAATACCACAATGAAACAGCCCTTTTACAACTAATGTATACTAATAAAAATCTTAAAACTAAAGATTTTTCTTCTGTTGTACTCTAAAACAAAATAAAATCCATTTCTAAAGTTGTAATTTAGACTCATGGAATTACAAAAAAAAGTCTATTCTTATCACTTCATTTATTAGTGTAAATTATAAATCAGCATTTGTAACTGTGTGGAAAATGTCTATCTACATATATAATGATTAATAATTATAAAAATCTGAATTTGTTCTTCAAATTGACTTGAATCTTCAGATTTTCTATAATTAATGCAAAACATTTCCGTGAACTTTATAAAGAGTATTTGCAGATTGCTAGTGAATTACAAATACTTCCAGCATTAACAATAAAATAATTTTGTCAATGGGTGCTGGTGGCTCAAGGTCAAGCCCCAGGACCACTAGCACCAAAAAAAATTAGACTATAAATAGTTTTGTCTTTTAATTTTATCTTTATATATATATTATTTTTAAATAACAGTATAATTCATTTAAAAATGAGAAGTACAAGTTGTCATGTCCAAAACTAGCTTTACAACGTCGGTGCGGGGGGGGGGGGGGAAGGGGGGAGAAGGAGAAGGATTGGGATTGGGGGGGAGGGGGGGAGGCTGGGAAGGGATGTGAAGGGTAAACAAAGGAGGAGGCTGCAATGCTTGGTAAGAAATGTACGCATTATCCTGCCCACGTAATTGTAACTCCTCTGTACAGTATGTTCACAAATAAAATTAAATTAAATTAAAAAAAATAAAATAAAATTTAAAAAAACCATCCTTTACCAAACATATTCAGTTATTAGGTTTTGCATGTTGAATTATTAAACATTTAGCTATCATGTATTTTATATTTATATTTGTCTATTTTATGCTGTGTGTGTGTGTGTGTGTGTGTGTGTGTGTGTGTGTGTGTGTGTGTGTGTGTGTGTGTGTGTGTGTGTGTGTGTGTGTGTGTGTGTGTGTGTGTGTGTGTGTGTGTGTGTGTGTGTGTGTGTGTGTGTGTGTGTGGGTCCTGGAGCTTGAACTCTGGGCTTGGGAGTTATCCCTAAGTCCCTAAGTTTCTTTGCTCAAGGCTAGCATCTACTAATTGAGCCACAGCTCCACTTCTGTCTTTTGGTTAGTTAAGATAAAGAGTATCACAGACTTTCCTGCCTGGGCTGGTTTTGAACCACGATCCTCAGATCTCAGCCTCCTGAGTAGCTAGGATTAGTGGCATGAGCCACCGGCACCCAGCTGTTTTATACTTTTATATTTCTCTTTTTTTTTCCCCCATGATTGACTTGTGGGCCAAACTATAATTGCTTTTACTGTTGGCAAGGTGATTATTACATTTTAGGGTTTGTTAGGACCATCTGCCAAGTCCTGTGCAGAGCAAAATAAATACTTCCTGATATACTTCCTATATAGTCCAAATGAAAGAAGAACTCTATTTTGACTACATCTCTGAAAAAAATTTAAATTTAGTTCTCCTACAAAACTTTCAATCTTCTTGCTAATTTTTTATGATCATTGAAAGGTCTGTGTTTTAGTTTAGGTCAACCATAACAAATGTCTATACTAAAGTGAAGTATCCATGTCATACCTATCTAATCATAAATGAGTGGATGAGATTGTCCAGCAATTTAGATCCCAGTCAAAACACAGTCAAAGTGTCCAGTTCTGTACTGGATATAATTTATTTTGAGGGATCTGTTTACAGTTTGAGGATATTCACTAGTGAAACATTTTTATTCTGCTCTTGAACAGTATTTTCTCTTATTGCTTTCCATTTGTTTGGTTGTTGTTAAAGTAGAAGTATGTTTAAGTTTGCTTTACTCTTTGCAGCAACAGCTCTTTCTGTTTAGTGAAATGAAGCTTATAAAAAATCTTACAAGACATTTCAGACAGCAAATGGTTCTTATTTATTAATTTAATTATAAATCAATCAGAAACATGTGGATTACATTTTTTCCCTCCTCAATACTCACTGGTTTCATACCAAAGGAAAGCACTTAGAATCCCTCCAGAATATTTACTGTTACTTACTGATTTTGTCAATAGTGCTGAAGTCATGGAGAAAATAATTCAAAATTTAAGTCCCAATTATTCCCGATTATTGAAAGAACTGTTTAATATAGCCATTCGCATATGAAATAGAAATAATAGTAAATAGGACAAAATTTACTGAATGCCATGTGTGATTTTTCAATATCTTTTCTCTCAAGAGTAGTCAAGGGTCTGGGAAGTAGGCTCAGTGGTAGTGTGCTTGCCTTGCATGCATGAGGCCCTGGGTTCGATTCCTCAGCACCACATAAGCAGTAAAAAGCCAGAAGTGGTGCTATGGCTCAAATGGTAGGGAGCTAGCCTTGAGCTGAAAAGCTGAGGGACAGTGGCCAGGCCCAGAGTTCAGGCCCCACAACCGACCAAAAAAAACCAAAAAAGAGTAGTCAAAATTGTAGCTTGTTCCTTTATGGTAAATAGCCTCACCTTGGGTTTTCTTGGTTAGAATATATCCTAGCATTACATATTTTTCATGCCATGCATTACTTAGATAAGTGAAAAAGTTCACTTCATGTCACACATTTTATAGAGTTATACTTTTTTTATGTCAATTCATAGACTTCATTTAAATTTGTTCCTTAAAAAACTGAATTATATTCTCTTTTGTCCTAATTGCATTAAAAATGATACTTTTATATCTATATTTTCTTGCTTCTGTTTTTTAAACAGAAATATCTACTAAAATGTACCTAGAAAGCATTCTTTGTTGGTTCTCTAAAAATTACTAGGCTATGACAATTGCTAGTGTAGCAGATTGTGGCATTAGCTCAAGAATGCACTGATATACAAGACTACTGGCAAATTTTCTTTTCAAATGATTTAGGGATATAAATGTATCTAATTATTGAACACATTTTCTTTAACAATAGTGTGAGAAAAGCCAAGAATCAGAATCTCTACCATGTCTAGCATATAGGTCCTATGTGATCTGATCTGGCTCTGATCTTCCACCCTTCACTGAATCACTCTTCTCCAACTACACTAAGCTATCTAGGTTTAAATTCTTGTAGTTTGGGGGTTTAAACTCAAGGCTTTGTGCTTACTTAAGCAGATGATATACCATACCACTTGAGCACACCCCTAGCCCTCTACCTCCTGTTTCTTAAAGGCACTCAGCAAATATGTTGTTACCTGCCCTTCCTTAGGCTTCATTGTGAGTGGGGTTAAGAGGCAGCTTCCTGTACACCCATTGAAAGGCTCTATAGTTCTTAGTTTTCTTTTCTACATTGCATGTACTACTGTTTAGGTTAGTTCATTAATTCATTTGTTTCCTTTCTGGTTTTCCTCATTAGAATATAAGCTTTAGAAGAGCTGTCTGGTTCAATCATGTGAAAAAGTAAGTTCTACATCTATGTTGTATAATAAATATATTAATAGATGAATCAATGATCCCTGGATATAACCCTTGCAGGAAAATGTATATATGTTCTAGAAAAATGGATTGCAATTGTCACTGTATTTGATTTTGGTACCCGTTGTCTTGTATATATGTTTATCTGATAGGAAAAGGAACAGGAACAACAAAATGGTGAGACAAAGGACAAAGGGTAAATCAATGCAACAGCTGTATTCACAAGACAATATATTGGAAATGAACTTTACAACTTGAGGGGAGGGGCATTAGAGGGGAGGGAAAGTGGTGAAAAAAGGAGGGAGAGGGTAACAATGTTCGACAAGAAATGTACTCACTGCCTTACGTAGGTAACTGTAACCCCTCTGTACTTGACAATAAAATTAAATTTTATAAAAAGAGTAACTCAAGGGAGCTTCTACTAGATTCTATGAGGCCCTAAGGCTTTCCCTTGTTCTCTTCTGGTCAAGAAAATTTTGTCTGGTTGGAGGGGGGGGAGGAATGAGTGGGTGGGAAGAAACCATCTCTCCACCAAAGCCAGAGAACAGTGGCAAGAAATGGTTTCTAGGACTCTGACTGGAGAAAGTAATTAACAATGGAGACAAAAGCTTCATCACACACAAACAGGATGCCGCTGAAGAGATGGTGGCCTAGAAAGTCATTCAAGTTCACGGCGCTTCTGAGAGCTGGACAATGGATGGCAGGTGGTCCGTATACTTGAATCCAGTCACACAGAAAGGAAGAACCTGGATATTTGGTGATGTGCTGGTTTTCCTCATAGAGCTTGCAAATATGGAAATTATTACAATTTTCACAAATAATTATTATTGCTCTACTATGTATTAATTGAGTTATCCTTGCTGGCACATACCAGTAAATTTTATTGCCTATTTTCCAGAGAAAATGGACCTCAGCTGTTTTGAAGCACAAATAGCCCTTGGGTGCTAGAGTTATATTCCTCTGAATGCAGGTTCTGCTTTCTGAATGATCCAGTCTCCTCTCTCTCAACATCTCATGACATTTCAAAAGCAATTTGACTATTTTATGAGTGTGACCTTCTTCTATTGTGTCCATAAGAAGAATTAAAGCTGAGCATCAGAAATCATAGTGCTCATGGTTTTCTTTGAACTCAAAATTAAAAGAATTTTAGAGTTTCTGGATTGTGAAGTTTTCTTTTGTCTGTATTAATTTCTATTTTCAGGATTAAATGTGTTTGCTTAATGTGTTTCAATTCTTTCAATTTAGGAGAAATATAGTTAATAAGAAACTAATAAATGTCTTGCTCCTCAAGTAGTGGGCAGAGTAACAAAGAAAGTATGGGGAATTTTTTTTTTGTATAGACAAAATAGTTTACAGATGGTACCAATGAGGAAAAGACCAGATCTCCCATTTCCACACCATTTCAATTTAATGCTAATCAATAAGCGTTTATTAGATGGTTATAATTTGGCTAATGTTTGGACACTTGGGAGCTTACCTGAGAAAACAAGTGTGTTGATTTCTATCCAGAGAACATGACTGTAATATAACATGTAATATAGCCTGGCGGGCATGGAATTCCAACTCAACATCACTTCAGGAGAAAAAAAGCTGATGCTGGAATAAAGGCAAATGAGAAAATCAAAATGACATTTTGGGTAACCCAAATAATCACTTCTTGTTAGTTTAGGCTGTTCTAGTAGGTAGCATGGCATGAAGTAGGAAGTCATGAAAGTAAAGAATCCTGGCATTGATACAGCACCAAGAGCATATATGTGTATATTAGTTAGCAATTTTAATATTTTAAATTAGCAAAAAGAAAGAATCCTGGCATTGTTCTAAATGCTTTCTTTCTTGAATCAGGAAATGGGCATGTAAACCCAAAATCCTAGAGTTAATGGGTAGTCATGGAAATGACCACCACTTTCAAAGAAAGGAGCTAGGGCAGATTCCAAACCATCAAAGGTAATATTTTGTCTGAATCAAGTCTCCTTTTCCCAGCCTCCAGCTGGCCCCACTCCATCTTCTCTCAATTTCCAAAATGTTAGAGGACACAACACAGTCAGCAGCAGCTCGAGTAGGGTACAAGCCTGGCATTGCCAGAATCAAGGATAGTCGCAGCTGCAAATCCTCGTTAAGTGCTGGGGTCCTTGGCATTAATTGGCAGCTTTTCTAGGCTCAAGGGAGCAGCTAATCAACAGCAGAATAAGCCTAGGGGAAGGCGCTCTCCTTCAGACCACCTCCTTAGATCTGTAAATCACACCGTGCATACTTAGACAGTAGCATAATAATGGTGTCTGTATGCTATGTCTGAAGTATGTGATATGCCAGAGTGAAGTTTGCCATCACTCTAAACCTATTATCAGGTTGTTTTGCACCAAAATCTATGACTTAAATATAGACTTTTGAGATGCAAACAATAGCCTGCTTGTTTCAAATAACATCTCCTATGACATTTCCCTAGAAAATTCTCCATTCAATCAAATTATTCACAAATGTCCCACCTATCATATATGAAGATTCCAATAGGGAAACAGTTCTATAGATTGACTTGCAAAAATAATACTGTTTACATTTTTATTTTTTATTAAAGATAATTATTTGAACTTGGAAAAAATCTAATAATCAGAGTAGTACTAAAAGTTACATGTGTGCTGGCAAGGAAAGTCTATTTAATACATAAATGGACTTTTAATATATTAAAGGCTTTTTAAAACATAAAGGCTCATTTGCTATCTGTAACAAGACAAATTTTTTAAACAGTGATTTCTAAAAGCCCACATTTCCCATGTACTTAGTTTTAGACTTGCCTTGCCATACCAACTATAGTTTTTTTCTATCATATGGAAAATAGAAGAAAACTGAAGGCATTAATGTAATTATAGAGAATGTACAGAATTATGCTGAAAGGAAAAATATCATTTTTCTTGAAACCTTTGTGTTGTTGTTTAGAAAGGATTCAAGAGTAATAGTAGAGGTCTGTATTCAAATCAGCACATTTCTGTTAAGATTGGTGTTGATTACAGAGGTTTGGTCAAGTAACACGGGGTTTCTGAGGACCCTGCAACGTAAGTATGATGCCAGGTTGGCTAAGAACCCAGTGTCCTTGAGAAAACACTTGCTGGGTTCAGCAGGGCTCAATTACACCAAGTCATCTTTAGTGTTTGTGTTCTGCCTCCTCTGCATTTGTGTCCTCCCACCATGGCCCCAACACACAGTGCAAACTTGTCAACACACATTCCCCAATACCCACACATGCACACATGCACACGTGAACACGCCATCTACCCATGAAGGACTCTTTTGCAACAATAGACAATATGGAAGGTTTTGGAGGAGAAAGCATGTGATTTACATAGAAGAAAATCAAGCTATTTATGCTTGACTGTTGATTATCTCTAACCTTCCATCCCTTAGTGATATTTTCCTACCACCCCACCTTTATATTCTTGGCTGTTTTTATCACTTCAATTTTCATACATAACTGAACCCCCTTTTATTACCTGTCTTTAGCCAATTCTTACTATTCATGGCTTCATTTTGCAACTGATTCTACTTATGAAATAATGTACGAAAGACAATGACTTCCTTCAAAGAATTCTAACATCAGCCAATTAAAATATTATATTTTCCACATTGCTACAGTTAGAAATAAGATGATACAATTATACATTAAGATGATTAATTGTAAAATAAATGACATAATGGGATACCCAACTTGGGTTTCCCTTTCTCTTCAGAATTTACTCTAACTCTTTTCTTCTTTTTATTTACAAATTAACTTACTCCTTTTAATTTAAAAAATTAAATAAAGCTGGGCGCTGGTGGCTCACGCCTGTAATCCTAGCTACTCAGGAAGCTGAGATCTGAGGATCGCGATTCAAAGCCAGCCCGGGCAGGAGAGACCGTGAGACTCCTATCTCCAATAAAAACCACCAGAAAACCGGAAGTGGCGCTGTAGCTCAATTGGTAGAGCGCTCGCCTTGAGCTGAAGAGCTAAGGGACAACGCCCAGGCCCAGAGTTCAAGCCCCACGACCGACAAAAAAAAAAAAATTAAGTAAATGGCATAATCTAGAGATAAGTTCCAGCAGAGCCCAAAAAGGAGAAATGCACTATTTCATTCCACAATCTATATGTGCTACTTTATTTTGAAAAATAGAAACAGTTATTTTTTCTCATAGGATGTATATTCTAGTAGAAGAAGATAAATAGTAAACATATAGATAAATTAATATATAGAGCATACCCAATAACGGTTTGCTATGAAAAAAATTAACAGCTGAGATAGAAATGGGAATGTGGATATGATATGTCTCCTATGATTAGCAAAGCCTTGACAAAAGTGAAGGTGTAAGCCATGGCTGTCTCAGAGAGACACTTCTTGGAAGTGAAAATAACAAATATGAATGCCCTGAGGTAGGAATATAGAGAAATTGTCATGCATACTAGCAAGTACTCTACCACTAAGCCACATTCCCAGGCAACAGAGAAATTTTCAAAGAACAGCAAATCAGAGTGACTATAGAAGAGCATGAGAAATAAAATCAAAGTTTGTCCAACATTATGTAAAGCCTAGTAGGAAAGGATTTAAGATTTTACTCCATGTAAAGCCATTGAAATAAGAAGCCATTGAAAGATTGCCTACTGTGGGTAAAAGTAAGAGCAGAAAGGGGGGATGAATTAAAAAGTGATTACACTAGTATAATAGAGAGATGCTGCTGAGTTGGACAAAGACAACAGGAATGATCTTATGAAAAATGAAGAATGAGGCTGAGATTCAGATATAGAACAACCAGAACAATGAAGGCAATAAAGTTACCATTTACTAAAAGAGAAGGAGGGTATGGAGAAAAATCCAGAGTTCAGTTTTGGACATGCTGAATTCTGGAACCCATCAAAAAGGTGTTAAGTAGAAAATTAAATGTTTGCTCCCAGCAGGAAGGAAGATATAAAAACTTAGGAACCAACATCAGATGGATTGTCATATGGATATATTTAAAGTCATGGAACTGCTTTGTATGGCAACTCCTTTGCACAACTACTTAAAGATTTTTTTTGAATCATGTAGCTAGATGAGACCACCCAATGCATGATTCCAAGAACTGGGCATACAAGAAACTCACACAAAGCTAATGGTAAATTCTTTATTCTCTATCTCACTGCAGAGACTAGTCTCACAGAGACTAGACACCGGAAAAAAAAAAAAAAAAACCACCCTTTGCCTTGTTTTTGCATGAAGAAATTCACCACTAAGAATATGAAAGGTTTGTCATAGAAGACTCAGAGTCTTTGATTTCTACAGGCTTTATAGTCTAGGTTAATTGAAGCATAAATGGTGATGGGAAAATAAAGACCCTGACCATGAACCACCTTTGTTGAGACTGGCTGAGAGGGTGACTTGAGGTAGGGGTAGATATAAGAATCTAATGGACAGAGAGGGACTGTTTTCTTTATAAATTGCAAGCCCTGAAGTGATCTAATCCAGAGGCAAAATCCATTTCATAGGGATGGTTGAATTTATGACAGAAAGTTTAACGGATTAGGCTTAGAAGGTAGAAGATCCTCTATTATTAGATTTAAATTATGGAATTCATTTGATACGTTATTAAATGAATCTTGCTTATCTCCCTCCTCCGTTGTCCCTCTTTCTATCTCCTCCTTCCTCTATTTCTCTTACTTTTGTAATTTGTACATGCATACTTTAATTGTAAAAAGAAATGAACAATTGTCCCCTGCCAAATTCTATTTCCTGAACACTAGCAATATCAGTGCCATATTATTGTACAGTACAAAAGTCCTATCGTGGTTTTATCAAGCTCTTTGCATTTAAAATGCTGTTATTTTGACCTTTGTTATAGTAATATCCTAATTTTATTAATTATGTAGTTGAGAATTGATATTATAATTCATAAATTGATCATTGTCAATCAATAACTGATTATTTGCTACTATGAGATAAAGTGAGATATTAAGTTATTTATACCTACTTCTACAGAAGTATTCATCATACTATAATATTACTAGATACTACATTACTAGTCTATCTTTCCTCATGAGTTTCTATTTCATTCCTAGAAATATTATTCTTAGCTGACTTTAACTTTTGTAGAAAATATTGAATAGTGTAACCAATAAATATGATATGAGAAGATTGACTTGGCTAGGCTTCCAGAAGCACTGAATTTTTTTTAGCATTATTGCTGAAATGAAATGATAGAAAATGGATGGTTTTGGTGTTCTGGGAACTTTTAATTATATCAATATGAAGTTAAGGTTTTCTTTAAAAATAATATTTGTTCATTTTTTCATTTTTAAAATGGCTTTTAGTTTATTTTAATATTTCAGAGTTGACTCTGAGCTACATATTCAAATAGCAAAGGCCAACATACAAAATCTTAAACAAACAGAAGTTTTTTTTCTGTTGCTCACTAGCCCCCATAGAGTTACTCATCCAGACTCCTATCTATTGCTTTGTTGGTCTCATCTGTTTTGTGGCCTGAACTGAATCTTCCAGCTCTCTCTACAATGCCTATATCTGGTGATCAGCTGTGAGAAGGGGAAGGGCAGGACCAGAGGCATTTCACAAATGACCTGAAGGTAATATATATTACTTGTGTCTTGGTTAGAGCTTGTTACACAAGCACTTTGGTTAGGTGCATTGTGAGGTAGCCAGTTCAACTCAAGATGGTGCTCCTGAAACAGGAATGAGCCTCCATCACTCTGGACAAAAAAGAGGTTCAAAAAGACTTGTAAGCAAGTAAGGTATAAACTGAGTACTTATTTTAAGAATAGCAATTTGAATTAAAGTAATATTTTACTCATGACAAGCAGCAATATACCTTAGAACTGCACTGTTGAGAATCAGGACAAAAATGACTATTTCTACAAAAGAAGAAACAAAAGACTTAGGCTAAAATTCCTTGCTTGAAATCATATGTCAAATATGCAATCCTAGAACACAACACAGTGTTTTCTTTCTTTTTTTCTTTACATTTTTTATTTTTATTTTTATTTTTTATTGTAAAAATACTGTATAGAAGGGTTACAATTACATTGGGCAAGATGATGAGTACATTTCTTATCAAGCATTGTAGCCTCCTCCTTTGTTTCCCCTTCCCATCCCATCCTCCCTCTGCCCCCTGACCCTCCCCCACCCCCAGACCAAAGTTGTAAAGTTTGTTTTCGACATAATGACTCAACATAGTGTTTTCTGACTTCCCCAACACACATTCTTACAGGAAAAACTGCAGAATTTGACTGGCACTGAAAGGAGGTGGTGAGTAAACAGAATTACACTTTCTAAGATATTTGCTGTTTGGGATCTCCAAAGTTGTTTCAGTGACATAGAATCCAAACTAATAATCTGTAAGGGGAAATGGAATTATGTAATAGGAAACATCTAAATTATATTCCTATTTTGGTGAGTTTCATTTGCAGTGGAAATGTGGTTTACAATGAGAGGGGAAGAAGGATTCCAGGGCCCTTGAGAGATACAGATGACTGACGAATGACACTTCCACTTCATCTTCAAAACAGGTTCTTGCTGCTAACTGCTACTCTTCATCAAAGCAGTGGCTGAGAGAACCAACATTTTAATTCTGTTTTTGAACCTTCTGCATCAGAGAGTCAGTGGCAGCTATTAGGTGCCACTGGTCACATAGCCTTTCTTAAACATCCTTCCAGTAGTACCTTGGAACCCCAAAACAACAACAACAAAAAAACATGCAAACAAGAGTTGGAACCTTATTTCATATATACTCACATACAAAAGTAAAGTCTCAGTCTGCAGCCTTTATTTGTTGAAGGGGTCCGCATTTCTTTTCACACACTAGCGTGTACGTGTCTTCTGGTCACCCATACTTAGCATTGCTTTATAGGTATTACTGTTTACTAAATAACACAATTACTTGTTTGTTTTTGCAATTACCAAAAAGAATGAAGTCTTATCCTAAATCTATCTTGTGATGTGCATGCTTCAGCTTCTATAGGAAGAAGGCATAAAAAAAATAGCATGAGTCTCCTCTTGTGTTTCTTCATATTTTGTGTAAGGGTTCACAGTAATAAGTCTTCATGGTGCATGTAGTCTTAAAGTCATGAAATCACAGTTATAAGTTTTCATGGTACATGGTACATTATATGTACATGATACATAACAGGGAATGTTTATTTGGATTGGTAGATTGGGGCCAGTGTCATAATTAATGCTCAAAAGTGGTAAAAAAAAAAATGACAAAGATAGAGAAAGTAAGAGTGTAAAATTGAGTAATTACCAGAACATCTTTCCTCTTGAAATCTTGTACAGTTAGAAAATACTATACTTCTAAAGGAGTAATAATTATATCTGAATTGGCCATTTCTCTTCTCTTTTACTTTTATTTTTACTGTTGTTTATTAAGAGAGGGGCTAGCATCTTTCTACAGGGGAAGGGAATTGCTGTCAACACATAGATAATTCCCATCCTCAATACAAAAGCCTTAAAGAAAACCATCTGCATACTCCCCAATTTTTTCCTCTAGCCAAGGGATGTAACAGGTAGAAAGACAATTCCAATGTGGGAGAGACTTGAGTCCCCTGTCAGTTTGAAATCAAATGAGGGCATTCCATCTGCTTCAAAATGTACCTCATTTCCGTATTAGTGTGGTTTTCCTCCTCTTCAGTGTCACACTCTAGGGACTACTGTGGTCATTATCACCATCATCATCATTGCAGGACATGCAAGACTTCACAGACCCCTTGATCTTTATACCTTGTCCCGGGGCGGGGGGGGGGGAAGGATATGGTTTTCCTCTTTCTCATCATTGGCCAGCTCCCCTCCCCATGTAATAAACAAGGTCATGAGGCTAGTCAGCAGCTGCCCTCACCTCTATTTGTCACAAGTTGTTGAACTCTTTCTTCTGCCCCATTTGGTTTGAGATCTTTAATCACTCCTCACTTCCTTTCTTTCCCTACCTCACTGCTTCACATTCTCGTGGTGAATGTTGAATTCTCCTAAATCCTAAAGTTTATTTACTTATTTTTTCTTCTTTTTCTCTAACTCAAAGCGTTGGAGAAGGAAAGTGCTTTGTCATCAACTTTGTTAAAAATAATGATGATAGAATTTTTTTTCGGAAAACTAAACAAATTTGGAATATTATCCTGTATCTATTTTGTAGTGATTTTTAAAATAAATAGTAAGATCTATATTTTGCAGGTAATTAATCAGTTAATGATGCTTGGAATCTGGAAATTGGGATATCTAGCTGAAGTCATATAGATCAGGTGGATGATTGCTTACCATGGGGGAATTATAAAATTTCTAATCTTAATCCATGAATTTGTATTATTATCCCAATATAGTCGTCAAGAGTCCTTCACTGTGAGAACTGTAATAGCTTAAAGCCTTTTATGTAATGGTCATAATGACTAATAAGTGGAAATATTTTTATCTTTATATAAGGTAAGAACAGAATGTTATTCAAGTAAGATAACTTCAATTGCATTAGCAACTCAGATCTTATTTATTACCCTTTAACATTTATCTTAAGTTCAATGTAAATGGTGACTTCTCAAAGAAATATTTCTTCACACACACACACACACACACACACACACACACACACACACATGTACGTGGGGAGGAGGGAGAACAGGAAGAAAGGGAGGAAAATTCGAAGAGAAAGAGACAGAGACAGTTGTTGGAAATTTCTATTCCTAGAGAAGCAGACAGCTCATGGCTAAACTTCCTTTCTTAGATCCAACTCATGTTATTGCTTAGAGCGGCCTTCCAAAGCTCTGCATTCATTTAAAGGACTCTCTGGTTATCCTGCCCCAAATGCTCTTTGGAATCATTTAAATCCACTTTCTTAATTGCCCCAATGCCTTTCTGATGGCATCTTTCCTATTGATCAATTGCTGATTCATTGACAGTTTTTCTTAGCTCACTGCAAGCTCCATGTCACTCTCATGGCTCGCTGTGTCCTCAGCACATCCGGTGCTGCCTACACATGAGAGTTGCTCAGTAGAGAACAGCAGAATGAAGCGAGGAACATTCCTGGCTGCCACAGAGAAAAGAAAAAGAGCTGTTAGAAAATCGAGAGGATGGGGCATCTTTCTGGAAATGGCATCAGAAAGTTCCTCACAAGGCACACGGTTTTGTATCTCATGAACCATAACTTCTGGCTCTTCTATCTGAGAATGGACAATCCTTGAAAATTGTTATGGGTGAACATACCATCTTAAAAAATGAAACTAAATGCCTGCATGAAAACAGAGTGATGGAATCTTTTGAAATTGTTTTAAGATGAGGAAACAGAGGAGCGGAGAGTGTTGGAATGAGACTAATGGGAATAGATTGTATACCTGAGTAGAAATGTCACAATGAGTCTCCCCCTGAATAACTAATGTATGCAAATTAATTAATAGAAGTAAGTGGGAAAGAAGAAGAAAAAGGAAGATGGTCACTGAAATGGTTATACACATAAAGATGTGCTGTAAAGAATTAAAAGATGTACTGAAAAGTGTTTATTAGCTAGTTTAAAATAAATAGCTAATAAAACTTGTATATATTCAAGATGTACAACATGATGATTTGATGGATGCACATATATAGTATGTAATAGTTCCCATAACCAAGTTAATTAACACATCTCCCACCACCCATATTTATCATTTTACATATGTGTATATGCATGGATGGGGTGGATGAAACTTTATTATCAAGATTGTTTTTATCCTTTAACTGAGATAAGTGTCTTGCAATTAATGGAACTTTATTTTGTAGCAGATCTGAACAAATCATTAATTAGCAAAGTCTTACACGCAGAAGGATCTTTGTTCTTTCTTAGTCAAGTCTGTGAAATTCTTTGGAGGTTTGGAGAGACTTGCACATTTGGGCAGCAAAGGACACTGCTACTTTTTTCCTGTTGCTTTCTCACTGGTTCTGCTTTCCTCATGGGCCAGCAGATACACATGATAGAATGTTGGCCAATGGAAAGAAAGGACACATGCTGAGCTTCACTTGCCCACACAGAAAGTAAGACCTATCTGGTGTCCAACTGAAGGAGGTCTGGACAATAGATGAGAGAATATTCCTTATTTTTTTTCTCCCTCATTCACAAGCTTGAACTCGAGTCTAGTGCTGAAGCCAGTGGTCATCTATCCATGAAATTACATACAGAAAAAGACAAGACACTAGTGTTATAAAAGATAGGGAAGAATAAAGGCTTCTGGACCCAGAACCCAATAAAAAGAAAGGAAAACAACAAGGTTTCTTTCAAAACAGTTCTTCCAACCCCAAGCAGTTGATCTTATAAGGAAGAACTCTGAAAGAATAATTATATTCTAATCAAGAAAACTAGGAAAACTACTTAAAGCTAATTAAACAATTTAAACTAGGCTTAAAATTTACCCTCTCCATAATCTTTAGTAGGTAAACAGATACATAATAATTTTTCATCAGATTTTTATCATAATGGTTAGATGATAGACAAATACATGACAAAATGAGTCTTCATGCTCTTAGGTACATATTCTAAAGATCAGGGCCAATGAGAACCTAGAAACTTACAAATTAATGCTGCTGATTATTAATTATAGTTATAAATTATAAATTAATGCTGTTGATAGCCTCCCAAATCAGATTTCTCATAACTAGCTTTTCAGGAGCACTACTTGGGGCAAGGTAAAATAACATCAAGACACTTCTACTCATTTCTTTCTGCTTTTCTTGTTTACATGTGTGTCAAATGATAGACTATATTCATTTAAAGAAAGCAAATGGAAATGCAGAGGACTTCAACTGAAATTTTAGGGTTATTCAAAGAATCACAGTAAGAGTATCTGTTCTGAAAGACTCAGTGAAGCTAATTTTTGTCATTATATCTTGCCTCAGGAAGTAAAGACCCATCAAAATGTCTTCACTTAAAAAAAATTACTCAGAAACATGAAAAAGTGTGGAGCCAGCCCAGAGATCAGTTGTTGACAAGGGTAGCAGGATGAATAATCAAAAGAAGACTTTTGGGGTAGGTAGTGAACTAGTCTACATGAAAGTATTTTGTACGATACATATGGTTTCACATTTGTCTAAACCCATGGAATGCACAACACCAAGAATGAACTCTCATGTGAGTTCTGAGCTTTGGATGGTTATGATGTGTTAATGTAGACTCATTATAACCAGTTATAACCAATACATCACTCTTACGGGGACCTTGATCAGGAGGAAGCTTGGCATGTGTAAGGACAAGGAGCATGTGGAAATTCTGTCATCTTCCTCTTCATTTGACTAGAGAAATAACTACTCTAAAACAACACCACCACCAACAACAACAACAGAAAGTCTTTTCCAAAAGTCTCTGTTGAGGAAATAAGAATGGCCATTAGACACATGAAGAAATGCTCATCTTCTCTAGCCATAAAAGAAATGCAAATCAAGACAATGTTGAGATTCCACCTCACCCCAGTTAGAATCAAGGGGATGTGGCCAAAAGGGAAGCCTACTGCATTGTGGGTGGGACTGTAAACTTGTTCAACCACTTTGGAAAGCAGTATGGAGGTTCTTCAAAAGATTCCACATAGAGCTCCCCTATGACCCAGCAATCCCACTTTTGGGCATTTGCCCAAATGATCACAAACAAGACCACACTAAAGCTACCAGCACAACTATGTTTATTGCAGCATTATTCACCATAGCTAAGAGCTAAGGTGTGGAACCAACCCAGATTCCCCTCAGTAAGTCAATGGATTAAGAAAATGTTAGCCATACAACAGACAAAGGTCTCATATCTAAAATATATCTGGAACTCAAAAAATTAAATCCCCCAACAACAAATCTTCAAAGAAACAACTGCCCAATAAATAAGTGGGCTAAAGACTTCAAGAGAAACTTCTCTGAAGAGGAAAGAAGGATAGCCAATAGACACATGAAGAAATGCTCAACCTCCGCAGCCATAAAAGAAATGCAAATCAAACCATTGAGATACCACCTCACCCCAGTTAGAATGGCTATAATCAAGAACTCTAATAACAACAGATACTGGAGGGGATGTAGACAGAAGGGAACCTTACTGCATTGTTGGTGGGAGTGTAAACTTGTTCAACCACTTTGGAAAGCAGTATGGAGGTTCCTCAAAAGACTCCACATAGAGCTCCCCTATGACCCAGCAATCCCACTTTTGGGCATTTACCCAAATGATCACAAACAAGACCATACTAAAGCTACCAGAACAACTGTGTTTATTGCAGCATTATTTACCATAGCTAAGATATGGAACCAACCCAGATGCCCCTCAGTAGATGAATGGATCAAGAAAATGTGGTATATATACACATGGAATTCTATGCCTCCATCAGAAAGAATGACACTGCCCCATTTGTTAGGAAATGGAAAGACTTGGAAAAAATTATAGGTCCCATGGTTTCTCTTATTTTCCATAACTAGTACATGTCTAGGACAAGCAAAAAAGGTCAAAAGGTATGTATATATGACCATATAAGATGATGTTACATGAAATGAACCCCAAGACAGCGACACAAGTGTTTTTTTTTCTTGCTTGCTATTGTTTTTAACATACTTATAATGCACTGTGTGATTATTTTGTTTCTTTTGTATGTTCTTCTCCCATGGTATAACCACTGTTTTCACTGTATCTGATTTCCGTGTTCCACATCTTGTATATACATTTTTATAATTTGGGGAGGGGAAGGGATATAACAAAATGTTTCTTTTGGGGGGTCCAGTCGTGGGGCCTGAACTCTGGGCCTGGGCGCTGTCCCTCAGCTCTTCTGCTCAAGGCTAGCGCTCTACCACTTGAGTCACAGCGCCACTTCCAGCTTTTTTCTTTTTGCTTATGTGGTGCTGAGGAATCAAACCCAGGGCCTCAGGCATGCAAGGCAAACGCTCTACCACTGAGCCACCTTCCCAGTCCAACAAAATGTTTAAATAAGGATACAGGTTGACCCATTGTAGCAATGAGATATACAAGACATTATGTTGAAAACGAACTTTATAATTTCGGGGTGAGGGGAAGGAAGAGTTGGGAAAGTGGAGAGGAAAGGGATGGTAGGGGAAAAACAAAGGAGGAGATAACAAAGCTTGATAGGAAATGTACTCATTACCTTATGCATGTAACTGTAACCCCTCTGTACAGTATTTTTACAATAAAAATATATATGAAAAACACCTCTGTTGAAAATCTTTAAATACGTATAATTTTTTCCAGGAAGAAGGGGCATGAAAAGGACACAAGACTGTCTATAATATTTTAGCAACTTCTTAGGAGTCCATAGGTAGACTCATGAAAAGTAAAATCCCTCTCCTAAGACAGACTCTCCACAAGAATATTTTTTTCTGGATTCCAAACAGATATATAAATATATAAATTTGGCAATGTTCACAGCAATCACATGTACTCGTTTGGGTTAAGCCCTCCCTGAAGTACCTATTAAGAGGTCTGTGCAGTAGCTGGAGTTGTTGGCACATTAAGCTGTGGTGCTGGAGAATGGCAGCCCAAGTACTCTGTGTGGATGATGAATCCATGAGAATGAGTTTTCACTGCTTTATTTTCTCCAACATGAAATTGCCACTTACCCTTCATAAAGATTTTAATGAAAAAAATTAAGAACATAATCAAATAGTCTGCAAACAAACCAGCAAACTAGTTGGATGTAATGGCCTATGATAGGTCAACTGCATGAGGAAGACAAATAAACAACTATTTCTGCATTCCCATGAGATACTAATTGAAGAGGAAAATAGGACAAAATTATTCATCCACCCCTGTTGACTTCTAAATTGCTCCCCATTTTAGTTCTTCAGATTCACTTTTTAAAAAAAAAAAATAAAAGGCCCCATCTTTTAAACACAAAATTAAAAATAAACAATTAACAATTTTAGTTGGTGCAATTAAAATGGAGAAATAAGTGATATAGATGATTTTAATATGGCCATTATACAGGAGAGCTTTTTCTCTTATAAGCTAGAGAATAAAACATAAAAACCTTTCAAGATATTAATTATGTTTTCATTATTTTGACAGAAGTTTTCTTCATAAATTGTCTATTACAAATTTCATTATAAGACTTTTCTCCCTTCCCATAGGGACTCTTGTACAACATTTCTTCCCACTAGATTCTTGCCTTTCATGAGGAAAGGTCAAAATCAACCAAACAAAAACATTGAGTGATTAAGTTACTGACTTGTTATAAATAATTTCCCCATAAAACTGATAATTATACCAAGTATTAAAATGGTTCAGTAGGTAAATGTTGTGTATATTGCAAAGTGTAAGTGACTTTATCCATAGGAAAAAAATAGATGGAAGAAAGCGGAATATTCTCACTAGCTAATAATACATATGAAGTTAGATAATGTAAAAAATTCTAAATATGCATAAAACATAACCAACGAAATACTTATTTACTTAAGAGACTATCATAGAAATTTATACTAGATCATTTACTAATATTCATTTATTAGCATGGACCATATGAAAGGGCATTTGGTCATACATTCCAAACATGCAAAGACTATGAGAGAGTGTTGTATATCAGCTAATGTAGCTTTTCACAGTGGACTGCGTGACCCCGAGAGAGGTAATTGGACATTATAGTGGAAAGAGGTGACTGAAGTATTATGTTACCAAAGAATTGAGATTTGTGGCAATGTGACCAAGTTACAAGCATACTTCCTCTCAGAGCCAAATAATTAATCAATATAGCAATCCTGACAGAACAGATTGAAAAAAATACTATTTTAAGGAAGACTTACACAGTCATAACATCCATATAATATTACCTCATTGAAAGAAACTTGTTTCTCTTTATTTCCAATGCTGCATATATAATTAAATTAAAATTTCATCCATTGCTTTATTTACTCATTCATTCATTCATTCATTCAAACAACAGTGAGTTGTTTGAACTGAAATCACTGCAGTTGTAAGGACAATAAACAGGCAGTAAGACCTATCATATAGTGTGTCATATGGAGAAAAGATAGGCAGGAGGGAAAGAGGTGGTTTATAATAAAAAAATAAGGAAGAATGGAGGAGGTTCAGATCAGCAACACAACCAGAAGTATAAGCCATGAAGAATGTGGGTAGCAATATTCTAGACAGAAAGGACAGCAAGTTCAAAAGCCTTGAGGCGGAAACATTGCCGCATGTATTTCAGAAAAGGCAAGCGGGTCAGTGGGCCTATAGAGGAACAGAGGAAACAATAGCTTAGTTACTTAATGCCCATTTTATTTTCAGTATAAGGTGGGAGCACAAAGCCTCAGAGAAAATAAAGTTGTAGGGGTGGGTACCACAGGAGGCAAGAAGAGTTGTGCTGGGGTATAGCAGAGAATAATGCTGCTTGCTCCCTTTATCTTTGCTTGAGAATTTGAACAGAATTTCTGTAGCTTAAGCAGAATTATTCATACTGATTTTCCCTAAATCTGCTTTCATATCAGTGAGTGGAAAAACAAAGTAGGGATGAGGCTGGAGACCTGAGTTCTGTTCCCAGCCAGGAGCCCCCAGCCCTGCAGCATCCTGTGGCTCCTTGTTTATGCTGCAGAATATTATGTCTGTGAGGTGTTCGTTAACAAAAGTTCTGAAGCAGGCCACTGGTGGCTCATGCCTATAATCCTTACTACTCAGAAGGCTGAGATCCGAGGATTACAGTTTGAAGCCAGCCCAGGCAGAAAAGTCCATGAGACTTTTATCTCCAGCTAACGACTCAGAAAAAGCTGGAAGTTTGCACTGTGGCGTAAGTTGTAGAGCACTAGCTTTGAGCACAAAGAGGGTCAGAGACAGTGCTCAGGCCCTGAGTTCAAGCCCCAGGACTGGCAAAAAAAAAAAAAAAAAAAAAAGAAAAGAAAAAAAGGAAGGAAGGAAGGGAGAAAGAAAGTTCTATATATTGTGTGTAACCATTTTGAAGTATGAATGCTGTGAAAAGGCTGCCATACACTCATTAACCCATGTACAATTCATCTTATTTGGCATTTTTTGTATGCCAGTACTAGGGCTTAGACTCAGAATCTCTTACTCATGCTTAGCTTTTTTGTTGTTGTTGTTCAAAGCTGGCACTCTGTCACTTGAGCCATTCCTCCACTTCCATTTTTGTGCTGATTAATTGGAGAAAAGGGACCTTGGGTCCTCAGATTTGTCTGCCTGGACTGGCTTTGAATCACCATCCTCAGATCTCACGGTAATCCTAGCTATGCAGGAGGCTGAGATCTGAGGATCGTAGTTTGAAGGCAGGCAAGAAAGCCTATGAAACTCTTATCACCACTATGCTACTCAAAAAGAGCTGATTGTAGAGCTGTGGCTCAAGTGGTAGAACACTGACCTTGAGCAAAAAGGCTCAGGGACAGGACTGAAGCTCTCAGGACTGACACCAAATATAGTAATAATAACAATAACAATATTTTTATTCATAATTGTTAGTATTAGGCACTTAAAAATAGCATGAATACCTCAACTCTACTCTGTGCAGTATTCAAGAATACAAAAATACACTGCCATTAACCATCATGCCATGGTTTTGTAATTTTGGCTCTGCCCACATAAACGTTAACTGACAGCAGGCAAACATACCATGCATGTCACATTCCTCCACCTAGATTTCATGCCTGCAGAAATTTCATGATGATGAGATAGAATTTCAAAAGATAACTTTGCTTCATTAAAGTTGCCTTACTGTGCACTGCCACTCCCTCTGCTGGTCGTGAAGATTGAAAACCTACGGTATGACACTAACCACACAGCTTGAACCGGAAATGCCATTCTCTGCCCTGCCTGTGACAGAGCTATGGGATCATGTACTGCAAACCTCATACAGATGAGGAGGCTGAGATCCAGAAATTCAGCCATCTGAATCTCTAGATTCATATGACTTAGGACAGTGTTGGGCCAGAAGTCTCATGTGCTACTCAGAAAAATACCATCATTGTCATAAATAAGAAAATGTCAGGGGTAGTGAGAGTATGTTGCTAATAAAGAGAGACAGACATCCACTCACAGCACCCTCTCTAAGGTAACTGGTAGGAAGAGTTTATCTCAAGTCCTTGAAAGATAGAAAATGTCCATTTCTTAATATGATAATGGAAGACAAAAATTCTACTTTATTCTTTGAAGTTGCTAAATGACGATTCTAATTGCTCAGAAATAAGGACTGGTTAGCATGATGGTTTCTGAAAGTTACTTGAGTGAAAAACAATTGAAGGAAATACTCATTTGTAATTTTTTCACAGCATACCCTGATCCTTGGAATTCTTTCTTTATATCAACCCCAACAATTACTATTACTATAGTTATATTTTGTGGTGAGAACCCTTCCAAATATCTTTCATATAATTTGATTGTTATTATGAAGGTGTTGTACAGAGGGGTTACAATTTCATAAATCAGGTAATGAGTACATTTCTTTTTAGAGACTGTCACCCTGCCTTTATTTTCACCTCTTTTCCCCCTATAGTTATATTGATTAAGAATTTACAATTTGTTGGCATTTGTGCTAAGCTTTTGAAATATTTTCTCACTTCATACACACAACCCGATGAGGTGAGCCCTATTACTTAACTTCATTACACAGGTGAGGGAAAAAAATCAAACTTAAAGAGATCAAATTCTTTGCTACATTGCTCAGGAAAGAACTGTGCCCTCAAATTACTTACATTGTATTTATTGTTTGATGATGGCATGGAATTGTGAAACAGTGATATTAAGGAGAATTGGGTCTCACTTTGCTAACCTGGGACTGTATGCTGAACCTTTTTCCAAACTTAGAATTATACTTTCAACTCCTTTTCCAAAGCTAAACTTTTGTGGCCTTCTTTAGCATCTTGTCCACATGTAATTCAAGATAGAGGCAGGACCAGAACTCTCATGTGCAACCTAAAGATATGCTAACAAAAACCTGCATGAGTTTCTACAGTCTTACAACTATACTGATTAGAGAAAGAATCCCTCTAGATTTATCAAGATTCAAATGTCTGGAATGTTTTTGATGGGACTTTTACAACATCATCAGCTTAGTAAAACTGTCCTACTGAGTGATACATAAATGCACAGCTAATTAAGATATCTCAGCTCCAAAGATGAAATCATTAGAATCCAGGCTTCTAGGAGAAGTTATATTATTAATTAATTATTATATTGAGTACAAAGAGTCACTTTAGAACATGGGCTGGCAAACATAGCCTGAGGTCAGTCTAGACATCCTTCACAGGAAAGATGGTATTTGGGATGAATTCCCAAGTACAAATGAGAATGAAGAAGGGTAACAAAGGAGACCATGTCAGAGCAACAGCATAAGGAAAACTTAGCCCGTGTCTACCAAATGAAAGTTAACTCCCCCAAATGCCCAGTCAATTCATCGTCCTTAGTGAATGTAACCCAGGCATAGATTTTTAAGGAACTGAAAAAATTTCAAGAGTACAGTTCTACAGTGTTTTCATAGACAGCCAGATATTTCATCTTCAAAGATCTACTCAACTAAAGATAAAACATGTAGCCAAGGGCCTACTAGGAAACTGATAACTTTTGATGAATTGATTGAGATTGGGTTGGTGGAGTTGGATAAATATCTTTACCAAGGGACCAATGTCTGTTAATCCTTCATAAGCCATTGGTCTTAAAAGAACTGGAGGAGATCAGGTGAATGGATTTGGGCAAATGAATTACCTCATTGTAATAGAAGCTGACTCTAGTCCTAGTATGGGACCAGCAGCCGCATGTCTGTTACTGAATGACAGAATTGTTAACTTCCCTTTGACAAATTATGGAACTATGAATATTTAACATTTTTGTTTGGTTTCCACGAAGCACAAGCTGTGAGCTGCAATATTAGAAAGAAAAATTGCTGAGATCTTTCTTAGTTACTTAAGAGCAGCTTTTTTGCTAATTTAAACCTTCAGAGGCAGTAGAATGAAATAGAGCTTTGGAAAGTAATTTTTAACAATAATTACTTAAGAGTTTGATGCTTCTTTTCAAATTTCCTTAAATTACATATTTGTTTAAATATTATGTTAATAGCTGATATCTATACATATCTACAGAAATATATATCTATACATGTGTATTCATTGATGATCCTTTGGCATTGTGTTTTGGCATTATGACTTTATGACTAAAGTTTCTTCATAAAGTCTGTAAGTTTTGCCTGCTCTACTCTTTTGCAAATGTTTTTGCCAAAATAGTATTTCACTGTCTCTAAATTGTTTAAAGGCTCTTTCCTATACAAACTTTTAATTGCCTGTTGGATTATTTTTCGATAAGTCAGAATGTCATATATATATATATATATATAAATGCATATATAATGCAGCCTATTACAACATTTAGGTAAAATTGTGTCTTTATGAGCCAGACCTTAGTTCAGTATAGGTGTGTACATGAAAGGCATAATGCTCTAGAAAAAGCAGTTCATAGACATCATTCTCAACACAATAAAGAGCAAAATTCCTCAATTCATCACTGAGTTGGAAAATGACTTATAATGTAGTTTTAGATTTTTTCTGAATGGTTATAATCAAAATATTAACTTATGGTAGTCACTAGTAGAATGCTTTAAAAGAATAAGATTGGTTTCTGTATACTGTCAATGCAATAATATAATTTTGTACATTTAATGTCAAAGAAATAATACAATGTATGAACTTTTGTTAGTAATAGATCTAATTGCTTTAATGTCTCCAGTTAAAAGAAGCATATTTAATTCATAGAATTCACCACTTCCGTGGTTCTCTACCCTGTCAAAGGGCTTGTCCATTTTCTTGACATTGTGTTTACTTAAATGAGTTTATCTAAAGGGAAAGAGCAAGGTTGCAGGCAGCTCAGAACAATGTTGTAATTGTCACTAATTAAGTGCTCTCAGCTGTGTCTATACAAGGGCCACTGTTTGCTTGTCTTATACATACTCAGCTGTAGATAGCCACACTAAAAATTCCAAAGCTTATTACCCCCTCTTGTTTTAATTTCCATACTGACAAATAGGTAACATTTGACTTTCCTACTTTTTCTGTAAGTTAATTAAGGACATGACAGTTCTTCATTTTGAATCTTTGTGTAAAAAATGTTTCAGGAATATGGGTAGCTACTCATAGACTTGAATGATTATTCTGAGGAACCAATATTCAGAATGATTATGGTTAGAATAGCTCTACACAGATAGTCATGTACCAACATATAAAATACTCTGTATGACCATGCAAGTAGTTCCTAAAGCTGCCTGGGAATTTAAGTACTAACCAATCAGCCCCAGAGTTCACTGTAGATTGGATCCAGTACTAGGATTTTAGAATCTAAGAGTTAGTTTATGACACCCTGAATAACATCCTTAAGCTTTCTCAACTTTAGTTTCTATGTTTCTAAAATAAACAATAGTGTGGAAAACTAGAATATCACTTTTCAAACAGGAATGTGTAAGTGAATCCCCTGGCTCTTGTATTAAACTCAAATTTGGATTCAGAACCCCTGGGGCTGGAGTGTCCCTATTACTTCTTAGGTACATACAGATCCAGGATTCTGCACTGGGTGTCAAGGAGCTAGTCAATGTCTGGTGAGCTCATAAACTCTGATATTCTTTCATAAGGCCTTTGTTTGTGAAATATGCTTTATTCTATAACATGTGGAAAGTTCACCATCCATGGAGTTTTATCATGTTTCGAGGTCTTAGTCAGTGAACAACACAATGAATGAGGGTCTAAACTCAACCCTGGGCTATTTTGTAAGGTTTGAAAACTCGTAAGTGTTCAATTAAAAATAACTGTAGGAATTATGTACCAAAACTGTATGTTCATTTTTTGGGGGGTCCAGTCATGGGGACTGAACTCTGGGCCTGGGCACTGTCCCTCAGCTCTTCAGCTCAAGGCTAGTGCTCTACCACTTGAGCCGCAGCGCCACTTCCAGTTTTTTTCTTTTTGCTTATGTGGTGCTGGGGAATTGAACTCAGGGCCTCATGCATGCAAGGCAAGCGCTCTACCACTGAGCCACCTTCCCAGCCCTGTTCATTATTTTTATCCTGAAATAGTAAACAAGAATATTCATCATCATGACCCATTTAGAATTTCATAAGGCCTTATGAAGTACTTATTCAAGTTCTTTTGTTTTCTTTCATATGAATAAATATACTTTCTGAAAACATGTTAAACTTTCAAATATTTATTGGGAAATGTTACATGGTTTTTATTTTGATGCCTTGATTCTTCAAGACAGGCCAGTATTTTAAAGAAATAACCTTGTTTGTCTTCTGGTCCCATTTCTCCCCTGTGCCAGAACACCACCCCACTCTCAAGTTGCCAAAGGTCAAATTAAGTAAAATCTTATAATCACAACATTTCCTTCTGGAGTGTTTTTTGAAAATTTAGTTCAATTAAATAGGCAGGTCTTTTTAAAACAAGGGAAATACAAAGGAAACACAAGGTAAAATATAAGGAAAAAACCCAAGGTAAATATACTCACATGTGAAAGGCCCCAGGGTCTCTCATTTCTGAGAATGTTACTTTAGCATGTGCACTCAATTTGAAATGAGTTTCGATGGTTTATAAACCTTTTTTTATTATTGTTGAAATATCATACAGAGGGGTTACAATAGTGAGTGCATTTCTTATCAAGCATTGTTGCCTCCTCCATTGTTTCCCCATACCATCCCTTCCCCTCTCCACCCCCATACCCCCACACCTCCCTAGCACCAGCCCCCCAACCCCATCCCCCACCCTGCCAAAGTTGTAAAGTTTGTTTTTCGACACAACCTCTTGTACATCTCATTGTTGTAATGGATTCACCTGTAATCCTATTTAAACAGTTTGTTTTTTCCCTTCCCTCCACAAATTATATCAACATCAAATACAGTGGAAGCAGGGCTTATACCCTGGGGGAGGTACATACAAAGCAACAAAGAAATCATCTTATAAATATGTTGGAAACAATCACAAGAAAGAAAGAAAAACATTTGAATCCTTATCTTGGGGTTCATTTCGCCTAACATCAACTTATCTGACAGTTTCTATTTGTCTCAGACATATACTAGTTATTGCAAATAAGGGAAACCATTTAATATAATTTTTTCCAAGTCTTTCCATTTCCTAACAAATGGGACAGTGTCATTCTTTCTGATTAAGACATAGAATTCCATTGTGTATATATACCACATTTTCTTGATCCATTCATCTACTAAGGGTTGGTTCCATATCTTAGCTATGGTAAATAATGATGCAATAAACATAGTTGTGCTGGTAGCTTTAGTATGGTCTTGTTTGTGATCATTCGGATAAATGCCCAAAAGTGGGATTGCTGGGTCATAGTGGAGCTCTATGTGGAGTCTTTTGAGGAACCTACATACTACTTTCCAAAGTGTTTGAGCAAGTTTACACTCCACCAACAATATAGTAGGGTTCCCTTCTGTCCACATCCCCTCCAGCATCTTTTGTTATTAGAGGGTTTTTTTTTATTGTGAAAATACTGTACAGAGGGGTTACAATTACATGGGCAAGATAATGATTACATTTCTTATCAAGCATTGTTGCCTCCTCCTTTGTTTCACTGTATTTGATGTCGGTATAATTTGTGGAGGGGAAAGGGAAAAAAAATCGTTTATTAGAGTTTTGATTATAGCCATTCTAACTAGGGTGAGGTGGTATCTCAATGTTGTTTTGATTTGCATTTCTTTTATGGCTGCGGAGGTTGAGCATTTCTTCATGTGTCTATTGGCCATCCTTCTTTCCTCTTCAGAGAAGTTTCTCTTTAAGTCTTTAGCCCACTTATTTGTTGGGCAGTTGCTTCTTTGAAGATTTGTTGTTGGGGGATTTAATTTTTTGAGTTCCAGGTGATATGAGACCCTTGTCTGTTGTATGGATAGTGAAGATCTTCTCCCAATCCATGGGCTTTCTATTGATCTTGCTATCTATGTTCTTTGCCATGCAGAATCTCTGCAATTTCATGCAATCCCATTTGTCCAATCTTTCTTTGATTTGTTGTGCTCCTTAGTCTCTTTTAAGGACTCCACTCCCAAATTACTCAAGCTGATTCAAAACTTTGGCAAAATAGCAAGTTATAAAATTAACCCTCAAAAATCAATGGCTTTTCTGTATGCCAACAATGAGAAAAATGTGGCTGAAATCAGGAAAACAACGCCATTCGTAATAGCCCCAAAAATACAATATCTAGGAATTAACCAAAGAAGTGAAGGACCTCTATGATGAAAACTTTTAAAACTTGAAAAAGGAAATCAAACAGAACTTAGAAAGTAGAAAAACCTCCCATGCTCCTGGATTGGAAGGATCAACATCATGAAAATGGCAATACTTCCCAAAGCTATCTACAAATTCAATGCAATATCTATCAATATTCCAACCTCATTCTTCAAGGAAACAGAAAAGACAATCCAAAAATTCATTTGGAACAATAAAAGACCCCGAATAGTAAAAACGATCCTCAACAGAAAGAACAGTGCTGGAGGAATATTAATACCAAATTTTCAAACTCTACTATAAAGCCATAGTAATCAAAACAGCTTGGTACTGGCACAAGAATAGCCCTCAGGAACAATGGAATAAAATTGAAAACCTAGAAAAATGAACCCACAGACCTATAGCCATCTAATCTTCGATAAGGGAACTAAAAAAATAGAATGGAAGAAAGACAGCCTCTTTAGTAAATGGTGCTGGCAAAATTGGCTAATCACTTGTAGAAAACTAAAGCTAGATCCATATTTATCACCCTGCACCAGAATCAACTCCAAATGGATCAAAGACCTCGGAGTCAAAGCAGACACCCTGAAAACATTACAGGATGGAATAGGAGACACCCTAGGTCTCCTTGGCATGGCCGAAATTTTCTTAATAGAGACCCAGAAACACAACAAATCAAAGAAAGGTTGGACAAATGGGATTGCATGGTTTATAAATCTTAAACAGAAGACCTCTTCATCTCTTCTTTGTATTTCATTAATTTCCCAGATATACTATGGAATAATTTGACAAAAATATGTATTTCCAATTTTTTAAGAGTTTAAATGCAGTATGAGCAAGTTTTTTTTTTTTATAAAATCATCATTTCAAATGTTGTTCAAAACATACTGGAGTGAGGATTTATGTAGCTAATGTATTCATGATTGAACTATTTGTATATTAAATATGCTGTTAGGATATAAATTAACTTAAGCTCTTGAAATTTATAGATGAATTAAAAAATGTAAATCTACTCAGAAAAGGCTATTTATCTCATTCATTTGTATGGTAATTGATAGTCCATAATGAAATAATCGGATGCACAGAATTCAGCTAAATTAGCCTAGCCATAATGTACTATCTTGAAGTGACTTCACATTCTCATTAGAGCCTTTCTAATTTCTAAAACAAAATTAAAGCAATTAGTGATCAAATCAATACACATTGATCATGAGTTTCTTCAATATGGCATGAAAATATCAGGTCAAAAAGAAAGGGCTGTTTTAAGATAATAGGATTAATATAAGAAATTTAAATTATGAAAAAAATGACTTGTAATTTTCCATTTACCCACTATTCACAAGAAAGTGGATCTATTACTTTTAGCATTGTTTGGGTGAAATTCATCACCATGTGCTACATCCTTATATCTTTCTCACCCTACCCATCTTCCAGAACATCAATTCTGTATTCATTGTCCTTATGGATTTTTCTCTCCATAAATATCCAAAAGCTTTTTTTTTCCCCTCCTCATGGTGTGGAATTTCAGATGTCTAATTACTCAAAGGCATTTCTTTCTTTTCACATGCAAATGCAAGCAAGATTCTAAGGAGGAGTACACCCACCCCCAAACCCTCAACCTAGTAAAGCTACTTGTGAGCGGTATGAGCTGTGGTTAAATAGATGCAGGAAGGACTTGAAGCTCAGAATAAAAAATCAAAACACATTTGTGGAAATCAAAGGGCTGTTGCTTTTCTACATACTAATCAGCTTATTTCCTTGTGGAATAAAATGCCACTTTCAAGAAGGAGAAAGAAAAAGATTCCATCCCAGAAGGCAATCACCCTCCACCCACATCTCAATCCAATGAGCTCCTGTGTGGTTTTCCTGCTATTTTCTGCTGAGGTGTGAGAAGTGACTAGTAGTGAACTGTCTGACCTGCTCCACCTCTTGTTCTAAAAGTCAGCAGACTATGTCTATCCTGGGGGACATTTCTTAGTAAACTTAGAAAGTAGGATCATATTTTGAGGTCAAGTCTGCCTTAAACTAGGCAGAGCACTGATCCAAAGCCACAAAGTTTGGGATTATAGTCATGGTCAACTAATTTGTCACTACATCTTGAGAACTTGGTAATGCAGGAACCACTTTTTCTAACTCACATTTTACCATCACATTTTCAGAAGCTTTATGAGATGTGAACACATTTCCTTTCTGTCTGCAATAAATTTCAATGGCTTTGCTTTTAAGAAGGTAATTAATTTGAAGTTTTTCTTACAATTTTCATACCATATGATCATAAATAAAGCTTTTCATGGTGAGTGAATGTATAAACTGTGATTACTCAAAAGAATGGCAGTGACAGGTGTACGTTTTATTTTGTTTACAGACAAGTCCCGGTGAGTTGCAAGCTGTCTCACAGACCTTGGTTGAAGTGTCGGAATTTGACATTTATTTAGCGACCCATGTAAGATTCTTTGGAGCTTCTGAGGAAGTTGTTTGGAATTATTGATGCTTTTGAACTTAGTATTATTGATGAAAAAATAGATTTATGCTTTCCAAACTATTTAGAAGTTCTCCTAAGGGAGTTAGTACATGTGTTTATAGACAATTCTAGAACACTGAGAACAACATAACCCTAGTATGTTTCACTTGTCACTGGCACCATGAGATGCTTTGGGGGGAAAAAAGGAAAAAGAAAAAGAAATATTTGGCAAATGTTTCATCATTTCTATCACTTTGTGGGAAATTTACACCACACACTAGTGTAATACAAGCCCTGAGAAATCTTGAAATAAAGAAGCTGATTTAACCATTGCTCAGCTCAACATTTCCCAAATTATTTTTCTTATCCAGTCCTTGAGTTTTCCTTTCTTTTTAAAAATGTTTTCATTATCTTTAAGTAGTTGTACAAAGAAGTTGTCATTCAGCAAAGCAGTTTATGCATACAATGTATCTTGGTCAATATCATCTCTTTCAACATTCTCACCCATCCCTCCCAACCAACCCTTTTTCTCACTTTTCTTAAATTGTGTAGGTTACCATATTCCCCTTGCATCTATTTTAGGATACTCTGATTTTTATTTCGCGTGTGGCAGGAAAGTAATTACATCTGAATTCTGAGGATGTTCTAAATGACAGTGATCATTGCACACGTGATTCTAGTCCATTGGAGAGAGCTGGAAAATCCAGCTACACACAGTCCCTTAACCTTTGTAGTTTCATTTCATGATCTGCAGTGAATATGGTCCAAACTGGTATCTAACATCATGTTGTCTTTCATTGTATTCATGGACTTGTTGTCTTTTAAAAGGCAGAATGTAGTTTGAGTCAGCAAAGGAATGTCAGTGGGCTCAAAGATAGGTCCTGTGTAGACATCACTGACAGTGTAGAAGGAAGCAGAGAGGTCCACTCTCCTTGTTATGAATCATCTCTATAGAGGGAAATTCAAGACCAAGCAGACACAGAGGGTACTGCCCAGACCTGCATCTTCCTTTCTCCCCTAATCCATCTCCACACACACCTCTCCCCTTGCATTGCCCTTCCTGATAGTAGGACCCTGCAGGCTTGGACATACACTGCCTGCCCTCGCAGAGTATCACTTAATGCCTCTGTCCATCATGACCTCCACCCAGGCATATCAGCCATGCAGCCATGGCTAAAGCTGACCTGAGCTGCTCAGTGGCTAACACCATTTAAATTAAAAGGGCAGCTAACTCCCCTAGATAATCCCTGGTTTCTGGTCAAGCTCTGAAAGCCTGTTTTCCAGTTCCAGACTGATGTTGCAGCAGCCTTCATAGGAGCTAAGGATGGTGCCAATTTCACTTTATTTGACTTTTTAAATTATGTCCTGCGGCGCTGTTGTGTATATATGGGGTGTTGTTTTATTTTGCCCAAAGTTACAAGAATATTGTAATCAAACAGGTGGCAAAATGACTAGATAAGAAAATGGAAACAACTCATCTATTTTTAGAGGCTTTTCTGGAGACTCTCCAAATTAAATGCTTCTTATTTACATTTCCCAACTATTTTACACATTCTTGTGACTCCTATCACTCCATAGATGTTTGCCCATCTGCCATTGCTCAGATAGGTTAACAGAGGACAACCATTTTATCTTATCTTATTTATTCTTCTTCATATAGTTCAGGTATCAGTTGTCTATGACCTTGAGCAAGTTATGTTAACCTTTCTCTAATTTGGGTTTCACTTTAAAATGGGGAGAATAATTGTACATTATTTATGGACTTAGTATAATGCCGGGTACATATAATAAATATTATTTGGCTATTAATTTAATACTATTTTGGTCTTCTAAAATCACTCCCAATGTCTTTATTTCTTCACAGGAGGTGACTGGTACAGTCCCTGGAACATACTACAGGCACAGTGGACACTTGTGCTTAGGAAAGTTCTAGCTGTGAGGAGGTGGGCATGGTGGTAGAAGGACCAGAGCCTGAGACTGGCAGGGGGAAAATGTGTAAGAACTAAAAAGAGTCTCAAGTATTTAGAGTACTGAATTCAATCCCTAGTGCCAACAAGGTTAGAAAAGAAAATTTGAAATGGGCAGGCAGAAGGGTAGACTTAAGCATGACCTCCAGAGGTTTCTTGCTGTCATTTTCTCATTGCACATTCGAAGAAGCCAGGCAATAGTCTAGATTGCTAAGCGGTACTACACCTAGACAGACTGAAACACTGGTACTTGTCCATGAGTACTCACATTAAAATAGTGGTGAATGCTCAATGCTGGGTCCTCATCCCCTCCATTCATAAGCATGACCCTCTGTAGTGTATGAAAACCGAAATCAGAGCGGAATCTTCAGATTGGAGATGAGAAAGAGGTCCGTGTTTAATAGCACTGGAAATAAGAACTGAACTTAAACTCACCGTTCCTTTATTTATGGATGCAGTTATTTCTCTCCGGTATGTCCCAAAGGGTTACTTTCTGCTGTGAATTGGAACTTCTAAGCCATTTTTATTTACAGAGTGTTTTACAGTCATTGGTATTGATGACTTATAATTCCCTCTGGAGTTAGGTGTTAGGACGAGGCTTTGACATGACTCCACTCTCAGGAAGCTGCCATGGGAGGGTGGATAAACCTGCTGGCCCCTCTCCCATGGCAGCCCTGGGGTCCTGGGGTTTTGCTTTGCTATGGCTTGTCAGATTAGAATGATCTTCTTTTCAATGCTCTCATAGTAGTAGAAAAAAATGTGACTTAGAAAAAAGGTGACAATGGATCCATTTAGCAAGTCTTTTCTTCCCTCTGCTCCTCAATTTAAACGAGTAGTTCTCACCACCAGCATACTTTTGGGGGGGAGGGTTGTTTGTTTTAAAGAAATAAGACAAAATGATGCCTGCTTATTGTTAAACTCTTAGTGCCACTCATGACAAGCATAAGGATAGTAACACTTCTGCCAGCAGGGTGCTTGTCTGTTTTACTAGTTCAGAAGGAATTGATTGATGTAAAAGACCAAGGTCTCCGTAAAGATAATTTAGCCATTTCCATACAGTTTATGCTTGTGTTAGTTGTATCCTGCAGGGGAGTCCCAGGGGGTGACTTCATTGACCTCCCCTCTAAAAGGGAACACATCCAGAATCCTCCAGGAACCATCCTCTAACAAGACTAATGACGCCTTCCACGCCAATTATCATTCACACACAGCAAAGGGGCCGTTAGAAATGCACTACCACATTCCTCCCTTGATGTTTCCCATGATCTATTAAGGTGTTATGTGGCAGATAAATTAATCATTAGAAACTTACTGCTAAGTCTTTACAAATAATAACCAGGTGTACTTTGATTATCTTTGATCTCAATATATATTTTTGCATCACTAAGTAGATGATATATAACAGTTTGTCTTATTAACAACTAATCTGAAAAAGCCAAGGAAAGGAGGCTGTTTGCCCCCAGCTTTTTTTTTTAATTAGAAGAACTAAAAAGTTTTCCATTCTGAAATAGCACATGACAGCCCAGATCACTTGTTTCTTGGTCTGGTTTTGCTGAAATGTGAATATGACGCATACTTTGTTTATAGTAATTCCAGCTCTTTGCTGTGTTTCCCATCTGATTTGTTTCTCCTAGTATTGCTATATCTAGTTCTGACCAAGGGACTTGAATCCACTTTCTGTGTGCCTCAGGCAACCACAATCACTGAATTCCACTTCATGTCATCCATTGGGACTGAGGTAGGGTCTGTTCATAATGTACATTTTCTCACATGAAAAACTTCTAAGACTAATATTTTTATATTTCCAAAAAAATGCAATGTAATTATATATGACTCACAAAAATATAATTCAACTCAAGACAAGATTAGTATAATAATGATTACTCATTTCCTGTAAAAACATTAATTGCACACTTTTTTTTTCTTTGTCAGTCTTAGGGCTTGAACTCTTGGCCCTGGGCACTATCCCTGAGCTCTTCAGTTTAAGGCAAGCTCTCTACCACTTGAGCCACAGTGCTACTTCCTATTTTCTAGTGGTTAATCAGGGATAAGAGTCTCACAGACGTTCCTGCCTGGGCTGGCTTTGAACAATAATCCTCAGATCTCGGCATCCTGAGTAGCTAGGATTACAGGAGTTAGCCACTGGTGCTCAGCTAGCATTCTCTAATATACATGTTTTTATACAAGTTTCTAGGGAAACTTGGGTTAATAGGAATTATTACTGACAAATTTAGGAACAGCACTAAGAATGTGATAGAGTATTAATATGAGCAGAAGAAAATGTCTTTCAGTAGACAGTAAACATGGGATGAGACGAAGGAAAGAAGGCAGGAAGGAAAGAAGGCAGGAGGGCAGGAAGTCAGGAAGACAGGAAGGCAGGAAGGCAGGAAGGCAGGAAGGAAAGAAGGAAAGAAGGAAGGAAAGGAATAAATTTGGTTAAAATCTTTCTACTGGTCACAGATTGTTTCAATGCACTACTTTTTTCTTTTTCTTCTTCTTTTTTTAAAATAACCAGGCTAACGTGGCTTATGCCTGTAATTCTGCTTACACAGAACAATGAGTATTAGGGCTTGAAGCCAGCCCAGGTAGACAAACCCGAGATAAACTTAATTCCAATTAGCCACCAAAAAGCCATTAGTGGAGATGTGGTTCAACTGGTAAGGCACTAATCTTTACCACAAAATCTCAGGGGCAATATCCCAGACCTGAGTTCAAGCCCTAGGACAGACACAAAAACAGACAAGCAAATAAATAAAAGCCAGCTTCAAGAGTTAGCAATTTTACTTTTACATTTAATATTGTTAACTTAAAACTAATTTCTTTGGAGATGTGTAATTTTTAAAACTTTGATTGCCAAGGTGATGTACAGAGGAGTTACAGTTACATAAGTAAGGCAGTGATTACATTTCTTGTCTAACTTGTTACTCCTTCCCTCATTTTTCTCCCTTTTTCTTCTCCCCAGACCCCCCAAGTTATACCTATTCTGTTGCATAGGTTCCTTCTTTGTCCTTTGTCTCACCATGTTGTTGTTCCCGGCTCTTCACTAGTTCAGATAAATGTATATACTATACCCAGGGTACCAAAATCGAACTCGGTAACAACAGGGGATAAACCATAGGAGGGGGAAGCACAAAAGAAATCACATAGTACATTGAGAACAACAACAACAAAGAAAAACCTTTTGTGTCCATGTCTTGGAGTTCATTTAGTTTATCATCATGTACATAATTATTGAGCTCTTTTGCTCAGCTGCTAAGATTATCCTAGATATATACTAATTATTACAAATTTACCTTGATAGTTTATTCAATCTTTTAAGACTGCTTTATGGGTAGAATAAAAACTTGGGCATTGTATGGGAAGGGATGGGAAGGGGAAACAAAGAGGAGGCAACATTGTTTGATAAGAAATGTACTCATTTTGCCCATGTAATTGTAACTCCTCTGTACAGTATTCTAACAATAAAAAAAATTTTTATAAAAAACTTGGGCATTACTTAGACGGAGGAATTAAGAATATTTTTTCTGGTTTGTTAAATATATTCTATATGAAAAAATGCCTTATTTCTTCTGAATGCTGTACAGCTAGTGATAATATGTATTTTTTAACTTAAATAGTTTGTACTGGAAAATATTAATTGGAAACAAAGATAACTATACCTGCATGAAGTAGCAATTACAACTCAGAGTAATCTCCTCAGAACATTGAGAGAGCCAAGTTTTTTTTCTTTGTAAGAAGGTGATTGTTGATGAGAGCAACAGCTGTTATTGACTATAATAACAGTTCATATTTACCAAAAACAAAATTTAGTTGTTTACATTATCTGAACTAAGAAATGTTTGGAACCCCTCTTGTGTCAAATGATAATTTTCTCTGTTTAAATTCTGCAGTACTTAGAAGATTATTGTCCAATATTCAATTTAAGAGGTTATAAAAATTTCAGTACTTTATAACAGGTGGTTTAACAGGTAGGCTCGATTTTAGATGGAGGAAGCTTTTATTATCATGTCATAATCTAGAAGGGATTATTTTTTCTCTGTTTACAGCCAAGAAAATGAAGGTAAAGGTAGATGAAGTAAATTGCCCAATAATAAATGGCTACTCAGAGGCTGAGCAATATTGGAGGAGGCAATGTTTTGTCTCTTCTGAATGAATTATAAGACCTCAAAGATGTGAGATTTTTCTCTTTCATTTCTTGTTAAGACTGATACATCTTGAGAAGGCTAATGACACTATGCCATTTTACAATGATCACACTGAGGTCCAAAGAAGTTAAGTGATTTTGAAAGGTTACACAGCAAATCAGTCGTAAATAGGCAAAGGTCTTGAACTATACCATCCTATCGAACTGGACTAGCCCGCAACGTATATTGGACCATAATAGTTCCAGGAGTAAATGAATCCCCCTATAAGAGTAAAGGAAAATGGTTAAATAAAATAATGGTCCCCCAACTAAAAGCAAAACACATTTGGGACTAAGAGTATGGGTCAGGATCACCCTACACATAGTTATGGGTACCGAATCTTTTCTTGGATGTAACTTTTACCTCCAACCAATATTTCTTCATCTGCACTATTCAGTAACAATGTTCACAAAGTTTCCTCCATCTAAAATCGAGCCTACCTGTTAAACCACCTGTTTTAAAGTACTGAAATTTTTATAACCTCTTTGAATATTGGAAAATAATCTTCTAAGTACTGCAGAATTTAAACAGAGAAAATTATCATTTGACACAAGAGGGGTTTCCAAACATTTCTTAGTTCAGATAATGTAAACAACTAAATTTTGTTCCTATCTAAGAATGTGCTTTACTCTGACATTTACATTATGAATTACATATTTACTTAAAGTGTATCTGCCTTTGACATGCTTAGTGGTCAGATTTTAAAAAGTAAAATCAGGCAGGGCATTGGAGGCTCACACCTATAATTCCAGCTATTCAAGGGAATGAGAGATGGGGTTCATAGTTTAAAGTTAGCCTGGGCAGGAAAGTCTATGAAACTCTTATCTCCAATTAACTACTAATAAATTTGGAAGTAGACCTGTGGGTCAAGTGGTAGAGCAAGTTCAAGTGCCAGGACCGGAACAAAAATAAAGAAAGAAAGAAATAAAAATACAATCAGTTCTACTGTAAGCTGCTATCTACTGTTCCATGAAACTTAGTTGTTCTATATTTTATCTATTTCCTGCTGTTGTCATCAACTGCTGCATGAGATTTGGTTGTTCCATAGTTTATTTGACTCCTCTGTAGAATGGATGCTTACTTGCTTTCTGGAAGAGTTAGAGGAGGGTGGCATTGTCCTAGCAAGTGTGGATCACCTTGACACCTGTGACCTCCTCTGAGGAATGGCGAAGTGTCCCTTCAGCCCACAGATGTTGGTATGTGTAATAATAGTGCCACCGTCCCAGAGATCATCTTATTTGCTCAGGCTGTACTGGAGACGGAACTGGATCTTTTCCATTTAGGAGGCCACAGCAATACAGGGAAAGTAGCCAAATATTCTGGAACTAGGCTCTGAGGCCTAATGAAACCATCATTCCTTTCCTAATATAATGATGAATGAAGCTACTATTATACTTTAAGCGTGTCATTGTGGTCCATATCCAAACTGTTGCACTGTAATCCAGTTGCATTAGTTGGATTAGATTTAAGGTCTGTAGGCTTTATCTAATTTAGGGCATAGTTTACTGACCGCAGAACTGAATTATATTACAAGGAAACATTTATTGGAAGGTCCTCTGCAGAGTCTCATAAAGGGCATTTATAATGATTTTAAATGTATAAATTCTAGCAAGTTATTTTAGTCAAGTAAAAGAAATTGTGATGAACACCCTTAGTCTGTAGATTGAATAGGAGTGAGGAGACTTTGAAATATCAATACTGTCCAAAAGGCATGTAACTAAGGTTGGACAAAGGAAAGAACTATATGGAAAGGCTTGTTTTTCAGCATAGCTGTTTTCAATTGCTAGCTGATCTTCTATAGCATATGAAGGGCGCTTAGTGACCCCTAGCTGAGAAATCTATATAGCTCTCTGCCTTTCCTCCACTGAACACACAGATGATGTTGTGGGTACCTCTGACCTCAGTGCTTCTTCATGTGGTATAAGTGCATGACTGATGTTGTCCAGGTCTTCCTTTTTTTGTTTGTTTGCTTGTTTCGGACCTGGGACTTGAACTCAGGGCCTGGGTACTGTCCCTGAACTTTTTTTCCCAAAGCTAGCACTCTGCCACTTGAGGTACAAATCTACTTCCAGCTCTTTTGTGGTTCCTTGGAGATAAAAGTCTCACAGACTTTCCTGTCTGTGATGGCTTCAAATTAAGATCCTGAGCTCAGATCTCAGCTTTTTGAGTATCTAAGATTACAGGTATGAGCCACCAGAGCCCGGCTGCCCAGATCTTTCTTTGTGGTGATTTAGTAATCAAGCTTCTCACCAATCTCTCTCTCTCTCTCTCTCTCTCTCTCTCTCTCTCTCTCTCTCTCTCTCTCTCTCTCTCTCTCTCTCTCTCTCTGTCTCTCTCTCTCTCTCTCTCTCTCCCATCTCTGTCTCACTCTGTCCCCTCCTTCTCTCTTTCTCTCCAATCTTTCCCTCCTCCTTCCCTCCCTCTTTCTTTCTTTCTCTCTCCTCCTTTTTCTGTACTTACAGCCAAAAAATAATAATGTCCAAAGTGGTCCAAAGTCTCTCTCATGATGGTCAGAGTGGTCCTGAATCTTCCTGGACACTGGACCTGGTGTTGAGGCATCCCTCAAAATCTAATGCTTTGTGAGTCAGGGTGTGGGACAGCAGCCAGTATGTACCTGCAGCTTTTCATGCCAACGGCTTTCCTCTAGGCCATAGTTTCTACTAACTTTTAGAAATTAAATGTAAAGGTTTCCTTTTAAATCTCATAATGACCTAAGATGCATATATTTGCATGAGAAAAGGTGACTGGTAAACTTTTTTTTTTCTTTCTTTTTTTCTTTCTTTTTTTTTTTTGCTTATGTGGTGCTGAGGAATCGAACCCAGGGCCTCATGCATGCAAGGCAAGCGCTCTACCACTGAGCCACCTTCCCAGCCCCTAAACTTTTTTAAATAAGTTTTTTTATTGTGAAAATACTGTACAGAGGAGTTACAATCACACAAGCAAGGTAATGAGTACATTTCTTATCAAGCATTGTAGCCTCCTCCTTTGTTTTTCCCCTACCATCCCTTCTCGCCCATCTCCACAACTACATTCCTCTCGCCCCCCCAACACCCCCAAGCCTAAATTGTAAAGTTTTCGACATAGCGTCTAGTACATCTCATTGTTGCAATGGGTCAACTTGTATCCCTATTTAAACAATTTGTTTTTTCCCTTCCACTCCCCAAATTATATCAATATCAAATACAGTGAAAACAGGGGTTATACCGTGGGGGAGGGACATACAAAGCAACAAAAAAAATCACAAGGTACCTTATAAATATGTTAGAAACAATAGCAAGAAAGAAAAAAACCACTTGTGTCCTTAAACTTTAACAAAAAAAATGTTGATGGTTTTACATTCTGGATCCATATCTCTGATTTAGTTTCAGAAGTTTATGTCTTAAGGTATCATTACGCTGTAATACAAATTAAGACCTGAATGCATGGCTTTTCAAGTAAGTCATCACTCTAGCTCATTTTGAAAAGCTAAAGTTTGATGAGTAAGAAGAATCAAGTCAGCTTGGATGTGAAGTTACACATATGTTGCACCATTTTATGTAAAGCTATTTTAACATTGAATTACATAAAAGATTCCTTTGTCCATGAATATATATCTATATTTAAGCATACAAACAGAAGTGATGAAGATATTATTTCCAATTTAAAAAATTAACTGAGTCATAGTGCTTAAGGGAATTCAAAGTGTTGTTTTCTAAAATGTGTCACCTGGGTGACTGCTATTAGTCTATTTGATTTCAGATGCCTGTGACATATTGTAGACTATTTTATTAAAGTGAATTTCTAGCGCGCGCACACACACACACACACACACAGAGGAAAAGCTGAAGTTCAGAAGTTCTATGTCTTTAGAAATTCTGTAGAAACTTTGAATATGGCACACCAATGATCTCTGAACTTCATCCCAAGCTGAGATGAAGTCTTCCATACAGACCTTAGTATATTCTGTTTACTATTCACATGTGCACTTTACCAAGTGGCAACATTTGTGTCTTTTTAGATGTTAGTAACTGTTTAAAGGAGTAGAATTTTAAAAGGTGCTAGAGGCAAATGAGTTGGGAAAATTTGAATTTATTATTCTACCCTTAACATTTTCTATTAAGAATGTTAAAAGAAAAACAGTAATTTCTCCTAGTCTTTATTTGAGCAGTGCTGGGAAATTGAACTCCAGATCTTATGCTTGCTAGGCAAGCATTCTACCACTTGAGCCATGTCCCTCTGTACTTTTTTGCTTTTACTTTTTTCTTAAAGATAGGGTCTCTTGCTTTTGCCCAACCATCCTCTTACTACAAACCTCTCAAGTAGCTGGGAATATGATGTGAACCACCATGAGGTCTTGTTTTTGAAATAGAGACTCATTAAATATTACCTGACCGAACATCTAACTGTAATTCTCCTATCTCTGCATCCCTTGGCTGCAATTGGAGACATGTGTCATCATGCCTTGCTCTGCTTAGTCTTTTTGAAAAAGTGTTTTATCTTAAGAAAATTATATATGAACATGGAAATGGCGCTGTAGCTCAAGTAGTAGAGTGCTCACCTTGAGCTGATTAGCTGAGGGACAGCACTCAGGCCCAGAGTTCAAGCCCCATGACCGTGGGGGGAAAAAAAAGAAAATTATATATGAACAATATCTCTAACATATTTATTAGTTTGTAATGTGTTTTTACCCTCTAATAGTCAGAGACTGAGTCTATTGTTATTTATTCCAATGCCTTTAAATATCCATAAACAATTAACTTTAACTTTTGCTTTTTTGGTTTTGAGGTTTCTCTTCCTTCCTTCTTTCTTTCTTTCCTTCCTTCCTTCCTTCCTTCCTTCTTTTCCTTTTCTTTCTTCCTTTTCTTTCTTTCTTCCTCCTTCTTTCTTTTTTTCCTTCCTTCTTCCTATCTACTTTTCTTTCTTCTTTCTTTATCCTTTTTCTCTCTTTGTTTTTTTCTTTCTTTCTCCCTCTCTCTTTCTATATTCCTTCCTTCTTTCTTCACTTTTCTTTTTCTTTTTTTCCTTTGTCTATTGACTTCTGATAAGACAACTATTCACAAAAGGGCTCAGGCAATGCCACAAACAGCAAGTAGTATAGGCTGGAACTCAGACACAGTGAACTCTCAGGTAACAGAGACTAAATCCCTTGGTATCACAGCCACACACATCAAGGGTGTATTCAAGCTAGGGATAGCTCTGTGGCACCATAGCCTAGCTGATACTTTCTCTCCCTGGGGGCTTTGGAAGGGAACTATGACAAAGGGCTTTTGTATATAGAGTTAACACAGGACAGACTGCAGCAAGCAACCCTATAGGACTCTTCTACTTCACCTCGCTTGCCATCCCTCACCTTCTAGCTAGAATGATTTCATACATTTGATTAGATCAACGTTCAGTTGTTTTATTTTTTACTGTGAGCATTTGAAAAACTTTCTTAGTTAAATCATATAATAACCTAGGATTAGTTTTCTCCTATGCAGCTTTTAATTGTATGTCTTTAAATAAATTATGTTTGCAAGTTCTTTATGTACATAACTGGTTCACCTCCATACTCTCTCTCAGTTGTACAGACTTCCATATGTTCAAACTCATTAAATATCACTGGCTTCTCCTCCTCCTCCTCTCCTTCCTCTACTCTTTCTCCTTCTCCTTCTTCTCCTCTTTCTTCTTCCTAGTCTTTTTGTTGTTGATGCTAGGTTTACTCATGATGTTAAGTATTTGAGCTCCACTTTATAGTCTGCTTTATCTCTGCCTTCTCTACTCAGCCTTAACATTTGGCTTTAACATCTTTTCCACAACTCTGGTCCTGCTTCAATCCTAATGGCTAGCCATAAATGCCTGATACATACTTGTCCCTTAGTTTCTTACCAGTTGAGTGGTCACTGTTGGTACCTTCCCAGAAACCTTACCACAAATGATGGTGGGTGACACACAATGGAAGAGGTTGGTCTCCATTGTACATGGACTATCTCTGTGGTACAATTTCTGCTCCAGAAAGTGTATTGGGATCAGACAGCCAATTCAACATATTTTCTTGCTTCCCGTTTTCTACCCAGTTTCCCTCCCTCTTGAGAGGGTTCCCCCAAGATACAAGAACATGAATTTTACTTGTGGAATTTTGGGAAACCTAAATCAGTTCACCCACCCATTGTGGTTAAGAGCTTGTTCATAGCTGTCTTGAGTTGGCTTTCTCATTTTCTGAAGCTATGTGGGCTTTTTTCCTTATTGTATTTTCTTGCATAATGTTCATTTGTCACTTTCTAAGAAAGGTTACATAGGAGATAAAGATTCAGGTCTCAAATGACTTAAAATAGTCTTATTTTACTTTTACATACAATCAACAGTTTATCTTGGTGCAGAATTTTATACTGGAAAGAATTTTTTATTAGAACTTTAGAGACGTGACTATTACTTCTGACTTCCAGCTCTATTTATTGTTTAGCAGCCTGACAATTTCTGATTTCTTATTCTTCTTTTTCCCCTTCAATAAGTGTTCTTAGTACCTTTTCACTAATGTGCTGCAGCTTCTCACAGATACAGATTACTGGCTGGTTTGATTTATTGTGCTGAACATACAAGAGATGCTTTTATTCTAGAAATGTATGTACTTCTATTCTGGGAAATTAGGCTATTTCATGCTCTCAATTTTGTCTGTTCTCTTTCTGTTGTCCCTAGGATTTAGATGTTGGAATTCTCAGACTAAAAATCTTTTACTCTTATTTATTATCTCTTAGTGAAGGGAAAAAAGAAGAGTCAGTGAGACTCTTTTCTCCAATTAACTACCTGTTTCTGAATTATTCAAAGAATAATTTAGCTAAAATATAATAATGTTTGGATTTTTTAAATAATTCAGAAACTTTTCATAGTTCTTTTTCTCCAAATTGCTTTTTTTTTTTTTTTTGGTCATGGGGCTTGAACTTGGCCTGGACACTGTCCCTCAGCTCTTCAGCCCAAGGCTAGCACTCTACCACTTGAGCCACAGCACCACTTCCGGTTTTCCAATGGTTAATTGGAGATAAGAGTCTCACTGACTTTCCTGTGTAGGCTGGCTTTGAACCACAATCCTCAGATCTGAGCCTCCTGAGTAGCTAGGATTACAGGCATGAGACACCACTAGAGCCTGGCCAAATTGCATTTTTTTAAAAAATCAGTATTGACTTTGTTTTTGGTTGCAGTATATGGGTTCTGGTGAATCTTGATTGACTTCTAAACTTTAAGAGGAGACATGAAAAATCTATTTCATAGCTCCATGTAGGCTTTATTTGAGAAAACTCTGACATTTTGGTATTGGTTAAAATATATGTTCAGCTGTATATAACAGAGATTTGAAAGACTAGCATAAAAAAGGTGATGTTTATTTCTCTTGTAAGCCTGAGCTAGAATCGTTACTCAGACACTTTCTAACTTTATGTCTTGCATGGTCTAACTCACTATGTCTACATTCTAGTTGATAAGAAGAGCAACAAGACAGATATCTGATACAACAAGTGCTGATGTCCTACTGGCTAAAAATATTGGCCATGTACTCAACAGCATTTTATTATTGTGGAAGAAGGGGAAAATGGATTCTACATTTCAGTACCTTTATAGCATTTACCACAGGCTAGTCAAATCCCTTAGTCAAATTCTCCAAAATCTTAACTGGAAAGCGACAAGCTTAGTTTTCCAAGTTTACTAATATATTCTAGTCATGATATGTTTTAAATATTGACCCTCTTATGTTGCTATCATGTGCTTCTTTGCACTGAATCTAGAGAGATGTAACCCTTAGCCCAACTTTTTTAAGCAAAGAAGTAATGGCAGAACAGCAATGTTTCACAGAGCTATCAGGTGCTAGAATTTGCTTCCCAAACTATTGTGTGCAACTATATTCTCCCTCCTTTACCACCAGGAAGTACTAATTGGGTATTAGATGCTTCCACCACATCCAAGAATTGTACTCTCCATCTCAACTAATTAGTAAGCTGATTGCATAAACTTTCACTATAAGTATTTTAATAAAAGCACATATGTGAAATGGTGAAAAGCTCAGAGCAGAAAGACAGTGAAAATAAGTTTGGGCTTTGATTAAAAAAACCAAATTGAAGCTGGGCAGTAGTGGCTCATGCCTGTAATCATGGCTGCTCAGGAGGCTCAGATCTGAGAAGCCAACCCAGGCAAGAAAGTCCATGAGACTCTAATCTCCACAAGTGGAGCTGTAGTTCAAATGATAGAGAGCTAGCCTTGAGCAGATAGGTCCTGAGTTCAAGCCCCAGAACTGGCACACACATAACTGAGCATAAGTTCTAGAGACTTACTCCTACCCTCTGTCAGTTTCTTCACCTGTAAAATGTCTATCTCAGTAATTAGTGTTAAATAAGGTTAAATGGATAAACAATTGCAACTAAACATAGTAGGCACTAAATAAATATATATGTTTTCTCCAAGCTCTTAACATTCATATTTAATTGTTTGTATAATTTTATTTTCTATCAAGTATAAAATATGATTGAGTCACTACTTTGAATGATCAGGGCTTTGAGTGAGTGAGAAAAATCCCTATAAATTACTTGTTCAAGTTAATCCCAGAAACTTTAAAAGAGAAAATGCTGAGTCTTAAGAATAATTATAATATCTGACACATCTATTTGGAGACATTTTGAGAATGGAAGATACAGTGAGGCTAAAAGTTGTTTTACGGTAATTCAGTTTTTGGTAAGCTTGCAAAAGCATAGTTGAGGAGTATTTGAGATCCGATCTAGCTAAGAGTCCAGATGTGCAGATGGCAGCTGGCTAACATTATCTTCGCATGTCCAAGCTAGCTTAATACCAAGCTGAGAGAAAACCAATGAGAAGTGTGCTGCTCTTCATGGTTATCTTAATCATCCTTTCTTTCCAGCCACCGCTTTCTATCTGCTATGATCATCACCGGAGCCATAGCAGGCCCGCAGCACATTTGTGTGCTACTGTTTTCTACTTTGGATGTCAAAGCCAACCTTTCATGCAGCATTCTGCCATGTCTCTGGAAGACATAGTGAGGACTGTGTGAACCTCACCTGAGAAAACATTTCAACTGAAAATGTTTACTTTATGAAAAGTTGGATGAGCAAAACCAGCGGGAGATTACAAGAACTAAATTCTACAAATTCTAAATCCAGTACCATGGGAAAATAATTGTATATTTTGTACTTCTTCTTAATTTGTTCCCATGCCTTTTTGTACACGGATATGGGTATACACATACATATATGAATACACCCATACACCCATGGAATTTATATGTTTATATATAATTTACATATATACACAAAACATGTAAAAATGTATAAATAATCACAGTGTGGATTATTCATTTAGCCATGAGTAAAGTGAAATTTTGCCATTTTCAGGGGAAAGGATTGAATTTAGAGATCCTGATGTTAAGTGAGATAAACCAATTTCAAAAGGCCAAATATCACATGCATCCACTCACTTGTGGAGCCTAGACCTAAAATGCTGATAACAATGATGATAATAATGATGATAAGGATGATGATTATGATAAAAAAAATTATGATAATGGGGGATGAATTTAAAAGTGGGACAATTTGGAGGGGACAGTCAAGGGAGGAGAAAGAACAGGATACTGAGGAGTAAAGGATGGAAGTATGTTACAGAGAGAAAGAGAGAGAGAGAGAAAGAGAGAGAAGGATACCATAATTGAACCAACCAAACATTGGAAAAGTGAGGAGAAGGGGAATAAAGATTTAAAAGAAGTGGTGAACTTATTCAGAGTAGACTGTATGCATGTACAAAATTATCACCTAGAAGCCTCTTGTGTTTTAAAGTATGTCAATTCAAACAATTCAATTAAACAAAAATAAAACTAGAAATATCATATGATTCAACTGAATAAATAACCTTTTAACCAAAGAAAATGAGGTCAGTATGTTGAAAAGATATCTAAACTCCAATGTTTATTGCAGAACCATTCACAATAGTCAAGACTAACACACTAGCTGGTTGTTCACACTCATATCCCAGTAATGCAGGATGCTGAGATTCAAAGATTATGGCTGGACACTCTAGAAAACAGTACAGAGGTTCCTCAAAAGACTACACATGGAGCTCTCCTATGACCCAGCAATCCCACTTTTGAGCATCTGCCCAAACAATCACAGACAAGGCCATACTAAAGCTACCAGCACAACTATGCTTATTGCAGCATTAGTCACCATAGCTAATATATGGAACCAACTCAGATGCCCCTCAGTAGATGAATGGATCAAGAAAATGTGGTATATATACACAATGGAATTCTATGCCTCCATCAGAAAGAATGACATTGCCCCATTTGTTAGGAAATGGAAAGACTTGGAAAAATTATATTAAGTGAAGTAATCCAGGCCCAAAGAAACAGGTCCCATGGTTTCCCTGATTTGCAATAACTAGTATAATAACTAGTTATTTGCAATAACTAGTCTAGGACAAGCAGAAAAGGTCAAAAGCTATGTACATATGAACATATAAAATGATGTGAAACAAAATGAACCGCAAGATAGGGACAGAAGAGGTCTTATCTTTCTTGCTGTTGTTTTTAATGTACTTATAATGTAATATGTAACTTTTTTGTTTCTTTTCTATGTTCTTCCCCCATGGTATAACCCCTGTCATCACTGTATTTGATTCTGGTGCCCTGCATCTTGTATATACATTTTTCTGATTTGGGGAGGGGAAAGGAAATAACAAAATGCTGAAATAAGGATACAGGTTGACCCAGTAGCAATGAGATGTACAAGACACTGTATTGAAAATGAATTTTACAACTTTGGTGGGGGGAAGTAGGAGGTGGGGAGGTGGGGAGAGAAGGGATGGTGAGGGAGAAACAAAGGGGAGGTAACGATGCTCAATAGAAAATGTACTCATTACCTTACTCATGTAACTGTAACCCCTCTGTACAGTCTCTTTACAATAAAAATATATATTTAATTTAAAAAGATTATGGTTGGAATCCATCCTAGGCAAAAAGTCCATTTAAAAAATAACTAGAGTAAAATCAGATGGAGGTGTGTCTCAAATGATAGCATGTTACCTGAGTGAGCAAGCAAGCCTAGCAAACTTGAGGATCTAAAAATTCCAGCAAGGAAAACTAAATAAAGAGATGAGGAATGTATCTAAGTAACTACAAACAAATGATTAAATAAAAAATTATATATTATATACTCTACACTATATATGCACTGTAGAATATTATTCAGACATGAAAAATAATTTTAAAAAATACTGTGATTACAGCTATCTAGATGCCTGAAAGGTAATCATGCTAAATGAAATTAACCAAGGACCAAAAGACCAGTACTGCATGATCTCACTCTGACATGGAAGCTAAAACGACTGGTCTCATAGAAGTGGAGAGCAGGACAATGGTTACAGATGCTGGGAAGGGAAAAGGCAAGGGAAAATAGGGAAAAGTTAGTTAATGGGTGAAAATTTAAATAGAGTGAACAAAAATTTAAGTCCACAGTACCTAGAAGAGATGATTTTTTTTTTTTGGTTCCTGTCGTGGGGCTGAACTCTGGGCCTAGGCACTGTCCCTCAGCTCTTCAGCTCAGGGCTAGCGCTCTACCACTTGAGCCACAGTGCCACTTCCGGCTTTTTTCTTTTTGCTTATGTGGTGCTAAGAAATCGAACCCGGGGCCTCAGGCATGCAAGGCAAGCGCTCTACCACTGAGACACCTTCCCAGTCCCTAGAAGAGATGATTTTTAATTTTCTTTCCACAGAGAAATTATGTTTAACGTAATGCAAATGATAAGTACGTGAAATGTACTCAGGATGAAGAGTATAAATATTAGACCTATATCCAAGAATCATACTGAATCCCATAAATATGTACAAAAGTATGTATCAGTTAAAAATGATATAAGAAAAAATCACTTTGGGTAGCTAAGGATAAAATAAGGTAAGGGTTATACATTGTCTCACTAATCTTTTCACAAGGGAAATACAGACTTGAACATTAAAATCTTACTAAAGGAACACCAATTACTGATGGTGTATCTTTTGAAGAAATAAGAGAAATTAAAGTGTAAACCAAATAAAATTTTAAAGTCACAATAAAACCATGTTTGCTTGAAATGTATGCACAAACTTGATCGATTGCAATAGTTATTTAGCAAAGATTAAAATCCAAAAGAAAATCTGGAAATTGTTTGTTGTGTGGATTTACTGCACACAGATGCACTCAAAACCAGATGACAGATGTTTGGCAGATGTTCATTACCCATATTAGAGGGAGAGTCTGTCATTGGAATTATTTATAACTTCTTCATGAATTCGGTCTAATATTTTTCTTTTGGATAAATAAAACTAAGCATTCGTGAACATAATTGTAAAATACAAGTTGATCTGCAATCACACTCTTAATATGTCAGATTATCAAAATTCTTCACACCTAAATGCAAAATCATAGTGATACTCATGAAAGTCCTGCTATATATGATTAACAGCTTGTCAAATGCCATATTTTAGGCTTCACTATAAGGGTTTAAACTCACTTCTTCACACCTTCTTTATAAATGAGATACTATTTTCACCCTCATCTTACATAGCTGAGAAAGGTTATTAACTTGCTTAATATCAAACAGCTAATAAATGGCATCAGAATTCAAGCACCAACCACCTTTCTGACTCCAGAGTCATTACTTGGGAAAACCATCACACCATCCATATACAAACAAAATCCAGTCTTTTACAGATGTTTGTGTCATGCAAAGTGAGAGAATTCTTATTTAAAAGAGATGAATCTAGCTAAGCTGTGGAAATAACATGTCATAATAACATTACATGTCCAAAGTGGATGAGCTGATTTCTGTTCTTCACACTTACTTCAAGACATTTTTTTCTGGGACTTGAACTCAAGACCTCAGGCTCACCCTTGGCTTTGTTTTAAACCATTTGAGCCATGCCTTTACTTCTAGCTTTATGTTCATTAACTGGAGATAAGATTTGCCTTCCTAGGCTGCTATCAAACCGTGTTTCTCAGATCTCAGCTTCCTGAGTAGCTATGATTCCAGATATGACCACCAGATGGCCGATCCCTGTATCTCCTTTTTCTCTGGCAGTAAAAATAAAAAATGTGGGAGAGGCACACCAGCCTTTTCAAAAAAATGCCAGAACACACAACTCTTGTATTTCCTTTCCATTCACATTTTACAGGATGGAAATAGTTATTGGCCTCACTAACTGCAAAGCTGTTGGGAAATGTAAGCCAAGAATGAAAGAAGAATTAGAAAAGGCAATGAAAGCTAAAGAAGAACCTAACTTGTAAGGGAAGATTAAGTACTCTAAATGTCTATGTTTGTCCCAAAGTCTTGGGTTACAAATATGGAGGAGACACAGCGTGTACAAACTTCAAGAGAACACTAGGCCACCATATCAAGTAGTAGACACAGAGATGATGAGTAGGTAAAGAACAGGATGAATAATGGAGAGGTTGGCTGGATACTTGGCAGCCCCATCCAGGGGAATCAGTTTAATCCTCAGTGCCTATGTCCTGAAACACTGGGCAGCTGGCACACCTGAAGCTTCTTGGCTCTCAGAGATAAACTAAACCTGACACCATTGATAAAAGTGGTGTGAGGTCAGATCGCTAAGTTATTCATTTATACTGAAAGTGTGAAAAGGTGCAGCAGTCTTCCTATTTGGGAAGATAGACAATCTGTATATGTGTGGAAAATCGATGGGACATCTAAGTATACGTGGCAAGATTAAACCACTTGAGATAGATTATTTTAATTGCTATTGGCTCAAAGCTGAGAGTCTTGAGCTATGTTGTGCTAAGAGGGCAGATTCAAGGTGTGCAATTGGCATGGGCTGATTCATACCTGTTGCATTTGCTCTGCTATCACTTCATTGAACATGCACAGGAAAGGACTCAAGTTAAGGATTAGCAAAAGAACAAATACATATGGCTCCCCAGAACTTGCCCATACCCAGAAGAGGCACAGCAGGTGTTCCTGGCAGTGAAGGAGTGAATGAGTGTTCTACCAGGTTAGTGACAGATGCAGCGTTGGGCTCTCTGCCATCATATTGTGTGGGGCTGGGAAGGGGAGTGGCAGACAGGAAAGCATGTCATCAGGAATTAACATTTGTGCTCCAGGCTCATCATTCTTTTTGTAAATGGTGGTGAAATATAAATAACATAAACATTATCATTTTAACTATCAAGTTTATAGTTCAGCGGCATTCACACATTCACATTATAGTACATCCATTCCCACTGTCTCCCTCCAGAGCTTTAGTCAGGACCCCAAACAGTATCTAGTCTCTTGTTTTTAAAATTTAAATTATGTTAAAATTTATGTTTAGGTAGTTGCATAGAGGGGGCTTAATTCAGTTTATCAATCTATGAATACAATATACCTTAATGACTGCTACTCCTTTTATCATTTTCCTCATCTCTCCCAATCCCATCCATCTCTTCAAGTGACCTGGTTTCATTTTCACATATGCACATTGAGCATTATGACTTAATACATAAGTACATAAAATTATATAACTTTATAGGATACCATGTGATGTGTTGAGTATGCATACATTGCATAATATACCTTAAACTATGCTAAACATACTTATTTTCTTACATAGTTGCCATTTCCATCTAATGAAGGTATTCAAAGTCCTTTGTTCTAGTTTTGAAAAATATACAGCATATGCTATTTATAGACACTCTGTTATGTGATACCATGTGCAAGAATTTCTTATTCCTGTCTAACTTTAACTCAGTACCCATGAATCCACATTTCCCCATCCTTCCTTTCCTTATTCCCCTCGGTTTCTGAACTTAAAAAGGATCAACTTTTTAAAATATCCACATAGTAAAATTATGTAGAAACCATAATTTAAGGAAAGATATGATCAGATTCAAAGAAGAGACTGGACTCTGGAACATTGAGCTCAAAGCAGTAGCAATGTTAAGTTAGATCTACCTCAATCAGTACACAAGGAATCAGTCAATGGCCACTGGCCATTGGCACAAAAGTTAAGCGCCAGAGTTGAGGTCACTGGAGTCTTAGAGCTATCTTGTTTGCAGGAGAGGAGAGCAGCCACTCTGGTTGGGAAGGAGGCCTACATCGGAACACTGCTTGTGAAGACATGGTTGAGTTGCAATGTCATAAATAGTTTAGACTTGGGGCTGGGAAGGTGGCTCAGTGGTAGAGTGCTCGCCTGGTGTGAATGAGGCCCTGGATTCAATTCCTCAGCACCACATAAGCAGTAAAAGCCAAAAGTGGAGTTATGGCTCAAGTGGTAGAGCTGAAGAGCTGAGGGACAGTACCCAGGCCCAGAGTTCAGACACCATGACTGACAAAAAAAAAAAGACTAGACTTCCCTTACTGCTGAAATGTCATGGAATTGTCATGCAGCGGAATCCAAAAAAGTGCCACAACTGAGAAGGTCAAAGAAGATAACCAGAGTCACAATAAAGAATGCTCCAATGAACTTACATAGAAGGGAAGAATTTTTATAGCTCTTAATAGTCAACAGAGAAGAATCTGATAAATTAATTCAACTTCAGTTAGCATGACTGTCATAAACACATTCAGAAAACGAAAGACTTTTTAAAAGAAACACTTTATCCAGGTTACATTACTGCATCTTGTGTAGTATGCTGAAACAATGAACTTTGACAATAAAAAAGTTCAGTGGATGTCTCTGACCTCTTTTTTTTCATTTTTGCATAGCTCTGCCCTGAGCAGCATTTAGGCAGAACAAGGAATAAAGATTTCAGATTTTTAAAAATAGTTCTGAATTCCCTTCTGAGAACTACTTTTTAAATGTACTTGGCCATCTTCTCTGAATAAATACACTTACAAATATTGTTACCAGGTAGCAAGAGGTGATCCTGTCTAATGTTTGCAAAGATTTTACAGTTAGCAAATATGGTGTGAGATTTGCAAAGATATTGGCTTATGAATGTGTTTACCCAGGATAAGTGCAAAGGCTAAGCTTGCTCAGTGAACTTCATTAATGTCAACAGTCAATTTGAATAACATAGGGCCAAAATTTTGCTTTCTCTTATCAAAATTTCTGGGTCAAAATTAACAGGAAAATGTTTCTTCTCATGCTGCTCTTGGCTTTTAATGGAAGACGTATCAAATTTATAAAATGCTAACTATTTATTACTAGATAAGAGTAAATAAAATTGTATTTAAGAAGACATGCCGGCATCATACTCTCCACTAAAGAGACTCGAAGCATTTATTATCCATTTGCAGTAACTTTGGGGAAGCAGTCCAACCTCCTACCTAAATCTCCCATCACTTAGTTTTGGCATTTCCGTTTAGTGCACCCTACCAACAATATATTAATTAGAGAGTGACGTGGTGGTTCCAGGTCATGGCAGGACAGCATGCGAAACTCTAGGGCTTACCAAAAAATGTGCTGCTTCATCAAATAAAGCAAACAGAAAGACCAGGTACATGAGGAAAAAGGGTGTTGGACATATTGATTTCCACAATAATAGGTCTCTCTCTAGTGAAGTGCATTGTCAACATGGAACTACCAATGCTCTCTACAAAATCTGCTAAATTTCTAAAGAAAATGAAGTACTAAAGAAACAATTTTAATCTTACGGAACAGCTGACATGGAAAGTGTAGTGCTAAAGAATAGGAGAAAGTGCGTACATTGCGCACAAATGTTTACCATTTGTACACAATATCAAGAAACTTTTTACTTAGCATGGAATCACCTGCCCAGTCATATCAGTCATTTACTTGAGAAGAGTTGATTTTGCAATAGATCAAAATGTCATTCTTCCTATCTTCACTATTCTAGTAATGGTGATAGTTATTGTTCAAGTCAATATTCATCTACGACATTGATTTGAATCATTGAATTAATTTTTTTTTTTTGCTTATGTGGTGCTAAGGAATCGAACCCAGGGCCTCATGCATGCAAGGCAAGCACTCTACCACTGAGCCACCTTCCCAGCTGAATTAATTTATTGTAGTTCAAACCCTTGTAAATGCCAAGATGAAGTCACACCAACAGTCTCTGCATATTGTGATACTGATGAGTTTTAAATCTCTGCTAGAAATGAATCCCTATAGTGTATTTTAGCTTCTCATTCCTAGAGTTTTGGAGATTACAAGATACACAACTTCCTTGTCAGAATCAGTAATTCTGTCTGTATTCAGAACTGGGTAGAGCTGTAAATGCTTTTGCTTTTCCTGGCATGTGATACTGCTTTCAGAGAGAAACTTAAATGAGACCCAGATGTTTTGTTCTCTTGTCCTCCATATTCTACCTCCAGGTTTGCAGTCTCTGTGTTTCCTTGGTCAAACACCAATTTATAAATCAGCATCTGTTAGAATTCCTGAAAAAGAGTGTCTCCCCCAAGCATTATTGAGGTACATAGAGTTGATACTTTTTACTTGCTTATTATCTTCAAAGGCATGTTTGATAGTTTCAACATATCATTTTGAGTACAGTGCATCTTGATCAATGAAAGGAGAGAAAGGAAGTTTGCTTTACATACTTCATAACAAATAACTGATAACTTATGCATATGTGCATTGTATCCATAGACTGCTCTGTTGAATGGTAACTCTTCTGAATAACTAAAGACAGTCTTAAAAATTATACATACTCACATACAAACACATACATGCACACATATTAATTGTCTCCTAAGCTCCCTTCTTAAGCAGTATCCATTCTCTCTCTCCTCCCTTCCCCCTCCTCCTCAATCATTATAGTGAGATCTTTCTGCTCTCCTCTGGAAACTTCAGATTACTTGACAATCTGGAATGCAGGGCCATTCTTGTTTGCTCAGCTGCCATGCCAAACACAGTACCCTCAATCTTGCCGTAGTGAAAGGTAAAGGGCTCTTCAAGTGATAACCCACATGCTTCGTATAGCAATTTGATGACTCATTGGGATCTTGTTTGCTACAGTAAAAAAAAAAAAATTGCCCATATGTCTTGTTTTCCCCCCCAAATACAAGCTGTTCTCCCTGAAAGAAATTTCATAGCATACAAAAAAAAAAAGATTTCTCCATTTCTTTTCTTAAAACAGTCCCTTTCCTTCACTGAAAAATCCCAACAACCTACAACCACTCAGTGAGAAACAAGATAACCCATGAGCCCATCTATCAGAACCCTGGAGATTTCGGTCATGGAAACTCTAATTTCAGGAAACTCTAATGTCACCGTGCCCATGACCACATATATTTTGGTCAGTCTAGAAGACTTTTCTTTGGAAAGACATCTTCATTACAGAATGGCATTTGGTCACTCATCATTCATCACTCTTCCACTCCATTTGAAAGATTATATAGATTTTTTTAATACCAAAAGCTTCAGAAAACCTGTGCGTTTCATTAGCTTGTTTCAAGAGGATACAAACCATTCAAAGGAACAGATTCAGCCAGTGAAGAGTTTCCATTTAGAGGACATTTCTTTTCTTATAACTGATCACACCAAAGAAAATGTGGACTTGCGAATGTAGCTGTGAAATGTGTCATTGTAGGCTTACATGCCTGAAAACACACAAGAAGTGCTGATTTATAAATCTAAGAATTTTGGTGTGGTGAGTGGAATTGGTCCCCCTTGACATTCTAGCTGTGTGTTGTGATGTGTTAAGTTGGCAAGAGAAAGGACTCACCTGATCATGGTCCCAGACCTGACTGTAATGTCTCTAGCTGTGGAGCTCCACTGTGTTCTATACTCTGAGTTCTAATTTTCTCATCTGTAAAAAGGAATAACAATTCCTAGTTAGTTTTGGTAAACCTCTTTGTTCTAGTATCAACTGAAAAGTATCTACATGCCAGCCCTGTGTTCTTGGCACTAAACATATTAGTTTGATTTCTCTACAATTTGCAGTCCGATCCAGGGCCATATTCTTTTGCCCTTGTGAGATCTTTCTTTTACTTAAAAAAAATCTAACTTATTTTGTTTTATCAATATGTCAGTATAAATACCAACATAATCCAAGGTCACCCATTTTTATGCATTCATTATTATAATATTCATTTTTCTTTTGATTTTTTGCAAGGTCCTGAAACAATCTTGGGGACTGGAGAGGGTCCCTACTATGCCTAATAGACAAATCAGTCCTGGTTCTTTTACTCTTTCTGTGAGACTCTAACTTTTCCCTTGTAGAACTTTTTTCTGACATATTTAAGGAATATTCTCAATCCCCGCTATTTCCCTCTTCGTTGTGCACATTAATTTTCACTAATCTCTCTTCACAGACTCAATCCTCTTACCCTTTTATCATCTTGGTCTCACTATTTGGATGTCGTTGGATTCTAGCCAACGTATTGATGTTTCTTTGGGGTAAGTATAAAATTCTACATGATATCCCAGGCCACCTGATGGAGGCCATATTGAGTAAAGTGATTTATTTCTTCTTCAGACATCTGAAACTAGAGACTGTTTGCCCTTTTCTAAGTACATTGTGTTTTCTAATTTTTATTTGTTTTTAGCAGCTGTCAAGGCATGTTTAATTCTAGGGGAAACCTTTTATATATTACATGCTAGAAATCTAAAAATAGGTTGAAACTTAAAAACATAAGAACACATTTCTAGGCTTCACTACTTTCCAAAGGTCATTGTTACATTTGTCTCTTTTTTATTTTAGATTTGTAGTATTCCCAAGTCTATAATAAATCAAATGCTTAGCCATGGAGATTGAACACACAATCACCTGTCTCCAAAGTGCAGTCATTGAAAGAAAGCAGCAACCCAAGGGATCCAAATTTGAAGAGGGCTTACAACACAGAGGCATAAGAAATATGATCCAATTCACCTTTTTTTGCTTTTTGGGTAATTGCTTAGCCTAAAATGGCCACTTTACATTTATCTAAAAGACATTTATATTAGTTTTGTTTGATTTTGTTTAGTAGTTTGTATTTTAACTTTATTTCTGGTTTTTAAAGTCTAAGTATGTTAAAAAATAATCATAAATAGTCTAACCTTTCCTCGCCCCTCAGTTTTCCTAAGGAGCACTAGATTGAAGCTTTTAAAAATTAATATGACAACTTTTTATTTATAATCAGAAAGATTTAAGTGGCCTGGAAAATTTACGTTACCATAAAATATAGAACTGTAAGTTAACTTTTAAAATAAGTAAAGCGAATAAAACCAAGGAGAAAAATCAAGGAATGAATGGGAGTGTGTGTTGTGAATTCATACATTCTTTTTGGAAGAAAACCATGGCTTGATTTCTGGCTCCATTTCTGAATTCTAATTAATGCAGACAACATACACCTCATTTTTTTCATCTAAAACTGTTCTTTAAAAAATACCAGATGCATACCTAGGATAAATAGAAATAACACAAATTATTTTCTTTACATGGTTATAACTCCTTTAAAAAGAAGAAAAAGATTATATTATAAAAATTACCACCTGTGGAAGTGTCGCTGTGGTTCAGTGGTAGAGCACTCGCCTTGAGCTGAAGAGCTGAGGGACAGGGTCCAGTCCCAGAATTCAAGCCCCACGACACCTATATCTATCTATCTATCTATCTATCTATCTATCTATCTATCTATCTATCTATCTATCTATCTATCTACCTACCTACCTACCTATCTATCTATCTATCTATCTATCTATCTATCTATCTATCTATCTATCTATCTATCTATCTATCTATCTATCTATATAATTTGTGCTTCCACCATTCCCACCAGCCAGATTTAATTTCTCAGAAAAACAAGGAAAATTGTCAATGATGGACACCAGAAATTCCCATCTGTGTTTTAAGAAAATCATCAAGGCTATGAAGTTGTACACTGTTTAGGGAAAATTTGTCACACATTACATATTAAAAATAAAAAGTTGAAAACAGAAAAGTGTAAAGGACAGTAAACTAGAAAAAATGGCATCTTCAGAACTGGAGACATGGCTCAAATGATAGAGGGCCAATCTTGTGTAGAGAAGAATCTCGGGATGGTATGGGGAAACAAAGGAGGAGGCAACAATGCTTGATAAATGCACTCATTACCTTGCCCATGTAATTGTAACCCCTCTTTACAGTATTTTCACAAAAAAAAAACTAGTGAAAAAGAAAAGAATCTCAAGGCCCTGAGTTTGAGCCCCTGTATGGGCACACACATTGAAAAGCATTTTCATAATTGACAGGTATTTAATATTTTGTTTCTTTCTAGGTTTTTAAGAATAGATTGCTAAAAGTGGAACTCTTACATCAAAAAAAAAAATCTGTCTCCTCTTGGAAATTTTGAGGCATTTTGCCAGGGTACCTGCTAGTATGTAGTGCATATAAATTGCCATTTTGGTTGACCCTTGCTAATTCTGTGGCTTATTTTACACATTTATAGCATGAAGGCATAATTGCCTTATATTAATATGCTACTTCATTTTCCTCATTCACATCAAAATCCTAACAATAACCTTATTATCTTGAACAGTTGAGTAATTGTTCAAAAGTAGGTAAAGTACTTGGAACAATGCATGCACATTATTACTAGAAAAGTTGTTCCGTAAAATCATTTATTTCATTTTGAATTTAGTTCTTAAAGATTTTGAGTGTACTCTCTCTCTCTAATGTTTCTCTTCCTTGTTGTGAGTTATTTATTCACATTACCTAACTTTAAATTAATATTTTGATTATTCTTATTTGATGTGTTCTTTATATATTTAGTATACTAACCTTGTGTTTTACATGAATATTTTCCTCAATTTTTTGACTTTGAATTTTGGTTACATTTTAGGAGAGTATTTCACCTTTTTCATTAGGTAAAAATACTAATCTGTGTGTGACTGTGTGATGTGTATATTTTTTCTTTTAAATAGTCATTATTCCATTCCACAATTTCAGTTGTCCATGGTAATCCATGGTCCAACAATATGGAAGGTAAAATCCATATTTTGGAAAAGAGAGAAACTACATTTAAATAACTTATTTGTTATTTAAATAATAAATTATTTAAACTTAAATATTTAAATAGTTTAAATGTTGTTATAATTATTCTAGTTTATTACTATTTTTATCTTTCACTGTGCCCTAATTTACATATTAAAACTTACCACAATTATGTATGTATAGAGAAAATATTATATATGTAAGGTTCAGTGTTAGGTCATTAAGCATGTACCAATGGCAGGAGAAGATGGTGGCATGGTAGATAATAGACCCTTGTCTTTTAAAAAATATATCAAATTACCTGGGTCCAAACAATGTCCCTGAGATTTATTTTTACCTCCCTACTATTTGAGCCACCACTCCATTTGCAGCATTTTTGCCCATTCATTGGAGATAAGAGTCTCATGGACATTCCTTCTCCAGGCTGACTTCGAACCTTTATCCTCAGATCTTAGCCTCCTGAGTAGCTCGGATTACAGATGTGAGCCACCAGTGAGTGGCTTAAAATTTTTATTCTTGAGGACTGCTCAAAGCCCAGAATGAAGTTGCCAGCAGTGCTAATCCTTCTGAAGCTGCAGAGGCTATAAGTGGTGCCTGCTTTTCTCCCTGTCACCAGTACTCAACACACCAAGGCTTGCAAATGCACTACTCCAATTTCTGCCTTCATCATTTCATAGTCCTCTGGCACCTGTGTCTGTGTCTCTGTGCCCAAATTCCCTCTACTTCAAAGATCACTTAGGCACCATTTTAATTTAATATGACCTCATCTTAGTTTGATTTTATCAACAAAGACCAAATACAGTCACATTCACCAGTCCAAAGTTACAATAACTGTTGTAGGATGCTATTCAACCCAGTATAGGAAGTCATTTCATATTTCAATATTCACACACACACACACACACACACACACACACACACATATCTGCACACACTTAATTCTTCAATCTTTCGGATGGCTAACATTTTCTGATGTAATTATTGATAAACACTCATTTAGATTGGCTTATATTATGTTGAAATCATTTATTCAAATGATAAGAAATACCAATATACCCTTATAGTCAAAATTTACCAGATTCATACACAGAGAGAAACAGATGAAAAAAATTAAAGAGCAATTGGATGAGTGAGAATTTATCTAACAAACAGCAGGCTTGATTTCCATTCCTGCTGCCACATGAGCAAGCTTCACTCTTGGAAATCTTTTTTATTAATTTTTATTTTTTTATTGTGAAAATACTGTACAGAGGAGTTACAATTACATGGGCAAGATAATGAGTACATTTCTTTTTTAATTTTTATTTTTTATTGTGAACATATTGTACAGAGGGGTTACAATTACATGGGCAAGACAGTGAGTACATTTCTTATCAAGCATTGTAGCCGCCTCCTTTGTTTACCCTTCACATCCCTTCCCAGCCTCCCCCCCACCCCCCCAATCCTCCCCCCCCACCAAAGTTGTAAAGTTCGTTTTGACATGACAACTTGTACTTCTCATTGTTGCAACGGGTCCACAGTTATCCTTAAACGACTTGTTTTTCCCCTTCTCCTCCACAAATTGTACTGACATCAAATACAGTGAAAGCAGGGGTTATACTGTGGGGGAGGGACATACAAAGCAACAAATAAATAATCTTATAAATGCATTACAAACAAATGCATGAAAGGAAAAAAACATTTAAATACATATCTAAGGGTTCATTTTCCTAACATCACATTATCTGACATGAGTACATTTCTTATCAAGCATTGTAGCCTCCTCCTTTGTTTCCCCTTCCCATCCCTTCCCATCACTCTTGGAAATCTTAACATTCACTAGTTATACATCATCTCCCCTCCTTCACTAAGATTTACATAATTTCATAGGATAAAATCATGCCGATACGGGTGGGGACTAGAAGGAAAAACTGGATGTGAACAAGTAAGTATGACTCTCTGTACCTCCCTGTGATTTCTGTATATAATCTGGTATGCTAATTTGTTACATAACATTTATATATTTCTCTAGAGATCACGTCCTTCTAAAGATCTTAAATGGTTATAAAGCTACTAAAAGCTATTTCATTAAAGATATGTCTTCCACTGCAATTGTTTTTCCTGATTATATGGATGCTATTCTTCAAACTGATTTGCACATCTAATACTAACCACCTAGAAAGTGAAATTAGAAAAATATACTTTCAATCATTTGCTAAACATGTACTAATAAAAATACTCTCCTGGACCAGGACTTCTGGATTCTAGAAACAAACAGAACTTAAATGAATAAGCTAATATCAAATTAAGTCAATATTAAAAACAATACATTAAATCACTATTGGCAGAGCAAATTGCCATTTCAATAGCTTTTATCAGATAATACTCAGTTTAGAATGTATGTGGTTAAGTAGCATCTGGACACCTGAACATAGAACCCCTTGGATGTTATTTTATATGTGACTATATCTAAACTTTCCTATTTCTAGACACAAAGTGTATGTATGCATATGCCAGGCCCCATTCTCAACCCTGCACCTGCAAAGCCATCTAGAAAGTTGTACCTAGATATTAATGCTATCAATTCTCTAAGCTGCTTTTGATCTTACTACTAATCATCATCAGCAAATAGGTATTTAGCTATAGCAGATGTCTTCCTAGCAGAAAACAAAGTATTATTGGACCACAACTAAGAGCACTTTGCTAGAGACAATATGCCCTAAATAGAGTATTTAGTCTAGAGATTTCCAAAGGATTTCTATCTGCCATTATGTTGCTTTGAAAATTTCCATACCATCACGACCCATCTTTCTTGTTCATCTGATAAATTATTATTGGGTATCAATGGTATGCTAAATCCAGTTCTAAGTATCACTAACAAAATAGAAAGTGAGGCATAATGGCACACACCAATGATCCTCACTACTTTGGAAGAGGCAGAGACAGGAGGATTGTGAGACTGAGGTCAGCCCAGGCAGTTAGTGAGACTCTATCTCCAATAAAAAACAGTTGAGATTATGGGCCTACCTCAAGTTGTAGATAATTTGCTTAGCATGCACAAGGCTTTGGTTTTCAATCTTTAGTATTTAAAAACAAAATCCTTCTCTTAAAACAAATCATAAATTCTACAATGTCCTAAGATGATATTCCAAAGAGAAAGTAGTGGTGGCAGAAATAATAACTTTTTAATGGAGATTTAATAAAAATGAACTTTTTTATGAATTGGGGACAAAAAGGAGTTCTTAACTGAGAAAAGAAATATCAAATTTTTAGTAACAGTGGAGGAAATGATTAGAAGGTGAGATATGACTGCCATTTTGGTGAAACAGATGAGTAGGAAGGGTTTGTTGGATCAAGGAAAAAGCCCTGGCCTTCTGGCCCTCTTTAGTAGCTGGATGAGTACCGTTCTAATGGAGGAGCTTAAAACAGAAGCTCATGACACCAATTACCTAGCTTTGGATTGTGCTTTCTTGAAATTCTAGACCATGACTGAGAACAATACCAAACCAAGTGCTGTGTTCATTTGGGCCTTTAATCTTTTGGTCGCACAATGGAATGCCTCTTTCTCCCACAGGAGAAGCATCTTCATAAACAATAATGATTTGTGTCTGATGTCCAGCTGCAAAGCCATCCAGAAAAACGCTGTCATCACTGCTTTGCTCAGCTGAGCAGCTGCCATTTCTCTGGCCCTGCCTTTACTGTTGCAGAGCTGGGCAATGTGAACAGTGGCTCTGCACCTGCTGCTTCGGCTGCCAAGAGTGATGGCAGTGCCATCTTTCAAGCCAGGGGGAATAGGGCCATCAAAACTGACACAGACTCCCTCTAGTTCAGCTGCTCCTTTCCCCATGCTGCCTTTCTGCCAGACCAGATGCCAATCTAGTTTCCTGACAACTGTGGCATGAACATAGTGGGAATTGTAGAAGACAGACTCTTTCAGATGCATGAAATATAAATCTGGTTAGCTTAAGCACAGCTTTACTAAATTTCGGTGGGAGATAAAAGCCTAGATTGAGTGTCAGAGGTACACAAGTGGAACCTACTGATTCAAATGTCTGTCCTCTTTATTTTCTTCTTGTATTTTCACGGTCTATGTTTCATTTGCCAGCACAAGTGTAAGTAACAATCCTAATCAGCATATCCCAGGAAAGGCAGTAAGAGTGAGTCTGTTATAATGGCTCACATCTCTTCAATGTACTTCCTGATGTTGGCTTAAACTTCCATGACCACTTCTCTTAGGATACCTCACTCTAAACCATTAAATTTAGTTGAGAATTCTGAAACTTTGATGTCAAAAGCTCCCTCTGACTCATCCTGTCCAACCCCTAAAAGTTAAAAATGAGGAATATTAGTAAGTCTGGTTAATAAGGACTAGTGAATAAAACCAAACTCAGATCTACCTTCTGACTCCTAGTCAAGGGCTCTTCCCAACCCTCCACATTTTCCCCATGACTTTACAATATTTTATCAATTTTTAGAGCAAATTTCATATCCCAAGGGCATACTGCTCCCACCTTAATGACTGCCAATATTTTCCTCGGCCTTCAAAGTCACCTGTTCAATGAAGACATCACTTAGCCTCTAGACCGTGAACTCTTCTGTGTTCTCCCGTGACGTGTTAATTTTCTCTTTAATATAGTAGCCACGTCCACAGTGTAAATATGTAATCCTTTCAAGTAGACATAAACGTTTTCCCATGCTTGAGATTCTATCAGGTACAGACTCCTCCCCAACAGTATCTAATATAGTGTTTTGGATATGGTGTTTGTGCAATAATATTATTCAAAGTTCAAACGATTTGAGCAAGATTTCACAACACTGTTGTTGTTCTAGCTTAGAAGCTGCATATTTTATTTTGCTAATTGAACACATAAATGACATAGAATCTTGTAACAAGGAACCAAAAACTAAGAAAATGAATTCTCTCTTGCTCTCTTTCTCTATTGTTATCTTTCCATTCCTTATCCCTACCTTCTCTTTTTTCTCCCTCCAAAGAGCCCAAGTTTTGAATGTTAAGTGATAAAAAAAATAGTATGGTGGTTCCTAAATATATTAAAAATAAAAATATTATTGTGGGATATATGCTCAAAAACTAAAAGCAGAGTCTCAAAGAGGTATTTCCATGCCAAGGGTCATGGCAACATTATTCTAAGTCTAAAGAAGAAGGAAGCCAAAAAACCATCTGTGGATGAATGGGTAAGGGAAATAAATGTGGTATTTTTTGTTACTCATTTATTATTTTTAACAGTAAGCAGATTTTTAAATGTTGATACATTTCATTGTACAATATGAAGAGTCTACCACCATCAATCTTCTCAGAAAACTTTAGATTGCATTAAAATGAGGAATTCTGATTCTCAGGAAAACATTATTGATTATAAAATGGAAAGCCACTGAGGAAGAAAAGACACTTGAAATATGCCTAAAATACTATAGTATTATAGTATTTATAGTATATACTAAATACTTAAATACTATACCATTAAAGTATTTTAGATATATATTATCTTATATCTAAAATACTATAGTTGTTATATAGTACTTGTTTTAAAATTATTAAATATTATTATTTGTTGCAGTGATTGTTCTAAGACAGTTGAACAGAAATGTAGGTAAAAAATTTAGCATGCATTTCCTATAACAGGATATCCAAATAAATATATACAGATATAAACAAACTTATCAGTAACTATGACAATGCAACAAAAACACAAATACACCAACACATAGACACTTTAGAATTACAAGAATTAAATAAATGAGCATATCAATATTGATGACACTGGGTAATATTAATATTTTTATATTGTGTTGATGGAAATGATATTTGTATATCATTTTGTAAAATTGCCAATCAAAAAGTTAAATATTTGCATGCTCTATAGTCCTATAATTGCCTTCTTAGGACTATAGTTAACAGAAATGTGACACATACATGCTTCAAAGACATGTCCAGTGCCCTGGGCACCAATATTCCTAACAGCCCTAGAGTGAGACAACCCAAGTATCCCCCAGTAAGAGAACACATCACTAGCCTGTAGTGTATTGTTCAATGGAATCCTGAACAGCAGCCAGTCTGATCTGTTGGTGTATACACAGTAACATGGATAGATCTCATGAAGTGTTGAGTGAATAGAAGCAGTCACAGGAGTATGTACTATAAGATATTATTTACCATAGCTAAGATTTGGAACCAACACAAATGCCCCACAGTACATGAATGGATCAAGAAAATGTGGTATGTGTATGTAGATAGATAGATAGATAGATAGATAGATAGATAGATAGATAGATAGATAGATAGATAGATAGATAGATAGATAGATACACACAATGGAATTCTATGCCTCCATCAGAAAGAATGACACCACCCATTTGTTAGGAAATGGAAAGACTTGGAAAAAATTATATTAAGTGAAGTAAGCCAGGCCCAAAGAAACATAGGTCCATGTTTCCCTTATTTGCAATAGCTAGTATATGTCTAAGACAAGCAGAAAAGGTCAAAAACTATGTATATATGACCATATAAGATGATGCTAAGCGAAATGAACCCTAAGTTAGGAACACAAGAGGTCTTATCTTTCTTGCTGTTGTTTTTAATGTATTTATAATGTGTTAGGTGATTTTTTGTTTCTTTTGTATGTTCTTTCCCCATGGTATAACCCTGTTGTCACTGTATCTGATTCCAGTGTCCTGCATCTTGTGTATACTTTTTTATAATTTGAGGAGGGGAAAGGAAATAACAAAATGTTGAAATAAGTATACAGGTTGACCCATTGTAACAATTAGATGTACAAGACTCTATGTTGAAAACTAACTTTACAACTTCAGCACGGGAGTTGGTGGAGGTGGGGAAGGAAGGGATGGTAGAGGAAAAACAAAGGAGGAGGTAACAATGCTTAATAGGAAAATGTACTCATTACCTTACTCCTCATGTAACTGTAACCCCTCTGTACAGTATTTTTACAATAAAAATATGTAATAAAAAAAGATTTTACAGTTCACCAAGGCCAAATCCAGGCAAAACCATTCTACTGTGAAAGAAATCAGTATATTGTTGCTTGTAGGCAGGCTAGGGCTGGGGCATTGGGATTTCTATTTCTTCTTTGTGTGGTAGTATCATTGGAATGTAAACTTGAAGCAGATTCATTTAGTTATCTAATCACTATTCTATGTATGTTATATTTCAATAACATAAAGCTGCAGTAAGATTAAGAAATGTCGCCAGGCACCAGTGGCTCACACTTGTAATCCTAGCTACTCGGGAGGCTAGGATCTGAGGATCACCATTTGAAGCCAGCCCTGGCAGAAAAGTCCCTTTGAGACTCTTTTATCTCTAATTAACCACTCAAAAATTAGAAGTGGAGCTGTGGCCCAAAGTGGTAGAGTTCTAGCCTTGAACAAAAAAGCTCAGGAACCCAGGCTGGAGCTGCTCTTGGCTAAGGCCAGAGCCAAAAAAGTACAGATTGCATGGTTTCCCTCATTTGTAATAAGTAGAATATATAAATATGATATTCCTAGCAGGGGATCACAATTGCTAAGTGCATAGGACCATATATAAAGAAGTATTTGCAGTATAAATACGGTGTAAATATATTTACAGAGAAAGATTATTCAACTGTTAAAAAGAAATTTGAGACACTATTACATGAGTGAAGCAGGAGGACATTATGATAAATGAAATAAACCACCATCAGAAGACAAATATTGTATGGTTTCATTTATATGAGTGACTGACACATCATATTCAGAAACAGAATGTAGAATGTGATTTCTAGGGCCATGGAGATAAGAAAATGGGAAATTATTGTTTACTATTATGGTTTGGATATAAATTATTCCCCTCAAAGTCTCAAGCCTTAAAATCTTGGTCCTCAGATGGAGGATTTAATCTTTGAGAGGTGACTGAGTCCCAATGGCTCTGACCTAATCAATGGGTTAATCCTTTGATAGATTCAAAATATGATGGTGTCATTGGAAGATCGTGGAAAGTAGGAGGTAGTACCTGGTGGCAGGAAGCAGGTTACTGGGGATCTACATTGGAAATGTGTACCTGGTAACCAGTCCGTGCCTGTCTGTTCTCTGCTTACTGACCACCATGAGAAAGCAGGAGACATCTGTTATCTGCTGATTAGCCAACTTAAGGGAATGGAGAAGACTTTTCTGACTTTTATTGAATTTCCCTACAAAAAAAGGGAGAAGCTTACTGTAGCTGACACAGTTCTACAACACCGAGAAAAGATGCAGAACCCTGAATGTTTCTCCTAACAGGAAAAGAGGAGTAGCACATGCACACTCATAGAAAACATTAGGGCAGCTTCAAGAAGCTCTAAATAGACTATCTTGAGAATCTTTCCCACTGAAGCCAGTTGGTCAGAGAGTAAGAGGTTTCAGCAATTATGTAGGTATTAACACAAAGGTACAGGGAGTATGAACTATCAGGTAAGTATGACACAACCAAAGGGACAATATAAATCTCTAGTAATGACCCTAAAGAAATAGTGACCTATGAATTGACTCAAAAATTGAAAACTATGGTTTTGATGCTCAATGAGTTACAAGAGAAAATAGATAAGTAAATGAAATCAGAAAAATTATACAATGCTTGATAAGAAATGTACTTGTTACCTTGCTCATGTAACTGTAACCCCTCTGTATAGTATTTTCACCATAAAAAAGTTATTTTTAAGAAAGAATGAGAATATTTGTAAAGACAAAAACAACAATTCTGGAGATAAAGAAGATAATATATTAACTGCAAATATTGGTAGAGTTTCAAATATCAGACTTGATCAAGAGGAGTCCAAAGAACAAGAAAAAAGTGTAAAGAAATTCTAATGTCTAACAGACCTAGTAAACTGGTATGTTCACTAAGAGAATTCTAGGAAAGGACAGTAATAATAATTTTTTAATTTTTTAAATGGTTAGAAAGTACTCAAATCTTGAGAAAGTATGGCTGTCAGAATCATAAAATCCAAAATACTCCACGTAGGGTGAACCCAAAGAAATATACACTTTAAACAACAAACCAAATAAAAAAACACAGTAGATAGTATTGTTAATAGACAGTATCAAGAAAAAGAAAGACTATACACATGGAAGATAAGATTGAGGATCATTGTACTTACTGAGTAACAAACAGTAAAGGATTTGAATTTTGTGTCATGATTAAGAGACCAAACCTGAGAACTCATGAAGTAGAAGGAGCTAAAATAAAAGAAACCTGTTCCATGAAACTATAGAAGATTTCCATGCGCTTTGTAATAGTATAGATATCAGGTTCAGGAGGTATTTTAAACTTCAAATACATATAGTCTGAGAAGTAGTATTCCACATTACATCATGATTAAAATGCCAAGATTAGAGGACAAATAAAAAATACTGAAAAGTGCAAGAAACAAAAACTGCCATACAAAGGTAAGCATATAAGAGTATTTTATCTATTGTTCAACATGAAGAATCCCTGTGGAAACATTGTCTGACACAATCACTAGAACATAGTTCATGTCTTAGATAAACTGAGTATTCTAGCTATTTGTCTATAGCAGTCTGTATTTAAAGTTGGACTTCAACATCTCCATGCTTTTCAAAACATTTTTGTTGTTGTTGTTGTATGTGGGGTTTTTTTTGTAGTTTAGCTGCTTTTGTTGCCTTTGTACAAAGAATATTCTTTTGTTCATGATCCTTGCCTTTATCATTCAGTAGTGCCTCTTTACCATTCACCCATGACTCTGTATTTTCAAAAAAAATGGAGAAGGTATCCAGAGGAAGGAAACAGGAAAAAGGAAGGAAGGAAGGAAGGAAGAAAGGAAGGAAGGAAGGAAGGAAGGAAGGAAGGAAGGAAGGAAGGAAGGAAGGAAGGACTTATGTATTTTCTCTGTATGAATACTTTGACCTTGAATTTAGACTGTCAAAGCAAAAGAACTCTTCTGCAGAATATTAAGTCTAGTGTAAAAATCCAGAAGTGGTATCATTTATTCTCAGAAATTTCAGATAAGGCTAACACAGTGACAAACGTCTTAATGTATACCTGTGTATCACATTATTCTTCAGTAACTACCCATCTGGCTTATTGCACAAGATGGATTTTTAAAGAAATATTTTATGTCCATCTATGCTTAAACTTGTGTATACTTCTAATATAATATTTAATATCTTGATGCAGATAGCTATTCCTGTTAGTTTCCTCTCTTGGTTTTCAGTTCATGTAAATGCATCTGAGAAAGATATTTCTCCGAGTATTCCTGGTTTAAATAAGCCTCCCAAGTTTTCTAGCTAAGTTTTCTAGGCTGAACATTATCGCTCATGATTCAATTCCCTAGACTCTTTGGGGCTGCTTACAGGAAGCAAGTCTTCGAATCTTCTGAGACTCTGGCTTTAATCATCTAAGCTGATCCTTTCACTCAGTAGTTGCCCAAGTCACCACTGAGCTGCAGCATCAAATCCAATCTCGCCACTGGGTCTGCTCTGCAGGCCTGGGGAATGCTGGGCAGGTCCTCATTCTCCATCTGGAAGATTCAGACCCATTTGCAACATCTACCTCCTGCCAGGCAGTTCGCACAACAGCATGGATCCTGGTTATATATGTTTATAAAAAAGCCTTTTGGATATCCTCTGGAGCTGGTGTTGAAGTTCTGGCTGCATGAGAGATGAGTCTCACACATCAGAAATAGAAATTACAGGATGAATGGCTGGAAAAATATAGATGGCAATTCTTGTCATGGAGACAGTGCAGAGAAGTAACTTCTAAAGTGTTAAACAGGAGCTGAGCTTCTAATAAAAGAAGAAGGTTGCTTCCCATAGATTCAATGAGAAGCAACTTTTTTTCAAGCTTAGAAGACATAGTTTTATTTGACATCTGTCGTATACCAATCAACAGTTTAGGCAAACTTGACACAGTCTCTACCCTCAGTAATACTACACAGGATTGTTAAATTCGGTGTTAAATGACATGGACAGAATTATGTCATCTTAGAAATAGAGTGAAATGTAGAGATTTAAAATCTGGCAATAGGAGATGGCTGTTAGTGGCCTGTTCTAAACTCGGGAGAAGCAACTTTTAGGTGAATTTCTTTCATTATACAGTGACATTCTCCCTGTGTGTTTGGCCAACATATCTACTGATCACTTGGCATGCTGGTGATATTAGAATACAGGAAGAAAGAGAATCAAAATGCATTATGTGCCAGAATCATGGTAACATGTCCTCATTTAGAGATGAGGTCATTTGGAGATCAGACAAGTTAGCTAATTACCCCCACAATTGTCAGAGCCAAGTGCAAAGCTTTTGTTATTTTTCTTTGTCAGTCCTGGGGCTTGAACTCTGGGCCTGAGCACTGTCCCTGAGCTCTTCAGCTCAAGGCAAGAACCCTACCACTTGAACCACAGCACCACTTCTGATTTTTTGATGGTTAATTGGAGATAAGAGTCTCACAGACTTTCCTGCCCAGGCTGGCTTCAAACAGCAGTCCTCAGATCTCAGCCTCCTGAGTAGCTAGGATTAGAGGCATGAGCCACTGGCACCTGGCAAAAGCTTTTGTACTTTACACAACAGCACAGTCTTAAGAAATTTTGAAAGTGATCGAAGAGAAAGGCCCAAGAAAAAAGAAGGATAATATATTCTTTGAAACCCAGGAGGGTAGACTAGAGCAGAACTCAGATTGAAGTAGAATAACGGTGGTTTCTTTTAGCAGAGATACCAGAATATGCTTCAAGTTCAAACTACTGACCGCTAGAAAATAGTACAAAGGCTGAATTAAGATCACTTCCTAAGATATTGATAGTAAAAAAGCTGATATAACTACAGTGGTCCAGAGTTGATCATCTGGACCTTAGGAATGGAGAGGCTAGATCTTACAGGAAACTGTTTTGGAATAGCTACCGCATGTCTAGAACATGGTATACATTCAATGAAAGAAGTAGTTATGTTATTAAATGAAGTTCTGTTAAGTTTTATGGATGTTATTCATTTAGTATTAAGTTTTATGTATTCATATATGGAACTAGTTATCTAAGAAGCTGAGACTTGGAGGATTGTCATTCAAAACCAACTTGGGTAGAAAAGTGTGGCCAGATTCCATCTCCAAGTAAGCAGCAAAAAGCCAGGCTGAAGGCATTTTAATGTCTAAGAACTATGCATTTGAGCATTGAATATTCTTTTTTTTGTGTCAGTCATGGGGCTTGAACTCAGGGTCTGAGCGCTGTCCCTCAGCTTTTCCGCTAAAGGTTAGTGCTCTACCACTTTGAGCTACAGCTCCACTTCCAGTTTTCTGGTGATGACTTGAAGATAAGAGTTTCATAGACTTTCCTGCTCAGGACTCAGGGCTCAGGTTGGCTTTGAACTGCAGTCCTAAGACCTCAGCCTCCTGAGTAGCTAGGATGACAGCATAAACCATCAGCTCTTGACTGAATGTTCTTGTAAGCAGTGTGTATGTGTGTGTGTGTGTGTGTGTGTGTGTGTTACTGAGGACTGAACACAAACCTCATGTTGCTTCTCTTTTCAGATAGGGTCTTTCCAGGGACTGTTTGTGTTTTACTCATACTTCAATTGCCCCTATCTCCCAGTTTTCCTCTGGGTTTTTGCTTTTAGTTTCATACCTTGTAGTTGATAAAGTTACATGGTATGATTTCAATCTTGGTAATTTCTTTTGACATCTTAGCCTTGTATAGTGGCCATCTTGGAGGGTGTTCTAAACATGCTTGAGAATGACGTATATTTTGCTGCTGCCAGAGTTTTCTGTATAAGATCCGGTATACTATACCCATTTCATCTAAAATATAATTTAAATGCACTGTTTTCTTATCGATTTTCTATCTGAGAGATATAGCTATCATTAAGGATAGAATATTATTGTGTTTCTATTTCTCCACTCAGATATCTTAAAAGTTTTTATTGTAAAGGTGATGTACAGCGGGGTTACAGTTACATAAGTAAGGTAATGAATACATTTCTTTTGAAGCAGTGTTACCCCCTCCCTCATTTTCTTCTGCTTCTCCCCTTCCCCCACCCTAAGTTGTAAAGTTCATTTCCAACATAGTGTCTAGTGAGTATCGCTGGTTCACCCTTTGTCCTATAGTTTCTGTGACTCCCCTTCCCTTCCCCCAATCAGATAACCTTATATATAAGACAAAGAGTACAGAAATTTAAAAAAAAAAACAGTGACAACAGGGAATACACCAAAGGAGAAACAAAGAAATAAATAACTGCAAATGGTACATTATAAAAACCTCTTGTTTCCATTTCTTGGAGTTCCTTTTGATAAGCTTTGTATATGGTCATATGCACCTAGCTATTGAGCTATTGTGAACCTCTGCTAAGAATGTCATAGACATATTCCAGTTATTACAAATGAGGGAAACCATGCGGCCTGTATTGCCTTGGCTCTGGCTTGTTTTGTCTATTTGTATCTGTTTAGGCACAATGATGTTGGTACTTGTATGTTTATAGTTTTTATACCCTTTTAACCAATTATGAATGAGTTACACTCACTACTACAGTATTTTGAATTGGATGCTGTATTTACTAATTTTCTAGTGACTTGTATACTTTTACTTGTTTTTGTATTACTAATTTATGTATTTTTATATTCACTCAACTAATTCCCTTTGCATTGTTTCTAAGGCAGATATAGTTACAATAAATTCCTTCAGCTTTTCTTTCCTGGGGAAAATACTGTTTTCCCAATTTCAATAAATTGTCTCTTGTATCTTATTGGGCTTCTTTAATTATTCTAAGTTCTTTTTCAGGTGATTTATAGATTTTCATTTCTTTGGAGTCAGTCACTGGAGAATTGGTTTTTCTTCCAGTAACATGTTTCCTTATTTCTTCATTTTTCAAGTAGTCTGGTAATGATGTCTACACAGTGAATACAGAAGTGACCTTTGTCAGATATTATAGACAGCCTTTAGTGAGGAAAGACTTCCCATCTCTAGTATCAAGGTATTGGTCAGTTTTAGTGTAGCAGCTTTAATAATAGAAGGTGCGGTAGTTTAATCACTATGCAGTTCCAAGCCAGCATCAGTGAGGACTCTGCAGGCCTTAGGAGTCAAGGCTAGAGATGTTTGTGGCAGCAGTCTCAGCAAAGTGGACTGCCGGGGACTTTGGTGCTAAATGTTGGAGTCCTGCTTCTCTTCATTTCCCCACAAGGGGGCTTTTATGCTGAAGGATTGCTGGGCTTTAGTGCAGACTATAGGCACAAATGCTCTGAACAGTTGCCACACTGTAGTCCTGAGCCCAGGGGTTGCAGAATTCTTGTGGCACTAGGATGGTGAATCTTGCATGCACCTGCTGAGGGATGGATTTGTGCTGACCATTCTTAGTCGTCCTTCATGAATTATGATCAAGGCAGACTACTCTCCTTGCCGTCCAACTTCATCTCTTTTTCCTCCGCACATATCAATGATATTTTTTAAAATAATTAAAAACAGTGAGGCAGAGGATTCTAAATTTAGTTACTTGACCCTGAACACTAACATGGTTTTTTTGTCAGATTTCCTGAAGTGTAAAAGACAAGTTGTTGAAGGAACGGGGAAATCAATGTTCAAACCTCACTAGGGACATTGACCTGTTCCTGCCTGCCTATAAGTTTTCAGAAGAACCACTTCTTCTTACTCATACAATTGGGCCTTGACTTTCAACAGCAAAGGGTTAATTTAGACAGACCTCAAAAGCCAATTTAGGCTGCCACAGAGATAGCAAGCTCTTCTTGTACAAGATGTTTCTGGTGCTCTTGTAAATCTGTTGTCTGCTACATTTTCTCTGTGTTTTTATTATAATTTACTTACCTTGTGGAGCAACGCATAAAATATTAGGAGTCAAAAATATGTTTCCTTTAATAATTTTAATACTATCCCATTTCTATCTCTAAACCACTGAAAAACCTTAGGTTTGGAGGATGGCTAGGAATGTAAAACAGCAGCAAACAGGAGAGAACAAACAGACTGATTTCCAGTACCAGCCACATGCAATTCTCATGGGACCTCTCAGCTTGTATCTGTAGCCAGTGGGAGTGTGCAATATAGACCAATAGATAGCAGAGAGCTCCCAAAAGGAGTTGAGAAAAGAAGTAGGGTCTGAGGAATGGCAACAGGACAGAAAGAGAGGAAAACTGTGGTTGAAAAATTCCTCAAACTCATTTGTGGAAAATGTGTGTGTGCGTGCCTGTGTGTGTGTGTGTGTGTGTGTGTGTGTGTGTGTGTGTGTGTGTGTGTGTGTGTGTGTGTGGTCCATTGACACTTTCAGAATTCCCTTCTTCTTTTTGGTCATATACTTCCTGTAACTTAAGTGTTTGAAAGGGATGAATAATACAATATCATAAAATTGATTACTATTAAGTATTAATATTAATACTATTAAGAATTGAAGCATGCCATTAGTCTAAGAAACGGAACAAAAATTCATTTATTTCCTCCAAAATTTCTCATCTTTCCACACGAATGCCATTTCGGCTTCAGGAATTCTCTTTTCTCATCACCATCCTATTTATTTCTCGCTCCTAAGATTCAATTTTTTTGGTTGTTATTTTTGTACCAATCCTGGGGTTTGAACTCAGAGCCTGAACCTTGTACCTGAGCTTTTATGCTCAAGGTGAGTGATCTACCATTTGAACCACAGCTCCATTTCTGGCTTTGTGGTGATGAATTGGAGATAAGAGTGTCACAGACTTTCCTGCCCAGGCTGGCTTTGCCTCACAACCCTCAGATCCCTGCCCGCTAAGTAGCTAAGATTACAGGAGTGAGCCACCAGCACCTGGACTGGTCCTCTATTTTTACACCTTGACTCCTATCTAGTAGTATTGGCTTTCAATTCTGTTGGTTCTTTAGAAGTCCTTACTACTTTTCATAGAAACTGAGAAGGGTAAGAGCATTTTAAGCTCTTCAGGTACTTTATAGTAAAATGCTTATGAGGCAAATACACTTCTTCACAATATAGATTATAATGCCAGGGTTGTATTCATTAGTGGTCCCTTTTTTCTTCTGTGTCAAATATGCAATTCTGTTATTTAAGTTGGCATGTGCAGTACTCAGGGTAATGGAAACGCCAGTTCTTCACCCTGATGACTCCAAACAGGGAGGAAAGAGAGCCTTTCTTATGTGATACACTGTGACATCCAGCACTGGTGCTCAATTCAAACCTATTAAACAGGGTATCGATTCTCACACAAACAAAAAAAAACGCAACCTGCAAGGTTTTTTGGATTGTCCATAGTGAGAAAATAGGAAACAAGTCACATATGCAAAAGAGACCACTTGGCCAAAGTGGCAGTAAAACTAAATTGTATGATTGAGGGATGGAGTCGGTGACCAAAGATATTTAAGAAAAGGTTAAAAGCCCAGCCACACAAAATTGCCACTGAGACACTCTGCTTCCCCAGGTCCCTCTTCTCCCCTCAGTGGTACTGTCACTATGAACTGCCTTTGCAAACCTCCTCATACAATCACGTGCTTTGATCCAGTTCACTTCTTAACCTGTAGATGCTGATCTTTTGTACATGTTAAGGCTGTTTATAATGAACAGAAGTTGGGCCAGGTGTAGAATATAAAATAAGAATCATTGATAAGAAAACACTTTAGAAAGGTGATTTTCCTGTTGCAAAATGTTTTTTCCTATGTCATATAATGATGCTATTTTTTCTTTATGAGATGGCTTCAGAAGTAAACACATCTCTAGTCCAACTGTGAGGCAGGAAATACTAAACAAACCTTTCTTATTTACCCTTTTTTCTAGATCCCAAGAGGCTGAAGCAATGTTGATAATAGATATACTCAAAATGGGCAAGATGTACCCATTTTCCCTGTGTCAACTAGGATGACTCTTTATTTTAGGACAGAAACATACCCTCCTTGGTCATAATTACTCATTTCATGCAAACAATCTTCAACAGACATTGGGTTATTAGAAAAATAAGCTGATTAAATTAGATTAATATATAAAACAGAACAGAACAATTCAGACAATGTTTCAGCAACAATCATAGAAATCTGGCTTTCACAACATGGGAAGATCAGTAATTTCCAGAACACATTAGAGACATTGAATCCTTACTTTCTATATAGTTACCACCTTTCCAAAAGGCACTTCGTGGGGGTCCAGTTATCATAGTGGACCTGTACTGGTTGACCATCTGAGACAATATTCAATTTCACATGCATGTCCTTCTATGTTGAAAGGAAAAGTAACTTTATTATTAGCAGTATTTGATGTTTGTATCTGGATAGCCAAATATTTGCCACTTTGTTGTAAAAATATTAAACTACTTTTATCTAGCTTTAAAAAAAGTACTGTACCATTATTATTTGTAGTCACCATGTTGTACAACAGAAAATCAATATTTATTTCTGCTATCTAACTGTGACTTAATACCCACTGACAAATTTTTCCCCAACTATCCTTCCACTCTAGCCACCATAGCCTCTGCTGAGCATTAATCCATTCTCAACTTCGTGGGTCAACTGTTCTCAGATTCTACGTGTGAGTGAGATCCTGTGGTACTTCTATCTTTCTACTGGCTTATTTCACTCAGCATAATGATCTCCAACCATGTTTCCATAACTGACAGTATTGCACTCTCTGTAATGTATTCTAGTATGCATATATACCACATTTTTATTTATCCGTTTATTAGCTAGTAAATAGGTTAGTTCCACTTCTTGGTTATTGAGAATAGTGCTGCAATATATTTGGAAAATGGCAAGGTGTCTTTGATAGACTAATTTTATTTCTTGTGGACATACATGCACTTGTGATGTTGCTTGGTTATATGATCATTATATTTTCAATCGTTTGGAGAACTTGCACACTGTTTTCTGTAATGGTCATACTAGTTTGCATTGCCACAAGTACACAGGGCTTCCTTTGTTCACATCTTCACCCTCACATGTTAGGCATTTTCTTTTTTGATATAGCCACTCTATTTAGTGAAAGGATGTCTCACTGAGATTCTAATGTCTCATGGCAGGTGATGTTAGACATTTCATAACCTTGTGACCATTCATACATCTTACTTTAAGAAATATCTATTTATGTCTACAATTCATTTTTAATCCCATTTGTGGAGGTGTCATTATTTTTTTTGAGTTTCTTATACATTACATTCTTGTTATGAATTATTTGAAAGATGTACAGTTAACAGATATTTTCTATGATTCTGTAGGTGATCTCTTTACCGATATTGGATTTCAACAAAGTAGTTGGAAAGTAACCTTTGAAAGAGTATTTGTCCTGTTATTAATTGTGCTTATTTATGAGTTCCGTATTAGGCATAACTGCTCTTACTTAAAATAGCTTTCAGATCTGCCATACAAAAGCTTTGTAGTCCAGCCGGGCGCTGGTGGCTCACGCCTGTAATCCTAGCTACTTAGGAGGCTGAGATCTGAGGATCACGGTTCAAAGCCAGCCCGGGCAGGAGAGACCATGAGACTCCTATCTCCAATAAACCACCAGAAAACCGGAAGTGGCACTGTAGCTCAAGTGGTAGAGCGCTCGCCTTGAGCTGAAGAGCTGAGGGACAGCTCCCAGGCCCAGAGTTCAAGCCCCACGACCGACAAAAAAAAAAAAAAAAAAAAAAAAAAAGCTTTGTAGTCTGATGAAATCCCATTTGTCTATTTGGAGGTGGGCATTTATTGATTAGTATTCCTTAACCACCTACTCTATGCTGAGTTAAATGAGATAAATTGAGTAAAAGATTCAGATTATGTCTTTTAGAAGAACATATCCTTGGAAAAACAATAAACATTAAAAAAGGAAATAGGAGACGGTAAATATAAGGGGAAAATATGAAATATAGTGGGAGAGGTTGAAGTGAAGAGAAGAGATGTTGGGACAAGTGTTGATTTGGCCTCGGAGAAAGAAAAACTATCTGGAGCAAAATGCCAGAAGGCAAAAGACATGGTAGACAATGGGACTATGCAAAAAGCCTTGGGAAATAAAGTTCCTCCCACAAGGAGGAGTCACATGAAAGACGTTTTAATCTTGGAATAAGTTGTTATTTTGTGAACGTAAGAGCCAACTATAGCAGGTTGTAAAGATGAGTCCTCGTAGGGTATGGCAGTGGCATGTAGAAGAGCCCCAAAGAGCATCTGCAAATAAGAAAATTTAGGGGAGGATTTCTTTTTGCAATAATATACTCAGCAAATGATTCTCTCTAGAGTCAATGGGATTATAAAGGAAAATAAAACTGAGACCATGAGGGGAATGTTGATGGAGAGTAAGAACTGTGGGAAAATAAAGTGCTGAAAATCAGACCTCAGCCCAGTGTCTGACAACTAACATTCAGCGGTGGTAGTCTGAGTGGGTGGCTAGTAGTCAATCTCAGGTTCTGAGAAACTGATAAACAACAGGCAATAAACAATAACATCCTATATAGCTTCTGCCTGGAATCTGTGTCTCTGGACTTTGAAAAATTGAAATTATAGTTGCTCAAGGTCACCTCATTTACTTTTGTAAATCTAGTTGAAAGAAAATCAAATTTGTCTAGTTTAGTGGTATGTGTAAGAAGCAGCTAGCTTTTGAATCATTCCCTTTCTACCTACAATCATGAATGCAGAAAAATGAAGTCATATTTCCTACAATTTTTCCATTACAGTAAATTGCTGGAGCTGACTTTACTTTCAATGAGTAAATATTATCCACAGGACAATTCACTAAGGCCCCAAATTAAGAATATTTTTTATTGAATATCATGTTGTTTTTTCCTAAACACATACACTGTTTCTGCCAAGGAAATTCTTCTCACCTTCCACTGGCCTTTTGAATGCCTCTCACCCTTTCTTTTGCTGCTGTTTATTTTAAATCACTTCTTTATTGTTAAGACCTTAGCACAAAGTTCCCATAATAGCTTCTTGCTTAAGCCTACGGACATAGAAATCAGAGCAATAGTCATAACAGAACAAGTGTTTTCTTAGGGCTAATGTTGCAGGCCACAGCCCCATTCTCAGAACTATCTGCTTTGCTTTATCTTCTTGGCTATAAACTTTCTGTATTTGCTTGCATGGAAGTAATGTAATACCATACATTTAGTCAGTGCAACATTTAGTCAGTGACTAAAAGAGATCATTGATCATTTAAAGCATTGTGCATAGTTCCGGGTTGGTGATACCTACATGGTTTTCATGTCTGAGCCCTAATGAAAAACCCCACTGGGGAAGATAATGAAAGCTGGGAAGGTGCTGCCCCCTTGAGGCTATTTTCTGCTCACTTGGAATCTTACCTTTACCAAGTATAGACAGGTAAGTAGATTCATTTTACCCCACAAACTAAACTAAACAGGAATGAATGGGGGAAGGGAATAGAATGCAGGCAAGAACTCATTGTGTATACTACAGAATTGAGGAAAAATAAGGGAAGGGGCGGGCCGAAGGGAGGTACAGATGTTAAAAGGAAGACACAGATCAAGATGCAATGTATACATAACTTGCTCGGTCAAGTGGCATAATAAATTCAATACATAATCTAAAAATTATAAAAGTGAGGGAAGGGGTGGGGTGGGAGGGTGGGTGAGAATGTGGAAGGGGTGACATTGACCAAGAGGCACTGTATTATTCATAAACTGTTTGTTGAATGGCAACTCCTTTGTGCAACTACTTAATGATAATAATTAAAAAAAAAAAATTCGGGCTGGGAAGGTGGCTCAGTGGTAGAGCACTTGCCTTGCATGCATGAGGCCCTGGGTTTGATTCCTCAGCACCACATATAGACAGAAAAAAAAGCCAGAAATTGCGCTGTGGCTCAAGTGGTAGAGTGCTAGCCTTGAGCTGAAGAGCTGAGGGACAGTGCCCAGGCCCAGAGTTCAGGCCCCATGATCGGACCCCCCCAAAAAAAATATTCAACTAAATTCTTCTTCTCCAGTTTTGAGTATCACAGAACACAAAAGTATGCAGCCTAGTAGATGGTGGCATTTCCCAATTTCCAGCCATATGCATTGGTGCCACAGACATAGTGTGAGATGATCCTTCACATTTACCTCATGGGTACAGCCTAGACCCACTTGAGTTCTTTCACACAATCTCCTCCCTGCCTCCACTTCCCACAAGCCATATGAAACAGTTGGATAAAGAGCAGTGGTTTAAAGTTTATTAAAATGCACATGAAGCCAGGTGTCAGTGTAATCCCAGCTACTCAGGAGGCTGAGATTTGAGATTTGCTGTTGCAAGGCAGCCCTGACAGGAAGAGTCTTTGAGACTCTTATCTCCAATTAAGCACAAAGAAAGCCAGGAGTAGAGCTGTGGCTCAAGTGGTAGGGCACTAGCTTTGAGCAAATAAAGCTCAGGGACAATATTCAGGCCCTGAGTTCAAGCTCCAGGACTGTCACCAAAATAAGTGTGGGACATGATATGTGTAAATATCTTAAAACATGAAAATAACCACAGAAAAAAGAACGGGGGAAAAATCCATGTTCTCCAACACTACCAAATTCTTAGTTCCTTCAGTATTAACACTCTAGCTATTCACAAAATAGAGGATTTGATTTGTTGACAAATTTTATAATAAGGGGCAAGAATAGTTGCCAAATTCATTATCATCTACAAATGAAAAGACAACAACATGTGTTACTGAAGGGGTTCTTTATTGATTGGTCTTCATTTGCCAGAGCTTTAGTTCTATGTACATTAGATTGATGTATTTTAAAAAACTTAAACAGTAGACTGTTCATTTGGAGTATTAAAATGATTTGTTATGCCTTGGCTTGCAGAATCATTTCCTATTAACCCTTTGCTTATGATGCCCTGGATTCTTTATCATAGTGGTCATAGAGCCTGGGTTCCAGCCTCCTAAGAGAGAAAGGATCGAATGTATATTGAACCTGAGTTCTTGGTCCTTCTCTGGGGAAGAAGTGGTTCCATTTGCCCATTTAAAAAAAAAGCTTTCATTTGAAATGCAGATGAAATTTCATCTGCTTTGCATCAGTCTAGTTTATAACTCTAGAGAACTTGGCACCACGATTCTAAGTCCCATCACGAGCATATCCCCTTCTGAGGGGAAATAATACATTAACGGCTTGCTTTTTGTTTATTTTGCTTTTGCTTAAAAAATAAAACACAGTGGTGCACTTGCATTCCTTTGCCTTTCATTCGAAGCTTTATTCTAGGAGCCTCTCAACTGAGCCTCTCTAGAATGACAGCCATATGGTAGGGAGTTTTCTTTTTGCGTCGTTATGCACACTGCCAAGCAAGTTGGAACTCTGTTGGCAGTTATGAAAGCTTTCCTGGACTGTGAATCCACTTCCATTGTTTTATAGGGGAAAATAGAATGTCATGTTTTAAGTTTACCCTTAGAGAATGCATGCATGGTGAGTGCGGGAGGAGGAGGAGGGGAAACATATGCTTTCTCTTGCTGCAGATTCTTCTTCTACAAAGGTAGTAGCCAGAAGGTATTGGTTAGACACATAAAATGAAATGTAATTAAATTTGAAGGGTCCAAGTTCTCTTGATTGGACATTGACAGACATGAAAGACTCTATCAAGGTCACTGTAAGGCAAATGTATTAAATAATAAGCTTTTTGAGGATAGACACTTGCACTTGAGAGACATGTAGTCATTATGTAGTCATTGATTAGTGGAGAGAGAAACAGAGATAGCTAGGAGAATATAAAGAGTAGCTCTTGGAGGAGAGAGGTGGAGAGCTGCGAGTTGTCAGTGGTACTGTTAACTTGGTCCATAACCACCATGAGCAGTCAGGCAGTACATGCACCAAGCACATTTTCATCATGAGGTACTGCCCAGAGTTAACTATTTCTACAATACATGATGGAAAGCAAAAACGACTGTGAAATGAACCCGTTGAAATACTCATCTAGCTGTCAAGAACTTCTTCACTTGTGTCTTTGTCTTCACTTAGTTTTCCTAGACCATATACTTGTAATTTGGCTATTTTATTTTTCAAATCTAATGTTTGTCTTGCACAGAGAAATTGTTTGGCCATATAGTTGTTGGTCAAATTGAATATGGTTTAGCATATAAGAGAATGAGAGTGCTCTCTGCTCTTTTCTTGCTCTCTCTGTTCTTTTCTAGCTCTTCTCTCTCTCTTTCCCAGCTCTCTCTCTTTCCCAGCTCTCCCAGCTCTCTTTCCCAGGCCTTTTCCCCACTGCGTAGAGGATCAAGATAGCCTGGTGCCAGCCTGAACCAGCTGCATGGAGTGCCAACCTTGCCTGATCCCAGCAGGTCTACTGAATAAACCCTTACCTGAATACCACGTGCGTGGTGCTGTTCTTACTCGGCTACCTCTTTTTAAAAACCTAACATAAATGGTGCCGTGACTCAGATAAAGGGCTTAAAGTCAGGATAGGTGGGATTCCTCTCTGGTTTTCCCTCTTTTTTCTTTTTTCTGTTTGTTTTTCCCTTTTTGCTCTGAGGAATACCCACAGTTCTGACGGCCTTTTGCGAACCCGTCTGTCTGCTGTGGACACAGCGCATGGATACCATTGCTGCCTTCACATCCACATCCACACCACTCCTCTACTCTGGTGAGTGAAACTACTCTCTACGGTTCTCTGTCACTCAGTCTCTGTCCAGAGTGACGCATGCCAGAGAGCTCCTGCGGCTTTTAGCTGAAAGGCTGGTCACCTCTGAAGCCGAGGACGCTTGGTTTTAGGGGCTTGGCCATTTCTCTCTAGAGGGCTCTGGGGGAAGTCGGGACGCGGCTTCTGCCTGGTCAGCTCTCCTTCACTCACCAGACTGACTCTCCTACTCATTTAATGGGGTGCTGCCAGTCACGCCCGAGTGGTGAAACCCCTTTGAAATGCCTCCTGCGCTCCCTGGAAAGCCAGAGAGCCTAATTTTATGCTATTCTCAGATGTACAGTTTTTGCCACTGCAATGGTAAATGGTCAGAAGTCTGTTTACTTTCAGGTTCTCTTTGCTCTCTCTCTGCCAGTCATGTCCAACTTCCCTATCTCTCCCTTTCTTTTCTACATTTTGACTTATGCCCTAAAGAGTGCGATGCAGGCTGGGTCCCGGGGACCCCCCCTCTAGGTTCCCTCTCAAAGGCTAGCCAATGTAGGCTTGATCTATATGTTCAGGGTTTCTTTGCATTTTTTTTTCAGAAATTCACCATCTTGAATTCGCCATCTTGGCCACATGGTTGGTTAAGGGTTTGGCCCCATCTGACCCTTAACCTTCCACCAAGGTTACAACTCCATCCAGCTATTCTAAGGTGCCTTGCTAACAAGTTGCTCTTTTCACAGGCCCTAGTAACTGAGGCCCAACCATGTGATGTGCTTTGTTAGCAAAGACGTCTACACATTGTTGTCAAAATTTTAGGTTTTGAGTTTTGCCTTTTTTGTTTTGTGTTATGTATTCTGGTACTGACTATGTGACTCTAAAATTCTGGGCCTATCTATGCTAAGATTCTCACATCTAAGAAGTTTTGTCATTCCAGAATATTTGTCGGTCAATTCTTGATAAGAACCAGGTAAGCTCTACTTATTCTACTTGATCTCCTTGTTGCTCTAATTGGAAATAATAAAGGGATTTTGTGGCAAAGATTTCAGTTCAAAGCCAACTAACCTGCAAAGAGCCAGGCTGGAAGCATGGCTCAAAACTCTTTTCTCTAACCAGCCAAACTCTACAAGTAGTACTATAACTCAAAGTGGTTCAGTGCTAGCCTTGAACTGAAGTGCTCAGGGACAGTGCCCAGGCCTTGAGTTCAAACCTCCTTGAATACCAAATGGGACAAGCCATCCCAGGAATGAGCACCTAGACTTAGCCAGTCTGGGGAACAAGGGAACATGGAGAGGAGTAAGAGGAGATGATGTCACATCAGCTACTTTGTGCCTGCCCTTTCAAAATTAACCAGAGCCAGGAGGTCAGTAGAAGTAAGAAGCCTGCCCATCCAATGTCTATACCTGCCTACCTATTAACTGAACAGGAATTTATATTCTTGCCTTGTCACCTGACTTCTCTACCTAGTACCCAGATGTCAGAAGTAGCTAGGGACATTTCTACCAACATTTTCAGTCCCAAGTCCTTCCTCTTGCCATTTATTTGCTCTCTAGTATTTTTTTCCAGTCCCTCAATGCTCATGAGACTTCTCCAGACTTCATCTAAGGATTCATGTCACCAAGAGACAGCTGCTGCTCACTGCCTTCTCTGGGAGGGGACCAAATTCCAGCCTTTTACCCCTATTGTCGATGCCCTTTGTCAGCAGGAAGTAGCCAGAGAGAATCCGTGCTCTATTTCATGATTATTAAAAGGCTGGAATGTAAGGTCTGCTCCTTGATGGCTAGCAGACTCCACCCTCCTCGCAGCAAAGTCTCCACCCAGTACCTGCGTTACCTAGGCAAGTGGGACCCCTGGAAGAGGTCATATCTGAATTTGATGTGGCCACACCTTTCTCTGCCCATACCCTAGATAAGGCCTAGCCCAGGCCCAGACTCTCTCTCTCTGCTCTTTTCTAGCTCTCTCTGCTCTCTCTGTTCTTTTCTAGCTCATCTCTCTCTCTTTCCCAGCGCTCTCTCTTTCCCAGCTCTCCCAGCTCTCTTTCCCAGGCCTTTTCCCCACTGTGTGGAGGATCAAGATGGCCTGGTGCCAGCCTGAACCAGCCGCGTGTAGTGCCAACCTTGCCTGATCCCAGCAGGTCTACTGAATAAACCTACCCCTTACCTGAAAAGAGAGAGAGAGAGAGAATAAGAGAGAGAGAGAGAGAGAGAGAGGGAATGAGAGCAAATCTTAGAAAAAAGAGTAATAGAGACAGTTTCCTATGAAATAAAATTTTAAAACATAGTAGTCAGGCTTTTCTATAGTGCCAAAAAAGGAAAAGGGAAAATGTGGTTGTTGAACTTTTTTGACAAGTTAAACTTCAAGATTTAGTGAGTATTGACACTCATACTCCAAGTTGTGTTCTTCTTCTAAACTTGTTGTTGGTGGTGGTGGTGGTTGTGGGGCTTAAACTCTGGGCCTGGGCACTATCCCTCAGCTCAAGGCTAGCACTCTACCACCTGAACCACAGCGCCACTTCTGGGTTTCTGAGCAGTTTATTGGAGATAAGAGTGTCAAGTACTTTCCTGCCCTGTCTGGCTTTGAACCACCATCCTCAGATCTCAACCTCCCTGAGTAGCTAGGATTACAGGTGTGAGCCACCAGCTCCCAGCTTCTTCTACTAATCTTTGTGTGTGTGTGTGTGTGTGTGAGCATACCGTACAGAGGAGTTACAATTACATGGGCCAGATAACGAGTACATTTCTTATCAAGCATTGTTGCCTCCTCTTTGTTTCCCCTTCCCAATCCTTCCCATACTCCCCCAACCTCCCCACCTGATCCTCCCCCCCCACCAAAGTTGTAAAGTTTGTTTTTTGACACAACAACTTGTACATCTCATTGTTGCAATGGGTCCATCTGTATCCCCAGTTAAACAATTTGTTTTTGCCCTTCCTCTCCACAAATTATACCAACATCAAATACAGTGAAAGCAGGGGTTATACCATGGGGGAGGGACATACAAAGCAACATAAGTTGATGTTAGGGGAATGAACCCCAAGATAAATATTCAAATGTTTTTTTCTTTCATGCAATTGTTTCTAACATATTTATAAGATGATTTCTATGTTGCTTTGTATGTCTTCTTGTAATCTTAAAAGCATTTTTAAATATCTTAATATTCATCTAAATGACAGAACAAATTACTACTATCCATTTTCTCTTATTAATTTGAAAATGGAAACAATGAGATCTAGACTAATGTGACTAATAACACAGTTTGCTAGAACTGCAAAAATCTCAAGCTAAGCAGTTAACTTAATCATATGAATTCATATCACTGACCTTCAAAATAACACGATAACTGTAAACAAGGTTCTATGTTCAACATTTGAATACATATTGTCTTTTAGTTCTCTCAGTCCTGTGAGGAAGCCTTGTTATTTCATTTCACCCAGAGCCTTACAAAGATTAAGCAACTAAACAACTAGGCTAGATATGTTTGAGTGTGTGTGTGTGTGTGTGTGTGTGTGTGTGTGTATGTATGTGTGTGCGCATGGGTGTGTGTATGTGTGTGTACACCAAAAGATGGCAGATTAAAAGTCAAAGGTCTGCAATCTCAACCAAGGCATTATCCTGGAATTACCAGAGACTAAAGACCATCTTGTAATAATTCACTTGTTTCACTTCTATTTCAAGATCCTATTCACATTCACTATTAATATGTTGCCTCTTTCTGTCTGTCTCTGTCTGTCTCTCTGTCTCTGTCTGTCTGTCTGTCTCTGTCTGTCTGTCTGTCTGTCTGTCTGTCTCTGTCTGTCTGTCTGTCTGTCTGTCTGTCTGTCTGTCTGTCTGTCTCTCTCTCTCTCTCTCTCTCTCTCTCTCTCTCTCTCTCTCTCTCTCTCTCTCTCTCTCTCTCTCTCTTCCTTGCCCTCTCTTTCTCCTTTGCCATTCCTGAAGAACTCAAGGCCTAGACTATGTCCCTGAGCTTTTGTGCTCAACGCTAGCACTCTACCACTTGTGCTATAGCTCCACTTCTAGTTTTTTCATGCTTAATGAGAGATAAAAGTCTCACAGACTTTCCAGCCCAGGTTAGTTTTCTCAGTCTCCTACATAGTTAAGATTGCAGGTGTGAGACATCAGTGTCTGGCTCACATGTTTTTTAAACTTTGTTTTTAAGTTGAAAGAAATTTGTTTTAGATAAACTAAGCTAGATGTAGAGATTTAAAATCTAAAGGAGGACAATTGAGTTCAAGAGCAGGCAGTTGGAAAGAACATTCATTCTCTTGCTTATTAAGCTTAAAAATCTTTAAAGAATAAGATGATACATTAACAGTCTTTGAGTTTTCAAGTTCATACCTGAGGAATGAAAAGAGCTCCCTAGAACACTGCTATCTATGTAATGGCAGTGTGTCTAGTGACACTTTGCCATTGAAAGGACAAAGACATGGCCAACCTAACCAAGTTTCCTTCCATACTTGTGCTATGTATTTTAATCCATGGGCACTGTTGTACTATGCCCTGTACTTATATCTCATTCATTGTGGATGTTGAATACCACAACGAGTAAAGACAGTGTTAAAAGTTCCAGAGAGATTCTTCACCACTCACAAACCTGACAGGCATGGGTAAGATTCATGTACAAGGGAGGGCAGAGGTCACAATGAGCATCTTTCCCTTTATTTTATTAAAAACACAAATAAAAGCCTAGTATTATTAGGAAGTCTTTTAAAAATGCTCATATTAAAAGTGTTACTTGGCAGACAAACATATCATGTGATATCTGTAACTAAAATAAATTGTATATAAACCGTTTGGGGGATCGTATGTGGATAGGATAAAAGACAAATGGATGAGGCTTTGTCACCTAAAAATGACCTAATTTAATGTTGCCTCCCCACCTTCCACAGGAGAAAGGGGGAAGCTTAGTTTAGATTTGTGTAAATCAAGATGATGCAGGAGCATACTTTGTATCAGGAAATATAAATGGGCTCTGAGACTCTGCAGAAGCAAGGTGCTATTTACAGAATCCCACAGTGTTTTCTTCCTACAATCTGTTTCCATGATACAGTGATATCTTCCTGTATTTCCTCAGGTTCCTGGGAAAATATCACCACCACCTCCCAACCCTTCCTCCAGCTTCCTTGGCTTCAGGTGGCTTAGATTCCTTTCTATATTTCTAGGAAGCCCTGAGGATATTGGCCAACTAAAAATTTAAATATCAGTTTTGGGAAAACCATGGTCATATTTATAGGCTATGTGTAAAGTGTTGGGTTTTGTGGTAAAGATTTTTTTTTTCCTTTTCAGAACAAATGAATGCAGCTTGATTTGAAGTTACACTTAGCCAAGGAAGGATACTTTTTTGATGCCTGGGTTTTATTTGTTCTCTTGATGATGAGCCACAGTTTGAATACATGTCCTGTGTGTAAAGAACTTGTCCTGATAAAAGACATAAATCATTTCTTCTCTATGCTGCATACCAGATGACGTAAGCTACCTTGTGGGGTATTTGGATATTCCATTATTCCTATTGCTGTCATACTCTTGACAATCCTATTTTAGAAGCCTGAGCAAACTTGCAATCACAGAGCACTGAGACATTCCTCCTGAAGAGGTAGCTGGATTAACTGTCTCATCTCTTGGACTAATGGCCTAATCAAAAAATAATCATCAGCCTATTCTTAGATGAACAAACTCAGCTTCCTTCCTTCTGCTAGTTATTGTTGTTGCTGTTTGTTGTTTGTAGTTTTTGGGTTTTGTTGTTGTTGTTGTTGTTGTTGTTGTTTGGTGCTAGAACTGGTGCTTGAACTCAGGGCCTAGTACTTTTGCTTGACTTTTTCACTCAAGGCTGGGGCTCTATCACTTGAGCCACACCTCCACTTCTGGCTTTTTGCTGGTTAATTGGAGTCAAGAGTCCCACAGATTTGTCTAGTGGTGGACTGGCATTTCCCCACATTTGCACTGTCACATCAGGCAATGTCTTTTTCCTTCCTAGGAAAATGTCATTGTGCTTGCTCCAATTTCCTTACTGACTGGACATGATTCACACAAAATTGTGAAGAACTTTTCTCACTGCAATTCCTTCTCTGAGAAATGAGACAACAGTAACTATTACAATGATGTTCTACTAAAAAGAGTTCTTTCAAGGTTGATGTGGTCACTCCAGCCTGTAATCTTAGCTATTCTGGAGACAGAGATCAGATTGAGGTTCAAGTGTAGACCAGGAAAAAAAATGTTCTCAGAGACTTCATTTCCCCAATGTATGGAAGTGACGGTGTTTTCCTGTCGCCCCAAGCTGAGAAAAAGGAGGCAGGCTGAGTGAGCAGTGGCACACACCAATCATCCCAGTTCCACTGGGAAGCAAAACAGGTGGATCACAGTCCAGACTGTCCAGGCATAAAGCAAGAGCCTATCTTAAAATTAGCCAATGCAAAAGGGGGGCTGGTGGAGGGTTACACATGGTAGAGTACCTGGCTAACAAGTGTGAAGCTCAGAGTGCAAACCCAAGGACTGCTAAAAAGTCCTTTCACACACAATACACATACACAATAAAACTAGAGTGGTGTAAGTCTCTTTCCACAAAAATCACAGATTAAATGACACCTATCAGAGACAGTCAACTAAGGCAAAAAGAACCCCTCACATAGGGGCTAGCTGGGGCAAACTTGAGTAAGTTTAAATTAATCTAGGTCTTGTTTTCCCTCATGAAAATATGAGGACTTGTGCTAGGGTACTGCAAAACCTGTCCAGTATGCTATCAATATTAGGACTGTATAAAAGCAACAGATAGCATAAGTGTTGATACTTGGCTGTGTCTTGTACACGTGCACCTGTTCTTATTTCACATATTTAGTCTGTAGCAACTCTTCCCCTCTACTTCTTTTTCTGATAACTAACTCATGCAGGTATATTCAATTAAGGGCAGGCCTGGTCTCTGTGGGCACCAGCAGAGTAACCAGCTGCTGATCATTAGAGTCCCTCCAGCCCCAGGTAGTTCTTCCTTTGAAAACTAATTAGAGCTCTTACATCAGGTTTTTCTCACACTCACACATACACACTCACACACTCACACACACACACACACACACACACACACACACACACACACACACACACAGATTTTCTGAGGCAGTATGGACAAAGGATAACCAGCTTTATTAAACAGCTGAATCAAGCACTGAACAAATTACAGTACCTGTGAGTAAGCAGTTGGCAGCTGCATTTTGTTTTTCACAGAATTATCCCTGGGAACAAGTTAACTCATTTCTGCCCGTTTCTTCTGCCTTCTTGGGCTTCTTTTTCCAGAGGCTTCCACGAGTTGTGTGAAGAGGTTCTGTCTCTGGGGAGGCTCTCTGGGAGCCACTGCGCCTGGTGAGAACGCAATGGACCCAATGTCTGCAAAGAGTTCTCACTCCTCAGCCTTCATGAGTCTTGGTGAAGCTCTTTGTGGAAAATGCTAAGAGCTGCTTTGCTTCTATTTCTTTTTCCTACCTTGTTTTCTTTTTCTTTTTTTTTAGGGCCGTAATGGTGGATCACTTCCCTGATCAGCTTCCCTAGACTGAATTTCTGCATGCACTGTGTAGCCATGTCCCTACACCACAAAATGCCCATTTCAACTTCCTACTCTTTTCTCCAAGATCCATAGAACACAGTGCTTCTGTAGGGCAATCATTTGAAGTGATTCATCAGGATTTTTTTCATCTCTGAAGTTTGAGCTTGTTAAAGAGAAGCCATTTATTATTCTGATGATGCTTTCATGGAGAAAGACAAGTTTTAAGGGCAACGCATATTCATAGGAAAGCCAAAGAAAGCTTGTCTACAATTCATTTTTTGTTAAAGGCATTAATTAAAGACCATACCAAAGCTCACTGACTCTTAACCCTTCGCTTGTCAATACATCTGGATGAGAGTATAGCTAGTGCTTACTGAGCTCCTACTATTTTCAAGCTACTATCCTGAATGTTTCTTTTTCTTATTACCACCCTTTGAGGAAAATTTCATTTTTTGTTACCATCTCACAAATGGGGAAAATGTGGCTCAGAGAGACAACAATTGGCCAGAGGTAAAACATTACCAAATAGTAGTTTGATATTGGTATTGGGTAGGCTGGTTCCAAGGTCTCCACCCTCAGATTCTTTGTACTCTCCTGCGATCTATATACATCTTGCATGGCATTGTGGTGCACACTAGTAGGCTGTGGTAAGGGTCATGGTTTCAGTCGATTGAGAAGCAAATGATTGCCTAGATCTCCTTTCCTCTTTTCAAGTAAAAACAACAAAAGTAAGTAAATAAATAAATAAACCTGCTTAACAAACACCTGTGTTGTTTGCTTGTTTATTTTTTTCCTAAGGTTAAAGTGGAAAGCTCTGTCAATCTAAACTACATCCAGATTTAGGCTGAGAAAGAAAAGAATACTATCTTCGGGGCATGGGTACAGACATTTAAAGAGGGTGTCACTTTGAATAATCCGAAATGTGAAAACATGAGTTACTTAGAGGAGGAAGGGATTTTTTTTTTATCCCTTTTTATTTGCTCATTTGTTTGCCTGCGACGGGGTCTCATTAGATAGCCCAGACTTATCTCATATTTGCAATCATCCTATTTTAGCCTTTCAAATGCTAGGCTTACAGGCATGTAACACCACACCCACCTGATTTCATGTTCTCATCAAAAACAGTGTTGATGTGAGGAGGTCGAAGAGAGCTGACACATAGAATTAGCACCACTGTTCCCCCCCCCACACACACACACACTCCCAGGACTCTTTCTATAAATGGACAGCACTTCTTATCTAGTGGAAGTCTAAGTATCTAAAATAAAGGATAGATACCTGAGACAGTCAACGGGCTTCCACTTTTATAGCACTGTATATACTTTGCCTTCTCTTGCCATCAATGTTAAAGGCAGAAGAAAATGTATGTGAGAAATCAGACATGGGAATCCCTGCCCTGCCGGTCATAGGGATTCTAGGAAGCCATGCCTCCTCCACACGTGAAGGGAGAGATGACAAAAAAAGAGTAGAACCACCCAGGCCAGTCATATTTATGTTGCATTTACAAATTCCATAAAGGGGAGTATCTTTTTTTAAAACAATTATTTTATTGTTAAGATGCTGTATGGAGGGGTTACAGTTACATGAGTAAGGCATTACTTGTCGATCATTGCTACCCCTTCCCTTCCTTGTTGTTGTCCCACCATCCCTTCCCTCCCCCACCTCCCACACTCCTATGCCCCGAAGTTATAGTTTGTTTCCAACATACTGTCCTGTGGGTATTTTTGTTGCAATGGGTCATCCTGTGTCCTTGTTTCAGCATTTTGTTATTTCCCTTCCTCTCCCCAGATTAGACAAATGTATATACAAGATGCAGGGTATCAAAATCAAGTACAGTGACAACAGGGCATATGCCAAAGGGAAAAAAACATACAAAGAAAATAATAACAACAAATAATAATTAAAATACAATAACAATAAAGACAGACCTCTTGTGTCCATATCTTGGGGTTCATTTCACTTAGCATTTCACTTAGTCATTTGCACATGGTTTTTTTTAGCTTTTCAGGTCATCTGATAAGATTCTCCTATATGGATACTAATTATTGCAAATAAGGGAAACTATGAGACCTAAATTTCTTTCAAACTGGTCAACTTCATTTAATATGATTTCTTCCAAGTCTTTTCATTTCCTAACAAATGGGGCAATGTCATTCTTTCTGATGGAAGCATAGAATTCCATTGTGTATATATACCATATTTTCTTGATCCATTCATCAATTAGGGGCATCTGGGTTAGTTCCATATCTTAGCTATGGTAAATAATGCTGCAATAAACAGTTTTGCTGGTAGCTTTAGTATGGCCTTGTTTGCGATCCTGTGGATCACAATACCCAGAAGTGGGATTGCTGGGTCATAGAGGAGCTCTATGTGGAGTCTTTTGAGGAACCTCCATACTGAAAAATGAGTATCTTTTTTTTTTTTTAATTGTATTTTATTTTATTTGAGAACATACTGTACAGGGGGGCTACAATTACATGGGCAGGATAATGCATATATTTCTTACCAAGCATTGCAGCCTCCTCCTTTGTTTACCCTTCACTTCCCTTCCCCGCCTCCCCCCTCCCCCCACCCAATTTTACCCCCCTCCCCCCACCCAATTATACCCCCTTCCCCCCCCCACACCGACATTGTAAAGCTGGTTTTGACATGACATTTTGTACTTCTCATTGTTGCAACAGGTCCACCTGAGTCCTTAAACGACTTGTTTGTCCCCATCTCCTCCACATGTTATACTGACATCAAATATAGTGAAAGCGGGGGTTACACTGTGGGGGAGGGACATACAAAGCAACAAAGAAATAATCTTATAAATGCGTTAGAAACACATGCATGAAATAAACGAAAACATTAAAATACATATTTAAGGGTTCAGAAAAATGAGTATCTTATGGGGCCTGTTAAATTATCCAACCTTCTAGAGCCAAATTCTGGAGAGGAAGCCATGTTTAAGCAAATGCTTTCTCTGTCCTGAAATTCTGTGACTCTTTGCATTCCGGAGGCAGATGATGCCAATAATCTGGTAATTCAATCATTAGATGTCTACATGATTGTTTTCTAAAGATGGTTATAAAACCCCAAATATCAAAGAAATCCTAGTTGGACTATTTTTTGCATGTAATTAAACAATATCTTCTTGTCCCTTTTGTATTTAAATATAGTAAAATCCCATGAGGTGAAACCTTTCCTCTACATGAAGTGATGCTACAGTCTGGCTGACCAGCTGGTTTTATGTAGTTAAAATTGATTTTATTAAAATACATGGGGGTTGAACTGCATTTGCGAGAATATTCTAATAATACTTATATCTTTTTCCTCATTTCATGTGGATAGCAATGCTTTCCATTATTGTACTTAATTTACTACAATTTAGGAATCTCTTTCTGTGCCCTCAGCCTCCATAGCTCTGAATTAAGAGTTGACTATGACCCATAGACACACATAGACTATGCCATCTTAAAGGCTGACGGTTGGCCAAATGGAAGGAGAGCCAGATTTAGTGACATGGCAAGTGAAAACAAAAGCTGAACATTATGAAGAAATTCAAACAGGAAATCAAGAAGGTCTTGAAGGGAGAGCATCTGCGAGATTGTGTGGCTTCAGAAGAATAGAAACAGCAAATTCCATAGTTCTCAGTGCCCAGAAATAGCCTTTCCTTCCTTCGTGTTCCTCAAACTATTTCTATAACTCTCTCTCCCTCTCTCAATCTCTCTCTATCTCTCTGTGTCTCTCTGTCTTTCTCTGCACATGTGTGTGTGTGTGTGTGTGTGTGTGTGTGTGTGTGTATACGCATGCATACACAAATTTGCATATATGCCAGTCCTGGGGCTTGAACTCAGGGCCCATGTGCTGTCCCTAGGCTTTTGTACTCAAGGTTAGCACTCTATCACCTGAGCCACAGATCCACTTTTTGGTGATGAATTGAAAATTGGGCTTTCCTGTTCAGGTTGGCTTTGAATCTCAATCCTCAGATCTCACCCTCATGAATCTAGGAATAAGGGCATGAGCCACCAGTGCCAGCTCCTTTAACTTTTAAATTTCCCTTTTTTGCTGAAGACAGTTGAAGAGGGTTTGCAAGGTTTTCCTTTTTTAGACACATTCTAACCAGATACTCTTCATTATCACCCAGATAAAACAATTATTTGTTTGTTAAGCATACCCTCACAAAGAGAGTGAAACACAGAAATCTGTATCACCTGGAAAGAGAAAGTTAAATAGTTCCCAAGTTTTTAGTTTTTCATTTGCCATGTTTTCTTTTTTCCTACAAAACGCATATCTATGCATGAAAACAGATTGGCTGTATGGTTAGTTAGAGCTGTCAGCATCTTGGTGGTCATTTGTTGAACAAGAAATCATATCAGGCTTGAGATAATTGTTCATTATTTGGAGGATTTGAATCTCTGCTGTCACACCTAGAGTGCTCAGATGCATTCAATAAAATGTCCGCAGTTGATCTGTTTTAGAAATAGAACATAGGGTATATGCTCAACATGAAGCACACCCAATGTAAAGCCCGTGCATATCCACCCATCATTTAAGAGCAAGCAGCGCCACACAGTGGTATGACAGGGAATAGATACCACTTAACCAGAGCACTAGTATTTCTTTAATGGACTGTTTCATTTTTTGTTATTTTTTCAGGATGTCGATATGATCGATGTTGTGCTATTTCCTGTGGAAAAAGAAAACATTTTTGTATCATTGCCCTTTGAACTGTTGAAAGGAGCATTGGTTGGCTAGATTTCAAGCTTATTTATAAATGAAAATGCTTACAACGAAAAAAGTAGTTGTCATATTTTACCATGTGTGGTTATGTTTATTATAACCAAATGCATTTCAAAAAAGCCAATGATTGAAAAAACACTATTGCCCGAGGACTTTGCTTTTATTCTTTCACTAAGAGAACATTTTATTACTAAATTTAATCTGCTAAAAATCAAATTTTATAACTGAAAATTTGGTACAAATGTAACCATCGGCTACATTTCTGTAATGTAATTATGGTGACTGTATAAATAAATAAAAGTTTTCACCTCTGATATTATACCTTTAACTTATTTGAGCTCAAAATTTATTCTGCATAGGAAGTACAAACTGAGATCTGAAACTCATTTCCATCTAGTTCACTCTAAAGGTTCTATTTCTTCAGTTCTCTGGAGTAACCAGCGTCCAACTTCTAGAATGTATTTCATTTGTGTCACCATGGAATGCTCATCCTTCCTCAAAAACACTTGTTCTCTTAACACTGAAAACAGGCACCCTCAGTGGACAGCCTTCCTAGGCATTTCTCCATCAGTGAAGAGTTTTCAAGAGAACTTCAGAAGACTCACTGGTGTCTAAAGAGCCATTTTCTCATTATTTAACTTTTTTAAGCCTACTTGCTATTGAAGGAAACATGATTAGCAGCAGAGCAGCAAAAATGATCTGTAGTTAAGAAGAATGCATTGCCAGGATCAAAGATGCTCTGAGCAGATAACATTTTTGAATGGTTAGCAGAGTATAAAAGCTCTTGTCAGAGCTGAGTTGGTACCCTGAGTAATGCCACTCCTGCCATTTCAAGTCCATTAGTATTCTGTACATCTCCAGTACACTGAGACAGATAAAGAAATCTCATATTGATTTTTCTATTGTCTCTATTCTTAATGCTCTGGCATGTAGGGGCCCACCTGGCATTGGGAGTTGACTCTTCCAGAATGAGCCAGTTCCCATAGCTAGTAAAGGTCTTGCCTGCCACCTTACCTTTTATAGATGAATCAACCAATCCAGAACCACTTGCACATCAACCCACTGCCTTCTGCCCTGAAGTACCCCAGAGCTAAGTATCAGACAATTTAGAACAGGCCCTTCATCTCCTGAATTATTCTGCCAGCCAATCTGAAGCCTGCTTGTCATAGTAAACCCATTCCATCCCAGAGAAAAAGCAACAACAGCACAATTAAACATCTTGCCTACACTTGCCTCTCCCAACTGCTTCTTCTACACCTTATGTGCTAAGCCTTCGTAATCTGGGGTCTGAGGGTACAAGAAGATCTTCCCTTTTGAAAAGACTGTCTTTATAACAGCCATATTTCCATGTCTGTCTATATTTCTATACCTGATTAAAACAAATCCTGGCAATGTGTAATCTAAAACACTTCCCTAATATGTAAGGCTCTGTATTAGTTCCAACATTTTTTTCTGTTTTACTGCCCTGACTTTTGACTAATTTTTGAAGTGCTAAAAATATAGAAGGGATTAAATAACCAAGACACTCATTTGGAAGTAATCACTAGTCATCACATCTACATATTTGCTACACATGGCACATCATGACGTGTTATATTTTGCTTAAAATAATTAACTTCCAGTCGTCCTGATAAATTGTTCTGCTATTCTCATACCTTGTGCCCAATTGACTCTGATGTTCAATTTCCTCTGCTCAAGTCAGAGTGCCCCAAGGCTCAGCCTATTTCATTTGTAAAATGAAATGCATTTGTTCTTGTAGGGTTACATTTAATTAAAACACAGCAGTATTTAAGAGAAATATTTCATTTATGAAGTCTAGTCCAACCTTTCCTGCCGTAATTACTTTGCAAAAGGCACACTGTGGAATGATTGGGGGAAAAAAGCAAAACAGATGCAATTTGGACTCACTGTTTGAAATACCAAAGACCAAAATCATAAGGAAACATCACCTTTCTTTCTTTGCTTTGTTTCTTCTTAGTAAACACATACACTAAGTATATCTAATAAAATGTCACCCAGGGTAGATGATCAGGTCTGTTGCATTTGAATTATGTTGAGTAAAAACATAGTTTCTGAAAATTATATTAAGTGAAGTAAGCCAGGCCCAAAGAAACATAGGTCCCATGGTTTCCCTTATTTGCAATAACTAGTATATGTCTAGGACAAGCAGAAAAGGTCAAAAGCTATGTATATATGACCATATAAAATGGTGCTAAGCCAAATGAACCCCAAGATAGGGACACAAGAGATTTTATCTTTGTTGCTGTTGTTTTAAATGTACTTATAACGCACTATGTTATTTTTTTTTGTTTCTTTTGTGTGTTCTTCCCCCATGGTATAACCCCTGCTTTCACTGTATTTGACTCTGGTGACCTGCATGTTGTAGATACATTTTTCTAATTTGGGGTGTGAAAGGGAAATAACAAAATGCTGAAATAAGGATACAGGCTGATCCATTGTAACAATGAGATATACAAGGCATTATGTTGAAAACGAACTTTACAACTTTGGGGAGGGGGGTGGGAGGAGGAGTGAGGAGTTGGGAGGTGGGGAGGGAAGGGATGGTAGGGGAAAAACAAAGGAGGGGTTAACAATGCTCGATAGGAAATGTACTCATTACCTTACTCATGTAACTATAACCCCTCTGTACGTATCTTTACAATAAAAATATATATTAAAAATAGCTTCTGAATCTTGTATCTGTGTATGTTGGGTATGTACAGATACACATACACATGTGTAGGCACCATCATTAATTAACACATGCTATGCACAGGACACATTGGTTAGCTACTGGGAACTTGTTCCCTTACTTAATTTTCATAATTGTATTGTATATGAACAGTATGATTGTCACTATGGCCCTATATGACTAAATTATTAATGACTATAAACTATAAGACATTCTCAGCAACATAAAATTCATATAAATGGTATGATTTATACCTAGGTAGAAAACTGCTAAAATGTAAAGTGTTCTATAAATTCTACTTGACGTATAGGGAATGAACATTTGTGCTGGTGTTTAAAAAAAGTTGACTTCTATTTCCTCTTTTAACCTGGGCAGCAATCCACAAGAAGGGTATTTATTCGTTGTCTCCTATTGAAGAATGTCAGGGTCCCCACAGGTAAAATGACTCTTCAAGCCTGTGTAGCTCTTTCTACTCTGTTTTCTTTTGTCAAGAGAAATCTCAGATAGGGAGGTAGATTATCACTCCCTAGTGAGTCAGTGGTACTCACCACCAGCCTGGGTGTGAGCACACATGACTTCTCACAATTAAAATAGTACAATGCATGTGTTACAGAGAGTCCACAAGGCTAGTCATAAGACTTCCTGTTCTCCTGCTCCCAGTCTCTGCACTCAGTCTCACTAAGAACCAGTATTGTGGTGTCCTGCTTGTGTCTTCAACATTCCTGTGCTGAAATCCTTACACCAGATGGTGCTAGGAGGTGCTTCGCTTATGAGAGCAGAGGCTTCCAGAGTGGAATTCGTTTCCTTGCAGACCAGGCGCCAGAGCACTGCCTTACCCCTCCACCATGGGAGGCCACATCAAAAAAGTGGCCATCTATGAACCAGAGAATGGTTTTCACCAGACACTGAATCTGCCATGGCTTTGATCTTAGACTTCTCATCCTTAAGGGATATAACCAATACATTCCTGTTGTCTAGACGCTACCCAGACTATAATTTTATTTGTAGTTGTCTAAGTGGCATAGCAAGGAAAAATTTTAAATACTTTTATACTAGAACCATGTGTATATTCCACACTTTTTAATAGCATTGGCTCATATATATAGTCCTAAGGCCAACTAACCAGGTTCCTACCCACTTCGGTTTATAGTGATGGGGAAACAGAAGTCCTCAGTGCCCAGCTATTGAAGTAGCTGAGAAGACTGACAGATGGAAGAAGTATTGTTATACCAAGAAGAAAATGGAAACAGGGAAGCAGCAATAGAAGGCCACGGGAGGAGGGCAAGCAGACCGTGGAGACAGAAGTCAATATTCAGGATCAGGCGGAATGAGTCACACTTCAGTGAAGGCCCATGAGAAGTAGGAGCACCACAGCCAGACATGAGCACTTCATTTGTACCACTGTGATTCTCTTATACAACCACACTCTCAACCCAGATGGTTCCTTCCGTCAACCCAGACTCTGCCTGGAGAGAGGGAAAAGAAGGGAGTAAAGAATCCTAAGTGACTGAGCTGTGAGTCTCCAAAAACAATGGCACTCTGAAAACTAGAAGTGACCAAATTATCTCCCTTTGTCAAAGTTCATTATTCTGGCATTGAAGGCAAAGCTAAGCTCGTGCACTAAAACAAATTTGATTCCAAATTCTTTCTACATTTGTGCACTTGAAATTAGAGTAGGTATTTTGCGAAGCACGACATTGTATACATATAAGTCATTTTCGTTTAATAGAAGATAATACTCTGATCCGGAAAACCCGAATCTCAACAGCAGTCCTGTCACAGGAGAAATAGTTTTAAAGAGAAACTTGGATCTCTTACAGAAACTCACCAACCTTTTGAGAAGTTCTACGTATACTAATGTATGGCACCCACTAAGAACAGTGTGTGGTGTGTGTGTGTGTGTGTGTGTGTGTGTGTGTGTGTGTATTTGGGGGGAGGTGGTTGGTCATGGGGCTTGATCTCTGGGCCTGGGCACTGTCTCTGAGCTCTTTTGTTCAAGGTTGGTGCTCTACCACTTGAGCCACATCACCACCTTCAGTTTTTGAGTAGTTAATTGAAGATAAAAGTCTCATGGAATTTCCTGTCTGTGCTGCCTTTGAACCACAATCCCCAGATCTTAACCTTGTGAGTAGCTAGGATTACAGGCCTGAGCCACCAGTCCCAGGCCACAGTTTATCTTTCTTTGAGGATTTAGTCCTATGCAAATAAAGGTCTGAGAGGTAAGTAACGCATGTAGGTGATACACTGAAATTTAATTTTCAGACACATGTTTTTTTTATTATGCAGATCATGGCATAATGCTATGTACCTCAAGCATGGGTACTCAACTGTAATGTATTTCAAAGCTTTCTGGACGCAAAAGCTTTTTTTCTCCAAACAAAGCCCTCTAGAATATCAACACATAAACTTTCCGTTTATAAAATATATAATAAAAGAAATGAACGGGAATCCTACCCTCTAGCAACTTCTTTGTGTTAGCACCTAATTTTAGAAACCACTTTGGGTGTTTCACTTACACGAGGAGCTATCTTCTCTCCAAAGCTTGATTAACTCGGACATTTTCTTACATATGTACCTTCTTCCTAATTATAACTGTGAAAAATTATCTTCAGAGAAAACAGGAGTACATTTTGTAATATCTCTGTCTAGAGGAATTAGTAATATCTCTTTCTGCAAGGAATTAGCATTAGGCTCAAGTATTCTCCTAGATACCAATTTATATCCAGGTTTAAGTGTCAATTATTTTTTCCTCTTTCACTTTTAGAACAGTTAAATGCAGTTTCAGAATTTGAGATCAAGGGGACCAATAGGTAAATGGTAAAGGGAAACAAATCTACTATGGCATATGTAGAGTGATGCCCATAACCCACAATTGCCTTTTGTTTTCAGTCAGCCAGGACATCCATCTAGCAGTCTATTAACAATCAGCCAGGAAGCTCCTTCGACTTGACATTTTATGTAGCTGTGTGAAATCCAAACATCTCAGTGAACTCTGTAGAATACCAGGAATCTGTTATTCCTACATGAAACTCACTAAGAGTAACTGTTCGACTTTCCTCATAGAAGTTTACTTGTATTGAAGACATACATTTAATTAACTCAGAAATTACTGGCATGAAAAAAGAACTAAGATGATGCTACTTACTTATATTTTAAAATTCATTGTAATTTTTTTCTAATTTTTTTGTCTGTTTAGCACAAAGTTTAATGTTAGAATTCTGCGACAGAGAGGTCTGGACTTTGCTAGCTCTTAACGTGTGTGATAATCCTTATCCCCTGAGAACATGTGCTATGGAATCTGTGGATAGAAATGCCAGGTCGCTGCAGATGCGCTGTCCGCGTGCCAGTGTCAAGGCTTACTTCCTTGATCGTTCTGCTTTACGTTTTCTAATAATTATTATTTTAAGTAGTTATACAAAGGGATTCCAGTTTAGCATGTCCGTTTGTGAGTACAGTACATCTTGACCAATGTCACTTCTTTTATCATTGTCCTCCAATCTCTCCCAGCCCCACACATCTACTCAACTTACCTCGCTCCATTTTCCTATCTACACATTGAATATTGTGACTGCATTCACTCACGCTTCTAAATAAGGAGTCATAGGAATTTTTTATGCCGATATTGGGGCCTGAACTCAGAGCTCCACATTCTCACTGGACTCATTCTCAAGGCTGGTGCTCTATCACTTGAGCCACAGCTCCACTTCCATATACTATTAAATATCCCAGTTACCTTTGTTTCTTAGAAAAGTTCAAATAAGTTGCATAAACACTAGGTGGCACTGTCGTTTGAAAGACTGTAACAGCTAAAATGCATATGATAAAACCAAAAGCTAAAGAAACATACATTTAAGAAAATATGAAATAATAAAAAGCTTCTACTTATTAAAGGAATTGACCTTTATTCTGTTATTGAATTAATGAATTACCTTACATAACCTGTCTAACAGGTAGATTTCTTAAAAGTTAAGTTTCATCCCCTAATTAAAATGAATCCTTCCTGGAAGGCAGCAAGTGATGAAATTGGAAAAAAAAAAAAGCACAATGTATATTGTCATCCTTTAATTAAAAATATTTGAGAAGCTAAATTCTTCTTTATTGTGATTTTTTTTCCCTATTAAGGAGTATGAAACATTAAAACACATGAGATGACATCTGTCCTTCAGGAGGCTTACAGTTTTATAGGGGACAGCTATGACCTCCAGAAAAGTTACTAAAAATAAAATCTAAATAACTGCCCAAAGGCAGATACAGATGAGAAGTTAAAGATAATAAATGCATAAGCTTTCCCAAATGAAGAGTATAAACTCAAGAGCCCAAACATTGTTTAAAAGAAAAAATATTTATCAGTTGATCTATAAATGTATAGGCTAAACTTCAGAGGCTCACACAGTATAGACATTTGAAGGAAAAGTAATCCAGAAGATGCAGGTATCTTGACCCCCCCCCCCTTGACTCAATGCTTCTTCCACTTTAGCTGCTTCCTTGCCCATGGGACGCTGCATTGGTTAGGATGACACTAACACCCAGAAGAAACACAATGGGATATGTCATTGGCTCAGCACCATCAGCTCTTGCATACGTCTGGGGTGACAGGGAAGGTTGGACATCCGTTCCATGCAGACATTTGCCAAAGCTCTGACAAAAAGCCAGCATATATTGCTGTTGAAAATTAGGAGGCTCAAGAGTTACTTTTAAATTTTTATTTTTGCTGTTCCATGGGTTTCCTTGACAATGAAATTCCCTCAAAGCCTCAGTAGGCTTCTGGTCTACTTATCCTAGTCAGTTCTTGTGCTAGGCTAGATTTCCAAGAAGGCCTCCAGATCCCCTCCCCTAGGTAATAGGTGCATAGCTCCTGTAATGCGGCCCCTTTGAATTGGATGCAATTGTGACTATGATATAGCATTTCCATAATCAAATCACTACAGAACTCACCTGGAGTGCATCCGGAGGATGCTGATGAGCATGAGAATGGCGTGGTAAGTAGGCCATTTCCAAAGACAGAGTGAATGCTTGGCGGGAGAGGCCTCACTTCCGGCTTGATGATCTAGCAGCCACCAGACGGCATCCAGGAAGGAAATGGGAACTTCAGTCCTGCCACCGACAGGAAATGAGTTGCCCGACTAATGGTGTGGGAAGTGGCCCTTGAGTCTCGATCACAAACTCACCGAATACCTTAATTTCAGTCATGTGAGACCGGAGCAGAGAACCCAGTAATTCTGTGCCTACATTTCTGACCTAAAGAACTGTGGCCTAATCAATATGGTCCTAAGGTGCTAAATTTACTGTCAAACAACGGAGGAAAAAAAAACAAACAAACAGAAGTTCTACAGCTTCAAGTCTCTTCCTTGAGACTGATACTTTCCAGAAGACCGAAATCAATGGACTTTCTTGACTAAAAGACTTTTCTTCTTCCTCTTTCTTCTTCTTCTTCTTCTTCTTCTTCTTCTTCTTCTTCTTCTTCTTCTTCTTCTTCTTCTTCTTCTTCTTCTTCTTCTTCTTCTTCTTCTTCTTCTTCTTCTTCTTCTTCCTCTTCCTCTTCCTCTTCCTCTTCCTCCTCCTCTTCCTCCTCCTCCTCCTCCTCCTCCTCCTCCTGCTCCTCCTCCTGCTCCTCCTCCTGCTCCTCCTGCTCCTCCTCCTCCTCCTCCTCCTCCTCCTCCTCCTCCTGTTCCTCCTCCTCCTCTTCCTCCTCCTCCTTCCTCCTCCTCCTCCTCCTCTCCTCCTCGTCTTCCTCCTACTTCTCCTCCTCCTCCTCCTTCTCCTCTCCCCGTCTTCCCCTCTCCTCCTTTCCCCACTTGTCCCCTTCCTCCTCCTCCCTCTGCCCTCCTCCTCCTCCTCCTCCTGTAAGCACATAAGGCCTGCAAGCAGTTGGGATTTCCAGTCCTTTTAAATTCCAACTCTCAGGACTGACTCATTCTGTCAGACCTTTTTCTTACATATCTGTTAACTTTTGTTTGTGATTTTTCACTTTCTTACATTGTCTAGTGAAACTCCTTAAAACTGCATGTGTTGCTAACCTTTTATTTTATAAATACATTGGAACATCTGAGTTTAAAGGTTAATTATTTAAGAAAAATGCAAAGGAAGACAACAATTTGTACAGATAATAGAACAAAGTGAGAGCTTTGAAACAATGACCTTGAAAACACACCATTCCATTCAGATACTGTTTTTTAAATTAAATTATTAAAGGTAACCAGTGACAATTATTCTACTGATATTTATATATTTCCAGAGCAGAGAGGAAAAGTAAACTTCTTTTAAAATAAAGTGCAATTACAGTGCAATTGTTGGGTTTGATTTCCAAACCCAACAAAGAGAAAATAAAGAACATAAATCAACTCATCTTGAATACTTTAAAAAACTGGCAAAATGGGCTGGGAAGTTGGCTCAGTGGTAGAGTGCTTGCCTTGCATGCCTGAGGCCCTGGGTTCGATTCCTCAGCACCACATAAGCAAAAAGAAAAAAGCTGGAAGTGGCACTATGGCTCAAGTGGTAGAGCGCTAGCCTTAGCTGAAGAGCTGAGGGACAGCACCCAGGCCCACAGTTCAGGCCCCACGACCGGATCCAAAAAAAAAATATATTAAAAAAAACTGGCAAAATATAGATTTTTGAGTATAGTTGTTAACGTCCTAAAATATTCACAAAGAATTTTGCATATAACAAATAAAATAAAATCCAGTCACCACAGGAGTTATAATCAAGTACTGTGATTGTTGAATATTGTTTAATATTATAATGTACATGAAGATAAAAATAAATCTTATTATGCACATAGGCCAAACCAAATTTTACATCTTCACAAACATCAGAAATATGTGTGATGACATTTCACATGTATTTTTAATTAAGAGCCCTCAATCGAATGGCACATGACATATTTCCTTAAGGTAAAGAAGGGGTAGAAATCTATTTCCAGGTAATATCAAGGTCATACTTGCTGACACAGCACTCAGGGTCAAGAAAGTTTGTCACCATTTTTTTTTTAATTTTTATTTTTTGTGAACATACTGTACAGAGGGGGTACAATTACATGGACAAGATAATGAGTACATTTCTTATCAAGCATTGTAGCCTCCTCCTTTGTTTACCCTTCACATCCCTTCCCAGTCTCCCCCTCACCCCCCTCATTGTCACCATTTTTATTTTACAAAATATTGAAAGGTTGATTCGAACCTATTTTACACAAAAAGTTACAAATATGATTCTGATTTTCTACTTATGTGATTACATACTGAACTATTCAAACTAATCAATAATGTTGACACTAATTTATAAAAACATGTATTAGAAGGCAATAGGTTGAAAAATAAATGCCTAAAATATTTTAGATATTGATATTAATTGGTCAGAACATAATAGTGAAAAGCCTTATTCATAAAAGCAACATAATAATAAATGTCTATAATGTATTTAATAAATGTGCAGAACATATGGAAGAAAACTATACTACTTTTAAAAATCATTCAAGTCAGATTGCTACTAATGACAAGACATTCAGAACATTTTGACAGTCAGCTGGACACCTAACAACTTGCCTGGTAAGATATTCAGCTGAAGTAGTAAGAAGGTTAAATTATAAAAGTAGAATAGTAGAGAACTTTATAAATTAAAAATTGGTGAGTATTTTTTTAAGTTTAGAGTGGGTCTAGACTTCCTAAACTTGACTCCAATGGCAGAAAATGATGGGCAGATTTTATTTTTTAATTTTAATAATTATTCTGTTTGGAAGGAGGTAATTATTCCAAAGGTTTTCATTTCTCTTTTGCAAGAAGGCCAGCATATAGAAATCTCTCTCCTCTCTCTTTCTCTTTCTCTCCACCTCCCCCTATCTCTCCCCCCTTTTCCCCCCATCTCTCTCTGTATACTGAACTGGGGCTTGAACTCAGGGCCGGGGCACTGTCATTGAGTTTTTGTGCTTAAGGCTAATGCTCTGCCACTTAGCCACAGCTCTACTTTTGGCTTTTGGGTGGCTAATTAGAGATCAAAGTCACACAGACTTTCCTGCCCAGATTGTCTTTGAGCTGTAGCCTCACCCTCCCGAGTAGCTAGGATTACAGGCATGAGCTACTGGCACCTGGCTTAATTTTTATTTTTAACTGTAACTCACTCCATGTTTCATATATAGGAGGCAATAATCATGGGAGGTAGGCATCATTCTTTTCATTTAATAGATGAAGATGGAAACTTAGAGAAACTACTATTATATAATCATTATATTAGTCCTAAGATTACATTTTTGGATTACATATATATACTCTGTACAGTGAACTAAATCATTTGCATGTATTCTTATTTAATTCTCACAATAATCTTATATACAGGAACGACTACGCTTCTAATATTTGGGTAAGAAGTCTCAGACAGACAAAAGAGGTAAAATACAATGAGCAGATTGTAAAGAGCAGCTTGGAAGTAGGCCTACATCTGCTTTCACCCACACCCTCCCTGATTACACTTGCAAATTGTGTTGAAACTCTCAAATAATCTTATGTGAGTTTCAGAAACATACTTGTTGGAAGATAAGACATACTGATTTACACTTCCATAAATTCAATATATACCAATTAGTAGTGATAGACTGTAATATAAAAATTAGAAGGCATGAGTTGTCACATGTTTGGTAGCAAATACTTATTGAATGCTTGCTATTTAGTGGACACTGTGTTCAACACTCAGTATGCAGAAATAAACAGGCTCCATTCTGGTAGAGTACAATTCTAAAAGTAGGGTTACCCAGGTATAATGACAAGTACCTGTGATTCCAGCAATTTGTGAGGGAACAACAGGAAGATGGTGGGAAGAAGGCCACACTGAGCTACTGGTGAAACTTTGTCTCCAAAACCCAAAAAAAATGTATGGTTAATATTTTTACAAATAATTTTTAGGTAAGAAACAACTCCCTATGAAAAAGAATAAAGGTACAAATATAAAATAATGAAATGAAGTCAGGAAAATATGTTTACAGTCTTGGACGATGAGAGGAATAAAATTTAAAGGACAATAAGACATTCCTTTTTATTTTTATTTTTGTTTTTGTTGTTCAAGGCTATTGCCCTGCAACTTGAGCCACAGCTGCCCTTCCAGCTTTTTGGTGGTTGATTGGAGATAAGTCTCACAGAGTTTTCTGCCTGGACTGGTTTTGAATTGTGATCCTCAGATCTCAGCCTCCTGATAAGTTAGGATTACAAGCATGAGCCAGAGGCTCTCAAGTATGACATTTCTTTTGATCTATCATCAGAAGAAGATTAAAGAGAGCAATTATGTGTAGAATTAGAGTGAGTGTATGGAACTTCATACTCTACCAGAGGGAGCAGAATAGGCCCAGAAACTGAGGCAAAGCTATAGGTTCAGCACTATTACCATCTCTCAAAATTTCACCTTAGGAACAAAAAATAATATTGTATAATTTCTATACCTTTTTAGGCTGCACCTATATCCCCATAAAATGGCACAAATTGAAAAAGTTCAGGGGAACAAGTCAACTGTCAGCATTTTAGAGACAAATGGCACATGCACAGAAATTCACTGCCTCTCTTCTACTCTTTCTTTGCTACCTGGCTACATTTTATCATCAAACCGATTACTGTAAGGACATAGACTATATAGTTCTAGAAGTGAAAGGTTCATTACAAAGCATTTTTCCTTTGGAAGATAATGCAAATTACAACCATTTGGCATGTGTTAGCCTCTAAACATAGAATATTACTACCGGTGCCCTCAACAGTCATTAAAGATGTGGAAACTTTGAGTCATGCTTGGCAAGCTCTATATGTTATTGCCCTAGAACTTGGATTATGTCTTTATATTTCATCAGGTGAGCCAAATCTGGCATCAAGGGAACAGCTAATGCCCCCTGCTGCTATTGAATAACACCTTTCAACACTACCCAAATGCTAAGGAACAGGAACCAGTGAAGCAGCTACAACTTTGTTTACAGTGGGAGGAGGGAATTGACTAATTTAAGATACTTGTCTAAATGTTTATTCATTAGCCAAATCAGTCCTCCCCTCCTCCACACTAGATAGACTTTTCTCTTTCAAATCAAGTACACAAATCAATGGTGTTGCTATTACATAGCTGTTTTCAAATGCCTTATTAACAAAAAAGAGTCCTTTGAACTTTGAATTTAATAAAGTTCAAAGAGCTCAAAAGTTTCTGTTGGAGAAATTGTCATGCATGGTACGTGTCCAAATTTTATCTGATACTGCCATCTAATCTAAAGAAGAACAGTTTGTGAAAGATATAGGTTTTTAATTATGAGAAAGTAGGGTTTGCCTGCTAGGAAATGGGAGATTTTCCTTTCATCATAGTGAAGTATTCAAAAGAGGGCTAAAGATAAAGAACCTTGTTCAAATTTAGTTTTCTACTGATAGGCTAAAATCCCATGTTTAAAGTTTCTGACAACATTCAGATTGGCATGCAACACTTTCTAAAGATTTTATTTAACAAGTGTTCTAGAGTTGATGAAGAACATTGTATGGTTCTCATTTGAGATAATTCACATAACTCTCACAGCCCAGGAAACAAACTCTACTCCGAGACACTCAGCAGCAAGCTTCCTTTCAATTCCAATTCCTCTAAGTCCATATTTGGTAATATTATCAGTATAGTCAGTCATGTTCCTATGTACTGTTTCCCTGGGGTTAGCTTCAGAGACAGCTTAACTTTACGTAAAACGACCCATAGATCTTCCAGGCATTAAGGCACAGGGTGAGGAGGGCCATTCGCTGACATTCACACTGGCAATCCCCACCCTGACACTGCACTCTGTCCTGCTATTCCTGGATGTGGCCTGGAAATCCTCCTTACCCCACCCGCTCTACATCCACCGTAAATCAATATGACATGTCCCATTCTTAAAGAAATCATAAAATACCTAAGTAACTATGGATTATATAAATCTCTATCATCTTAATTATAACTGATTGGTAACTCAGTCTTCAGATCTTTTCCCTCTTCTTATTTCATCAGAAGGCTTTCCTCACCAAATTCATTTTAAAAAATGATTATAAATTGCACAATGTCTTAATTCTCTAGTATTTGCTTCTGAGTCCAAACTCTGCACTGGCATCAAAGACCCACGTGTGTGTGTGTGTGTGTGTGTGTGTGTGTGTGTGTGTGTGTGTGTGTGTGTGTGTGTGTACGTGTGCGAGCACGCACACTTGAGCTTTTTTTGCTCAAGCTTAATGCTCTACCATTTGAGTCACAGCTCCACTTCCAACTTCTGGGTGGTTAATTGGAGATTAGAGTCTCATGGGGTTTCCTATCCAGGCTGGCTTCAAACTCAGATCTCAGGCTCCTGAGTAGCTAGGATTACAGGCATGAGCCACCAGCACCTGGCCCACCTGTCTTTTTTTTCTTGCCTTGGTTCCCCAACCACATAGCATGTGCAGGCTAATATTCATTTTCTAATGATTTTCTTAACATCACCCTCTTCTCTCCATGAGCTCTGTCAGAAATGCCGTTTCTTTCTTTATCTTATTCCAACTTTCTTTATCAAAATCCTTAGCAGTTTTCCAGACTGACCAACTGCCATACATTTTAATTTTGATTCTTTCATTTATCAGCTATAAACCTCAGACTCATGAATTTATTGTGCACTTTACCTGAGTTACTTTATACAAAGACATTAACAACTGGGACAGAGTAAATACGAGAATTTGCTATTAAATGACTATTGTCATTTAAGAAGTCAGTGTTTTTTGATATATTTTAATATCATTAGTTAATGTCCCATAATGAGATACATAATGCTTTGATACATTTGTACTCATATATATAAATACATGTATATGTATGTATATACCCTATGTTCTCTTGAAAATTGTAAGCTCCTATAAGGATGTAACCATGAATTTACAAATTTTTATGTCACAAAATCAATATTACAAAGCCTTAAACATGAACCAAATGTTTGATGAAACAGTATTACCTATAGGTATACTTTAGTAGGCATTACATTTCAATTTAAAATTTTTGTATCTTACATGTAATAAGAAATAAATTATTTGCTAGAATCTCAGGCTAGAATGAACCTGAGTTACAATTCATCTTCTGACTTCTGGTTTAGGAGTTGTTTAGAAACAAAAGATTCTTTTTTAGGAATCTAAACAAGCCCAAACAAATGGCTTCTTCAATTAATTGATCTCAAATAGCAAAAACACTTCAGTCATCTTTTTGGCCTGTATCAGTAGTTTTGTTTTTAGCTTCATGGTTTCCCTCAAAGTCTAGCCAAATTTTCTTGATACAATGAACATTTTTGCAAAGATATCTCCTCAGTCTTTAATCCAAGTAAAGCTTGATTCTTAGCTTTTCTCAAAGGACATATATTTTTTGCCTTTAAATCAACTTGAATCATCTTTCAAGGTACATTCCCATTCTGCACCAAAGTAAGAATACAGAAACCACTGCCAAAAATCAAGGATGAATGACTCTCTGGGTATGTTGAACTATTGCCTTGTAGTTTCATAAAACTACATTTTTGCCTTGCACTCACTTGATGGATATGACTCTCCAAACTTGGATGCATTTGTGTTGATTTTCTACATCCCTGAGCTATCTGACTTAGCTTTAGTCCTTGTGTGAACTCTTTTGGAATGGGGTCCATAAACCATTCTCAAATATATCAAGGATATCCTAGGAGATGTTATGTGCACCAACCAGCTAATTTAGTGTCATGAGCAGATGTGATGAAATCTCAATTTCTTCATCCAGGTCAGAGCTAGCAAATAAAACCAGATTTTGAGAGGCTCCTGGGCAGCAATTCTTAATGGGTGATCTTTCCATTTGTTCTAGACCCACTACCAGTGGTTCAGTCTAGTTTAATCTTAACATAGCTTATAGACATGACCACCATGCAGTGAGTTAATGGTAGTGGTGCTGAAGGAGATTCCAACGCCTTATTAAAATTAGTCAGGCTGTACTTAGGATTTCTCCTTGATTTAAACGCAGCTTACTTTTCATATGACATGAATTCACTATTTTATAACATGATTCACTAGTCAAAGAACCATGTCATTTACCTCTAATACTTTTTGCTTATTATTTACCTCCCTAAAATTAATGGCTGGCTCATTCTTAATAATTCCAAATCTTTTTTCTATTGTTTTTCAGGTTGTCCCAATCTATAAAACTATTTTAAGAATTCCCAATACACTGCCAAAAAAAAAAAAACTTGACAAAAAATAGTTTATAAAATACTGGGTGAATTTGTGGTTGAAAGCCTAAAGTGATAAATGATAACCACAAAAGAAAAAAACACATGTGAAGAAACACTCTGTTCTTTTAGGAAAAGGGAAGGCACTATGGGAAGATTAGATCTAAAGTTTTCCCAAAGGCTTATGCCTTGAAAATTGGAAAAAGACCAAACTCTGGAAACCGTTAAGAATGTTTTTAAAGGGATTATGCCTGAAAGCAGACGGATAACCACCCTAAACTGAGAGATGGATTGTGCCCAATTGATATCAGATGTCTGAAGTTAAAAACCAAGTAATCTTTCCATTTTACTTTTCATGATAGTGACAGGCAAATCAGAATCTATTTTTGATGCTCTTTCATGGAGAATCTACCCTGCCTTTGTACATTTGGTGTTTATGACAGGTCATATTTTCTTTGAAGGCGGTAAGAATTGAATATATACTATCCCAGGAAATGACATAAATGGCCCGATAGAGATGTTACTTGTCCCCAAAGTGTATCTATAGTTTTGAAAATCTGCCGAAGGAAGCTAAAACAATCTTTCTATGAAGTTATATTTTCACATGAAATGAAAATAATGTGTGTGGCTCTTTGTAAAAATTACAGGTATTCACTGTTCAATATAAAGACAAGAAAATGAGCACAATTGCAAAAAGCAAATGGCACTTGACAGTCTTTTACTCCAACAAGCACTTCTAACTTTGTAAGTATCCTTCTATCTCTCCACGTGTATAGCACATGTAAATTGCATATCCAAGTTTGCATATGGTGGATGGTTTTATGCAATCTATTTTTCATTTCATGATATGTGATAAATGTTTTCATGTCAATAAGTAGAATTTTAAATGGCCACATGGGATTATGTTGGGTACAGGTAGAAGTTGATGGATATGATTTTTCTTTTGGTGCTATTTTAAACAAAACCACCATAAACAACCTCTAACATGTAAAGTGGAAGAACTGGTACAAATGTCTCTTTGAGGTAAGTTGCTAGATATGAAGTTTTTCAGACAAAAGGACTGCTTTATTAAATTATTGATATACATTATCTAAGTGTCTCTCAAAAGAGTGTTATTATTTGCTCCCAAGAGAATGTATGATCATATTAATTTACTTTACCAGGTTTACTGTTAAAAATAAGCTCCATCAATGTTTTCATTGCTGCCAATCTGACCACTGGAAATAATATTGAATGTTTGTCTATTACCTATTTCTTTGTAAGACTTTTACTTTGTTAATAATGAAGGCTACAGTACTAATGTATTTTAATCTTTTGTGAATTGCAAATTTGTTATGTTGTTAGTCACTCTTTCTCTAGTTGCTGATTTTAAAAAGCATATCATCTTTAGTACTTATTAAGGATAATCTATTTTATCTGCCTTGTTTTATTTCAAGATGTTTTTCTGGATTGTTATCTATCAGTTAACATTGTAGATATTATTTTTAATTGTATAAAGCTTTAAATTGACACAGTGAAAGTTTTACACAGTCATAACTTGTCTAGAAAAATGTTCAGCTATAATAATTTTATGATTTTACTTCTTTGTATTTAAATTTGTGACTCATGAGTGATTGGACTTCAGTATGAGGGTATAGGTAGGAACCAAGATTTGTTTTTTAAAAACTTCAAGGACTAAACGTTGTTTCAATATATCATTAAAAAATATTCTTCTTACTATTTACAAACTTGAATTTTATACATTAGTTAACCCTTAGCAGTCATTCTCCAGTCTAGCTATCTTGTTTCTTCCTTTAGCAGAGGAACCTCAGCTCTACTGCCATTTAAATTTTTCTGATGATTGGAAATGAACTTGGGGGAGTGGACACCAGGGAGACAGAAAGTGGGAGAAAACATTGTTTGACAAAAATATACTCACTACCTTACACATATGATTGTAACCCCTCTATACATAACCTTGACAATAAAATTAAATTTAAGATTTTTTTTTCTGATACACTATTGAAAAAAGTAGCTTCCTTACAAGTAAAGAACAATTTTCATTCTGCCATATATTCTTTTAGGTGAACTATTTAGTCAAATTCCAAAAACTTCCCTAAACCCTTAAGTTAAAAAAAAAGCAGATGAACTGAAATAGAATAGTTCTGGCCCACTAATGGCTTTGTGACGTGCGAAGTAGGCTGGGTTGAATTACATTTCCCAGAATCTTCTTTCCTAAGTTTCCTTTCAGAGTAGACAGCAGAGAGATTCTTGGATGATTGTTGGGTGTAAAGCAGTAGTAATGTTGCAGCTTCTGTCCTTCATCACATATTGGCTGCCTCCTTTGTTGACAAGATTGCCAAGGCCCTTCTTCCATAGGAACTCCAACTGTGGTTCCATCTCTTGATTCCTTTCTCATGGCTTTTAATTTCTGGACAAGGTGATTACTGTAATTCCAGGGCCCTGATAAAGGTTCTAGCTTCTGAGAGCAACAAGATCTGAAATGGTATGGATTTATCACAATGAACCTTGCCTCCCTTGTACCATTAGTGTATGCTAATAAAAACTGTAGATCTGAAACAGGGCCAGGACTTGAGTGGAGAAAGAAAGGCACCTAAGGCATGAAAGTTGAGAGGGCCTCAAGATTTGCCTAAGTGTTGCTGCATTCTTTCTCAAATCTCAGAGTATGAGTCAATTTCCACTGTGGAAGCCTTTGCCCATGCATCATCTAACGCTAACACTGTATGAGAACTGACCAAGACTTCTGTTCATCCCAGCATACTCCAGATTTTTCTTGTGGCTCTGCTTTATTTTAGTTCTATCCCACCTTCTAGTCTGTCCCTACTGCTTGCCCCGGGGACTTCAAACTCCAGCATCCGACAAAATCACAACAGATATATAGAGATGACTTAGCTCCCACAATGACACAATCTTAAATCCCTATAACAAATTCCTTCACACACACACACACACACACACACACACACACACACACACACTCCAGACAACTAATTTTAACTGTTATGTATAAAACTGCCCATAAGAATCAAGAAAAATAGAAAATGATGTAATTACATAATAAACCAACAATTCACAAAATTATCCCGAATTCAAATTAACATTTTAATCTTCACAATTACATAAATGAATGTAAACATGATTAATTGACATTTTCACCTGCCGCACTGGTACTCTCCCTACTCCATTAGCTCTCCCTCATTCCTCAACAGCCAATCTATGAGGTAATAGCATAAACAGATATAATTCTCTTTTTCATCCTCTTACAATAGTCTGTAGAACTCCAATCCTTCTATTTTGCTCACTGAAGATTTTTCCACAGCTAAATTCTGTCCTCACTTTTCATAATGGCTCACAGATGATCTTTTCAACACCCTGCGCTCTCAGTCCCTTGATGTCTTCATTCGCAAGGATTTCATCGTCTATCTCGCTTCTCTTATTTGCTTTCAGTGTGCACTCTGCCACAATGACATCCTGGTTGAAGTTCCATTGTCAATGAAGATGTGGTCAATTAGATGGACAACAGTTAGGGAAACAACACCAGTGTCTTTACCACAACGTCATATTCTCCACTACTGATTTCTACGAATGGTGTATCTCCGCCCCCAGTGTGACAGTCCATCCATAGAAAACCAGAGAAGTGAAAGGGTGGCTGGATCCCTATGTTTAAAAAATATTTTCCTTTTCTTTAAGTAATTGTACAAAGGAGTTGCCACTCAGCAAAGCCTAGCTTATGAATACAGTGTGTCTTGATCAATGTCACCCCTTTCACATTCTGACCCACCCTCCCAAACCTCCTCTACCTCACTTTTCTTAACTCGTTGAGTTATGTATTAAATTTTTTGGTACTTAACAAAGCAGTTTATATATACAATACACCTTGATCTATGTCATACCTGCAACATCTTCACCTCCTTTGACTAACCTTCCATTATTTTTCTCATTCTGTGGTATATACAACTCATTCTTGCCTTCATTTTACCCCTTTCTCCTTTCATTCTTCTACCCCTTCTCCCATGGCCCAACCTGGAGTCACGTTTTAAGTAAGAAAGAACACTATTTTTTAATTGCTTCAATGACACATGAGTTAATTAAAGTTGCGCCTGAAGACTGTTTTAACAGTCTTAACTGTTTTAACAGTTTGAAGATTTAAGTATAGTATTTGGAACAAGTCGAGTCTGTGAAAAGCCATTATTACCATATTCTGAATTTCATACAAGAAGTATGAAGCATGCTTATTTAAAAATAAAAGGTGAGAGGCTGGGAATCTGGCTCAGTGGTAGAGTGCTTGCCTTGCATGTATGAGGCCCTGGGTTCGATTCCTCAACACCACATCAGCAGAAAAAGCTGGAATTGGCACTGTGGCTCAAGTGGTGGAATGCTAGCCTTGAGCTAAAGAGCTGAGGGACAACACCCAAGCCGAGAACGGCCCCATGACTGGCTAAATAAATAAATAAATGGTGAAATTAATGGGGTATGATTCATTTTTTAAACTTAATTTTAATAAATTTGAAGCCTTTGCTTATATGGATATTGGTTTTGCTAATACCTCTATGACTGCTTATAAAATGTTCTATTCAAATCTAAAACTGACTTAGTTTGATCACTTTGTCTTTCTAAAATGGCAATTTTACACATTTCAATAAATAAATATATTTTTTCTATTTTTCATACAAATGAAAAGGTGTTAATAGGTAACTATTAAAGCTACAATCAGCCAGGTGCCAGTGGCTCACACCTGTAATCCTACCTACTCAGGAGGCTGAGATCTGAGGATCACGGTTCAAAGCCAGATCAGGCAGGAAAAGTCCATGAGACTCTTATCTCCAATAAACCACTCAGAAAACCAGAAGCCACGCTGTGGCTTAAGTAGCAGAGCACTTGCCTTGAACTGAAGAGCTGAGGGATGGCACCCAGGCCCAGAGTTCAAGCCCCATGACCAACAACCACCCCCCCCCCAAAAAAAAACTACAATCACTTGAAACTATACAAAACAATCTCTAAAAAATGGTTTGTTCTAGAAGTTACCCAATTAACCAATTAGAAAGCAAGGTAAATACTGAAAATCCAAACAATGGATCACCCCAATGTCCTGGGAGAGAAAGAGCCCACTTCAAAATAACCACCTTGCCCTTTAGATATCTCTGTTATATACAAAGAAGTATAATATCTAACAGAGTAAACAGTGACTGGCAAGAAATAGCTATGAGAAGTACTTGGTGGAAGTAAATATCCATGAATATAAAGAAACGCCTAAACAAAGAGAGAAGAATGAGGGGAGAGACAGGAAAAACTTGGCTTGTAGTGTTTCTTACAAGTAGCAGCTGAACATTGACTATAATGAGCCTCTGAGGTATAGTCTTTGGTCTGAGGTAAAAGCCTGGGACTGGGAGGAAAATGGTTTACATGATGCCCAGTGACCTTGCATCTCTCCACATAAGTCACACAGGCAAGAACTGACTGCAATCTGACCAGTCTTGGCAAAAGGTCCAGGAATTTCTTATAGGAAAAAAAAATGGTAAGGAGCCATCCAGAGAATTTCTTATTCCTGTCTTGTGGGAGATTGCTACAAGACTCTTTCTCATTCATCTCCTTAGTTCCACTTGGGAATAAGACTTTGAACTTAAGGTACAGCTGTTGGCTTCTGTATGAGCCTGTAAAACTGCTTAGTTGAAGATTAGAGATGGCTTCTCTGCCGCAGAATACTTCATCACACAGATCTCAGATCCTCATCCAGACTCTCTGTGTTGGTGCCATCTTGTGGCATAAGGGATACAGGAAGCTAGCACCATCCTGCTTCAGATAGATAGATAGATAGATAGACAGACAGACAGACAGACAGACAGACAGACAGACAGACAGACAGACAGACAGACAGACAGACAGACAGATAGATAGATAGATAGATAGATAGATAGATAGATAGATAGATAGATAGATAGACAGACAGACAGACAGATATAAAATGTTGTACAGAGGGGTTACCATTACATGAGTGCATTTCATAGCGAGCATTGTTACCTCCTCCTTTGTTTTCCCCCTACCATCACTTCCTTCTCCACCTCCCCAACTCCTCCCACCCCAACATTGTAAAGTTTGTTTTCAACATAGTGTCCTGTACATCTCGTCGTCACAATGGGTCAGCCTGCATCCCCATTTAAGTGTTCCACAATATCTCTTCCCCTCCTCAAATTACAAAAATGTATATACAAGATGCAGGACAGCAGCATCAAATCCAGTGAAAACAGGGGTTATACCATGGAGGAAGAACATACAAAAGAAACAAAAGAATCACAGTGCAATATGAGTGCATTAGAAACACTAGCAAGAAAAAAAAATATGTGTGTCCCTGTCTTGGGGTACATTTTGCTTAACATTATCTCATGTGGTCATTTGACCTTTGACCTTCTCTGCTTGTCCTAGACATGTACTAGTCTTTGCAAGTAAGGGAAACCATGGGACCTATGTTTCTTTGGGCCTGGCTTACTTCACTTAATATAATTTTTTTCCAAATCCATTTCCTAACAAATGAGGCAATGTCATTCTTTCTGATGGAGGCATAGAATTCCATTGTGTGTGTGTGTGTGTGTGTGTGTGTGTGTGTGTGTGTGTGTGTGTGTCACATTTTCTTGATCCATTCATCTACTGGGGGGGCATTAGGGTTGGTTCCATATCTTAGCTATGGTAAATAATGCTGCGATAAACATGGTTGTGCTTGCTTCCTTTTTTTGTAATTTTATTGTAAAGGTGATGTACAAAGGGGTTAAAGTTACATAAGTCAGGTAATGAGTCCATTTCTTTTTGAACAGTGTTATCTCTCCCTCATTTTCTGACAGGTTTTCCCATCCAGACTGCCCTCACTCCCAAATTGTATAGTTCATTTCTAACATAGTGTCTAGGAATATCACTGCTGAATTGGTTCACCCTTTGTTCCACATTTTCTGTACTTCCCCTCCCCAAATCAGATAAATGTATATACAAAACACAATTAACCAGCAGAAAACTGGAAATGGAACTATGTGTGGCTCAAAGTAGTAGAGCCGTGATTACAAAAGCTCGGGGACAGTGCCCAGGACAAGTTCAAGCTTGTGAAGATTTCAAACACTAGATACAAAGAAAAGAATAAAAACTATTTTCACAAAGGAAAAAAAAAGGAATGTTTAACTGATCAAACATTACCCATTTTAAGTATGAATTGGTTAATCGTCTTGAAAAGCTAGAAATACAAAGCTAAAAAAGAAAGAAAACTCATAACTTTGCTACCTCAAAATAATATAAATGAAACAAGTTTAACATTATAATCAGTTACATGTATTTTTTTCTGATGTTTAGGAGATATGTTTAAAATTCATATCTAAATGTTGAAGATAAATTTATTCATAAAATTAATACATATTGATTTGCTAATCTATAAGTAGCGTTTAAATTTAAATTTTTATTTTTATTTTTTTTGGTCATGGGGCTTGAACTCTGGGCCCAGGTGCTGTCCCTGAAGCTCTTCAACTCAAGGAGAGCACTCTACCACTTGAGCCACAGTGCCACTTCTGGTTTTCTGGTGGTTAATTGGAGATGAGAGTCTCAACAACTTTCCTGCCCAGGCTGGCTTTGAACTCAGATCTCAGCCTCCTGAGTAGCTAGGAATACATGCCTGAACCACCTGCACTCAGGCCAAAATTTTAAATTTTTTAAACGTAACATACTTATAAATTATTAAATTTAAAACTGAAATATCTAAAATTGGTAGTTTTTCTTCCTACAAAGAAGCCCAAACATTAAGACCTCCGCCCATCCCTCTCTGCAGCCTCCTTACTGTAGCACACATGCAATTCTCTGACTCTGGGATCTCTGGACCTTACCAATTCACACAGCCCAGCATCTCCTTCATGTGCTCACATGTCTTCCTTGCTTAGAATCCATATTCCAGCACCCAAATCCTTTATTTACAAACATACCCCATGTTCTTCTTTTCTATACAAACTCAACTGGTAAGACATAGGTTCGAGGTTAACCCAAATCATTTGCTTAACCACAAGAAAGTAAATGCCACTCATAACTAAAATTCCAGAGCAGGACTTCAGTGTGGCTCAACAGTCCTAGAAAATTCAACTCTTTCTGAGACAACACTTCATACATTCAATTTTGAAACTTCAATATCTTCTTGTCCATTCTCCTGTTCAACCAAACATCTTGCTTTTGCTTTGACTAGGAAATTAGAAGCAATCTGAAAAGTATCTCTTTATCCCACCATCCAACCTAATAACCATTTATGTAGCCATGAATTCTGCCTTCCTCTTATCATTGGAGAAGGCCACTACCTTCATTATGTATTGGATTGTATCTCTTCTATCCATTCAAGATCTTCTGCAATTACTTGCTTTTTCTTCCGAAAATTACCTGATACTCCTTCCAGCAGTATGAAAAATACACTGAGTCATCACATCAAAAATACTCTTATTAAATCCACTCTTCCTCTAAGCTCCAATTGTTTTCTGGTCTGTTTTTCAGCAAAACTCCTCATGAGGATTTTCTATACTGTTCTTCCTTCTTGCTACCCATCCTCTCAATTTACTTAATACAAACTTCTTCACTGTATGGATTTGTGTCAGATTTGCTAAGCACTTCTGGGAAACCTCTTTATCCCTGAGGGGTTCATGTTTTTGGAATAGCTCTATCTCTCTTCAAAGTGTCACCAGTGAGAAATCACAATGACTATATCCATCTCACCACAAGTCGGAGGTTAAATCCATCACAAAGAGAAACTAGGGAAAGGAGAATTCAAGGGAAATGACCTGACCTATGTTCACGTCGGCCTGAATCCTGTCCTCTCTGGGCTTATTCATCCTTCTCATTCAACCATGTTTACTAAGTATCTTCTATGGGGCAAAAACTGCCACCAAAATAGTCGTGAACAAAAGATAAAGTCTCTGTTTCTGTGTGGCTTGTATTTCAGTGGAAAAGAAAGTTTTGAAAAATAATTAAAGAAATAAAATTGAGATGAGGCTAAGAAAACCTGAGCCAATTAAGATGAGAAAGCCAAAGTAATGCTTCTATCTCTCCTCAACCCAGTATTCTGAAGTCTCATTTTCCCATGCCTGGACCAGCCTAGATAATAAAGACACAATTTGGTTTTCTTCAATCACTAATAGCATGGATTTCCTAGAGAGACTGGCAATTACAGAAGGGTAGCTATATGAACAATTCCTTCTTCAAGGAATGTAGACAGAACTTCAGCAGGCAAGAAGCCATGTCTCTCAGTTAAATCTCTCTCTAGAAAGGCTTTTCATGTCCTCCCAATTTGTTAAATCCTCTTGCTATATTACCTGTCTTAATATGCTACATCTTTTCTTTGAGGTACCTACTTCAGTTTGCAAGTCCTATTTATTTGCCTAATTATTTGTTTCCTCCACCATAAGCCATAAATTTCATTAAAACAGGATAAATATCCTATTTAATTTACTTGCCACTGTATATCTGTGCCCTATCACACTGCCTGGATCAGAGAAAGCATTAAGTAAGTGTGAGCTACGTGAGTGAATTGGGATAACTTTGTTACTGTCTCTGCAGTCTCCTTTTACTTATAAGTAGATGACCTTTAGAGCTCAGTAGCCTTCTTAAAATGGGTAATAAGGAAAAATGACATAAATAAAATTCAAAGTTGCTTCTGCAGCACTATTTTACTGCTGGTCTGTGATGGGGTAACAGTAGCAACTCTCGGTTCCTCACCCAGACATTGGGTTCCTGACCTCAAGTTTGGGGCTCAAAGTGAGTCCTTCAGGGTCTATACTAAGGGTCTACATTGAGTTGGCTCCTAGTATGTTCTTTCCCCTGGATCAAATTGTATTGTATGTGGGCATCCAATGACCAGAAAGCATTTTCTAGATCAGGTTAGATGAACCCTTACTGTGAATTTCTGATATTTACTGTTCTGTAATGATAGTTCCAGAGTGGGATTTGCTGTGAGGATGAGAATTATATTGTCCCATTTTCCAACACATTTTCCAGGATCATTTGAAATCAGAGTAAGGGGACTAGAAATTGTAAATGGATTTTTTTATAATTCTATTCATCTTTGATGGTTTTGAATCATAGATTAAAGAATAGACAAGACAAAAATGTATATGCAAAATATCATATGTTACTAAAGAAGCTTCAGATTCAGAGACAAACTACCAAAAGAAGCTGAGAAGTAGCAGTAAAGAAGAGAAAACAGCAACACCCCCCCCCACACACAAAAGAAACCCCCCACAGGGGCTGGGAAGGTGGCTCAGTGGTAGAGTGCCTTGCATGCCTGAGGCCCTGGGTTCGATTCCTCAGCACCACATAAGCAAAAAGAAAAAAGCCAGAAGTGGCACTGTGGCTCAAGTGGTAGAGTGCTAGCCTTGAGCTGAAGAGCTGAGGGACAGTGCCCAGGCCCAGAGTTCAGGCCCCACAACCGGACCCAAAAAACAAAACAAAAAAAAAAAAAGAAAGAAAAGAAACCCCCCACAAAAACAGAACAATTACTTGACCCAGTCACCTTCCCCCCTTAAAAGGAGGTGAATGGGTAAATTGATGGTGGATCAGAACAGACGAAAATTAAGATCTGGTAGTCAGCTTTAGCAACGGCAGTCATTAGGGAGCTCAAATACAAGCCTCGTGAGCTCACACAACACTGTCACGTGCTCAAGAGGTAGAGCAGAAGTGGAGACAGCAAGAACAGGCAGCTCTTCAAAGACTTTTGTTATAGGTGATACATGAACGTGTGACTGGAGGGGAAGGAGGATGGAGAAGAGTTGAAATTTTTAAAGATCATCGGAATGTTGAGAGTGAGAGTGAGAAATTACTGTTACAGAAGCAAAAAAGAAGAGTGTTGGAGTTGTGGCCAAGGATAGAATCTAGCACTCAAATGGTGGAATTGTAGAACATCTTAGTAACACAGAAAGGACCCAATGTGTAGGCAGAGACAAATTTCCTCAGCATGACTCCTGCCTAATTAGCTCCTCAGTCATACTGAAACCAGATAAAAACTGTAATTTGTGGGTCCTCTCAAACAGTGGTGTCTTGACCAAAAATCAGAATACCTTTATGTCTTGGAAAACACCATATTAATGGAATTTGCAAATTTCTAGTGCATCCAGCTTTTGGCCTTGGACTAAGTAAGACTTAAAGAATATATTCTTCTACCATTCAATGAAGTTCATGCTGGCTTTTTCACAAATAGGTTTGGGGGGGGGATTGTTTGTTTTGTTTGTTTGTTTGTTTTTGGTCAGTTGTGGGGCTTGAACTCTGGGCCTGGGCGCTGTCCCTCAGCTCTTCAGCTCAAGACTAGCACTCTACCTCTTGAGCCACAGAGTCACTTCCAGTTTTCTGGTAGTTAATTGGAGATATGCAACTCATGGACTTTGCTGCCTGGGCTGGGTTTGAACTGCAATCCTCAGATCTCAGCCTTCTGGTGTGAGCCATCGGTGCCAAGCTAAAGGTTACTATTTTTTTGTGTGTATCAATCCTGGGGACTTAAACTCGGGGCCTGGGCGATTTCCCTGAGATTTTTTTTTCTCTCTCTCAAGGCTAGTGCTCTATGTCTTGACCACAGCTCCACTTTTGGCAATTGGTAGTTAATTGGAAATAAGAGTCTCATGGACTTTATTGCCTGGGCTGGCTTTGAACCTCAAACCTCGTATCTTGGCTTCTTGAGTTGCTAGGATTACAGACGTGAAGCATTGGCATTGGATATAGGTTGACTATTTTTTAAACTTTGGGTTTGTATGTTTACATTTAAATTTAGAATTGTGTTTATTAATTCAAGATCCATCTGTAAAAGAGGTCTCACATAGCAGTGCTGGATCAGCTGCTCATCTTCTCTAGTGGAATGGATTGAACCATATCTGGGAGATCTTTTGGGGAACGTCATATTTCTCTTTCTTTTTCCTGATATTTTATATTTTTTCACATAACATAACACAATACACCAGAACTCTTTCTATAACTATTTTCCTACAGATAGATAGAACAATTGCTTAATTTGATCAGGGAAGTCTTCTCTCTTTTTTTTAATTTAAATTTTTGGTCAAGGTGATACACAGAAGGGATACAGTTACATATGTAAGGCAGTGAGTACATTTCTTGTCCAACTTATTACCCTCTCCCTCATTTTTCTCCAACTTTCCCTCCCTCCCAACCCCCCCTCAAGTTGTACAGTTCATATCCAATATGTTATCTTGTGAGTATTACTGTTGCATTGGTTCATGCCTTGTCCTTTGTCTCACCATTTTGTTGTTTCCCTTTCCTTCCCTAATTCAGATAAACATATATATAATACCCAGGGCACCAAAATCAAATACAGTGACGACAGGGGATAAACCATGGTGGGGGGGGGCACAAAAGAAAAAAGAAATCTTGGGGCTGGGAAGGTGGCTCAGTGGTAGAGTGCTTGCCTTGCATGCATGAAGCCCTGGGTTCGATTCCTCTGCACCACATAAGCAAAAAGAAAAAAGCTGGAAGTGGCGCTGTGGCTCAAGTTGTAGAGCGCTAGCCTTGAGCTGAAGATCCTAGGGGCAGTGCCCAGGCCCAGAGTTCAGGCCCCACAACCAGACTCAAAAAAAAAGAAAGAAAGAAAGAAAGAAAAAGGAAATCTCATAGTACACTAAAAACAACAACAAAAAAAGAAAAAGCTCTTGTTTCCGTATCTTGGAGTTCTTTATGGTTATCATTATCTTATATGGTCATATGTACATAGCTATTTAGCTACTGTAATCCTCTTCTAGGACTATCCTAGATACATACTAATTATTGTAAATGAGGGAAACAATGGAATCTATGTTTCTTTGGGTCCAGCCTACTTTAAGATGATTTTTTCAAGCCTTTCCATTTCCTTATGAATGGGGTGATGTCATTCTTTTTGATGGAAGCATAGAATTGCATTGTGTATAAATACCATATTTTTTGATCCATTTTCATCGACTGAGAGGCATTTGGGTTGGCTTAGCTATAGTAAATAATACTGCAATGAACATGGTTGTGCTGGTAGCTTTAGTGCTACCTTGTTTGTGATCATTTGGGAAAATGCCCAGAAGTGGAGTTGCTAGGTCATAGGGGAGCTCTATGTTTAGTTTTTTGAGGAACATACACACTGCTTTTCAGAGTGGTTGAACAAGTTTACACTACCACCAACAGTATAGTAGTGTTCCCTTTTGGCCACATCCCCTCCATCATCTCTTGTTATCAGCTTTCTTGATAGTTGCTATTCTAACTGGTTGGAATTGATGTGGAATCTCAATGTAGTTTTGATTTGCATTTCTTTGATGGCCAGCAATGTTGAGCTTTTCTTCATGCATCTGTTGGCCGCTAGTCTTCTTGTTTTATTGCTCCAGCAAGATTAGAGCTCATTTGTTTGAGATGCTGTCTAGATTGTCACCACATAATCTTGCATGGGGGAAAATTACAAATAAAGTTCCACCCTCTAGTGCTCTATTGCTGTCTGAGATTAAGAGGGTAAATCTGCTTACTTCTGGAGTCCATGCTTAGAAAGCCCATTATCATGAGGATATGGACAGTCTACCCCAATACCAACCTTATCAGTAATAAGGGCAATATTTTGGCAGGTCAGACTCTCTGTTATTTGCCTTTTAAATCCACATAGTTTCAAAAGTATGTGAAGAGGGTTGCCATACATCAAATCTGCTTGTATCTCTCATATTAGTAATTTTATTCATGTAAACACTATGGCTACTTTAATTTTGGTATAAATGTCTTTGAAAGAATGATAGCTCTTTTCATTAGTTTTACATTTATCCACAACTATTTGTATATGTATATCTGCTGAATATTGCTGCTAAAGTCTTTTAAATTCATCTACAAAAAATGGAGTATAGGCAGAATGATATTAACATAGTTTGCAGAACCACATAGTGGAGCTCAGGCTCACGAATTTTTACAAGTATTAAATGTGAATATGTTTCCCCATGTATAATATAAATTATTTTAAATACCACCAGTCTCTAGGATCTATTTACCTGAATGATTATATATTAAAATTAAGCCTGCCATACAAGCCAGATTGAACAAGTTTAATCTTCTAGGCAAAGAATGGAGTTGTTCGATATTTCACACAAGTCAACAAATTGTTAAAAAGCAGCTGTTTAATAAGGATTTGCTAATTTTTTCAATAATTAGATGTCAAACAGGTACCTCAACTAAAAAGCTCTACTCACAATAAGGGGATATCATACATCAACCAACAACAAGGGAGCAGCATTAACATTGCTTCTTAATGTCAGCTTGGCTAGTTTGTCACAAGTTAGTGGTTTTAATAATGGAAAATCATGCTTAAGCAAAAAGTTATTTACAAATGTAAATGAGTCAAATAGGATTTACTAGAAATAAATTCTACAACTCTCTGAGAGCAGCTAAATTAACCAAGTAATTAATTTAAGACTACATATCTTGTAGGCAACAGATCTGAGATTTGAACTCAGGAATATCCTTCTGTGGTCTTTGATTATATTTTTTTTTTGTTGTTGCCAGTCCTGGAGCTTGAACTGTGCACTGTCCTTGGACTCCTTTTGCTCAAGACTAACACTGTACCACTTGAGCCACAGCACCACTTCTGGCTTTTTCTGTGATTAATTGGAGATAAGAGTCTCATGGACTTTCTTGCCTGGGCTGATTTCAAACTGCAATCTTCAGATCTCAGCCTCCTAAGTAGCTATGATTATAGGCGTGAGCCACCAGAGCCTGACTCATTGATTATATTCTAATACCTCAAAATACAAAATGTTTAGTGCACTTAGTATAATTCATGTTTAGTCTAACATATTTTCTGACAATTCTAGGCAGTCACTAAAGTGTATATACTTAATATTAAACTTACATGCCATAATTTAATTGTATCTTTGATGTGGGAATATGGATTCATCATTTGGAAAGCTGACCTAATAAAACTCAATAGTCAACCTATCAAAAATAATTATTTTGCTGGGCACCAGTGGTTCATGCCTGTAAATCCTAGCTATTCAGAGGTCTGAGATCTGAAGATTGGAGTTCGAAGCCAGCCAGTGAGACTCTTATCTCCATTTAACTACCAAAACAAAATGCCAGAAGTGAAGCTGTGGCTCAAGTAGAGGACTAGCCTTGAGAAAAAAAGCTCAGGAACAGCAACTAGGCCCTAAGTTAAAGCCCCAGGACTGGCAAAAAATAAATTAAATAATCATTCTTTTCAATAGAGAGGACCTGTGGCTGAAGTTAATACTCATATGTTGATCTTTGAATTAAAAATGAAGCCATGGTTAGTAGTAAAAATAGCTTCCACTTATTAAGACCCATATGCCAAGAGAATACCATGTATTCAACATGTCTTATTTCATATAATTTAATACCTATAATATTTTATAGGTGTTTTAGTTTTAAAATGTGAAAAACAGTCTTAGAGAGAGTAAATAATTTAAGGCTACATATCTACATATGTAGGTAACAGAGCTGAGGTTTGAACTTAGGGATGTCTTTCTAAAATTCTGTCCTTTTTGTTTATACTATGAATCTTTTCAGGTAAGAATCCACTTATTTATTATTATTAGGAACTGATTGAATAAATCTGGGACCATACTTGATAACTCTCTAGAGCATGGCCAGCCATTTAACCTCAGGAAGGATTTTTAAAAATTATTTCCCTTATTAATATGGTGAACTAACTAGTTGTACTAACTTATCAAAGATACCCCTAATGTGAAGGGGAAATTGAATAGGATCATCAACTCAACAGTCCTCTATAAAGATCCTAAATAACTAAAGAACAAACATTATTATCAACATAGTAAGCTATCTATACAAGTTGTGCATACAGTATTCTAACCTTGTACAGATAGATACTACTTTAAAAATAGAGGGAAAGTAAGCATCAAGAATACAAATAATGTATACTTTTGTATACAAAAGTCTTTCCACATAGAATTTCTTTAAGTTAATAAACAATATGAGATTTTTCTCCCAACAATAATTTAACTTTTGTGCATAATGTAATTCACAGTTCAGTCATGATTTGAATCTCTAAATAATTACTGAACAAAAATCACAAGTCAATGAAACATATTTGCATTAGAAATAGCCTATTAAAAGTAAAATCATAGTACTGGTAGCCATAGGCTTGCATGTATGAAAAGTAAGTACTTAGAAATGACCATTAAAACCAAAGACGGGTGGGAAATGTCAGTGAACAGTACTATCTGTCATGTAATCTCAACATTACTCTTTCATCTGCTTGTGCACCTGTCCCTAGAGTTGAGTGGCAAAGGATTCAAGTTACAAATCCCTGAGTTCTAAAGATACTAAGCATGCTAAACTTTCATCACAGACTCATATAATCCATCTCCATTAGGGAGAGTAATGCAGGCTAATGGAGGAGGCAAATGTCAGCGTTCTGCACTCAAGGACCACATCAGGAGGTTCTGATGAAGCCAATTTCTCAGATTCCTTCAAAGTTGGACATGTGTAGATTTTTTGACCCAGAAATTCCATTTCTAGGAAATTATCCTACACTGCTACTTACTGTTTAGCTATCAAAAGAAGGACATTTATCATTGCATTGCTGGTAAACTTTAAAACGAGGGTGAAGGAAGCTAAATTTCTAGCAATACAGAAGTGAAGAATAAGTTATCACTATGAAGCTAGTCATCACAAAGGATCAAGAATCAATTTTTGCATTGATGTGAAAAGCTCCAGAAGATTATTAGGCTTAAATACAACTAAGCAAGGGAAATGATAACATGTATAGTAGTATCAATTTCTTTAGAAATAAATGTTTTAGTATGCACACTATAAACACTTAGAAAAGGTATTTGGAAAGGATACCTAAATTTTTGACATTAGTTACTTCTTGGGAAGGAGAAAAAAATAGGAAGAAACTACACAAAGGTAGAATTCCCCATTTTCTGAATAGTCTTTCTCATTGGTTATTTTATAATTCAAATAAACACTTGTGTTACTCATGTAATAACAGGCAGAAAATTCAACTATTACACTGAACATTCTTTTATAAATCTGAGTCACTAAAGCATAAAAGCATATCTATATGTTTGTGTGATGTGTACACATATACAAAAGAACTTTTATTCCTGATTCTCCTTTCTGGAATATAGTTATAAACAGTACTCAACCTTTAAATCTACATTAACTTAAAACATTTTTAATTAAAATCATGTGGTGAAAACCATAATTATCCCATATTCTAAACCAACCTAAACCAGATATTAATACCCGAGTACAAACAGACACTAACTTGTACCTTCATGAATTACCTCTATCACTGAATAGCTGGGATCATAGACATACACCATTATGCATGGCCCTTATTTTACATTTTTAGGTAATGTATGCTTATCATAAGAAACATAAAACACAACACAAAAGTTTCTAATATACAGAGTGGAAGTGCCCTTTGTAATTCCTGTCAGCAACCCCAGGCTGAGCCTGGAGAGGCAATCTCTGATACCTCTTTGATGTGCATCTGTCATTACCATCAAAACTCTGTCAATAGAAAGCCCACAGATTGGGAGATCTTCACTAGCCATACAACAGACAAGGGTCTCATATCTAAAATATACCTGGAACTCAAAAAATTAAATCCCCCAACAACAAATCCTCAAAGAAACAACTGCCCAATAAATAAGTGGACTAAAGACTTAAAGAGAAACTTCTCTAAAGGGGAAACAAAGGAGGAGGCTACAATGCTTGATAAGAAATGTACTCATTGGAAGTGGCGCTGTAGCTCAAGTGGTAGAGCACTCGCCTTGAGCTGAAGAGCTGAGGGACAGTGCCCAGGCCCAGAGTTCAAGCCCCACTACCGACCAAAAAAAAAAAAAAAAAAAAAGAAATGTACTCATTATCTTGCCCTCTGTAACCCCTCTATACAGTATTTTGATAAGAAATGTACTCATTGGAAGTGGTGCTGTAGCTCAAGTGGTAGAGCACTCGCCTTGAGCTGAAGAGCTGAGGGACAGTGCCCAGGCCCAGAGTTCAAGCCCCACGACCGACCAAAAAAAAAAAAAAAGAAATGTACTCATTATCTTGCCCTCTGTAACCCCTCTATACAGTATTTTCACAATTAAAAAAAAAAAAAGAGGAAAGAGGGATGGCCAATAGACACATGAAGAAATGCTCAACCTCTCTAGCTATAAAACAAATGCAAATCAAAACACCATTGAGATACCACCTCACCCCAGTTAGAATGGCAAAAATCAAGAACTCTAATAATAGATGCTGGAGGGGATGTGGACAGAAGGGAACCTTACTGCATTGTTGGTAGGAGTGTAAACTTGTTCAACCCCTTTGGAAAGTAGTATGGAGGTTCCTCAAAAGACTCCACATAGAGCTCCCCTATGACCCAGCAATCCCACTTTTGGGCTTTTACCCAAATAATCACAAACAAGACCACACTATAGCTACCAGCACAGCTATGCTTATTGCAGCATTATTTACCATAGCTAAGATATGGAACCAACCCAGATGCCCCTCAGTAGATGAATGGATCAAGAAAATATGGTATATATACACAATGGAATTCTATGCCTCCATCAGAAAGAATGACATTTCCCCATTTGTTAGGAAATGGAAAGACTTGGAAAAAATTATATTAAGTGAAGTAAGACAGGCCCAAAGAAACATAGGTCCTATGGTTTCCCTTATTTGCAATAACTAGTATATGTCTGAGTCAAGCAGAAAAGGTCAGATAAGTTGATGTTATGGGAATGAACCCCAAGATAAGTATTCAAATGTTTTTTTTCCTTTCATGCAATTGTTTCTAACATATTTACAAGATGATTTCTATGTTGTTTTATATGACCCTCTTCCAAGGTAAAACCCATATTTTCACTGTATTTGATGTTGGTATTATTTGTGGAGGGGAAGGGAAAAAAACAAATCATTTACCTAGGGATACAGGTGGACCCACTGCAACAATGAATGTACAAGTCGTTATGTCAAAAAAATGAACTTTACAACTTTGGCTGGGGGATGGGGAGTGGAGGGTGGGAGATGTGAAGGGTAAACAAAGGAGGAGGCAACAATGCTTGATAAGAAATGTACTCATTACCTTGCCCATGTAATTGTAACCTCTCTGTACAGTATCTTCATAATTAAAAAAAAAAACTCTGAAGCTAGAATTTTTTTCTAATTGACTTTTTTATCCTGTGTGAATGAGTATAAATTTACTCTCTTTTTAATTGCCAGGAAACATTCTGTAGCCATAAATAGCATGTCCATACCAATTATTGCCAAATATATTTAACTGCTTGATGAACTTTTAAATTTTAGATCTTTTCATTACTACCATGATGCTCGACCTCGGTATAATGGAATTTTAGCCCATGTCATTAAGAGAAAAACTTTAGATATAATTTTGGTGGATATCTTTTGTGGAGATTCTGTTTAATAAACTTAACAATTGTCTAGCAACCATTTAGTAAACATATTTAAGTAGCAAGCAAGGGAAGCTTTTCTTCTATATACATGTAAATATGGAATTAAATTTTCTCCTGGAAATATTGGCAAGTGAACCAGCTAGATCTGTGTCTATGAACTAAAGACTGTCTTCAGATGTTATTCAGTCATGTGCATCAAAAATGAGCCTCAATTACTTTCTACAATAGTAGAAGACTACCTATATTGCTTCCATTATGTGTTTATCAAGGGTAGGGAAAGAAGCATAAACAGAGATTTTGGTGTTTCCCTTTTTATACTTCAAAAGTTTTTTTAGAGTTACATATTTTTCCAAAAAAACACATTTAATATAATATTTAATTATAATTTTATTATATTTAAGTAGTTGTACAAAGGAGTTACCATTCAACAAATCAGTTTATAATGCTTTGAGATTTTAGATTTTTTAGTAGAATCAATTGAATGCTCTTCGTACAATTAAAAAGCATGAGCAAATGTGTTTCTGTATAAAGGTGTTGGCAAAGATATTTTGAAAGAAATATCCTTTTTATTTTAGAACTAAAAAAGTATGACGTAGGCCATTTAACCCCTACACTATAGAGGATATAAAGCCGAACAAGACTACACGACTTGTCCAAGCTCAGAATCCAGGAGAATGTACCCAGTCCAGTGTTGAGTTCATAATTCCATTCACACAAATAATCAATACAAATTTATTAGTTAAGTATCGTTAGTTTCTTTCCATTGGTAGGGTAATGTGTGAGAGGGAAGTTGGCTAATCATTGGTTTGTGTAATTATTGATGAGAGACAGGATGAGGCCTGGCTCATTCTGATTTGTAACTGACTGGAAAGTCTGCCTGGCCTGCCCTGCACTATGCCAATGCTTTGTAGCTCTGGGTGGCATCACATAAAATGAACAACTGTCCACATAATCATTTACAAGCAGGGAGATGACTTGAGAAGTAAATGAGTCTGATGATTCTGTGACCTTTATGATTGTGGAAGGTGGTTCTGCTTTACTAAACATTCTGTCCATTCCAGAAGATGAAGGACCAGGAAATATCAAGAAGAGTACAAAGAAAGAGTACAATGAAAATGGAGTTTTGTGTATGTGCCAGTTTTGGGGCTTAACGAAGGGCCTGGACTCTGTCCTTGAGCTTCTTTATGTTCATGGCTAGCACTCTACCACCTAAGTCACAGCTCCACTTTTAGCTTTTTTGTGGTTAATTGGAGGATCTCATGGATTTTACTGCCCGGGCTGGCTTCAAACTGCAATCCTCAGATCTCAGCCTCCTGAGAAGCTATTACAAGCATTAACTACCAGTGCCCGGCTGAAAATGGATGTTTAAGCAATGCAATGGCTTCTTCCAGATCCATAAATGTTTTAGTTCTGAGGTCTGCCTACTCAACTCAAGGTGGCAAGGTTTCCATTTTACTCCAGTGTCTACTCTGATACACAAACAACAATTGAAAGGAATCTCTTAAAAATAAAATTATAAAAATAAAATCATAGCTGGGCTGGGAAGGTGGCTCAATGGTAGAGTGCTTGTCTTGCATGCATGAGGCTCTGGGTTCGATTCCTCAGCACCACATCAACAGAAAAAGCTGGAAGTAGCACGTGGCTCAAGTGGTAGAGTGCTAGCCTTGAGCTGAAGAGCTGAGGAACAGTGCCCAGGTCTAGAGTTCAGGCCCCACAACTGACAAAAAAAAAAAAAGGCCAGAAGAACTCTGGCTCAAGTGTAGAGTGCTAGCCTTGAGGGAGAAAAATAAATAAAATAAAAGCAATTTTCTTCACTCAAATTAGACTCTACCTTTTACTATCCACCATAAGTCCCAGAAATAAGGAGAGGGGAGAAAAATAGAGACACAAAATACATGAAAATCATTTTCTGAGACATGATAGGAAAATTTCTATTTAGCTGAAAAAAACTTACCCGTTCTTTAATGAGAAATATAAATTTCACCTCCTCAGTGACAGATCTTTAACTCCCCAGGGAGACTAATCATCCTTACATTATGATTGCTTTTGTGTATGTATTTACATTAGAGCCTTGTTGCATTTTATAGTAACCTTGTGAATCTCTAGCTCCTACAACTGAATTTCTTGAAGAGATAAACTAACATTCCTCATTGTCTTCCTAGAGCTTATCACACAGCAGCAATAAGTGAATGTATATTAAATTTCTACTATGACCTTTGTCTTCTGATATTCTAATTATTCTGATGCCATAATGTCAAATTTCAACAAAATAGTACACAGTAAATTGTACACTGGATTTGCAAACATGATTTCATTTTCCTTAATTATTTGCAAAGCATTTGCTGCACCCCAAGGTCATTATAAAAGTTAACTTCTGCTGTGTAGAATATGTGCAGATATACTAGTTAATACAATTCACTGGTTGATGGGATATCAAGAGACCTTACTTGTCTCTATTGATTCTTCATATCAAAAGAAACAATTAATAGAATCAAGAGACACACTGCAGAATGCGAGAACATCCTAGATAAATACTGAATGATACAGGATTCATACCCAGAATATACCAAAAGCTCAAAAAAGTAAGCAGCGAAAGTAAAAATAATTCAGTTAATCAATGGGAAATGAGTTCAATGGACAGCTCTCCATGGAAGAAGTACAAATGGTCAATCAGTACATAGAAAAATATTCAATATCATTAGCCACAAAGGAAATGCAGATCAAACCAGTCAGAATGGCAATCTTCAAGAAAACAGCAAAACAAATCCTGTGAGATGCAAGGAAAAAGACATCCACATACAGAGTTGAGGGGAACATCAACTAGCACAACCACTATGGAAATCAGTTGGAGGTTCCTCCCCACACACAAAAAACCCTGAAAATAGATATTCCCTATGACATTGCTATACCATTCTTGGACATGTAGCCAGTGGAGAATAAATCAATATAAAAGAAAGATATCAAGCTGGGTGCTGGTGGCTCACACCTGTAATCCTAGCTACTCAGGAGGCTGAGATCTGAGGATCACAGTTCAAAGACAGCCAGGGCAGGAAAGTCCATAAGATTCTTATCTTCAATTAACCACTAGAAAACTAGAAGTGGCTCTGTGGCTCAAGCAGTAGAGTTCTCGCCTTGAGCTGAAGAACGCAGGGACAGCACCCAAGCCCAGAGTTCAAGCCCCATGACCGACCAAAAAAAAAAGAAAGATATCTGCACAACCATGTTTATTGCAGCTCTCTTCACAACGACCATACTATAGAATCAGCCATTGGTATCCAAACACCAATGACTGACTAAAGAAAATATGATACCATAATATATATATATATATATATATATATGTACAATTCAATATTACTCCACCATAAAGAAAAACAAAACTATGTCATTTACAAGAAAATAGAATTGGAGATTATAATGTTGAAAGGGATAAGCCAAGCTCAAAAATGCAAGTATCACATGTTCTTCCACATTTTCAGAATAAGACGGAAAATGATGAGGAAAAGGAAAAGGAGGAGGAACAAGAAGATGATGGTAGTGAGACATAAATGTAAAAGAGATACTGTGGGAAGGAAAGGGAGAAAGAAGAAACTACTGAGGGACAAAGAGAATTGAAGTATGTTGTATGCACATGCGCACATGCACACACACACAACCACACACACACACACACACACACACACACACACATATAAATATAGTCTAGTAAAACCCATAACAACATGTTAGAAAAGGGGAAGGATGGATGGAGAAGAATGTGGATATGATGGAAGGAATAAATATGTTCAAAGAACAATGGACAATAAAATCCCTTCTTATGACAAATTATGTTAATTCAAATCCAGAATAAAATTATTCAGTGTATATGTGAGTATGTGTATTTTTAAATGGCATAAGAGATGATCTTAACTTATACTATATGCAAAAATATCATTTGAAAATTACAATAGCCAAACATCAACATGGCATTTCTCAGAATCTTTAAGAGGCCATTCTTGAAAGATGGTGAAGCCTGGTATAGACATTCATTGCATGTAAAAGAACTGGGAAGAAAGCATGGAACTTATTGGAACAGGGATATGACTTGGCAAAGTTCTTCTTAGCGTCAGCCTTTTCTATGTAACTTCCAAAGGAGTGATTGACAAGAGTTTTTTTAATGTGCACTTTAAAGCACTGGACAATCCATATTCAAAATCTGGCATAAAGACATCCACCATAGTTCTAAGAATGGTATCTTAAAACCCAGACTCTTGGGTGTAAATTTGCCAAAATTTGGAAGACTTCTGTTTTCACTATCATATTCTAAACATATTAATATATATTCTAAACATATTATATATGTTTAATATGTTGGTGTAAAATTAGCATAAGATCTCCCTTAGTTTAAAAGCCTTAAATAATTGCACCTTAAACCTGGTTTTAGCTTCTTCTCAACCATGCCTTTTTTCAAGCATATTCTGATTGTGATTGATATCCCAAAGGTCTAGACCACCTGCGAGTAGTTTTAAATATCACCTTCTTGAATTTTTAACTATGCATATAGCTCAAAATAGGTTTAGAAGGCATGAAGAATTAAATTTTTAAAGGTGTGTGGTGGCCAAATATGTGCTTATTTTTTCTATAGCCGATGATGATCAAGGATTTTATTAACAATCAGAATATGAAATATGTGCAACTAAACATATATTCTGCTAATATATCAGTTCATGAATGTATGACTTCCAAGCCTACTGAATTTATTTAAAAAAAATGATATCCCCGAGACTGGCTCTACAAGCGGAACTCTTAACGGCAACGTCTGCTGCAGCTGCCTACAAAGGCTGTTACAGTTCAAAAACTATCGATGAAATACTAGGTAGCTATACAACCCCTTAAATAGCTGAGCATTTTACAAAGTGGGGCTTCAATTAGTTAAAGGAAAAATCTGATTTTTTATGTTTTATTTTTGGCCAGTTATGGGGCTTGAACTGTGGACCTGGGCGCTGCCCTGAGCTCTTCAGCTCAAGACTAGTGTTCTACCACTTGAGCCACAGCACTCCTTCACCTTTTCTGGTGGTTAATTGAGGATTAGAGTCTCAAAGACGTTTCTGCCCCGGGCTGGCTTTGAATCACAATTCTCAGATCTCAGCCTCCTGAGTAGCTAGGATTACAAGCGTGTGCCACGTGTGCCCAGAAAGATCTGCTTTATACAGCCATTTTAAATCCAGCTATCTCTCCTTTAATGCCTACACCAATTCTAAAGAGTCTCTCTGCCTTTTACTTGAAATTATGCTTCAGTAGATTTGACCTGCATATTCTTGTCTTTGTGTGATTTGCTATGATTCCTTAACTGTACTGTAAGTCCTATGGCAAGAAACAAGATTGTATCTATCCCTAATATTACAGTATTAAAAAGAAGTAGGGAAGGTCTAGGAAGGTTGCTCAGTGGTAGAGCACTTGCCTTGCAAGCATGAGGCCCTGGGTTCGATTCCTCAGCACCACAAAAGCAAAAAGAAAAAAGCCGGAAGTGGAGCTATGGCTCAAGTAGTAGAGTGCTAGCCTTGAGCTGAAGAGCTGAGGGACAGTGCCCAGGCCCAGAGTTCAGGTACCACAACCGGACCCCCCAAAAAAATAAAAAAATAAAAAAAGAAGTAGGGAAATGGCCTAGTAGATATGTGCCTAGACCTAAAGTCAGATTGCTCACCTATAAAATGGAAACATATTTCATATTTTCCTATAGTCATGTTCTAAAAATTAAAAGTTGTGTTGCAATGTCATTTATAAAGTCTGCAGCAGTATGTGAATATTGCAATACCTTCCACAAGATTATAGTCTAACCTAATATAGTATAAGATCACTTTAAAAAGGAAATCTAAAATTATGGGTGCGTTGATGGGTGGATTAAATTTCACAACAATGAAAATGTAAAGTTTCTTCAAATTCTGATGTACAGAAGGGAGAAGATAAAATTCTTGTGTTATACATATAAACCTTAGTAATAATAGTTATTTTCATTATGAAAGCAAACCATTGTTTATTCCTCAGTTCTTTCACACAAACTATTTAACTTGATAGTTGATGTGCCCATGACTTTATTTTCATATGGGGTACTTTTTTGAAAAGACTGTAATGATCAAATAATATCTGATGTATGGAGGGAAAAAAATCAATCCAAAGTTAAGTTTACATACGGTACACTGAACGCCAAAGGATTTATCTTTTATAAAAACTCATAAGAAGCAGAAAAGCTAATTATTCAAGAGTACACTCTGCTGGCCTGAAGAAGTGTTATTTCTACTGTAAATAGTCTCAGTTTCTTCAAATATGTTCCACACACAGATCCGCACACTACTTCTTGCAGGTGAATTAAAGCTCATCCTTAGAGCCAACCTCTCTGTCCTCTCTCAGCCCAGCAAGATTTGATATGGACTTTAAATGTCATTGACTAGAATATCCCCTTTTTAGTTCCAACCACACAAAGACTATTAATCACGTTCATCCGAATGCAACACTGCACAGAATCATGTTCACTCCTACTCCTGCCTGTAGCTCTCAGAGAAAGCTACTCTATCTTCCCAGCTCTTCTTCAGATTTTCACCATGCATTCTTTCCATTGCATTCCTTCCATGGAACTTGCAGTCTGAATTCTTTTTTTTTTAATCTCTGCTAATGACACGGGGATCAGTGAAAGCCACAAAAAACTTGTAACTTCAAGTTAGCCTTTGATCCTCCTACTTAGTGTCCTATGCGTGATTTGCTAATGAGCAATGAAGTTGACAGATTGAAATGTCACCTCTTTTTGCCCTCTGATATGCGTTAATGAAGATGAATCTGACAAGGGGCTGACAGGATATTAGGAAAGGGAAAGTAAGGGCCTGGCTGACCTGGGTGATCTCAGCTCTCCTCCATGATCTGAGTTTATTTTAGTTACTTCTACATATTATCTTGTGAGTTGGATTGAACATTACATTCCTATTTCTGACTTTGTGATCAAGTAAGGACCTTCCAAAGGTCATTCTGGTCCATTTGATACCTCCTCAATAGAGAATATAGCTTTCCATTTCACTTTTAGTCCGTTCCATATTATCACTAATCAACTCATCTAAACACAGACCTGACTTATATTTTAAGAGAAAATTTTTACTCAGACCATCTCACTCCCAGGAAATGCGAGGATTTTTCTCTTAACTCACGATCAAATATTCTGGAGCCTTTTAGTTTGATCCTCTCAGATTTGACTCTCAAATCAAATTTGATTCTCAAATTTGTAAGGTGGGTCAATTATAGCCTTTCACGTAAATCCAATTTTGCTCTTCTGAACACCCTATACAACATCCTCTTGATTCATGGTGGCTGATGAAAAGAATTATTCTTGGTCCTGTGAAATCTCCAAAGATTTTTGTGTCCTCTGCAGTAGTTTTTCCCAGTGTGTATGTTTTCCTCACAAACATGGGCCTTGAGTCATCGATGAAGAGTGAGAGAAAATCCTCTATGCCTCTCCAGGGCACTCTGTTGCAGGCTCTCTCCTCTCCTGGAGCGTGCAATCCAGCCACCTCAGCCTCTCAGAGTCCCAGCTCCATGACCTCAATGCAGGGACATGGTCAGGCCCACCTGGGTCCCACGTCCTTAAGCCATGACCTGGATCTATCGCCTGCAGAGAGGAAATAATGCAGGCAATCATTCCTCACCCGTTTACCATCTCTTCAGGATTACCATTCTCCATTTTCTGATTTTCAATGTCTCAAAAATCTATGAATTCATATTTGTCTAAGTTTTTAAAGTTGTTTTAAGTACTCTAATGATAATAAATTTAGTCCTTTTTACTCCATCTTGGCTAGAAGTAAAAGTTCTTGCTATTGTTGTTAGGTTTTTGTTGGTTGCTTGGTTTTTGTGGGTAGTTTTTTGTTTTGTTTTGTCAGTTGTGGCACTTGAACTTGGGACCTGGGTGCTGTCTCTGAGCAATTTACTCAAGACTAGCCCTCACCACTTTGAGCCACAGAACCACTTGCAGTTTGTTTTTGTTTTTTTGTTTTGTTTTGTTTTTGAGTAGTTAATTAGAGATGAGAGACTCATGGGGACTTTTCTGCCCCAGTTGGCTTCTAACTGTGATCCTCAGGTCTGTCTCTTGAGTAGCTAGGATGACAGGCATGAATCACCTGCACCCAGCATGTTCTTCCTATTCTTAAGCATTACTGTTAATGCAATTGTACGTTTTTTTTAAAGGGCTTTTTCTTTAATAATTATCACTATTCCTTTAGGTGTGACATCTAAAATTAAAAAGTCAGGAACCAGTGGCTCATGTCTATAATCCTAGCTATTGAGGAAGCTGAGATCTGAAAAATCACAATTTGAAGCCAGCCCAGGCAGACAAATCTGAGAGTATCTTTAATTAAACAGCAAAAAGCCAGAATTTGAGGCATGGCTCAAGCACTAGCCAGTATGGACACACACACACACACACACACACACACACACACACACACACACACACACACACACATTACTTTTCCATCTTTGTGTCTCAAAAAATACATAAAATAAGTCCAAGTACCTATTTTTATTTGACTTTTCATCAATTATATATAAACTAATCTCAGATTGCTAACCTTTTTTTCTAATAAAAAGGAAAATTAGGTTTGTTCCATTCAGGGCATTTTTAAGTATTCTACTCAAGTGGTGTTTTTTAATCCAGAGAAGTGAATAAAGGTTTGTGTCAGAATGTTGAAACAGGTGCATCTGACTTCACCATAGCAACATGGCTTTTATTTATCTTAAGGACAGACTTGGTCATTTAATTTTGCATTCCCCCTTCCACAAGTAAAAACTGGGGATTTCATAGACTTGTATAAGACTGTCAAGTGGAATTAACTACAACTGAAAATACAAAGACAGCTAAAAACTCCAAAATATTTCCAACTACTTGCATTGAAACTCCACCAACAATTCACACATCTCCTGGCAGCTTTTCTTTCCTCGGGTTCTACTATGGAAGTTACCGATGTTTCTCATTGTTCAGTGCTCATTATTTATACACATTTTTTCCTCCAGATAGATTTCATCCAAATTATCCATTATGGCTGCAAAATTCAGAAGTATCCAGAAGAGAGAGAATTCCAGATTTGAGGAAACACTGATTAATGCAGATCAACAAACTCTGGAAAGTAGAAGTAAATATGCACTGCTCTCTGAGGAATCCTGCTCTTAATGCCACAGGATACATTGTTTTGCTTTTCATCTGACTGTAGACATCATGTAGACACTGAATTCTGTTGATATAATTAATATCTTTTTATAAAATTCAAATTGAAATCTAGCCATTGAAATAGTATAATCTAATGAAAGCTTGATAAGTTTCAATGTCTCCATAGATTTATGCATTGCAAGAAATGACTGAAACAACATGATATGGTTAAGTCTGTAGTGAAGCCAAAGATTAATTTGTAGTTATTTAATATGGCATTTTTCAACAAAGACCACAAGTTTTTAAAATTAATGTCTTCTGCCTCAACTTGAACATTTTAATTACCTGGTATTTGCAGGCTCCAGTGACTATGTTTAATAAATTATTCGACCCTGAATAGTAATTCCTATTTATTTTGTTTTAGTAGTTTTTTTTTTTAATTTATAAGAATTGATATTCTATTTTTCCAATCTAGTTAACAGTTTTAATTCAAATCGACTCTATTATACAATCCTATCCTTTGTATATTATGTTAGCTGGTCGTTTTTCATTAAACTTCTTATTGAGGCTGTGTGTCTTCATTTTCACAGGACATCTCTATCTATCTATCTATCTATCTATCTATCTATCTATCTATCTATCTATCTATGTAAGACACACCTCAACTCCAGCCTTACTTGCCCTTTAATGAATAAGTGGTTCATAAATAAAGATAAGATTACTTTAGATCACCCTCAGTAGGAACTGGACTTAGAGATTTAACTTGAAGTAGGCCTGTTAACAGTGTCTTGCTTTTTCTGCTAACAAATGACAAATAAATACTTGAAAAAATGTTCAACATCCTTGGCCATCCAGAAAAGGAAAGGACAACTACTTTGAGATTCTATCAAAGTTGTTATCATTAAGAAAACAAACAATAAATATTGGGCAGGATGGGGGAGGGGGAGGGAGAGAATCTTATTCACTATTGAATGTAAATATCAATTAATCTAACCACTATGGAAATAAGCCTGTAGGTTCTTCAAAAAAAACATTAATAGGCATTACATATGATCTAGCCATACCACTCCTGGGCATATGTCCAAAGGAATTTAAGTCAGGATGCACCAGAGATACCTGCACACCCATGTATATCATGACACTATTCACAATAACCAAACTGTGGGATCAGCCTGGTGTCCCATCAAAAAAGATATGCACAACAGAGTTCCACACAACCAATAAGAAGAATGGAATTGTTTCATTTGTTGAGAAATGGTTAAAACTGGAGATCATAATGTTAAACGCAATAAGCCAGCCCCACAAAGAAAAGAACCACATGGTTTCTCTCCTTTATGGAATACAGGTTGGAGAAAACACATCCATGAAAGTACCAGGGAGACTACCAGGAAAGAAGGACGACAAAAGATGCAGGGGGTAAAAAAAGAGTAATAAAAAGAGTGAAAATGATTAAATACTTTTTATATGTAGAAATGGATACTATAAATGCGAAGAAATGAAATAATGAAACCCCTTAATTCAATGACTATGTACTAATAATAAATATATGGCACTAAAATCTTACCCATGAACGATTTCATCATTGCTATTCTACAAATCAAAAAAAATGACAGGGGCTGGGAAGGTGGCTCAGTGGTAGAGCGCTTGCCTTGCATGCCTGAGGCCCTGGGTTCGATTCCTCAGCACCACATAAGCAAAAAGAAAAAAGCCAGAAATGGCGCTGTGGCTCAAGTAGTAGAGTGCTATCCTTGAGCTGAAGAGCTGAGGGACAGAGCTCAGGCCCAGAATTCAGGCCCCCCCGACCCCCCCCCAAAAAAAAAGACAGAATATTTGAAAGAACTAGATAAAAAGACATGTATCAGTTCTATTGCCAAAGGAAAAATCAGTGTTTGAATATTTAGATACATCACTACATTTTCTTTTTGATGGTGTTACTTCTTTTCTTTTTAAGCTAGAAGGTATTATTAGCTTAACAGATTTTTTTGAATTTTTGAATTTTTTTATCATAAAGGTGATATACAGAGGGGTTACAGTTGTATAAGTAAAGTAATAAGTACATTGCTTGTCAAACTTGTTACCCCTTCCTTCATTTTTCTCCTACTTTCTCTCTCTCCCAAACCTCCCCAAGTTGTACAGATCATCTCCAACATATTGTCTTGTGTATATGGCTGTTACATTTGGTTCCTCCTTCGTCCTTTGTCTCATCATTCTGTTGTTTCCCCTTCCCTTCCCTAATTCAAGTAAATAAATATATAAATATAAATATATATATACATACATACATATAATACCAGGGTACCAAAATCAAATACAGTGATAACAGGGGATTATACCATAAGAGGAAGAACATACAAAAGAAACAAAAAAATCCCACTTCTGGGAATTTGCCCAAATGATCACAAAAAAGCCATACTAAAGCTACCAGCACAACTATGTTTATTGCAGCATTATTTACCATAGCTAAGATATGAAAGCAACTCAGATGCCCCTCAGTAGATGAATGGATCAAGAAAATATGATATATATACATACACCACACACACACACACACACACACACACACACACACACACACACACACACACACACACACATACACACACACAATGGAATTCTATGCTTCCATCAGAAATAATAACAGCCACATTTGTAAGGAAATGGAAAGACTTGGAAAAAAATCATATTAAGTGAAGTAAGCCAGACCCAAGAAACATAGGTCCCATGGTTTCCCTTATTTGTAATAATTAGTATATGTCTAGGATAATCTTAGCAGATGAGCAGAATAGCTCAACAGCTAGGTACAAATGACCATATAAGAGGATGCTAAGCGAAATGAACTCCAAGACATGGACACCAAGAGGTTTTCCTTTGTTGTGTTACTTCTTTTCTTAAATGGCAATATTTCATTGGAGAACTAAAAGGTCCCTTACACATTACAACACTGAATCCTTTGTGATACATTCTGACCCCATGCCATGCATCTCTGCTCCCCTCGCTCCATGTGTGAGTGACAGCGAAAAGAAATCCAAGTTGTGGGAGGGGAGAGGTTATTCAGAGGTTATTGTATTAGATGTCTCAACTTATGTCAACATTTAACAGAAAATATAGCTCTCCTCTCTCTTAGGTTTGCCTCTCACCACGTCTGAAGAGTTCTTTCACTCCATAGTCCACTTTCCTATACTGACTGGCTTTTTATCCTTCTGTCACCTGATGACAATATGTTCTAGAGTCCTCTGGAGGAAAATGGTTGAGACCTACACAGAGTTAAAATGGGATCACTCACAGTCATTCCAGCTTCTACATCTTAATGCTGAGCTATAAAGAAAAAAAAACTGCTCTCAAAAGGTGTGTGGTCAGGGTCAGTGGGAGGATGGAAGGAATTCTTGTTCATTGGGGGTAGTGGGCTGATGGGTGGCACAATCTGACTTTTTCTATGCAGGAACTAGAGGTCAACAGGTGGCTACCTAATGGGTTAAGCCAGGCAGTGGGAGTCCTAGGCCAGGAGCAGTACTAAACTAAGCTAGTAGTAATCTCATGACTCATGACAGTCTGATGTTTTGGCAATTTGGATCTATTCAAGCAGAAGCTAGCACGGGACCAAAAAAATGATCCAGCCCAAGGTAAAAGAGTGACCAAGCCTATCTGGGGCCTTGGGGTAACTCCAGGGATACATTCAAATTTACTGACAACAAAAATAAGCTCTTGTTGGTCAAACTGAGGTTGAATCTGATGAAGAAGAGAAGACCAAAAGACTGAACAAGCATAAATAAAAGGAAATTCTCTCACTCAGATAGAGGATAATCAAAGTTAGGATTATTTTTGGAGATCACTGACCCCTTGGTTGATCTAGAAAATTAGAATCAATACAATCAACTCTCAAAGTTAAGTTTTAAAAGCAGGTATGATATTCACATAAGAGAATAATTTGTAGCTATTAAAATATATCAACCTATATTTCCCTTCTGGGTTTTTATTAGCACATATAGAATGCATGCTGTGTGGATTTCATTATGACATTTCCATTCATGAGTATAATAGACTTTGGTCATATTGATCCTCTATTACTTGTTTTTTTTCTGGCAATTGTTAATTGGATTTATAACCTTTTCATGCATACAATATGCAAGTGTGTGTGTGTGTGTGTGTGTGTGTGTGTGTGTGTGTGTGTGTGTGTGTGTGTGTGTGTGTGTGTGTGTGTGCTGGTCCTGCAATTTGAACTCAGGGACTAGGAACTGTCAGAACTGCCAAGATAGGTTTAAGACTCCAGGAATTTTCCTGGAGACGAGGGTGGGGTTAATTCCACCCAAAGCACTCAGCTGTCTCAGGGCAAACTATGGGGATAGGGAGTTCTTTGCTGTAGTTGTCCAGTTACAGTTGAGAGAGGCTTGAACAGATGTGGTGGCAGCCAGATGGATAGACAAGATATGTTGAAAATGGACACAAGAGGACTTACATCTTTAATAGGACTGGGAGAGTTTGTGTTCCATTTTTCAGTATTTGAACGGGTTAGGAGTCTCTGTATCTCTTCCTGTTCTAGTCCAGTTCTGCCCCACCAGACCCTATAAAGATCAGAAGAGCAGTGCAAATATCAAAATTAGCTCCCAACCAACTTGCAACAGAACCTTGTTTCTTGGGTGAGTTTCTGACCCCAAAGGATTAAACACTCAGCCTTCATCACCCCATCCACTCACCTCCTCTTGAAAGCAGTCTCCTTGAATGTAGAATTTCCTTTATTCTACACTCTATATCTTATAATTTTCTCATTACCTTCCCCTCGATAAGGCATAGAACACTTTTATTTTCTTTTTCTTCTTTACTAGTACTAAGGCTTGAACTCAGGACCTGGAAGCTGTCCGTTACCTTTTCCACTCAAAGCTGGGGCTCTACCACTTGAGCCACACCTCCACTTCTGGCTTTTTGTGATTCATTGGGGATATGAATCTCAGGCTTTTCTGCCGAGATTACCTCCGAACTTCGATCCTCAGATCTCAGCCTCCTGAGGAGCTAGAATTACAGGAGTGAGCCACTGGTGCCAGGCTGAAGATGTATACTCTTGATGGCCATACTTGGGCTGTGTCGGGGGTGGGAGGGAGAAGGTCATATATACACGTGGGGGGAAGAGACCAGCCACAGCAACTGTGTATCATGCAGCACTTGCATGCACATTCATTCTTTGACTCTTTCAGCAAGCATGAGAGATAAACATGGTGGGTATTTTTATTCCCTCTCTTCTTATGAGGAATACAATCTCACGGGGGGTGAAGGGACTGATCCAATACTGTTTAATGCCCGAATACATTCTATCTAAATAGATGCAAATATATGCTACAGGGTGAGACTTCTATACAAACAAAGAAATGGAGTAATTTGATTTTTTTTTCTTCTTTAAAAATGGCATAATGAGTTAGGTAGTTACTTCATGAGGAACATTTTGGAGAAGAATGAGCGTGTAAGTGGTGTTCTAATTATCATAAAACCATCTAAAGATGCCCCAGATTTCCCATTTGCAGACAGCATTGGAGGAGACAACGCTTTGGGGTGGATGGCTCTGAATGCTAATGTAGTTATTGTTTCCAATCTCCTGTGCATCCTGGGACCCACCACCCCAGTGTGGAGGAGCTGGGGAGACAGTGCAAGCCTCACACTCCTGCTGCCTTTCAAGGGCAACCTTAAGGTCACATTATTTTCTACCAGGCTGGCACGCCTTCTCTTCTCACCCTGCAGGGCCCCGCACTGTCATCTGTCAAGAGCTTACTCCAAATTTCAATGCAGATGAAATTCACCCAGACCATGTGTGACAGCAATTTGAAAATAGCAATATGCACAGAACAAATTTGAGTTCATTTGTCCAAAAGGCATATATCAAGCGCCTACCAATTTCTGCAGAAGACACGGAGAGATGGTTGATTTTAAAGCCATGAATAATAAAACATCTAAAATAAAATTTAATAATCTTAAAGGTTTACCTATACATGTAAATATGTAGATAGGTAAATGTATAGCAAAAAGCAGGAAGTAAAACCTATATACCAATGTGGTATTTCTCTTAGGTATGCTGTTAGAAAATGTCTTCCAAAGCAGAAACTACACCTGCTATTATTTTACATCTTCTTAGAACTTAAGGTAGGAAAAACCAGATAAATGTCATTTACTGACTTTAGAAAGCCATCATCCTGTTTAAATGGAAGGAGAATATATTTGAATTGATGTTAATGTCTGCTTTACTAGCTGATTAAAAAATGTGTAGCTAATTTCCTGCCCAGAGTGACTCTCTCAAAAGATGTTATGAAAGAAAAAAAATTGAATAACATAAAAATACCTCTTTATCCTCTGTTTGGCTATTAACTAGTCCAACTAATAATTAATGTGATAAAGGGTTATTTTATTCCAAATGCACTCAATACAGTGTTTGTTAGAAAACTAAACTAAGGGGCTGGGAAGATGGCTCAGTGGTAGAGCGCTCGCCTTGCATGCATGAGGCCCTGGGTTCAATTCCTCAGCACCACATAAGCAAAAAAAAGAAAAAAGCCGGAAGTGGCGCTGTGGCTCAAGAGGTAGAGCGCTAGCCTTGAGCTGAAGAGCTGAGGGACAGTGCCCAGGCCCAGAGTTGAGGCCCCACGACCGGACCCCAAAAAAAAAAAAAAGAAAACTAAACTAAAATCATGCTTTAAATCTGGAACTACATTTTATTTCAAATGTAGTTATGGTGCTCCAAACACTACTTGGCAAAAATTTTACTTAATGTTTTTGAAATGGAAAAATTATCAACAAATTATAAATGATTACTTCCTCATTGAAGAAAGTGATTACTCCCTCATTGAAACAAGTTCTTTGTTTTTTCCTTGATCATACAGAATGAATCTGTCTTGAGTGTTGAATATTTCTCTGCTTTATCCATGTCTGAGTTTTTCACCAAAATTCTGTATTCTAAAACATCCTTGTCTAATAAAAGGGACATAGGCCACATGTTCTTAATTTACTTTATAACATGTTAAAAACTAAAGAGTAGACAAATCAAGGATGTGCAACATTTGGAGAGAGTCTTCAAAAAAATTCAATAATGAAAAAGAAGGAAATCCTGGGATGTTCCAGATTAAAAAGAAGACAGACAAATACCATGTATGAAACTTCACTAGGGTCAGAGTTTTCTTTTAATGGTTTTTAAAGAACACGTTAGGGGACAATTGTGAAATTTAAGTTCATTTTTTGCCAACATGCATTATTTATTTTCTTAAGTGAAAAAAGCACAGGTGCTAATTACATTATTCTTCAAAACTCTGCAGGAGACAAAATGGAAAGGTAGGAACTCTGCCCTTGGATCTCCACCATGCAGTCATGTAACCTCAAGTTGGATTTATCCCATCATTCAATGTCCACTGAAAACAGGGAATCATGATGTCAAGCTTCACCACTGTTTACATTTTAACAGGGATAGTACCAGAATATTCCTTTATTCAGTTATCCCTGCAGCAATATTACTAAATATTCTCATGCTAGAAGCTGTAGACACAACAAAAAATAGGGCTGGATGCTGGCTTATAGGGTACTCAAAGAGATGCTGATGTTGAATAGCTATAAAATGTATCCAGATGAGAGTATGTTTGAGACTGAAGGGAATATACTGATTACAATTTACTTTTTAAAAAAATCCTGGGACTTGAACTCATGTCCTGAGCTTTGTCCCTGAGCGGTTTTTTCCTCAAGGCTAGCACTCTACCACTTGAGCTACAACTCCACTTCCGGCTTTTATCTGGTTAAGAAGAGTCTCACAAACTTTGCTGCCTGACTGGCTTCAAACTACAATCCTCAGATATCAGGCTCCTCAGTAGTTAGGATTATAGGCTTGAGTCATGGGTCCCCAATTATAATTTAATTATTTTTTACTGGAAAATAATTTGTCTTTACTAAATTGGTGGTTCTAATTTCTACATTGATATTCCTATTTAAAATCTGAAAAGAGACCATGAGGCAATTGTGTGACTGTTCAACTGGAAGGAAAAGTCAGTATTTCTGTAGAACGGACAGAAGCAATACATGCAAGACAGGCAGACAGGTTGATCTGGGCAGCTGTTCCTCCAACTGGATAGGTCCTATAGTAGTTGGGGTAAACAAAAAGACATATGGTAGATTACTGACTGGTTACAAGGTGAAAGGTGTATTGGCCAGCAGACTCAGTTCTATGCATTATTCAGGGATTCAGGTTTTTCCTATCCTGCCTTCATCTTTATAGTTGAAGATAATTTACTGATTCATGTATGTTCAAGCTCGTGAGGAACAGAGAAGTCAAGATCAAGCAATTTTCTTTTTAAGGGACATCACTTCTACTGACATTTTATTAGTGAAGATTTAGTCAAGTGATCACCATGGCTAGGGCTATTAGGACATATAGCAAAGAGGAAGTAGCATGGAGGATCTAAAATCTTACAGGAGTATCAAATAAAGAAAGGAAGTTAATGGAGGGAGGGGATGATGGCTAATTTTATGTGCCAATTTGACTGGGCTAAGAGATGCAGTGACTGATAGGTATGAAGATATTCTGTCTGTGAAGATGTCTCAAAGAAAGACTAGTACTTGAATAGGCCAACTGAATAAAGCCCTGAGGAAGAGGCTCAACTGGCCCACTCCTGCTGCACTGCCTTTTCAGCCAGTCTGCAGATACCGACTCACAGGAAGGGAGTCCTTTATTATCATTCACAAAAAGAAGAGATTCTGTATGATAGGTTCAAACCACTTGAAAGAAGACATGTCTGAAGGACAGCCATGAGAAAAAAAAATCCTCAGAGAGGGCAGAATTCAGGCAATGGGACAAATTGTACACTTTGCTTGAAAGAGAACAATAAAAAGGCATGTAAACTACACATCAATCAGTAGATTGGAGTCGATGGTTTGCCTGAACGGCCAAGAATTTAGAAGAAACATTATTGGATATTTTTGACAAAAAAAATCTGGGAAAGAGGTATGTGAAGGTAGGCCTCTCTGAATGATCCAAAAATGTGAGGATGTGTTTGTCCCATGTGAATGGCTCACAGAAGTAGAACCTCTACACAGGAGAATTTTGATAACCAAAGGGAAAACCAATTTGATAACCCATGGATACCAATCAGCTTCTTTCTCCAACCTTCCCTACCATCTCCCACTAGACTCATGAACAAAGCTACACATGGGTTCGGCAACATGGACTTCCATTTGCTAACTCTGGCCTGCAGCAGCCACTGCTGAGAGCCCCACATTGTGCAATTCCTCAGCCAAGTCCTATAATAAATCTCAAAAAAGTCACAAACAAGTTCTCTCCCCCTCTTTATCTACCTCAGTCCCTCCCTGTCATCCTGCCTCTCTGCCAGCCCACCACCCACCCTTAGTTCTCTTTCTAAGAAGAACCTTGACAGCTACACAGGAGTTATAGGATAGATCACCATGTCTGGACTAAATCAGAGAATAAAAAGAAGGGCACAAGGGATGGTGTCGCGGCAATAAAAGTGAGGAGAGTCTGAGATTTGTGATCAGAGAGCAGTTTAAAGTTGTGGAGCAATTCAGGATGATAACCAGATCTGAGATGTTGCCTTGTCACTGCACAACTGGCAAATAGAGAAGAAGTAAAGATAATTAAAGAAGAAATTTTAATTAACCCTTTTTGGGGTTGTCACTAATTATAAACCTGTTTTATTGTCAAAAACTACAGTACTAAAATTTATTTTTTTTATTGTGAAAATACTGTACAGAGGGGTTACAATCACATGGGCAAGATAATGAGTACATTTCTTATCAAGCATTGTTGCCTCCTCCTTTGTTTCCCTTTCCCATCCCAGTACTAAATTTATTTAAAACTGTAATGGAAACTTTTTCTCAGTTATCACAATTTATTTTGACCCAAAAAGCAAAAACAAAAAAACACAAAAACAAAAAGCAAAACAAACAAACAAAAACAAAAACAGCAATAAGAATGCTTCTGAAAGTACTGAATTTTGAATGGACAAAGACAAGTTAGGGATCACACAACTGGGTACCCTGGCTATTTGAGTTGGCCACCTAGTTGTCACTGCCACCAAGTGGCTAGTTCAAAGAACTGCATATAGTATTGGAATGGATTATCAATGAACCATATTTGCCTTTTCAAGATTTAACTCTCAAGCTCTCTAGGTCTGCTAAACTCCCCAGCATAATATTTGTGTGACAGCTTCACTGTAAAATATGTGATGTATCAACCTACAGAATGAGAAACTGTATAAATATATAGCTTGACAGATGATCTAATCTGTCACATTCCGTTCTATGACACATTGAAAGAGGTAAGGAAATTTCAACATAGTAGATAATATAGGTATCCCAGGAAAGGTATGTATCCTGCCAATGTCCTTTTCCTTTTTTCTTTATAATAGAGCTCTTTTGTTGTTGTTGTTGGTGGTGGTGGTGGTGGTGGTGGTGTGTGTGTGTATACAAGTCGGCTTGCACTCAGAGCCTGGGCATTGCTTTGTTACTCAAGTACCACTTGAGCCACAGCTCCATTTCTGGCTTTTGGGGTGCCTAATTGGCAATAAAAGTTTAACAGACTTTTCTGATGTGCTGGCTTCTAAAATGTGATCCTCAGATCTGAGCCTCCTAAGTAGCTAGGATCACAAGTGTGAGCTACAGGCAATAGAGCTGTTTTAACCAATACATTAAAGAAATGTTTATTTGGAAGATAAAGAGGTGAAACTGGCCATAACTGGATGGAAATGGTCTGTTTTCACTAAAACACAGAGAAAATAATGAATACTGGAAAATGAATAGCTACCTTTATTTGTTCAAGAAATTTTAAAAATACTTAGTAAACACTGATTATTGATGCTGGGAAGCCCTTACCACATAAAGTAAGGACCACAGTGCTTATCATGGAGTAACAGTAATAGATTAATGAAAGAAAAAAAGACAAAAATCCTTACCTCATACTGTTTACATTCCATTACACTGATGAAGATATTTTACTCTTTTGTCACAGATAAAAAGGCTAAGCTGAAAATGTCACAAGTAATTTAAGAATGAGATTTTTGCCATTGGTCTGTCCTACAGCAAAACCTGAGCTTGTATATATATACAATGGAATTCTATGCCTCCATCAGAAAGAATGACACTGCCTCATTTGTTAGGAAATTGAAATACCTGGAAAAAATTATATTAAGTGAAGTAAGACCAGCCCAAAGAAACATAGGTCCCATGGTTTCCCTTATTTGCAATAACTAGTATATGTCTAGGACAAGCAGAAAAGCTCAAAAGCTATATATATATGACCATATAAGATGATGCTAAGCAAAATGAACCCCAAGATAGGGACACAAGTGGTTTTATCTTTCTTGCCATTGTTTTTAATGTATTTATAATATATCATGTGATTTTTTATGTTCTTCCCCCTGTTTTCACTGTATTTGATTCTGGTGCCCTGCATCTTGTTATATACATTTTTTTTCTAATTTGGGGAGGGGAAGGGAAATAAGGATACAGGTTGACCCATTGCAGCAATGAGATGTACAAGACACTATGTTGAAAACAAACTTTACAACTTAGGGGGGGGGTGGGAGAAGTTGGGGAGGTGGTGAGGAAAAGGATGATACAGGAAAAACAAAGGAGGAAGTAACAGTTCTCGAAAGGAAATGTACTCATTACCTTATCATGTAACTGTAACCCTTCTGTACAGTAGTTTTACAATAAAAAATATTTTCAAAAAACCTAAGCTTGTTATTCTAGCTCTGCAAGCAAAGAAGTATAACCTCTCTGTTCTTTTGCAACTTTGGCCATTCAGAAAGCTTTCTGATATACATACTTTAGGTATTTATAAAGTATAGGTGTCATTGGTATCATTTGTAGTTCCTTCTCTTCTAATTCACCTGATGAGAAGCTAGCTTAATAAATGTCTGTACATTCCTCTTGACTTTTTTTCTGTGCTAGTCCTGGGGCTTGAACTCAGGGTCTCAGCACAGTTCCTGAAGATTTTTTGCTCAAGGATAGTGCTCTACCACTTGAGCCACAGCTCCACTTCAGCTTTTTGGTTGTAATTGGAGGTAAGAGTCTCATAGACTTTCCTGCCAAGCTAGCTTCAGACCAAAATCCTTAGATCTCAGCCTCCTGAGTAGCTAAGATAACAGGCATGAGCCACCTGTACCTGGCTGACTTAAAAAAAAATGCTGCTTTATTTACCATAGCTAAGATATGGAACCAACCCAGATGCCCCTCAGTAGATGAATGGATCAAGAAAATGTGGTATATATACACAATGGAATTCTATGCCTCCATCAGAAAGAATGACATTTCCCCATTTGTTAGGAAATGGAAAAACTTGGAAAAAATTATATTAAGTGAAGTAAACCAGGCACAAAGAAACATAGGTCCCATGGTTTCCCTTATTTGCAATATCTAGTATATGTCTGAGTCAAGCGGAAAAGGTCAGATAATGTGATGCTAGGAAAATGAACCCTTAGATATGTATTTTAATGTTTTTTTCTTTCATGCATGTGTTTCTAACGCATTTATAAGATTATTTCTTTGTTGCTTGGTATGTCCCTCCCCCACAGTATAACCCCTGCTTTCACTATATTTGATGTCAGTATAACTTGTGGAGGAGATGGGGAAAAACAAGTCGTTTAAGGATACAGGTGGACCGGTTGCAACAATGAGAAGTACAAGTTGTCATGTCAAAAACGAGCTTTGCAACGTTGGTGTGGGGGGGGGGAGAAGGATTGGGATGGGGGGAGGGGGGAGGCTGGGAAGGGATGTGAAGGGTAAACAAAGGAGGAGGCTGCAATGCTTGGTAAGAAATGTACTCATTATCTTGCCCATGTAATTGTAACCCCTCTGTACAGTATGTTCACAAATAAAATAAAATTTTAAAAAATATGCTGCTTACTGGATTATTTGGAAATTAATCAGTGCTTCTCTCCCTGATTGTGTGTCTCTTAGGACATAAACTGTACCTCATCTATTTTTATAGCCAATGAGTATGATGAAGTTCTGGCTTCAGCAACCAGTAAGGCAAGGAATTTGAAAACATGACATCTTTGAAGTATCCCATTGAGTAGCAGCCTCTGTTCATTGTTATATCTTGATATTTTCTTAACAAGTTCTTAAACATACTAGATTTTTTGCCAAAAGAAAGAAGAGCAGACTAAGAAATCTCACCTTTCAAGTAACTCTTCATATCTCTCTAAATAGGCTGAAGAAAGAAATGCTCTGTTACTGCCATCACATGACATCTTAAGAGTTGATGAAGTTGTTTCTTATATCTAATCACATTTGTTTACTTTGTGAAATGGATAGAACAATTTTTATTTTCCACAAAGAAGTTGTCGAGAGCCCTGCAGGGAGTCTATCTGCATGATAGGCTTGACTATCTCACTGGAACATCAGGAGGCTGTTCACAGAATCCGGTCTTTTCATCCTGCCCCATACAAATACTGGTAGCTGCTAACAACCACCTTTTCACCCCCTAATAGCTACTAATGACCACCTTTTCACCCCCCATACAAACATCCGGTAGCTGCTAACAACCACCTTTCCACATTGCCCTAAGCAAGCATCCTGCAGCTGCTACGCCCAATGAAAAAGCTTCCTTATTCTAAGCATATAAATACCCCTGTGTGAAAAATAAAATTTGGCAGCTTGATCAGAATCCTTGTCTTGCTGTCCTTCTTCGTGTCTCTTGTCCCTTCATTCCTTCTCGCTTAGGTTCATTGCCCTGGCTGAAGTCCTGCAGGTCGGGACAACTGGCGCCCAACGTGGGGCTCGAGCCTCTGACTAAGGAAGGAACGCCGTCCTCCGGGAAAACTTGGCCAAGTACAGTCCGAGATCGCGAGATCGCCTCGACAGACCCCACCGAGAGACAGATCTAGGAGGAGAGTGGGGATGGCGCAAGGTGAGTGACCCACCATGGGACAAGCAATGTTGTCACATGATCTATTTCTGTCAGACCTCAGGGAGGCCTTCAAGACACGGGGAATGCGGGTTAAGAAAAAGGATTTAGAATTATTTTTCTCATTCATAGAGGACTTGTAGGAATCATAGATGCAAAAAGATGGCAAAGAGTAGGAGATTGTTTAAAAGATTATTATGAAACCTTTGGTCCGGAAAAGGTTCTTGCTACCGCCTTTTCCTATTGGAATTTGATTAATGAAGTTTTAAAATGTTCTCTATTTGATAGTGGAATTTTAAAACTTGTAAAAGCAGGAGAGGCGTTCTCCAACATGCCTCTCGGCCCCCCGCGGCTTGCCCATCGGTTGTATTAGATATGCCTGATGGTCAATTTACTGAAAATCCCTTCCTTTTGTGGCCCGGCCCTTCAAGAGCCCACTGCCCCTCCAGATCCAGATGTTTTTTCTCCCCCCTCTTTACCTAACCTGGCACCTTTACGCGAGACTCTTCAACATAGGGGAGAACACCTTCAACTTTTAAAAGAACTGCGGTCCCTTGATTATGAACTCCGCATACTGGCCTTGGCCGATACACCAAAACCACCTAGTAAAATTAAGGTTAGATCAGGCCATCAATCAGTTCTCGCCTTTCCAGTAACTGGGAGCCAGACAGATAGGATCTCAGAGGGTGAGGAGGATGAATCAGAAGAGGAGGAAAAGGCAGATGAGGAACAGGATACTGGGGATGAAGAGGAACAACCCACCCAGGGAAAAGGCCAACAAGAGTATAAGAGGCTTAGCCTCTGGTTTGTTGAAAAGCTTAAAAATGCATGTGCCCAATATGGCCCGACTGCCCCTTATACGTTAGCCTTGTTAGAAAACCAAAGTGCGCGCTGGCTCACCCCTAATGATTGGAAGTTTCTGGCCCGTGCCACCCTTAGTGGGGGTGATTTTGTTTTATGGAATGCAGACTTTAAGGAACAATGTAGAGAGACCGCACAAAAAAATTTGGCTAAAACATCTTCAAAAACCTGGACCTATACTAAACTTTTGGGTAATGCGCCCTTCGATACCAATGCTAAACAGGCGCGCTTTCCTACCAGACTTTTGGCACAAATTCAAAATGCTGGCCTTTATACTTGGAAGCGTCTCCCTCAAAAGGGATCGGCTACTACTTCCCTGGCAAAAGTTAGACTGGGGCCAGATGAACCCTACAGTGACTTTGTCTTGCGGCTTAACTTGGCTGCAGAAAGGCTTCTTGGGCCTAGTGAAAGTGAAAGTGCCTTTGTTAAACATCTTGCCTTTGAAAATGCTAACCCAGCATGTCAAGATGTCCTCCGGCCACATAAAAACAAGGGTGACCTCTCTGAGTTCGTCAGGCTTTGTGCTGGAGTAGGAACCGTCCATGCCATGGGACTCGCCATAGGTGCTGCCTTTACCAAGGCATTTCAGGGTTCAGTCCCCAGCTCGCATACTTTCAGCAAACAAAGCCAAGGGGCAATGCCCTCTCAAGCTACAGGTAGACCACTCCCTGCCACTCTTTGTCTTTTAGATCAAGAACAAGGGGCCCCAAGGTGGCTGCCAGAATGTTTGATAAAACAGGTGAATGGCTTATCACAACCCAGGGGAAACCTTCCCCCACCACCCCAGGATGATGCCTTTTCTCTTACAGATGCAGCTAGAACTCCAAAGGTGGACCTTCCTGTAAGGTCCGCTCCTGGATGGCGAGCAGACTCCACCCTCCTCGCAGCAAAGTCTCCACCCAGTACCTGCGTTACCTAGGCAACTGGGACACCTGGAAGAGGTCACGTCTGCATCTGCTGAGGTCACATCTGAATTTGATGTGGCCACACCTTTCCCCACCCATACCCTACATAAGGGCTAGCCCAGGCCCAGACTCTTTCTCTCTTTTTCTCTCTCCCTCTCTTTTTTCTCTCTCTGTTCGTTTCTAGCTCTTGCTGCTCTTTTCTTGCTCTCTTGCTCTCTCTCTTTCCCAGCCACGTGGAGTGCCAACCTTGCCTGGTCCCAGCAGGTCTACCCCTTACCTGAATACCACGTGAGTGCTACTGTTCTTACCCCTCTCTCTGCTCTTTTCTCTCTCTTTCCTCTCTTCCCAGCTCTCTCTCATTCCCAGGCCTTTCCCAGCCACGTGGAGTGCCACCCTTGCCTGGTCCAAGCAGGTCTACTGAATAAACCTACCACTTATCTGAATACCACGTGCGTGCTGGTGCGGTTCTTACTCACCTACCTCTTTTTAAAAACCTAACATAAATGGTGCCGTGACTCGGATAAAGGCTTAAAGTCAGGATAGCTGGGATTTCTCTGTTTTTTTTCCTCCTTTTTCTTTTTTTTGTTCTTCCCTTTTTGCTCTGAGGAATACCTGCAGTTCTGACGGCCTTTTGCGAACCAGTCTGTCTGCGGCGGAATCAACGCATCGATACCATTGCTGCCTTCACATCCACGTCCACACTTCTCTACTCTGGTGAGTGAAACTACTCTACGGCTCTCTGTCACTCAGTCTCTGTCCAGACGTGGCGCCACGCCAGAGAGCTCCTACGGCCTTTAGCTGAAAGGCGGTCACCTCTGAAGCCGAGGACGCTTGGCTTTGGGGGCTTGGCCATTTCTCTCTAGAGGGCTCTGGGGGAAGTCGGGACGCCGCTTCTGCCTGGTCAGCTCTCCTTCACTCACCAGACTGACTCTCCTACTCATTTAATGGGGTGCTACGAATCACGCCTGAGCCGTGAAACCCCTTTGAAATGCCTCCCGTGCTCCCTGGAAAGCCAGAGAGCCTCATTTTTATGCCATTCTCAGAAGTACACAGTTTTTGCTACTGCAATGGTAAATGATCAGAAGTCTGTTTACTTTCGGGCTCTCTTTGCTCTCTCTCTGCCATTCATGTCCAACTTTCCCTATCTCTCCCTTTCTCTTTTCTACAACTTTTTGGCTTGTGCCTTGAAGAGTGTGACGCAGGCTGGGTCCCAGGGACACCCCTCTAGGTTCCCTCTCAAAGGCTAGCCAATGTAGGCTTAATCTATTCAGGCTTTCTTTGCATTCTTTCAGAGATTCACCATCTTGAATTCGCCATCTTGGCCACGTGGTGGCTTAAGGGTTTGGCCCCATCTGACCCTTAACCTTCCACTAAGTTTACTACTCCATCTATTCTAAGGTGCCTTGCTAACAAGTTGCTCTTTTCACAGGCCCTGGTAACTGAGGCCCAACCAGCTGATATGCTTTGTTAGCAAAGATGTCTAAATGTTGTCAAAATTTTAGGTTTTGAGTTTTGCCTTTTTTGTTTTGTGTTGTGTATTCTACTACTGACTACGTGGTTCTAAAATACTGGGCATATCTATGCTAAAATTTTCATCACATCTAATGAGTTTTGTCATTTCAGAATATTTGTTGGCAATTCTTGATAAGAACCAGGTAAGCTCTACTTATTCTACTTGATCTCCTTGTTGCCTTAATTGGAAATAATAAAGGGCTTTTGTGGCAAAGATTTCAGTTCAAAGCCAGCTCGGGCTAAAAAATCCCTAAGACTCCGTCTCCCAGCTAAACTCTGCAAGTGGTACTATAACTCAGTGTGGTAGAGTGCTAGCCTTGAGCAGAAGTGCTCAGGGACAGTGCCCAGGCCTTGAGTTCAAACCTCCTTGAATACTAGTGGTACTATAACTCAAAGTGGTTCAGTGCTAGCCTTGAGCGGAAGCGCTCAGGGACAGTGCCCAGGCCTTGAGTTCAAATCTTGAATACCAACTGGGACAAGCCATCCCAGCAACGAGCACCTAGACTCAGCCAGTCTAGGGAACAAGGGAACGTGGAAAGGAGTAAGAGGAGATGATGTCACATCAGCTACTTTGTGCCTGCCCTTTCAAAATTAACCTGAGCCGGGAGGTCAGTAGAAGTAAGAAGCCTGCCCATCCAATGTCTATACCTGTCTACCTATTAACTGAACAGGAATTTATATTCTTGCCTTTGTCACCTGACTTCTCTACCTAGTCGCCAGATGTCAGAAGTAACTAGGGACATTTCTACCAACATTTTCAGCCCCAAGTCCTTCCTCTTGCCATTTATTTGCTCTCTAGTATTTTTTTTTCCAGCCCCTCAATGCTCAGGAGACTTCTCCAGATTTCATCTAAGGACTCACGCAACCAAGGGACAGCTGCTGTTCACTGCCTTCTCTGGGAGGAGACCAAATTCCAGCCTTTTACCCCTATTGTCGACGCCCCTTGTCAGCAGGAAGTAGCCAGAGAGAATCCTCGCCCTATTTCATGATTATTAAAAGGCTGGAATGTAAGGTCCGCTCCTGGATGGCGAGCAGACTCCACCCTCCTCGCAGCAAAGTCTCCACCCAGTACCTGCGTTACCTAGGCAACTGGGACACCTGGAAGAGGTCACGTCTGCATCTGCTGAGGTCACATCTGAATTTGATGTGGCCACACCTTTCCCCACCCATACCCTACATAAGGGCTAGCCCAGGCCCAGACTCTTTCTCTCTTTTTCTCTCTCCCTCTCTTTTTTCTCTCTCTGTTCGTTTCTAGCTCTTGCTGCTCTTTTCTTGCTCTCTTGCTCTCTCTCTTTCCCAGCCACGTGGAGTGCCAACCTTGCCTGGTCCCAGCAGGTCTACCCCTTACCTGAATACCACGTGAGTGCTACTGTTCTTACCCCTCTCTCTGCTCTTTTCTCTCTCTTTCCTCTCTTCCCAGCTCTCTCTCATTCCCAGGCCTTTCCCAGCCACGTGGAGTGCCACCCTTGCCTGGTCCAAGCAGGTCTACTGAATAAACCTACCACTTATCTGAATACCACGTGCGTGCTGGTGCGGTTCTTACTCACCTACCTCTTTTTAAAAACCTAACACTTCCTGTTTCAATTTATTAAATAACAGATTAATCTCTTGATTTCTAAGCCCATACAGGTTCATCACCATCGCCTTGATATGGCAGACCACGGCATTGGATCTAGGATGACCTCAGGCTTTTAATTAGTGTTTTGCCATGAGCTTGTTCCAGTGGGAAACAGCCCGCCTACTTTTTCTTATTTAGAAAACCCTCCTTATTCATAACTCCTGACCATTCAACGGGCAAGACCTATTGCCATAAGGGATAGGTTCGCCCCTCCTCCTATAGGCCCCTCCGCTTGGGGGAGGATGCACCTATGGGAGGAAGAAAAAATGCTCAAATCAAGGGTGCAGGTAAGACTGCAGGGGGATGGATCCGCGAGATCCCAAAACCCAAGACCCCTGAGTGGCAAGCTCTGGTGCTTGACGGTTGGCATGCATACCCACAAGCCGTCTCCTCAAAAAACATGCCAAGGCCTGTAAAATTCCCCTCCCCGAGTGAGGACGCTCACTCGGAGAGGAGAAAAACCCTGGGCCCTTAGAGGAACAGAGCTTCTGTCACCCCCTTAAAAAGAGCAGCCAACAATTGATGGTCAGCCGGGCACTGGTGGCTCATGCCTGTAATCCTAGCTACTCAGGAGGCTGAGATCTGAGGATCGCGGTTCAAAGCCAGCCCAGGCAGGAGAGACCGTGAGACTCCTATCTCCAATAAACCACCAGAAAACCGGAAGTGGCGCTGTAGCTCAAGTGGTAGAGCGCTCGCCTTGAGCTGAAGAGCTGAAGGACAGCGCCCAGGCCCAGAGTTCAAGCCCCATGACCGACAAAAAAAAAAAAAAAAAACAATTGATGGTCAGTTTTCTAAATAAGAAAGGGGGAGATGTCGAAAGCCCTGCAGGGAGTCTATCTGCATGATAGGCTTGACTATCTCACTGGAACATCAGGAGGCTGTTCACAGAATCCGGTCTTTTTATCCTGCCCCATACAAATACTGGTAGCTGCTAACAACCACCTTTTCACCCCCTAATAGCTACTAATGACCACCTTTTCACCCCCCATACAAACACCCAGTAGCTGCTAACAACCACCTTTTCACATTGCCCTAAGCAAGCATCCTGCAGCTGCTACGCCCAATGAAAAAGCTTCCTTATTCTAAGCATATAAATACCCCTGTGTGAAAAATAAAATTTGGCAGCTTGATCAGAATCCTTGTCTTGCTCTGTCCTTCTTCGTGTCTCTTGTCCCTTCATTCCTTCTCGCTTAGGTTCATTGCCCTGGTTGAAGTCCTGCGGGTCGGGACAGAAGTTGAGACTTAGAAACATTAAATAACTTTTCTGAAGGCATAACTTATTAAAAAGAGGTCATTACATTAGATTCCAAATTATACCGAAGCTGTAACATAGATCTGTCTTCCTTACCAAGCTCCTACTCTGAATTTTAACATCAATTCTGCTATAGACAAGGTTTATAATTTGGAATTTATCAAATACCTCATGACTTTTAAGCCACATAGTGAAGCTATTTTTGTTAAATACAGAAGGATATGAAGCATTCTTAAAATAAAGGGATGGAATTTTCTATTATTGAATAGGAGAGAGTAAACCAGTAAGCTCTCTTTAATCTCTTCTTGGCTTTATGGCAGCCCTTCACTAAAAACATAATTAAATTCATTTTCTGAGTATCTATCTTAGTAAAGTGGAGGGCATTTATAAATGATTAACACAATTTAAATATATAAAGGCTATGAATTTTAAAAATCAAATAAATACTGTATTTTTCAGAGAGTAAATGAGTGAAGGAAGAAAGGAGAGTTTATGAATCCCACTTGATGAGAAATGAAATAGTAAAACCTTATCATCCCTATCTACTGCCTCTCAAGAAAAATATTAATGAGCTCCCATCGGAAATATCATGGACCCATATGACTGCTCTATTTCCAGCTTTGATCTAATCACAAAGGCAAAGAGAATATATCATAATATTCCCATAGTTAACAGGATACCTAGATGGCTGCCTAAGAATTCATAACACTAGCACTAGATATTATTAATAATCACACTGAGATACCAGGTATTAGCTTGAATTGTTCCAAGAAAACTAAGCTCTAAGGTTAATCTTGTGATGAGTGTGATTTTTTCAGAGTATTTTGGAAAGCCATTATCCCTACTAAGTTTAAAGTCAAAGTCAAACTTGTACTGGTGAATTAGCTGGAATTGCAAAGCCCTCGTATTTCTACCTCAGTACAGAAAGCAGTAGAGATTCAACACAGGAAAAAATACAGGCTCCCGAACTTAAAAAAATGTTCACTTAAATTTGCTTGTAGTTGCTGTAAGCTTGAAGACAAAGTTGGATATTAATATCCACCAACTCTTTTTATAGTTTGTGTAGTTTGTTATCTACAACTATTTTTGAGTAACTATTAATACATAGTATGCAGTTAGTATTCCAAAGATTAAAAGCAAAGTTCACAGCCAGTCTTTGTAGTCACAATTATTAATTCAAATTAAAATACCTCTCATACCTACTCAAAAAAGGGCTATGTAGCCTAATTCACTAATGATGAAAAAGTCTGGTGCCAAAATGAACAAACTTGTTAAATAAACTAGACTCCCTTCAACAATATTGTTTCCTTGCTAGGTACTAGTGGCTCATGCCACCCTGATCTCAAAAGGCCAAGATCTGAGGGCAGCTGTTTGAAGCCAGCATGGGCAGAAAAGTCCATGAGACTCTTACCTCCAATTAGCCAGCTAAAAGCTGGAAGTGAAGCTGTGACACCTATTATAAGAAAAATTTTGGGAGAGCCCCTGAGGCTCTGAGTTCAAGCATTATATATAATATAATATATAGATATATAAAGTTCAAGCGTTATATATAGAGAGAGAAATATATGTATCCATACATATTGGTTCCTTGTTTGTTTTCTTTGGGGGAGTTTTGGGTACTGAGGTTTGAAGTCAGGGCCTCATGCTTGTTAGGCAGGCTTTTATCCTCATCCCCTTCTTAATGAATTGTGAGTTAGAGCCAAGTACCAGTGACCACAAAAAAACAGATATGAAGCTATGGCTCAAGTGCTAGCATATTAGCCTTGAGCAAAACACCCAGGGATAGCACCCAAGTCACAAGTTCAAGCCCCAGGACTGTTATCAAAAGAAATTCTGTTATTATTATTTATTGCTCCAATCTGAAAATACATATCCTGCCTCCATTTCATTATTGTACTCTAATTATTTTCACCAAAAGAATGAAAACTTCTCCTTGGCAGGGATCTTGTTCATCCACATGCCACAGCATTTGGAATAGTTATGTGTAGTAAATGGGTTGATTTGTGGTTGGCTTTTTAATTGATTGGTTTGTTGATTATTTCATCTTAATGGATTGTTTGTTTGGTTGATTGGTTGGTTGCTTGGTTATTTAGTAAGTTAGTTGACTTGTCAGCTGCTTGATCAGTTGTCTAAATGATTGAATATCTGACTGGTCCACTGACTGATTGATCAAATTAAGGAATGATCAACTCTAACAGTAAAACAAACCCTTCAGAGTACATTGGAGCTGACTCATTAGCCTATGCATCAATGACTTAATCTAGGAGTCTGGATACAATTTCACATTTAATAAAATTTTTCTTTAACATGATTGATTTGATTTCTATATATCAGAAACTAACTTTCACCATTGTTTGCTCTATAACCTTTCATAACACGTATGTCTTTCTATCCTTATAGAATGCCTTCTTCACGGCTCTGAGATTTTGGTTATTAGGGCTGGAGTCATAGGAAAATGCTGTGATGGTAGTTACCAGAGGATGGGAGAATAGAGAGGCAGATGAGAAAAGAAGAAAAGGTGATTCGAGGGTACTATTTTACAGTTAGAAAGGAACAAGTAGTTCTGGTGTGATTATAGATCACAATAATGTATTGTTATATTATTTTGTATGATTATATTATATTATTTTGAAAGCAAAAAACTGGAAGAAAGGATTTTAGAAATTTTCAATGAAAACAACAAATGTTTGAGGAGATAGGTAAGTTTCTCTTGATTTAAACATTGCACAACATGTACAAATACCAAAGTTTCACCTGTTACCCTTTAATGTGTACAACTGTAAACTTTCTGTAAAGTATCAGTCAAAGCAAAATTTAAAAACAACTATTTTCAAGCAGGGCAGCTGTGGCTCATGCCTGTAATCCTAGCTATTCAGGAGACAGAGATGTGAAGATTGTGGTTTGAAGACAGCCCAGTCAGGAAAGTCTGTGAACTCTTTTTTTTTGGGGGGGGAGGGGGAGGTCCAGTCGTGGGGCCTGAACTCTGGGCCTGGGCACTGTCCCTCAGCTCTTCAGCTCAAGGCTAGCACTCTACCACTTGAGCCACAGCGCCATTTCTGGCTTTTTTCTTTTTGCTTATGTGGTGCTGAGGAATCGAACCCAGAGCCTCAGGCATGCAAGGCAAGCGCTCTACCACTGAGCCACCTTCCCAGCCCAAGTCTGTGAACTCTTATGTCCAATTAACCACCAAAAAGCCAGAAGTGGAGCAAAGCACAGTCAGTAATAAAAGAGCTCAGGGGCAGTGCCCAGGCCCTGAGTTCAAACTTTAGGATCCCCTACCCTCCCCGCCCCACACACACAATCCTCAGATCAAAAAAAATAAATAAAAGAGTGAGAAGGGTTTATTCACATTTGGTCAACAGATAGACTCTTGCCACAGACCAGACAGCTTAGAAATATATGTAAGAAAGAAACAAAAATCCACCTAGAAAAAAATAATAAAAAGGTATAAAACCAAACTAATTTTTTACTTTGTTTTACAACAATTTCAGGCCATATTGAGTTATGGCTACAGAGACAGTTTATTTCATAAGTTATGATCCTCCTTCAAAAAGCTGGAAATAAATAAAGTATAAATTGTTAGCCAGACATCATTGCCAATGCCGGTTTCTGAATTTAAGTGTTTGAAATTAGTGCCTGTGCCACAGCCCCTTAGAGAACATAAATGGATATCAACAATGACTCATGGTTATCTCAATGAAATTTTCAAAAGTGATTTCCTTCATTTCCTACAACCCCTATGTTTTCTCTGTTGCTTGAGAAGCAGCCCCAAGCCTCAGCATTGTGACTAAACTTGACAAGAATTCTCCCGTATATTCACTATATTTCTCACAACTGAGGAAGAAAGAGGATTCAGCAATATTTCAGGTTACTCATTTTCATTTTTAATACCAACATGGCTCCTAAGTGATTCTAATAGTAAATACTATGCATGTGATTATCTCTAAACCAATGCATTTCATTAAAATTCACCAGCTTAATTTATTGGTCATTTATGTAAGAATAAATGTTCTTTTATTGATTATAAAATCACCCTGAAATATGACTAGCATCAGGAATGGAAAGTAACTCTTAACCATTTAGAAATTTAGAGCCATATGCGAAAAGTCATTAATGTAAATTTCAGCAGCCATGAGAAGATAAATGGGACCTTATTAACAAACGAATTCTTAGAATGTGATTGATAAGCTTGAAAATCATTGTCAATTCTCAAAGAGTTCATTTTGGGATTCCTAAAAGCAAGAGTAGATTCAAGCAAATTATCTTCAGTATTTTTAATTTTGTTTTGGGGGGGGGGGAGGGTCTGATCATGGGGCCTAAACTCTGGGCCTGGGTGCTGTCCCTCAGCTCTTTAGCTCAAGGCGAGCACTCTACCACTTGAGCCACTGCACCACTTCCAGCTTTTTTCTTTTTTCTTTTTTTTTTTTTTGGGTCCAGTTATGGGGCCTGAACTCTGGGCCTGGGCACTGTCCCTCAGCTCTTCAGCTCAAGGCTAGCGCTCTACCGCTTGAGCCATAGCACCATTTCCGGCTTTTTTTTTCTTTTTGCTTATGTGGTGCTGAGGAATCGAACCCAGGGCCTCAGGCATGCAAGGCAAGCACTCTACCACTGAGCCACCTTCCTTCCCAGCCCCCAGTATTTTAAATTTCTAATTGTGTATAATATAGAACATATGGCACAAGGATCCATAAATGCAATGAGATGGTACATAGCTCAATTTGTTGGCTACCTTAATGATTGGCTGGTCTTCATGTTCTTTGGCTTAATGGTTGGCTGATTGGCTTATGCTCTTTTATATCTCACCCTCCTTTGCACAGCAGGGTAGCTAGTATATGTCCTTCTCAGGCAATAACAGGGTACAAAAGAGACAGGCTCCAGTGGCTCACTCCTGTAATCCTAGCTACTCAGGAGGCTGATATCTAAGAATTGAGGTTCCAAGCCAGCCTAGGCAGAAAAGTACCCATGAGACTCCTGTCTACAATTAATCACTCAAAAACCAGACGTAGCACTGTGGCTCAACTGGTAGAATGCTAGCCTTGAGCATAAAGAGGCTCAGGGACAGCACCCAGGCTCTAAGTTCAAGCCCCACAACCAACAAAAGAAAGAAAGAAAGAAAGAAAGAAAGAAAGAAAGAAAGAAAGAAAGAAAGAAGGAAGGAAGGAAGGAAGGAAGGAAGGAAGGAAGGAAGGAAGGAAGGAAGGAAGGAAGGAAGGAAGGAAGGAAGGAAAGAAAGAAAGAAAGAAAGAAAGAAAGAAAGAAAGAAAGAAAGAAAGAAAGAAAGAAAGAAAGAAAGAAGGCAGGCAGGCAGGCAGGCAGGAAGGGAGGAAAACAATGCTGCTCCAGTATGAGAATCATCATATTTTCCCTAATCACATTCAACTGATCAATGCAAGATACAGGCCTGACCAAGCCAAAGTCAAAGAGTGGTAAAATATTCTCTGTCCATGCTGAAGCCATCATAAGGAAATGGATCTGGAGAACAGTAGAAGAACCATGACCCATAATTCTCTCAAAATTATAAAGGCCTTGGTGGGACTGGTCCCACAGAGCAGGCATTCTGAAACACTGCAATCCTAGCAGAGAAGGATTCTTCCTCTTAGCTGGACTTTAAAATCCATCTTATTGTTATGGTTCATTCTCATCATGATTACTCACTGGAATGAAGAATTGAAGTTCTGGAAGCTACAGAAACACCCCCTGTCTGTTTTATGCCTTCAAGTGAGAACTGCAAGACAAACCACACTATGTGCCCTGGAAACAGCACAAGCTGATAAAGAGACAAAGCAACGAACAGGAATATAGACCTCAAGAATTTAACTTGGCAAAAAATGGTAGGATGTACAGGCTTGCAATGGACTGCATTTCATATCATCAGAGGAAAACATGTTTCACAGACTATAGTAGAGGAGGTTTAGAATATGGCCTGCAAGATGGGTCAGGTGTGTTCTTTAAAGGTATTTTGAAGTCTCACATTTTGAACCCCAAATTCCCTTTAAATTCCATCTCCCATACTCATCCTTTCTGCATTGATCTTATAATGTGCTTGTTTAGGATGTCTTTTGGCATAAGAAATAATTTTAAAGTACCTTCTAGTTCTGCATTGTGCAATCAAGGACCATAATTACCTTAGGGTCCATTTATTGTTGCATCCTTATTACATGCCAGGCTTGGCTTTTAGTATAATTCCATGTCTTGTCAATGATGCCTCTTAGCTACCCTAGGGAGGAAATTTTGTAATTTTTATTTTACCCAAAAAAGAAGAATGTGTAATTCTGAGGATTATGCACATTAAAGAATCCAGCCAAGGTTATATGCCTGGCTGACATGGCTAAGGTAGGATGCAGGGTGGCCTGCCCCCAAAATCTTGATGAAGCTTTCTTGGTAAGTGACAACCACTCCAGCTTCAACAGTGAGGCCTAACTGCTGAGCGGCAATTAAGACCAGCAGGTTGATGAAGGAGCAAGCATGATGTTAAGGTCATTATCAAGCAGACTGGGTTGAGTCCAAAATTGGGAGAGGAGGGGAAGGAGAGGTCACCAGTGGTTCATCCGTGTTATCTTAGCTTCTCAGGAGGCTGAAATCTGAGTATTGTGGTTCAAAGTCAGCCTGGACAAGAAAGTCTGTGACACTCATATCTTCAATTATCCACCAAAAAACTGAAAGTAGAGCTATGACTCAAGTGTTAGAGCACTAGCCTTGAGCAAAAGTGGCCAAAGAGAGCATCCAGGCCCTGACTTCAAACCTTAGGACTGGTAGGAAAAAAAAAACAAAAACAAAAAACTGAGGGGGAAGCCAAAAGAAATTTAATGATGCTAAAGCAGTTATTAAAAAGAAACTACTCAGGTGCTGGGAAGGTGGCTCAGTGGTAGAGTGCTTGCCTTGCATGCATGAGGCCTGGGTTTGATTCCTCAACACCACATAAGCAGAAAAAGCCGGAAGTGGTGCTGTGGCTCAAATGGTAGAGTACTAGCCTTGAGCTTAAGAACTGAGGAACAAAGTCAAGGCCCAGAGGAAGGAAGGAAGGAAGGGAGGGAGGGAGGGAGGGAGGGAGCAACGAGGGAGGGAGGGAGGGAGGGGAAAAGAAAGAGGAAGGAAAGAAGAAAGGGAGGGTGAGACAAGAGAAAGAAGGAGAAAGAAAGAGGAGAGGAGGGAGGGCAGGGAGGGAGGGAGGAAGAAGAAAGAAAAGGAGAAAAAAGAGAGGGAGGGAGAGAAGGAAAGAGAGGGAGAGAGGGGGGGGGTGAGGGAGAGTGCGCTAGTTCCTTGGTGGTGTTACAGGTCCCTTCATTCGTTTTTGCCTTGGAGACATCAGTGAACAAGCCCTTGTTGATGTAAAAGGCTCAGAGTTCAGTCCTTACCAGCCTAGGTAAAAACACCGACCGAGGACATGCGTTCAGGACTGCTAGAGTGGGGAGACAGCCGAGCTGGGGAGAGCCGCGGGCTCCCACTGTATCCCTGCGGGGGGCGCCCGAGCTGGGGGAGGCGGCGGGCGCGCCCCGGACGCGTCTTTGGAAGGGGCTGTCACCCCCACTGCCCCCAGGTAACCCCGCTATTGCTTTCTCAGGACCCTCCCTTTGCCAATGGAGACCGACCCGATCCCTGTCGTAGACTGTGATCCCCGACGCAGACCCCCCCCCCCCACTCCGCCCGCAGCTGTGCGCGGCTTGGCTCTGCCGGTTGTGGGCGAGGTCTGCCTGCCCACGGGGCGGGCGGGCGGCGGGGTGCGCTGGCACGGGGCGCGCCGGCACGGGGCGCCGCCTCCGCCGCCGCGGGAGCCTGGGGGTGGGGGGGGCCTGCCCAACGCGGACGGCTCCTCCTCGGGGCGGGTTCACCTCCAGGTGCCGCGGGACCCGTTCCAGGAGCATCCTTCCATCCCCAGAAGGTACAAAGTTCCGTGGTGTGCGCGCACCCGCGGGGTGCGGGGCGGGGGGCCGGCTGGCTTCACATTCCCTCGGGAAAGGCAATGCCCACAGCTGGGGTGGGGGTGGGGGGCGGGACTGGCTCTCTGGGGTTGCAGCCCCAACCTAGGAAGTTAGAGAGCAGGGACTCTAGGCTGAAATAAAGCCACAGGAAGTGTTCCTGTTCCTCTCTCTCCTTCTCCCTCCCTCTCTCTTTCTGTCTCTCTCCTCTGTCTTTCTGTGTCTGTCTGTCTCTCTGTCTCTGTCCCTCTGTCTCTGTCTCTCTGTCTCTGTCTCTCTGTCTCTCTGTCTCTCTGTCTCTCTGTGTCTCTCTGTCTGTCTGTCTGTCTGTCTCTCTCTCTCTCTCTCTCTCTCTCTCCCTCTCTCATGTCTATGTCTTGTATTCTCACCTTCGCATGTTCTCATCTATGGCCACCCTCTCCAAGGCCACAGTTCTCATTTGGTTAACATTATGTAACCTATGTTTTATAACGTAAGTTAAAATGACCTGTGGCAGGTCACAGCACTGCACGTGGAAAGGAGGATGCCAGGCCCTTTGCAAGTCAGCCTGTGGCTTCTTAGAGCCCGGGAGAAATTCTTTCTGGAAGTTTCTTAGCAATGTAAGGCAAATGTGCAGTGCGTGTGTGTGTGTGTGTGTGTGTGTGTGTGTGTGTGTGTGTGTGTGTGTGTGTGTGTGTGTGTGTGTGTGTGTGTGGTTGGTTGTGGGGCCTGAACTCTGGGCCTGGCCACTGTTCCTCAGCTCTTCAGCTCAAGGCCAACATTCTACCACTTGAGCCACAGCACCACCTCTGGTTTTCTGGTGGTTTATTGGAGATAAGAGTCTTACAGACATCCCTGCCTGAGCTGGCTTTGAACCATGATCCTCAGATCTCAGCCATCTGAGTAGCTATGGATTACAGGTGTGAGTCACCAGCATCTGGCAAATGTACAATTCTTTAATAAGGCTTTCCCCAAAGTTCATATATGCATGAGGAGGGAAGGGGAACTTATATTAAAATGCCACTTGAAGCTACTAGAGAATCAGACATAAATATGACATCATTTTAGAATTGAGGCATGCACTGCTATTTCACTGTACTTAGCTAAGTTAGTTTAGCTGAACACAAAATGTTTTCAGTAAATTTCTAATTTTTTGGGGGGGGGGTTCTGTCGTGAGGCCTGAACTCTGGGCCTGGGCACTGTCCCTCGGCTCTTCAGCTCAAGGCTAGCGCTCTTCTCTTGAGCCACAGCACCACTTCCGGCTTTTTTCTTTTTGCTTCTGTGGTGCTGAGGAATAGAACCCAGGGCCTCAGGCATGCAAGGCAAACGCTCTACCACTGAGCCATCTTCCCAGCCCCTAATTTCTAATTTCTAAATTTCCCTAAATTTCTAATTTTGCATTTTCTACATCAATGACAAACCAGTCTGTATAATGTAATGTGTAGTGCTTTATGAGGTAGCTGATTGGCTGGGTATGACTGGGGTGGGCTGATAGCCTGCTATTTGTGTTTTATTTGGATTTGGACATCTGTTAAATATCTCATTTTGAATTGGGTTTTACAGAACAAACATGTATCATCCATCATCTTGTGGCTATGTCAAGATAATTATGAGAGCATTATTGCTTGACTCTTAGCCTAACATAGGTTGTTAAAGTGCACAGAGCAACCTGATATAAGAAAAGCATTTTCCTGGCCTTGGAAATAAAATGTCATCAGTGCACAGGCCATCTAATGTTTTTGAAATACGAATGTAGACTGCTAAACAAAGATTGAATGGGAAAGGAAAACCTGCCAAGCACTTTCAAAATGACTCAAGAACAGTCCTAGATGGCCAAAGGGGCTGTGAGAGAAACAGCTTCATTATTTTATAAGTAAAATATTTGTGATTATGCCAGGCCCAACTTCATTTTTAGTGCCAGTTGGGCTTTCCTCAAATACCGGAAATGAATGGAAGGGGTAAGTTATAGTGATAAATCCAGTATTTATTTTGAGAGATGAACTTGTAGCACTTAATACTTAGGCTAAGTGTGTAAGGAAAAATTATTCTTCCAGAGTCCCCAGCTATACCTTTAGTTCTGGAGTGGAATATATGGCCCTCTCTCCTCTGAGCCACTGGAACCCCATTTGATTTGATGGCCAGGGGCAGTCACGTGTCTGGTTAGAGGTCCCAGTCAGTCATGGCTCCTACTCCACAAGAGATGGAACGTGTCTCTCACTTCTGAAGGGTCTCTGATGCTTTTGTATTACATCATGATAACCTTCTATGCCAGGACACCTCCTCCTTTAACCAGCTGAAAGACACTGAAGCTACCATTTACCTCAGTCTCGACTTAACTCACCCCAGTTTCTTTTTTTGGGGGGGGGGGAGGGTCTGGTCGTGGGGCCTGAACTCTGGGCCTGGGCGCTGTCCCTCAGCTCTTCAGCTCAAGGCTAGCACTCTACCACTTGAGCCACAGCACCACTTCTGGCTTTTTTTTTTCCTGCTTATGTGGTGCTGAGGAGTCGAACCCAGGGCCTCATGCATGCAAGGCAAGCACTCTACCACTGAGCCACCTTTCCAGCCCTCACCCCAGTCTCTTGTGTATATAACCTTACGATCCTCAGTAGTGAAAATATGTAAGGATAGAAAGAGGTAATTGAGAAAATCTGGAGAAAGGCAAGTACAAAAAGAAAACTTTCATGCCTCAAGACTAAAGTGAAAGAATTTTGTCAAACGCCTACTCTTTTTATAGGCAATGTTCCAATGCTTCAGTTTATAAAATCCTCACAAGAGCTATGTAAGTTTGCATATTATTCCCACTTCTCCAATTGGGAAAATGAGGTTCAAAGAGGCTAGTGACTGAAGCTACACAGCTAGAAAGTGACAAACTTAGAACCTCATCTGTCAAATGCTTTTGGGAAAATGAGCGTGCTTTATTTATGAGAACTGACAAGAAAAACCAGAGCAGCAATTTCTGTCTTCCCCCTCCATCCAACTCCAGTTTCCTGAGGAGGATGAGCAGGGGCTAAATCTATCAGTGGCCAGGCCCCCTTAGTATGGACACCCATCTAAGGTCTCTTCCATAGGTGTAGGACCTCATTTTGCTGCTCTGTTTCTCACCCTTCCCTGCCAATACCCATCCTTTACCTCTGTCTTCACACACATGCTGTTTACTCTTGTCCAATGCTAGCATTCTAGAACTCTTAATATAAGTCCTTTCCCTTCAGAGGGTATAATCCTTCCAATCATGACTGCTTCTTTTTTTCTTTCCCACACCAAGATGATCAGGGATGTCATAAACACCGCTCCAAATAAAGTAGAAGACACACACAGAGGACTCTCCTCAGGCCTCCCAGTCTGCAAAGACCAGGCCTATGCTTCCAAGTACCTTCTACCAGTTGATCTGGAGGGAATGGGGCAGGAGGTATGAGATGGAATCCTTAGGCAGATACATAATCAAGGACAACAAGAAAAAATAGGAAGCCCAGAGAGAGGAGAGAGAATTAAATAGCCCTTATCCACAAAAAACCTTATGACTAAAGAAAATTAGAATGACTTTGTAACAATGGAATGACAGCTTTTTAATTAATTCCTTGTGATTTACATGCTGCTAATTGGCCTAGAGTACAGTAACAAATCAGTATAGTTCATTAAATGTGGGTCAGAACAGCTTATGTGTTACATTTTTTATTTAACTGAAGTAACATTCGGAACTCTTTCTACATTCTCTGGCCTAAAAGATTAAATCTTAAATGAATTTGCTAAACATTTCACAGACAGATTAGGGCTAAGATTTAAGCCAATTTCCCACAGTTTCATAATTTTTCTACATTGTACTGCTCCCAAACATACACATTCACTTGCATGTATTTAAAAAATAAACTAGCCAGGCAAGAAAGTCCATGAGACTCTTATCTCCAGTTAAGCATCAAAAAGGGCCAGAAGTGGAACTGAGGCTCAAGTGGTAGAATGCTAGCCTTGAGCAAAAAAGCTCAGGGACCGTGAGTAGTCCTTGGGTTCAAGCCCCAGAATAGGAAAAAAAAAAAAAAAAGATAAAGTAATTGGGCACTGGTGGCTCATACCTCTAATCCCAGCTACACAGGAGGCTAAGATCTAAGGATCACAGTTTGAAGCCAAGTATTTGGCATGACCATGAGCTTGCCCAATCTGGAGTAAACAGAGAGAGAGAGAGAAGGAGAGAGAGAAAGAAAGAGAGAGAGAGAGAGAGAGAGAGAGAGAGAGAGAGAGAGAGAGAGAGGAGAGAAGAGAGAGAGTGTGTCAAAGTCTAGCATGTTCAGAGACCAAGCTAGAAACTATGTTTTATAAGGAGTTTTTAAGAGGATTTACAAAATGCTAGTAAAGTTTTAGCCATACTGAACTCAAGTCTAATATAGTTGTAGCTTCTTACCCCAGTTTTGAAGTAAAGTGATCACCACTGAGTTGCAAAACTTTAAAAATCTTTAAATCTCACACACGGGGCCACAACTTGTCCCAAATATTCTTGACATTCCAAACCTTCTAAGTAATGGGGCTACTCATTTTACCATCATTTGATTGTGCCCTGATTGCTCAATTACATTTAGGGGAACTTTATGTTTTCTTTTTTTTTTTTCTTGTATTACATTTATTAGTAGTAGCTGTTTTTTTTTTAAATTTAATTTTATTTTATTTGTGAACATACTGTACAGAGGAGTTCCAATTACATAGGCAGGATAATGCGTACATTTCTTACCAAGCATTGCAGCCTCCTCCTTTGTTTACCCTTCACATCCCTTCCCAGCCTCCCCCCTCCCTCCCATCCCAATCCTTCTCTTTCCCCCCCACTTTATGTTTTCTTATAGCCTATAAACTTGCATAAAATGCTTTTAACCCTAAAAATGTAAAAAAATTAAAAATATGCACTTTCTGTTTCTGTAAGTTCTGCATGAATGGATCCAACCAATGCCAATCAAAACTATTTGGAGAAAAATTCATACAAAACACATACCGACTCTTTTTCTTTCTTCACATCATTCCCTGAATAATACAGTCAAGTCTTTATGTAATGTTTGCCTTAAGGATTACAAATAATATATAGATATTTTGTATGGGATGATGTTCATAAGTTACATGCAAATATGCTGCCTTTTTACTTGAGCTCCACTTCCAGCATTTTTTGGTCCTTAATTGGACATAGAGTTTCAAGGACTTTCTTGCCTGGGCTAGCTTCAAATTGTGATCCTCAGATCTTAACCTCCTGTGTAGCTGGGATTAGAGGTATGAGCCACCAGTGCCCAATTATTTTATCTTTTTTTTTTTTTTTTTTTGCCTATTTTGGGGCTTGAACCCAAGGACTACTCACTGTCCCTGAGCGTTTTTGCTCAAGGCTAGCATTCTATCACTTGAGCCTCAGTTCCACTTCTGGCCCTTTTTGATGCTTAACTAGAGATAAGAGTCTCATGGACTTTCTTGCCTGGCTAGTTTATTTTTTAAATACATGCAAGTGAATGTGTATGTTTGGGAGCAGTACAGTGTAGAAAAATTATGAAACTGTGGGAAATTGGCTTAAATCTTAGCTCTAATCTGTCTGTGAAACGTTTAGCAAATGGCAGTACAGATGAAAGGAATGTAGTTGTAGAATTAATCCTAAAGTACATCTACATTAGGGTGACAAGGTATATGTTTTGAAATTTTTAAGTCCACACATCAAAAATTGGAAGTAAAAAAGTGGGAGATGGGTTGGGAAGGTGGCTCAGTGGTAGAGTGCTTGCCTTGCATGCATGAGGCCCTGGGTTTGATTCCTCAGCACCACATAAGCAAAAAGAAAAAAGCCAGAAGTGGTGCTGTGGCTCAAGTGGAAGAGCGCTAGTCTTGAGCTGAAGAGCTGAGGGACAGTGCCCAGGCCCAGAGTTCAGGCCCCACGACCAAAAAACAAAAAGTGGGAGATAAATTCATTTATTCTCTTTTATGTAATCAATGTGAGCCAGAGAATATACTATTCAAGTTGGCAGAACAAATACTTGAAATATGAATATTAGGGATTGACATGTTGGTGCACACTGTAGTTCCTGCTACTCATGAGACAGTGATGTGGGATCTCTGTTCAAAGACAGTTCTGGCCAAAGCATTTCATTTTAATGCTGGACAAGAAAGAAGTACAAAATGTTCTAAAAACTAAAGGGCCAAGACATGGTTCAAGTAGTAAAGCTCTTGGCAAGCACGAGGCCCTGAGTTCAAACTATAAATATAGTAATACATACATACATGCATACGTACACATACAGATGATAGGTAGAATTATAAGGACATTAATATATATATATATATATATATATATATAGGTTATGTTACTTTTTTAAAATGCTTATCCTGAGAGCAGGTAGAAATAGATGAACTGATGTAAACCATTAGGCTTTAGTTAGGAGGTAATTTTGAAATAACTGTGAAAGATTGAGAAGGAATTTTTTTTCGGTCAGTTGTGGGGCCTGAACTCTGGGCCTGGGCGCTGTCCCTGAGCTCTTAAGCTCAAGGCTAGCACTCTACCGTTTGAGCCATAGCATCATTTCCAGCTTTTTCTGCTTGTGTGGTGCTGAGGAATCAAACCCAGGGCCTCATGCATGCAAGGCAAGCACTCTACCACTGAGCCACCTTCCCAGCCCAAGAAGGAAATTTTTTAAGGTAGGAGAGGAGGCTGCCATGGTTGTAGAAAGGGAGGAACTCTGAGCAGGAGAACCCCTCAGAGGGTCATCTAAAAAGAGCACAGAGACAAGTGGAGTCATGGAGATCAGAAGTCATGACATCAACCACAGATTTGAGAGCTGGAAAAGAAAAAACTATTATCTCAGTCAACGAGTGTGTGGTAAAACTATGCCATGTGTTTGCAGTAGGTTCCCAAAAAAACCCACAAAAAGTCATGAAACATATACAGAAAAAAGGCAAACAGGAAGGAGATACTCCACACTGGAAATTACTAGCGGGTATTTCTGAAGTGACACATTTGTAAAAAGAAAACAAGTTCTGCATCCACAGGACTGAGAGAGACTTTTATCCTAAGAGAAAATGAGCTGAGGTATAGATGCAAAATGAATGGCAATAGTAATAACACTTATTTCCTGGTTATCAGGCACCAGGTAATTTTCTGCACCATCTCATTTCCTTGCAACAATCTTCTGTAATAGGTTACAGTTTTCCTATATACAGCTAGGAAAAGGAGATAGATTCAAGAAGTTGATGCATTTGTTCACATTCTACCTCATTCCCAAATCTGACCCACAGAGCACCTACCAGATCTTCACAGAGGACAAGGATTTTCCCACATGTCAAGCTTCACTTGTAGAGAAACAGCCCTGTCACAGCAACTGCCCTGCAATGGGACATTTTTCCCATACATTCATCCTTTTCTTTGATCAGAAACTCTTACCCTAGCTTACTTACCTTAATATAATTTTTTCCAAGTCTTTCCATTGCCTTACAAATGGGCAACCTCATTCTTTCTGATGGAAGCATAGAATTCCATTGTGTGTGTGTGTGTGTGTGTGTGTGTGTGTGTGTGTGTGTGTGTGTGTGTGTGTATTTTCTTAAGCCATTTGTCCACTGAGGGGCATCTGGGTTGATTCCATATCTGGCTATCGAAAAAAAATACTGCAGTGAACATAGTTGTACTGGTAGCTTTAGTGTGGGCTCGTTTGTGGTCAATTCAATAAATGCCTAGAAGTATTAATTGCTGGGTCATAACGGAGCTCTATATTTAGCCTTTTGAGGAACCTCCACACTGCTTTCCCCAGTGATTGAACAAGTTACATTCTTACTAACATGTAGTAACATTCCCTATGGGCCACATCCCTGCCAGCATGTATATATTGCTAGTTTTCTTGATAATGGCCATTCAAACTGGAATGAGGTAGAACTTCAATGTTGTTTTGATTTGCATTTCTTTTATGACCAAAGATGTTGAACATCACTTCATGTATCTATTAGCACTCTTACTTCTGAGAAGTCTCTCTTTAAGTCTTTAGCCCATTTATTAATTAGATTTCTGTTTCTTTGAAGATTTGTTTTGAGGGGGTTGAATTTTTTGAGCTCTTAAGTATATTTTAGATATGAAGCCCTTGTCTGATACATAGCTAGTCTTCTCCTGTTCTTTGGGCTTTCTATATATCTTGCTAGCTATGTCATTTGCCATGCAGAAGCTCTGCAGTTTGTTGCAATCCCATTTATTCAGCAAAGTAAGCCAGACTCAAAGAACATAGGTTGTATGGTTTCCCTCATTTGAGTAATTAGCATGCGCCTATAAATCTATAAGTAAACACAATAGATGATAAAATATTTTAAAAAAACTACACTTGAACATGATAAATGAGATAGGACTTTAAACATACACAGTGAGACCAAAGGAGGATATTCTTAGGAAAGGATCACAAAAGCTCAATCGCTATGTGCATATGATCATATACAGTAAAATGATGTTTATCAAAATGAACTCCAAGAAATGGAAGCAGGAGGTTTTTAATTTTATTTTTATGGGGGATTTCTTTTGTGCATTTTTTTTTGTTTTTCCCCTTGTGTCAGTGTTTTTGATTTCATTTTGTCTTGTGTATAAGTTTATCTGATTTGGGGAGAAGAAGGGGAAGCGCAGAAATAGGACAAAGGGTGAACTAACTTAGCAATGATAATATGTTAAAAATGAACTATACAACTTGCAGGGTTGGGGATTGGAAGGGAAAAAAACCTGGGAGAAAATGCAGGAAGAAGTGGCACTGTTCAAAAGGAAATGTACTCATTATCTGACCCATGTAACTGTAATTGCCCTGTACATCACCTTTACAATAAAAATAAAGTATTTTTTTTAAAAAGAAACTCTTAACCTAAAGAGTTTTTGTGCGTGTCCTGGGGCTTTAACTCAGGGCCTGGGTACTATCCCTAAGCTTTTATGCTCAAGGCTAGCATCCTACCACTTTTTTGGTGTGTAATTGGAGAGATAAGAGTCTCATGGCCTTTCCTGACTGAGTTAGCTCTGAATAATTATCCTCAGATCTCAGCTTCCTGAATACCTACAGGTGTGAGCCACCAGCGCCAGGCACTAAAGGGAAATTTTTAATAGAATAGAACTGGCCAATTTATCTCAAGTCTGTCAAATCATCTTTTTCTTCAAAATAGAATGTTATGTGATGGTGTAATATGAATTGCTAAATTTTGGTTTGGACTACCACTGTAGTATTTTTTCAATTAAAAATAAAATTAAGTAAAAATAGTAAGTTAAAATAGCCAAGTTAAGCATTAATAGCTTAGAAAATCCCTACATACTTACTTTTTTTAAACTGTAGTAGATTTCTGATTGTCAAACTACAGTATCTCATTTTATAAGCATTTGACCTATTTGAAGAAGTGCAAATTATCTAAGAGTTTTGCTGTTGTTAAATTCACAACCCTATTTTGACAGCCACTCAAATATGTAATCACTTTTTATCATGAGACCTGCACTGGAAATGAATACTAAAATTTCTGAACAACCTGTCTAGGTTCATCCTGTCAGAATGGATGTATCTTTCTTTTGATGTTTTTGAAATTAGTTTTATGTAATCAGTTCCTGTCAGTGGGACACTGAATATTGACAGAATAAAGAACTCTTCCACATCCTCATTACTATTAAATACCTAGCTTCAATTTCAAGGATGTCCAAGATTTGATTCAGCCCCAAAACTTGCAACATAAATGGCATTTTATATTAGAGACAGTGTTGACTCCTTAGAAAGGTTATATCCAGAAAATACTCTCTCCCTCCCCTCCCCCATACTATTTAGAGTTTCAAGTCCATCCCTGTAAAGCTCTGGACAGCATTTTCCTGCCTCCCTGGGAAGGTCAATGATGACCTGAATGCTATCGAGTTCCTTATCTTCCTAGGGCCTTGCAAAAGTGTTTGAAAGTGGACCTGACCTGGGTATGAAGTAGCTCTAGTATTAGCCTTCCCTGCCCTGCCCTGCCTTGCCCATTAGATGCCCCAGGAAAAGATCATCCTGCGTAGTGAGTGTTTCCAGTTCGGTAGTGTTGACCTTCCTTTAGCCCCTTTCATGTTTCCCCACTGGTAAGTGTGGTGCTAAGAAAATTCCTGTACCTGGAATAAGCATAGTTTCAGTTAAATTAATCCCAACAAAGCAGCAAGGTTGGTTGACTGAAGCCTGTTAGTAGCCTTGTAGAACATTTCTCCTTTCATTAATATATTAGCTACAAAACAGAGTAATTAGGATATGGGTTGAAATGATCACATTAAGCCAAAAAATCTGTAACAAGCATGAACTATCATTTTATATGAGATTACTTAAATAATGCTAATAAAATTTCAGCAAGAAACAATGCTTTTCTCCAAATAAAAGCTTGTAGGTTAGCTGAACAAAATGCCATCACAAAAAGATACATGGACATTCCTTTTAACTCTCTAGGCCAAGAAGGAACAAACATCTTCCAGATGTCTTCTTCTCTAACTCTATACTTCATGTAATTCGTAAAGTGTATGAGGCTGGGCGCTGGTGGCTCATGCCTGTTATCCTCACTACTGGGGAGGCAGAGATTTGAGGATCGTGGTTCAAACCCAATTCAGGCAGGAAAGTCCATGAGAAACTTATCTCCAGTTAACCACCAGAAAAAATGGAAGTGGAGCTGTGGCACAAAGTGGTAGAGTGCTTACCTTGAGCAAAAGAGTCCAGGGACAGCTCCCGGGCCCTGAGTTCAAGCCCCACAACTGAAAACAGGGAGGGAGGGGTAGAGAGGGTGAGATCCATCAGGATTATATCGTATTAAAGATTATCATATAAGCAAACACGTAAATTATTGTATAAATTATCAAGGATATTTTGTCTTTTTGTCTTCTTTTTGTTTTTTGTTGTTGTTGTTTTGGTGAGGCCAGTACTGGGGTTTGAACTTAGAACTTATTTCTTGCTAAGGAGGCATCCTACCATGTGAGCCATTCTACCAGCATTGTTTGGAGTTTAGTTTTTGTTTTTTGTTTTTTTGGTTGGTCATGGGGCTTGAACTCTGGGCATGAGCGCTGGCCCTCAGTTCTTCAGCTCAAGGCTAGTGCTCTGCCACTTGAGCTACAGAGCCACTTCCAGTTTTCTGGTGGTTTATTGGAGATAAGAGTTTCATGGACTTTGCTGCCCGGGCTGGCTTTGAACCGCAATCCTCAGATCTCAGCCTCCTGAGTAGCTAGGATTACAGATGTGAGCCACTGGCTAATTTTAGCATTTTAAAATACTGTCTTGCTTTGTGCCCAGGCCAACCTACAATACAATCTTATTATTTGTGATTCCCTGTGGGCTATGTGGGGTGCCTTGCCCTTGTGTTTCCTCTGTACTGGTATGACAGGTGTGTGCCACTGTGTACAACCATTAGCTGAGATGAAGTCTCAAGAACTTTTGTGTCCAGGATGACCTCAAACTTTGATTCCCCTCATCTTCACCTCCAATGTTTCTTAGATATGAGCTTCAGAATGAAGTAGCTAGCAAGGACTTTTATCTATAAACAGTTTTCCAAGGCAGTTTGGTCCAAACAAAAATATGACTCACACATGTAATATTAAATTTCCTAATATCTGCATTTTTAAAAAGCAAGTGAAATTAATTTATATACTTTAGAGTTTCAATATACCTTATAAATATAACCTTAAACAAAGGTATATTATATTAAAATGTTATTTCTCTAAGTAATCAATACAAATTATTTAGGATTTATTTTGTGTTTTGTTTTGCCAGTACAGGGGTCAGAATTCAGAGCCTATACATGCTCAGCTTTCTTGCTATAGCTGGTGCTCCATTTCTTGAACCATGTCTCCAGTCCAGCATTTTGCTGGCTATTTTCAGAATCTTCTTCCTGGGCTTATTTCAAACCGTGATATCCTGGATCTCAGCCTCCTGAGTAGCTAGGATTATAGGCATTAGCCATTAGCATCCAGCTTGCTTTACAACTAGTCTTCAAAAAATTGGATATATTTTAAGATAGTGTAGAAGAAATGAATTCATAAAAATTCGTACTGCACTTGAGACTATACAAGCCAGATTTCAAGAAGTCAAACATCATATGTAGCACTGCTGTGTTTGTAGAAAAATTGTGCTTTTTTTTGCCAGTCCTGGGGCTTAAACTCAGGGCCTGAGCAGTTCACTCTTGTAATCCCAGCCCTCAGGAGGTAAAACAGGAGGATCTGTAGCCGGAAAGCAATCTGGGGTATGTGGTTAGACCCTGTCTCAAACAAAAACTGCAATTTCCTTTGAAATTTTTCTCCAGATACTTGCAAAAACTTCGGTAGAAATCGGATGAATTTTCCTAAGAATCTGAGGAGTCTTAGAAAAAAGAAGGCATAGAATATGAGTTGGAACTAGGAACCTGTTTTTAAATCTGCAAAGAACATCCCCTACCAGAGAATACAGTTCAAGATCAAAGGAGACTGAATGTGCTAAGTAAAATGCTACCTATTGCTTAAGTAGAGTAAAATTAATTTTTATTCACAGGTTTGGACAGGGATTCACAAATGCATGGGATAACATCAAAATTTATTTTGGACTCGAATTGCTTATCAGATGTTAAGCATTTACTCACATCAAATCAAATTCACCAAAATATAACTTCATTATAAAAGTGAAGTCGACATTAATAGAAAATCAACATTTTCATGCTGAGGAATGTGAATCACTGACAAAGAAAAGTCTGAGGCAAGGACCAACCACCAACAAGAATCCTAAGGAGGCAAAACTCTTAAATGTAAGGCAAAACAGGAATTTGAATAGCAGGCCCTATCATGCAAGCCAGCAGCCCTAACTGTAAGACTTAGATCGCCCATGTGTAGGACATGAACAGAAGTGAGACACGGGGATTTAAAACACCTGAGTTCCACACGGTGCCCTGGCAGCCATGAAGTAGCGGGGGAATACTGTCAAAAGCCACAGCTGATGTCTCAGGAAAGTTGGCAGGCTTAGCTAGCTTGCAGCAGCAGCACCTGGGGTCACTGTCTTTGAACAAGAATGTAGGTAAGCCATGGTTTGAGGAACTGAGCTATGGGAACAGCTGTGGATATGCAAAGGACTGCAGTGGCCCTGCTGCCTCAAGCCATGAGTCATCACCTGTGACTTCATCTCCTTGGGCACGAATGCCATCTGGAAGTATCCCAAAGAAGTTCATGGCCAACGTCCACCAGATTATAGTTGTTGTTTTGTTTTGTTTTTTGTTGGTCATGGGGCTTGAACCCTGTCCCTCAGCTCTTCAGCTCAAGGCTAGCCCTCTACCCCTTGAGCTATAGCGCCACTTCCAGTTTTCTGGTGGTTTTTATTGGAGATAAGAGTTTCACAGACTTTCCTACCCAGTCTGGCTTTGAGCAGTGATCCTCAGATCTCAGCCTCCTGAGTAGCTAGGATTACAAGTGTGAGCCACCAGTGCCCGGCTTTATAGTTGGTTTTTATATAAACTGAAAATACTCAGAATTTTTTTGGGGGGTCCGGTTGTGGGGTCTGAACTCTGGGCCTGTGCACTGTCCCTTAGCTCTTCAGCTCAAGGCTAGCGCTCTACCACTTGAGCCACAGTGCCACTTCCGGCTTTTTTTTTCTTTTTGCTTATATAGTGCTGAGGAATCAAACCCAGGGCCTCATGCATGCAAGGCAAGTGCTCTACCACTGAGCCACCTTCCCAGCCCCCAGAAATTTTTTTTAAAGATAAAAAAGATGTGTACAAAAATCACAGTTTCCAAAACTTTAGAATCTGCACTGTGGCATTATATAATCTTTGTCATTTGAAGTAAGAAGCACAGATTATGCATCCAAAATGTAGGAGACAAGTGTGACTGCTGTTTGTTAGGCAATTAATCCAAATATTATGCTATTTTGTGTTTTGAATATTCTTAACTTTTTTTTAAAGAAATTCGTGATATATAGTCACATCTTTTTTATTACCAAAAAAAAAATCCACTATTAAAATCTTACTGGTAACTTTATACTTTGCTTAAAGATCACCCATTCATCAGCCTAAGCTTAGGTATGCTGGGAAGCAGGGGTGTTGACGGGGATGAGTGGTTGTTCTGTTTTAGACTTCGTGGCTGCCGAAATCTCTCCAATGACTTCTCTTTTCAGTTCATTAGTAGGAGTCTCCCTCTCAGTGATTTTCCCCCCTCTGATATATAGTTTGAAAATAGCAAAAAAATAAAAAATAAAAAAGGCTATCAGCCCAGTAACTTAATCTCGTCATGACAATGTTTACTTAGAGGGGAAAAAAGTTGAGAACAATTATTTTAGGCCTTTATTTTTAAATAACTAAAACTGTGAAAGTATTACTGCAATACAAGTAAAGGCATCATCTGTTAGTTCTTCTGATTTATTCTCCACATCACGCTCTGCTTTGTCATATTCATTTTCTTATCACTTTTCAGACTTCTCAACACATATTCCTCTTAAAAACTACTCTCATTTCCTTTAAACACATTCCTCCTTTTGCCGGTCCTAGACATCATGAATAAATTGTGTATGTATGAAGATGTCACTGTGTATAGAGGAACGATGTGAATCAGAATACATTAAACTGACACTGTCAGTCTTCTTTCAACACCAGCCTCACAAGCATAAATTTCCTTTGTTTTGTTTCTTGAGGAAAAAAAATGTTGTTACCCATAAAGCATTCTCAACTGTTTATGACCAGTTTTCTGAGGTCATAGTCCAAATAAGTGTCAGAGTTAAGAAATGAGAAAGTTTCATACTTAGAAGAGTTTCAAGAGAGAACTCTTTCCTAAAGTAACCAGAGGGAGATGGGCTTAACCCCAGAGACACCATGTGAGCAGAGACTCAGAGGGAGCACAGGGCTTCTCTGCAAAGAATTCTTATGAAGTTAATCTTTTATAGCTCCGACTTTCATTATATACTTGGGGTCAATTTTCCTAGATTGAATATCACCCTTCAATTTAATGAAAACTTACTGAATGGATGTCATGTAAAACTTCTTCAAAAATCATTTTCAAACTAAGCATTAATGACATCTAAATAGAATAATAATTTAAATATTCTTTTAAAATAAGATTTTTTAGTGTTTTTTTAAAGATTAATACTTAGAGCGAGGCACTGGTGGCTCATGCCTGTTATCCGAGCTACTTAGGAGGCTGAGATCTGAGGATCACAGTTTAAAGCCAACCAGGACTGGAAAGTATATAAGACTCGTCTCTGGTTGAGCATACACACACATACACACACACACACACACACACACACACACACACACACACACACACACACACACACACACAAATATTTAACAACCACCCATGAACTAATATTTTGTTTCTTTATATTTAACTAATAAGTAGTTGCTTAAGAAAAAAAAAAAAAGCAAAAGCCAGTGGTTCTTGCCTTTTAGCTATTTAGGAAGCTGAGATCCAGAAAACTAAGGTTCAAAGCCAACTAGGGCATAGAAGTCCTTAACAATCCATCTTCAAAATAACCAGCCAAAAGATAGGTTGGAGTTATGGCCTAAGTGGCAGAAACACAAGTTTAGCAAACAGTAAAGTCCTAAATTCAAACCTCAGTACTGCTAAAAAGAAAAGACAAAGAGCTTTATGTGTTGGTAGCCTTTGCTCTTGACAGCGATCATATGCCTGGAGGGAAGGCAGGCTACTTTCTGCCAACATTTATGGCATGAGATAAAGGATGGGAGGTTATTTTTTTTTGACATGGATTCACATTGATTGATGATTTGAAATCATCTAAGTGAACTGATAAAGCAAGAAACTTCTTATAAATATGACATGACAAAAGGATTCACAAAACTTTAAGTATATAGAATTACTGCCTATATGCCAATGTGCCTTAGCTTCAGATTCCAATACTTACAGGAAGTATTAAAGATGAAGTAGGAAATATTAAAGATGAAGTAGGATATATTAAAGATGAAGTATTTAGTCTCCAGGAAATACTATACATGTGATTTAGTATTAAGTTTAGTTTGGGGATTTCTTTTTGGGACAGAATTTCTGTGTCACTCGGGGTGACCTTGAACTTCCGAGCTAAAACCACCCTCCTGACTCAGTTTCTCAAATAGTTGGGACTACAGGTGCATGCCATGCCACTCACTGTGCTTGCCTTACTAAACACAGAGTTTTAACTGCCACAAAGAAAAGCAGTGGGCCAGGTTCACACCTGTACTAGCTACTCAGAAGGCTGAGAAACCAGGATCGCACTTCAAAGCCAACCTGAGCAGGAACACCCTTGAGACTCTTATCTCCAATTAACCACCAGAAAACCAGAAGTGGTACTGTGGCTCAAGTGGTAGCAGTACTGACCTTGAGCTAAAGAGCTCAGGGACAGTGCCCAGGCCCAGAGTTGAAGCCCCACAACTGACAAAAAGAAAAAGAAAAATGAAAAACAGTGATTACTTAGGGTAATTAAGTTCTTCATCAAAGAGACATGAACCAAGGCTGTAGATTTACTTTCAGAGATTTTTCTACACACAGAGCGTTTAATGGGCTTCCTCCTTTCCCATTCCTAGATGTTTCAGAGGATTGAGGCCTGGGAGACAAAGGAAGCAAGCAAAAGATATGCAGAGGTGGATGGGCTAAAGAAATTTGAGTTGACGGATTTCAGTAGTCCAGGTATTGCCTTCAAGAAGGGAGTCTCCTGACTTTTCAGTCTTATATTTTATTAAACATTAAAAGGAATTCATGCGCAGCCAAAGATGATAATCACAAGATTATACTTACAAATATTAGATAGGAAGCCATTAGTGTTGGAAATGTACCTATTTAGCGTGCCTGTTGACTAAAATATGGAAAGCTGTATTTCTAGAGAGTATATTTGGAGAAGAGATATTGAAATTCATAAATTATCTGGAGACAATGGAAATCACTATGCATAATTCATTGGAGAAACATTTGCCTTTGTCTTAATTTAAATCATCATTTCCAAAAATGCATGTCATCACAGGTTCCACAGAGTTATTCATTTGAATGTATAATTTTCTTTACAGACCTGTACAAATGAGTTAAAAGCAACTATCATGGAAGATAATCTTTGCCATGTATCTTAAGTTATTAAATTATTTTGCTAGGTTTTCATATCTCCCAAAATTTCTCTTAAAATTGGTTTTTTACAATCTAAATAGCAAAATGAAAATTGAAATAATTAATATCACTGATTTCTATGAATAGCTGTGCTGATGCTTTTAAAGCAATATGAGCTGGCACTGGTAGCTCATACCTGTAATTCTGGCTTCTTAGGAAACTGAGATCTGAGGGTCACAATTTGAAACCAGCCTGAGCATAAAAGTCTGTGAGACTTTTATCTCCAAATAACCACTAAAAAGCCAGAAGTAAGGTGTAGTTCACGGGGTAGGACACCAGCCTTGAATGAAAAAGCTAAGTGAGAGCATGAGGCTCTGAGTTCAAGCTCCAGTACCAGAACACACACAAAACAAACAACAATAGCAAAATTATGCACTGACAGGCTATAGCTGTATGTGAAATCCTTTGATAAGTTCAGCCACTCACTCATTTATCATTATTTTGCCTGAAAATGGCTCTATAGCTGTTAGTAAATACTTTGGCATTAAATTTCAGCATAAAGACAACACAAGTTAATGTTTATGTTAGCTGAATTTTTGTTTCAAATAATGGAATAGAAAAATAAAAGAGAACAGAGGCAGAGTAGAAAAATAAAGACTAAAGTGTTAATAAAGAAAAGAGAGCAGGTTACTGGTAGCTCATGCCCATAAACCTAGCTGAGATTATAGAATCATGGTTCAAAGCTAGCCTGAGCAGGAAAGTCTGTAAGACTCCTATTTCCAATTAGTCACCAGACAACCAGAAATGGTGCTGTGACTCAAACGGTAGAGCACTAGCCTTAAGCAAAAGAACTCTGGGACAGTGATCAGGCCCTAGATTCAAGCTCCACGACTAACCAAAAAAAAGAGAGAGAGAGAGAGAAAAAGAAAAGAAAGAAAGGAAAATATAACAGAGAGTTGGTTATTGCCTTGGAAGCATATGTCTGAAATGTTACACTGATTTTTTTCTCCCAGTACTTTTACTGTTAACATTACATGCAAAGCCTTGCATAAAGCCTTTAGCCATTGAACACCCCTAGAACATGGTTGTCTTATCAGGGTCCCCTTAGAATCTTGTGACAATCACAGCTCACACTGTCTTGAGAAGTGGACAAAACTCTGTGACTATTATTATTGCTTCTTCTTTTTTGTTTTAATCATCTTTCTATGTATCCTTAAAATATATATTATCCTTGCCTATACTTTTAATTTCTAAATCAATGAAATCATAGTATGTGACTTTTTGCTTTGTCCAATTATTAGCTTTTAAACCTCTCCATGTGTTGTGTTTACTTAGAATGGATTTTTAAGGTATTTCATTCTCTGATTATGTCGTCATCTACTGGTCCATTCCAATGTCATTGAATATTTTGACTCATTCTAGGCTTATCTGGAGCATCAATCATAGCATTTAGAGTAGTGTCTCATCCCATTCTGCACTGTATATATCCCTTGCTTAGGATTCCAAGATCTCAGAATATGATCTTTTAACTTTATTAAGAAAAGATATTATCAGGCTGGGAAGGTGGCTCAGTGGTAGAGCGCTTGCCTTACATGCATGAGGCTCTGGGTTCGGTTCCTCAGCACTACATAAGCAAAAAGAAAAAAAAGCCGGAAGTGGCTCTGTGGCTCAAGTGGTAGAGCACTAGTCTTGAGCTGAAGAGCTGAGGGACAGCACCCAGGCCCAGAGTTCAGGCCCCACGACTGGACCCCCCCCAAAAAAGAAAAGATATTATTAAGTCAATCACTTTTTGCTTTTCACTTTTAAGTTGCTGTATATACAAACTAAAACATCCTACATCTCTCTTTGTGTCTGTCTCTCCTGACACATACACACACACACACACACACACACACACACACACACACACACACACATCATCATCATCATCATCATCATCCAGTGTATTTTATTATTTTCAGTGGGAAGGTTAATCTATGTCACCCAATTTATGTACCCAAAACCTGAGTGTTCTAAAATGTCTTTTCTTTGGCTAAACAAATACTGAAGTTCTGTTTGGTTTTGTTTATTAACTTAGGTTGATTGATAGGAAATTCTTCCTGCATACTTTTTTAAAAAAATAAATATATTTAAAAAGGCATTTTACCCAAAACTCTTTCATTGTAATCATTTCATTATCTACAAGTAGTTGTACAAAGGAGTTTCAATTCCACATGTCAGTTTGTGAGCACAATGTTTCTTGACCCATGTCCACCCTTTCATAATTTTCTCTCCAACCTCCACCAATTCCCTCAATTTCCCTCCCCATCTCCTAGAGAATATGTCCACTTGTCATCCATTTTCATGATCATGACAAGCTCCTGAGAGGACCCCTCACCAGAATACAACCATGCACAAAGAGACTTTCTGGGCTCAATAAGAAAAAAAAAGCAGACAATTCCTTCTGATTAAATAATACTTCCTGTTCTCTGGGCATTCAACCCATCTATCATTTTCCTCGTAATATCTGCATACTTCTTTATACATGTTGCCTCCACGGATCGCAGTATGCTTCACTTCCCACAGCTATCCTTTGCTGAGCTGACTCCCCTCTTTAGACAACCTAAGAAATTATCTCCAGAAGTCTTATCCATTCCATCCCTAAACAATCACAGTTGGGCAGACCCCATGAACTTTAAAGCAAAACTATGTTTACCAATATACATGTTGCTGATATGTTAGCCAGTACAAATAGACCTACAGGTCAATAACAACAAATGTAAGCTGTAAACCATGGGTAGCAATGTGTGCTGGGTGAGTATTAGCTCTGCTCAAAAAGTATGGACTACAGTATGTAAAGTATGTATTACATTACAGTATGTATCAAGTGTGTAGAAAGTATATAGTATAGTATGTAAAGTGTGAACTACAGTAAAGTGTGGTAAGATATGAAGCCTATCATGGTATTTCTCATGCTGTTCCATATTTGCTGTTTGCCCTTTTCTTTTGCAATTTGTAGAATCATTACAAACAGGGACCAAACATAACTTTACTGCCATCCTGCATGAAGTCTTGGTGCAAAGGAGGCTCCAATGAATACAGTTTTAATTATGTGAAGAGAGTCAATATTGAGGAGACTTGTGAAGCAAATCAACTTCCTATTACTTCCCAGCTTTTAACGCTGGAAGTTCATGAACAATGAATACCTCTACCGAACTTTTCAACAAATCCTGGGATAATGACTTTGCTTATCAAACCCCCAGTATTGTGGACACAGTCATCCTTCCTTCCTTGATTGGGATTATCTGCTTCACAGGGCTGGTTGGCAACATCCTCATTGTATTCACTATAATAAGGTAAGAGTTTTCTTTTTCTTTTTTGTTCCATAATTTAAGAATAAGTTCTAAAGTCTCTAGGAGAATCAAATGAGGCCCCAGGATTTTGCTTCATAAATTCTGGCTTGTAAAATATTTGCTAAAAATAATCAAAAGAGGATTCTACAGATATTTTCATTATTATTGGGTGGGGTTGGAGTAGATTTTGTGTCGGGAAGAATGATGGAAGGGGTGACCCAGGTGGAGATGCGTTATACTCATAAATTTTAGAATTGAAAGCCCTTTGTACAAGTAGTTGCAGGTAATAAAAATAAAATAAAATAATACCTGAGTTGTAAATCTCAGAATGGTAAATGTAGACCAAAGTTTATTGCTGCTCAGTGAGTTTTTAAAGCAGTGATCCTCAATCTTAGCCACACTTAAGAATCATCTGAAGGGATGATATATGGTTTCATCTGAAAACCATTAACTCCATCTCTCAATATAAGATTCTCACTGGGGCTAAAATTTCAATGTAGTTGTTTTATTTCCCATTCAGTAAGAGTTATTTTAAGCTGACCTCTTTGGGCTGATGAAGGAAATCCTTTAGTCACTCACTTGGGTGAAATTCCAGCTGATCAGTTTGAAGATGCAGGTAGCACAGATAATGAACTGTTCCCCTCCAAGTAGCCTATCACCATACAGACCACATCTACTCCCCAGGACCTCTGCCTTTGTTCCATGTCCCCCTCCTAATTTAGAGCACTACCCCCTTTCTCCCAAAGACTGCAAAAATTAATTAATTAATTTGATACATAAGGAAAGAGTACTTTCTAGGAACTTGACAAAACAGACTTAGAATTTATATACCCACTCTCCATTGCTACGTAATACTGTTTCTATCCTAGGTTGCTTTCTTTTTCATAGTTTCTTAAATGTCACATGACTGACTGGGGGGGTTGCTATTTTTTATTTTATTGTCAAGGTGATGTACAAAGGGGTTACAGATACATTTCAGTATATGTGCTGCCAAAGCAAACCAAGGTTACAGCTACATAAGTAAGCTAGTGAGTACGTTTCTTGTTGAACTTGTTACCCATCCCTCAGTTTTCTCCCACTTTCCCTCCCCCTACCCTATCCTCTGTTGTGCAGATCATATCCAACATATTGTGTTTTGAGATCTATATTGCATTGGTTTACCCTTTGTCCTTGGTCCCACCATTTTCTTGGGGATGGTTATTTAGCAGATCCATTTATCTGTCCAGTTCTTCTTGATCAGAGTCACCTCTTTCATTATTCACCCCAAACCCACCTACCCCTTCCCCCCAAATGCATTTCATGCTTCTCACTTTCTTTATCACATATGTACATTGAGAATTCTGACCATATTCTTCCCCAGTTCCATCTTTCTCCTCATCTGCTTCCCCCACCAAGCATCTACCTATTCAAACTTGTTTTAGCTTCCTGATAATTACTTTGTTAAACTGTCTGGTAACAGTTCTAAAAGTTTACTCCCTGGAGTTTCTTCACTCCTGCCTATGCTATACACGAATGAACTTAATCATGTGTATATGCATATGAGTCTGTATGTGCTTGCAGAGGACATTCTGATTGTTTTCAGATTTAAGTTCTACTGGTTTTAATAAATGCCAGATGTTTGTTATGGTCTCTGATCATACTTATCAGTGTCCTTTTAAAGATGTTTACATATATTTATATGTCATAAAAGATGTACTGCCTAGTATTTGCTTTCCATATTATCTTAATACATAGCTGCAATAAACCTTTGTTGAAGCATATTATACTAAAATACACTCTTGTGGACGCAAGTCAAGACGTGGCAGACCTGGCAAACAGACATAAATCCTGTGATTCTGAATTCGATGCTGTTCTGGTGATAAACAAACAATTGAAATTATAAAGATGGCTGTCTTGGCTTTACTTTGTGGATAGAAGAATCTTCTCAAGACCAATTAAGAGCCCCAGCAGCCCTCAAAATAATGGCATAGATTTACCACCACAGAGAAGGCTCCTCACTGGCTGCTTTGCCCAGGGAGCTTCTTACCAGACAGCTCTCCTTCAAAGTGTTACTGTTGGTGTCTTTGCAGTTAGCTAGAATGGATCAATGGTATGAACATCTAGCACTTTAATTTTTTAAAGGACTAGAAACAGTTCAACTCAGTAGGTATTATTCAAATACATACTGCATGCCCAGCACTGTTCAAGGGGTTATGAAAGTGCCAAAGAAGAAATCACAACAACATCTGACTCCAAAAGCTTATAATCTAGGAGAAAGGGTCAGACTTACAAATATAGAATTAAAACAATAAGTAAGGCCGAGGGATGTATTTTAGTAGAAAAGCATTTGCCTTGCAAGGCCCCGGGTTTAATTCCCAATACCACACAAAAAAACTTACAAAAATACTTTGGATGAGCAAGGTAGTACAACTTTATAATCTCAATACTTGAGAGGCTGAGTTCAAGACACAGCTGGGCTGCTTAGGGAGACCCTATCTCAAACTTTAAAACTAGGCTAAAAAAAGATACTGCTTAAAGTATAACTTCCAAGAAAGAAAATCAAAGTAATCAAATACTCCCAGGAAGTGTCGAGAAGGCAATACTGCTGAGTGAACACAGAAATGTTTGTAGTTTACCTCTACCTGCCTGCTGCACTTGTCCACTTCTTCCATCTTTCTTTCCCTCTTGTAGCTGAAGGAAAAGCAGAGTACTGTATAGAGTTCAAGTTTCTTGACTATCTTGTGGATCTAATTGAAGCCACACTTGATGGGATCTGGGACTATGAGCTTGCAGGAAGGGATTGGAACTGTGGAAAGGATGCAGCCACTGCCCGGGATGTGAACAGCAGAGCAGAGAAAAACCCAACCTGCTTTCTGCCTCCTGCTCTCGTTTCCCACCAGTGCCTCCTATTGGCCAAACCAGTCAGCAGCCAATTGACAAAGGGACAGAGGAATAAAGATCTTAGAATGGTTGGAATGCATTTAGTAAATAGCCATCATGATAGCCTGAATGTGAGATTGTATACTTGTCATATTTAATCCAAATACATATATATTTCTGACTATACAAGGTAATCAGAATAGAATAGAGTTGAATAGAAATTCTAGAAAGTGGTAAAAAATAAAGATTTCTAAAATTCAGTCATATCAAGTACATCATCATGTGTTCACTTGACATACTAGTCTGTCATACTTTTTAAACAAATGCTTAAATAATTTTGGAGTCAGTCTAAATACAAATTCAATATTCTTTCTTAAAGAAACAGTATAAGCATTTTCATATGTGACTGTTCTTCCAAACTATGATATTTAACAGCTGCATCATATAATGTTAGAATGCCATAATTTATTTTATCATTGCTCAGATTAGTGAACATTAGCTATGGCTATTAACAATATGAAAAACATACTATTTAGTGTTTTCTTTCTAGTGTTTGGGTTATACGAGATAGAGATCTAATGAAGTTAGGCAATAAAAATCAGAAGATAGATTAAATCTGAAAATCAATAGAGGTTGGATGATTAGAAATTTTATCATTTCTACTTTATTATTTTTAATTTCTGGACTGTCACATTCAATAAAGCAACAGTAAATGTAACATATTATATTGCTTCAGATTTTTCTTTGTGCTTTGAAAAACGATGTCTAGAACATTTTAATTCTTCTTGTGAAAAAGTAGAATCTAGGCTGGGAATGTGGCTTAGTGGTAGAGCACTTGCCTAGCATCATGAAGCCCTGGGTTTGATTCCTCAGTACCACCTAAACAGAAAAGGCCAGCAGTGGTGCTATGGCTCAAGTGGTAGAGTGCTAGCCTTGAGCAATAGAGGCTCAGGGACAGTGCTCAGGCCCTGAATTCAGGACCCAGGACTGTCCAAAAATAACAACAACAACAATAATGATGATGATGATAATAATAATAAAAGTATGTCACTATACAGCCTAACTAGCTTAAAACTGAGGACCCTTCTGCCTCAACCTCCCAGGTGCTGAGACTTAAGGGTGAATCACCATAACAGCTCTTTAATTCTTTTTGATTGCCAGTTAATGATCTGCACTGTCCTCAACCATAAAATTGCTATAACTTTGTCTAGAGAAAAAAAAAGGCCCTGAGGAGTCCAATTCTTGCAATTAGGGCATAAGCAAACACAAGATTATACCCAACTTTATATGCGAATGACATATTCATAGGCCAAAGTTGATGAGCTTTATTAACATGAAGTCTACATGATTCCTTGTATCTCTCACTGTCCCTCCTCATTTCCATCGCCCTCCCCCAATGGCCTAGAGCAGGCAAAGAATTAAAGACCAAGTACAGTCTCTTGACTGCTCTTTGGTTAACATTATCCTTTCCTCAAGTCTCCTCTCCCTCTTTCCCATTCTGATGAGAGTCCAACCTTCTCAGACAGAGAACCAGCCTGAGATACTGATGGCACCAACAATGAACAGAGTGCAGCTCCTGAGTAAAAACTCCATGGCAGTAATTCCCCATACAGTACATGTTGCCTAGACCTGGGTAAAGAAACCATGGCCTCTCACCGTCTGCTTTACATAATAACTTGACAACTTACATGTGAAGTCTAGAGGCAGTTCACAAATTTCAGCCAATGAATGATGGAGACATAGAATAGCTTCTAAGCACAGAATAATAGCTCTAAACTAAACCAGAAATTGTGACATAATCTTAGACTTATTCTTCCATGTTTTCCAAATTCTTATTTGTTCTCAGTTCACATGCCTCCTCTACCAAGAAGCTTGCCTTGTGCATGTCTCTAGCTTTGTCTCATCAAATTGGAATGTAGTTGTTCATTTAAGTATGTCTAGACTACAAGTGTTTTCATGACAGTTTGTAGATTCATTAGCTTTGCAACCCCAGAGCACAGTATTATGCCTGATACATAACTGGACCTCAATGATGTCTTTTTTTAACTCATGAACAGCATCTTCCAGATAGAGATACCAAGTATTATTGAATGTGTTAGCTTCTTGAATGCTGGTTTTTAGCTTTAAATTTCTGCTTAAAAAAAACAGTTTAGTAAAATGTTGTAACCCTAGCTATTCAGGAGGCTTAGAGCTGAAGGTTGTAGTTCAAAGCCAGCCAGACCAGAAAAATCTGTAACACTTCCAATGAACCACCAAAAGCCAGACATGGAACTGTGGCTCCAGCAGTAGAGTAACAGACTTGAGTGAAAAAGCTAAGCAGAGCACAGGGCCCTCCGTACTGGAACACGTGTGTGTGTGTGTGTGTGTGTGTGTGTGTGTCTGTGTCTGTGTCTGTGTGTGTCTGTGTGTGTGTGTGTGTGTGCGCGCACACACACACACACACACACACACACACACACACACACACACACAAAATCTTACAGCAGCAAGAAAACTTGGTAAGCCTGGGCTGTGTGGCATTCATTTCTCTGCCTTACCAGCAGGGGGCGTAAGGTGATTGTCAGTGCCATCAGTTCATTGCTTTCACATTCTTCTCCAGACCTCCTGGATTTCAAACTTTTTACTATGGGTCTTGGCTATTGAATTAGATTTTGTTGGAATATTTATATTTATAATGAATTATAACAATGGCCTCAGCTCTCATGGGAAAAATGTATTGCACAATGGAAAGCATTTATTTTTTATTGTTTGGTTGTTTTGAGTGCTACAGATGAGTAGACTAAATTCTTTGTTGACGTGTTTTTACAGTTGGTATAATTCATGCCCAAATTTAATGGCTTGAAGCAATAAAAAATGTATTGTCACATACTTTCCAAGGGTCAGATTCCAGGAACAGCTTCAGTGGCTGGTCCTATCTCAGGGTCTATCTCATAAAGCTGCAGCGGAGTTTTCCTCCAGGGTTACATCATCTAAAGTCTTGTGTGGAGTTCGAGAATCTAACCTCTCATTCCTGGAAAAGCAGGGCTGGTTGGTTGTTGTCAGGGACTTCAATTCCCTGTGGAATTCTTCAGAGTACTTGAGTATCTGGCACAACATGGTGGTCTCCATTAACAAGACCAGTATTCAAGGCTTCACTGTGCTTTTGTGTCCTAATTTCAAATGTTTCCCCCTGTTGTTTCTACCATATTTTAATTTCTAGGAGCCATTTATTAAGCTCAACACTCAGAGTGAATTTGATTCTATTGAAAGAAATATCAAATAATTTATGTAAGCCCATAAATTTTTCAAACCACCACAGTTAGTTCTCATATAAATAATTCAACATGTTTAAGTAGGCAAGCCTAGAGCATCTGTGTCTGTTTTCCTTTTAACATAAATTCATTAAGGCAATTAAAATTTTGGAAAGATGTTTGGGGAAATATGTCAGTGGCGTATGCCTTTGATCTTAACTACTCAGTAGATGGAGAGGTGAAGATGGCTGTTCAAAGCCAGCCTGGGCAGGAAAGTCTCTGAGATTTGTAACTCCAAGAAACCAACAAAAAGCTAGAAGTGGAAGTGGAGTCCAAGTGGTAGGGCTCAACCTTTGGCCAAAAAAAAACAAAGGGATAGAGCACAGGCCCTGAGTTCAGACCAACACACAAAATAATTTGTCAAGATGGCATATGTTGAAGAAGGTGTGTACTTCCAGTGCTAATCTTTAATCTGGCTTCCTTCCTTTCTTGCAGGTCCAAGAGAAAAACAATCCCTGACATTTATATCTGCAACCTGGCTGTGGCTGATTTGGTCCACATCATAGGGATGCCTTTTCTGATTCACCAGTGGGCTCGAGGAGGAGAGTGGGTGTTCGGGAGCCCTCTCTGCACCATCATCACATCCCTGGATACCTGCAACCAGTTCGCCTGCAGCGCCATCATGACTGTGATGAGTGTGGATAGGTAAGTGAAGACACTTGAAAGTATCCTAATGCAAGGCAGAGCCACCATGGTCATTCCCAGTAGGCCCTGATAGTGTTGGTATATAAGGGCAAAGTTCTTTTGTTTAACTATAGGCCTGCTTCTTTAGGAGCATTTTTTTTTGACATTCACAGAAGCCCCTTTTTTAAATGTGAAATGTAAAACACTAAACTCTCTACTTTCTCAAACTTTCTTTTTGGTCTGAGTTATATTTACAGTTCACTGCAAGATAAAAGTTCACAAAATCATAAAGTATTAGAAACCAAAATGAATGAATGTTGTGAATGAATGAACAAATGACTGTCTTGAAGGAGGTGCTGAATTCCTCTTGGCTCATCAGGACTTCTTCCCAAGTGGACTCTTGCATGTAAGAAAGTAACAAAAGTTCTTCAGATGGATTAAACAAAGGAATGACAAAGTCATATAGATCATTCACTCTGACAAAATAACCAGTGATGGGGAAATTTCACACATTTTTCTCTCCTTCTGCTTTTCTGTAAAAAGAATTCACCAAATATGGAATGTGCCATATTTTTTAATTAATGTACTGTGTAGGTACGGTTAGCTCAGTGAACACCAGCCGATGCTAACTGTGTATTGAGGAAAAACTAAACAACAACAACAAGAAGTTTCTCAACACAAAAGAAAGAGCCCTGCAAAGATGAGATCCAACATAGACTTAACAATAGTAATCTCATTCTTGAAGATAATTCAAACCTATTGATAGTGTGTACCATGAGGTAGCAATACTGATCTTATAAAAAGGTGGGGAGTGGGGGTATTTATCTTGCTGTAAACTTTTCACTAAAAATAAAATGAGTGACATATTATTCCTTAGAACAGATTAATTCCATAACTCCTACTGTTGGTGGGTGGGGATGTATGTGTGTGTGTGTGTGTGTGTGTGTGTGTGTGTGTGTGTGTGTGTGTGCACATGTGCATACTCTGTCCTATATACCTGAATAGCATATTCTATATTCTTTTTTTGTTGCTGGGTTGTGCAGAGTATATATATATAGATAGATAGATATAGATAGATAGATAGATAGATAGCTAAAATTTCACTTTTCAGTTAAGACGGTCAAGACTTTTCCTTCTCTTGGCCCTTACTCTACAGGATCAGGCAGCAAGAGATAGTATTCCTGTCATTTCTTATAATTCTAACTCTATCAAATTTATAAGGTTCAACTAAACTGATCTTTTTGTGAAACAAATGGAGTTGTTTCTTTGTAAGACCATAACCCCGTGGCAATGCCATTATTAGGCCTTATTATTTATGGATCATGCCTTTCAAGTCTTTCTGATGTCTTTTATGTACATTTCTCTGATTAGTAATAACTACAAATATGTAAGAAAATATAATTGTGGATCTCTACCTTGATAGTAATATGAAATAATTGTAAACATCCAAAATATTTGCTTCTAGATAAAAACTACTCAGGGGCTACTTTTGTAAATAAATTCTCTTACACAGAAAAAGTCAATAAATAGAAGCCAGAATCCCCTATTCCTTCCTTTCTTCATGCATTCATCAAGCAAAGGGACTACATATTAGGAGGAAGAAGATGTGGCCTGAAAATGCAAGGCAGAGCCACCATGGTCATTCCCAGTAGGCCCTGATAGTGTTGGTATATAAGGGCAAAGTTCTTTTGTTTAACTATAGGCCTGCTTCTTTAGGAGCATTTTTTTTTTTGACATTCACAGAAGCCCCTTTTTTAAATGTGAAATGTAAAACACTAAACTCTCTACTTTCTCAAACTTTCTTTTTGGTCTGAGTTATATTTACAGTTCACTGCAAGATAAAAGTTCACAAAATCATAAAGTATTAGAAACCAAAATGAATGAATGTTGTGAATGAATGACTTATTCTTCTTCCCTTCCACAGTGGTGTACACAAGCATTAAGTGAGGTCATGTGGGAGAATCAGATTCATTTTCACACAGTGAGACACTGTAGGAAGGAAAAGCAGAGTTTTCCTGATTTGCATTGACAGTCATGGATCCTCTTGTGTGGGAGTATATGGCTGAAGAAGGCTTCTTTGGGAGAGAGACAGTTATATAGGCACTTGAAGGAAGGGTAAGCGGAAGTGAATAGAGGAAGTTCTACCTGAGAGGCAGGTAGAACAGTGTGTTCTTGTCCCTGAAAGGGGAAATAACTTGAAGAACGTGAACGTCCTCCAAAGGCCTTGATGTTCAAGGCCTGGTTCCAAGGATGATGTTATTGGAGGACAGTGGAACCTGGATCCTGTAGCAGGTAGAAGCTAGTGGGATGCCTTTAGGTCACTGAGGACATGCCCTTGAAGGTGGTGTAGAACTTGGGTCCCTTCCTCTCCCCTCTCCCTTCAGGTCACAAGGTAAGCAGTTTTGCCTTGCCATGTGCTCCTGGCCATGCCCTGCAAAAGCCCCGCCCCCCTGCAAGAAAAATGGGACCAATCAGCAGTCATGGCGCAAACCTTCAGAAACCATACGCCAAAACAAATGTCTTCTCATTCTACGTTGATTATTTTGGTTTGTTTTTTTTTTCCAGTCCTGGGGCTTGAATTCAGGGCATAGGTGCTGTCCCTGACATTTTAGGGTTTGTTGTTATTGGGGGGGGGGGTGTTGTTTTGTTTTCTTGCTCTAGGATAGCACTCTACCACTTGAGCCACAGGTCCATTCAGCTCTTTTACTGGTGAGAAGAATTTTTTCCTGCTGGAGCTGATTTCAAACCATAATCCTCTTAGCCTCCCGATTACAAGCAGGAGCCACCGGCATCCAGCTTGGATAATTTTTATAGTAATAGAAAATTAACTGAATTCAAGAGAGTGTCTGACACAAGTTCTAGCCTGTGTGGCATGCAGGACCAGGTAGAGAAAGCCCTTATGAATCATGGTAAGGATTCTAAATTGTAACTGAAAAGCATGCAAAGCCATTGAAGGTTTGGGGTTGGGGTTGGTTTGTTCTTTTAACCTTGAGAGCTAGGTGATCAGGGACGATTCATTCACTAATAGCATGACTCCATCATTCTTTAATTCCAGTCAGAAGGGTGACTGAGGCACAGGGAAATCACTGTCTCTTCTATTTCCCCGGCAGAGAAGGGGCTCTGTCCATAGCTTAGGTGATACACGCATGCACTCAAGCATGCGCTGTGCATAGAAGGAGGGGCTAAACTCTCCCTGCATGCCACAGGATTCATTCAATGAGTGGAAAATTTCCTGACCATTGCACACACAAAAAAAAAAGACCAAGAAAACAGAGATTTTTTCCTTTCTTTTTTTTTTTAACAAGTCTTCATTAGTAGCTCTTCAAAAACTTTAGGAAAACAAGTGACCAACCAAACTAAACCACTTTTTTTACGTTTGTGCAATTCCTACTAATACTACCTTCAACTACACACCGTCATCCACTCCCCAACAAAACTACTCTCTCAGACAGCCTTCTTTCAGAATTGCAGCTCTCCTCTCTATTCTTCAGCTTTCAGTTAGCTATTTTATGATTTGCTGAAGGGCCAAATATATTTGAGATGTCACCATTTCAACTTTGAATAATGGATATTCTCTTTTTTTTCCTTCTGGCTCCATAAAGGGAAGAAAAAGCAAGAATGCACTCCCTCCCCCATTGAAATTATCCCATTTCCTCTCTCCAGTCCCTCATCTCTAGGCCAAACTCCCTGAGGAATCTGTGTTGGCTATACCAGTCACACTGTTCATCTGCCCTGAGAATTCTGTGAACTAAACTTCCAAGAGCCTGGGGGCCATAATGTAAAACCAGAGTCCTTCTGAGGGACTCTCCTGGCAGCCCCTATGCCTTCCTCCTTCCTGCCTCTATGTCACTAAAAACTACTCAGAATTATACTCACTAGACGCTATGTAGAAAATGAACTATACAACTTGTGAGGGACAGGGCTCAGGAGGGAAAAAACTGGGAGAAAACCAGGGAAGAGATGACAGTTTAAAAGGAAATGTACTCAATTCCTGACTTATACAACTGTAACCCCTCTGTACATCATGTTTACAATTAAAATTAAAAAGAAAAATGAAGACGTTGGCAATGCAGAATTGTACCATGCTCAATGTGCTTGGGAATCGGCAGCTGTTTCCATGAGTGGTTTATTCATCTTTGCAAGGTTAAGAGTTGTTTTCTCTGTGGGTATCAGCAAGCTCTTAAAAAATATAACTTTCTTTTGCCATGATAGAGGTGTGCTTCGGGGAGGATAATAATACTAATAATTTACTCTTGTCATGAACCTTTCATCCTTGGAGCTCAGTGCTTTTATTGATTGTTCGCAAACCCTTCTTAACTGGCTTTGCAGGTACTTGGCTCTCGTCCAACCATTTCGACTGACAAGTTGGAGAACAAGGTACAAGACCATCCGCATCAATTTGGGCCTTTGGGCAGCTTCCTTTTTGCTGGCATTGCCTGTCTGGATCTACTCAAAAGTCATCAAATTTAAAGACGGCGTCGAGAGTTGTGCTTTTGATTTAACATCCCCTGATGATGTACTCTGGTAAGTTGTGAAAAAAACAAGAAAAATAGAGTTGAATTAAGTTGTGAAGTACTTCATCCTTCCTGTCAACACATGAGCAGCATGGAGAGGGTCCTTGGGGATCCTCTTCTCGCCAGTCTTCCTGCTTAGATTTTTATTAACGCAACCCAGGTGATGGTATGATTTGAAGGATAGAGCCACCTCGTGAAAAGATCTCGAATTTAATCATGCAACCTCAGTGTGCACAAAGAGATTTAAATATGGATGGAGAGACCCATCGCAGCCAGATACGGCAGGGTTGCAGAGAGCAAGGAAGGAGAATAATTCCCAAGAAGAGGCGCAGTGATAACCAGACTTAAACTAGATCACTGTGTAATTGTAGTTGGCCTGAATTGTGATTCCCCATAAAGTCCTAACCTACCAGCATACCTGTGAATGTGACCTTATTTGCAAAGAAGGTCCTTACAGACATAATCAAACTAGGTTACAGACATACTAGATTAGGGTGGGCCCTGAGTCCTGCTGTCCTGAAGATGTATTTATGAGCCAAAGAACACTAAAGATTGACAAGAATGACAAGAAATCAGGGTGGGGGGAGCTATGAGTCTCCTTCAACTCCAAAAGGAATAGACTTCTGGCATCCAGAATAAATTTCTGGGTATTTTAAGCCATTCGATTTTGTGGTCGTTTGTTATAAAATCTTTAGGAAATTAATGATACAGAAACTAGCTCATGCTTGTAATCCTAACTATTCAGGAAGCTGATATATGAGGATTGCAGTTCAAAGCCAGCCAAGGCAGGAAAGACTGTGAGACTCTGATCTTCAATAAACCATCAGAAAACCAGAAGCGGCTCTGTAGCTTAAAGTAGTAGAGCATTAGCCTTGAGCAAAAAGAGCTCAGGGATAGTACCCTGGCCCTGAGGTTCAAGCCCCATGATGAAAGAAAGAAAAGGAAAAGAAAGGAAAGGAAAGGAAAAAGAGAGAGAAGAAGGAAGAGAGGGAAGGAGGGAACTAGCACAATAATTCTTACATTCAAACTTAGTGAAGAAAAAAATAAGAGAATATTTTTTCTACTTGAAATTTGGAACATCATCAGAATCTATGGCTAACATTTTTGAGCACTCCTCGGGCTAGGTACTTCTTATATGTATTGCTCAAGTCAGTCTGGCAGAGTGCTTTTCCCACTCTCTCACTTGACTAGTAAAAAGGCATTTATTAAGCTTTACATGAGTGCATGTCTCAGTTTGGGCTGCTGTAACCAAATGCCACTGACCAGTTAATTCCTAAACAGCAGAAATTCATTTCTCACTCTTCTGAAGGCTGCAAGTCCCATGATCAAGCTGCTTGAGGTGGTCAGTTTCTAGAGTAGGCTCTTTTCTAGATTGTAAGCTGCCAAGCCCTCCTTTTATCTTTACATGATGAGGGAGAAGGAAACAGGGAGCAAACTCTAGTGCCTCATTATTTCTCAAAGTCTTCACCCTGTAACACTATCTAACACTGGAGAGTTTAGGATTTCAGCATGCAGATTTGATAGGAATGCATTTAGTCCAGAATAACACATGGATAGGATTGATTGTTAATTTGAACAGAAACCATCAGCCAACTGAAATGTAAAGTATCATCAGCAGGGCTCAGAGACTATCAAGGGCCCCAAGCTACCTAAAAGGAAAACATATTTATATACTCAGCCTCAGCTCAAGCTTTGGCCTGAGTCAAAGGAACAAATGATTAGCCATTTATATCAACAGCTGTTCTTCATCTATTTTTCATGGATTAGCAAAGGGCATTGTGAGAATGCAACCTCTGTCATTCCTCCTGAGCTCAAGTTGTTCGGATCAGTTGAGTGATGCTACTAGCTGCGCGTAGCACCCCTCTGCTCCCAGGCGCCTCCTCGGCCACATCACTCATTCAAAATCTGGGCCTGGTTCCTTTCACCAAAGCCAGGACCCTTCTAGAAAAGATAATCCCTGACATCTGTGCAGGAAAGGGGTTGGCATACCTGAAAATTCTCTCTGGAAAGCACTAAGGAAAGACTAGCTGATTTAACAGTAGGCCCTCCCCCAGGTCTGCTAAGTAGTCATCTGGAGCCTTGGATATCAGCAAAGGCTCTGGAATCCAGCTACTGCTCTAGGCTCCAATGCCATCTGTGTCAGGTACAAGCTGGGTATGTGCTGTCTCTTCTTTCACATAAGGACACAGGGGCATTGTGCTAATGGGGTTGCACAGATTCCATGGGCTAATTCAAAGTGCTTAGACAAGTATCTACTTTATAATATATGTTGTGTTACTAACATGAAAGGTAATGATGATAATTATAAGTAGTCTCTGTTTTTCAGTCAAGGTAGTTGAGTGATTAGAGAAGGGTCAAGCATCATTGTCAATGGATAATGAAAAGTAGGATTTCTCTACAGAATTGCCTCCAAAGCTTTTCTTTTATTCTGTGCTCTGAACTCAAGACTCATAATTCATGCACAATAAATGCCTATAGCTATTGCAATTAATATAATAGTGTTGTCCTCTGTGTGTGTGTGTCTCTGTCTGTGCCTCTCTCTCTTACTTCACAGGTATACCCTTTATTTGACAATAACAACTTTCTTTTTGCCCTTACCCTTAATTTTGTTGTGTTACATTTTAATTTTATGTTATACTTGGGAGATGTATCAACAGAATAAGGATGCCCGATGGTAAGTGTATGCTTTATTTGCTTTTTTTGTTAAAAGAACAATTCAGACATCACAAAACATCTAAACCAGAAATTTAAGCATCTATCACTTGAGAAAAAAAGGAGGGGGTGTAAAAAAAAAGTTTAAAAAAAGGTAAAAGTAAAAAAAAAGTAAAAGTAAAAAATGTTTAAAAAGGGGGGTATATTATATGTCTAAATAAGTCATGGTCTGAAAATAAGATATTCTAAAAGAGGCATTTGAGGATCTCTCAGTGATAAATGCTAAAATCATTGATGTAGTTGTTTTATAAAAATATAATCATAACTCAAAATTCTATATAAAGTATAGTTTAAGCCAGGTGCTGGGCAGTTTGTGCCTATAATCCAAGCTGCTCAGAAGGCCAAGAATTGGAGGATCACATGGTTCAAGGCCAGCCTGGACAGAAAAGTTCACTAGACTCCATCTGCAATATAATCAGCAAAAAGCAGAGCTGGAGATTTGACTCAAGTAGTAGAGCACCAGCCTAGGAAGCCTGAAGCCCTGAGTTCAAATCTCAGTTCCACAAAAAAGAATAATTTATAGTTTGTATTGATAATGTCCATTCTTTGAGCTTTACGTTTTGCAGAGTTCTATGCATTTGTTTATATCTGAGATGTGTCTGGCCTTTTAGTTTCTGTGTTCTAATTTTTTATTAGAGAAGAATGATTTCATTAGCATCTAATTAGAAACAAAGGGTCTTATTCATAGTAGAGGAAGATTAATTATGAATTAATAAAACTAGACTTATCTAATGAAAATATTTGGAAGGATCTTTAAAAATACATGGGTTTCAAATGCCATAAATAAATATAAATTATATTCAATTTGAAATTGTGCACACCAAGATGTTAAACAAAACTTGTTATTAAATTGAATGCTTTGAGTAGATTTTTGTGTTTCTTCCAGAAAGATAAGATCCCTGGTTTCCATGTACATCAAATGTAGCACTGGGGATTTATTTAAGTGTATATGAATAATTTAGCCCATTCATTCACATTTGTGGCAATTCCAGGAAACAAAAGTTTAAAGTCTATTGGTTTACAACTTTATTGACTTTCTTAAATTTTTAAGTAAAAAGATTACCTTTTTTATTTTTTTATTTTTTTTAAATACATAGTTAGGTTTTTATTTATTCATTTTTTCTTTTTTGTTTTTTTGCCAGTCGTGGGGCCTGAACTCTAGGCCTGAGCGCTGTCCCTCAGCTCTTCAGCTCAAGGCTAGCGCTCTACCACTTGAGCCACAGCGCCATTTCCAGCTTTTTTTTCTGCTTATGTGGTGCTTAGGAATCAAACCCAGGGCCTCTTGCATGCAAGGCAAGCACTCTACCACTGAGCCACCTTCCCAGCCCAAGATTACCTTTTTTAAAAGGTAATCTATTCAGAATGGGAAAGGAAAATAGCCAAAGTTATAGAAAAAAATATTTTCTAAATGCATCACTTGATCCTGAGTTGGTGGGAAGGATGAAATAGAATCATATGGCAATTGAGATAAAGGCAGCTGGAAAGAATCTCTGAGCTCTCATAAAACCATAAGGCAAATCAAATAATTTTGCTCCTCATACTTTTCTCAGAAATTCTACCAGTGTCTTAGTGAACAAAGTTGACACTGTCCACTTAGGCCTCAAAAGTAAAAAGATAAAGAATGTATAAGATTTTTTTATCTGTTTCCCAAGGAAATTGTTATTAAACTCTAAAATGACATGATTTTGTATGTTAGAATAATTTTCAAATTACAGAAAAGCAAAGTTAGCATAGAGAATCCTCATATGCCCTTCCCCCATTTCTCCATTATTCATGTGTACATGCATCATTCACATATACAATAAGTATATCATGATATATTTATTAAGAAATTAGCCATCATGTATTACTATTAACTAAGCTCCGCCTTTCACTATGCTTCACTGCTTTTTCCATTAAAGTCTTCTTTCTATTCCAAGATTCAGTGCAGAGTGACATGTTGTATTTAATGATCATGTTTCTCCAGTCTCCTCTGGTCCATGACAGTGCCTACCACTTTCCATGTTTTGTGTGGCCTTGATAGTCCTAAGATAGAATTGGCTTCCTTCCATGTTTTCCTGATATGATTATCATGTTTGGTCTGTAGTTAGGTGTTTGAGGGTGGGAGACAACTTCTCATCACAAATATCAGCTATTACATGATGGTCATATAACATTAGCCTTGATCACTTGGTTTAAGTAGTGTGCCATGTTCCTTCACTGTAAAATTACTATTTACCTCTTTCTATATTCTTAGGAGTAAATATGGCCCAACCTCCTAAAGGGAATAATGGGGAAATTCATCTCTAGCTCCTGGAAAAGGGGGTGTCAACATATCTATAACAATGTTATTTTATGTAAGCAAATATTTACATTACTATGTGATCAACTAGACTTACATCCAAAGCTGAGTTCTATTTCAATACTATTCATCTTGTTTCTCAAAAATAACTCAACTTCGGAACATTGAGATGTGTAGAACAGGAATGAAAAGCTGCCTTTTCCCAGTACTCAAGTTGGAATATAAAAGTGGACTTTTTTTTTTCACTGCAAAGCCATTATGAACTGTTTTAAAAAAAAATAAATATATTGAGGAGAATGATGAAATGGGTGACATGGCTCCAGATGCCTTGTATTCATAAACTAATGGGTTGAATGGTTTCTCCTTTGGGTAACTGCCTAAAGAGAATAAAAATATGATGTGAAAAAATTTAATTAGAAATATATGCTTTCAAGCCATTACGAGCTGTTTAAAGTTCTAAGAAATCCATGCCCTGTAATTTCTGTGGTAGTTCATGCTGTGTCTCTCTCCTGGGTAGTTACAACCCCAGCCTTCCAAAGCAGAGAGTGATGAAGCTGACAAAGATGGTGCTGGTGCTGGTGGCAGTCTTCGTCCTCAGTGCTGCGCCCTACCACGTGCTTCAGCTGGTGAACTTGCAGGTGCCGCAGCCCACACTAGCCTTCTACGTGAGCTATTGCCTCTCCGTCTGCCTCAGCTATGCCAGCAGCAGTGCTAACCCTTTCCTCTATATCCTGTTGAGTGGAAATTTCCGGAAACGTCTGCCTCAAGTACAGAGAGTGAGTGAGAGGAAAGCAACAATATGGAAAACTTCCTGAAGTCAAGCTTTTAGAACAGCGTATGGAGTCCTAGTTCCTTACCCGAGGTTCGTCTATGATAGTGATAGCATTGCAAGGACCGGTGAAAACTCTGTGCTGTGTCTGTGGTAAAGCAGTGTCATCCTTCAAATGCAACGAGTTTGCTATGCTAAGACTTCAGTGAGATGAGAAATGTGGGTCTGTATCAAGTAGGAAAATTGGAAAGTTTAAGATACCTAACTAAGGTCTGTGGTTGTGTGTGTTTAAAACTGATCACTGTTAGAAATGGTCATTAGGGACAGGGGATGTTGGCTTAGTGGTAAAGTACTTGACTGGAATGTGTGAGGGCATGCTTTCCACTGTCCTCTTCCTCCACACTGGGACCTCACTCTTACAGAGCCCTGAAGGCTCCTGTGGGGGGGACCACCCCACAATGAGAGCTGAAATTTGGCCATTTATATCTATAGAAATACCCATTTCCTACAGCCCCATCTAATATCTTGACAAGTTTCATCTTTCAGAATAACTGTTGCCCTCTATTTCACAATAAGATTGCAAGTAGCAAACACACGAGATAAATATTATTTCAGTGTTCTAAGGTTCAGAAATCCCAAGAAAAAGGTTAAAAGGTAGCACAGCTACCCAAGAGCTTGGCTGAACTCAGCTCTAGCTGTTTGTCTTTTCTGGTGCACCACCTAATAGCCTGTACCCTGTACTTCAACTGGAGAGAGCCAGCGACTTAGTGTGTCTCTTGCTTTCTCCTACAGACCCAAAGAACTAAGGCCTGAAAAAAACAAGTGTGTTTCTACTTTATGTATATTATTTAAAATGTATCATTGTTCCCATGCCTACTAATTGTAGAAAACAGTCTTCCCATTTTAATAACTGTGCCTCACTTCAAGACAGTATGCATCATTCCTTTTGGATTATAATTTATGCTTATTCAAGTTACAAAATGTTATTTGTTTTCAAACTCTTGGATATTTATTATATCCTTGTTCTTCATTTGGCCTATATAAAACATGTTATTTGATGCAGTCTGGAATGGAAAATGCTTTTAAAGCTTGTGTTCTCAACAAAGGCAAATATTACTTTTTTGGTGTGGATGAAATCTGTAAGCCCATCTTCTTTGTCTAAAAAGACAAACTTGTCCATGAATATCTGGAACTGATTTTTAATCGAGACTTTTTTTTTAGATTAAAAAGACTCACAGCGGCCAGCTCTTTAAGTGCTCTGAGCTCCATTTTTATATCTCCGTTGTATTTGAACCAACCTAAACACAAGAATTTGAATTCCGTGTGTCTGGCTAAAGGCCGTTCAGATACCATTTTGGAGTAAGCAATAGCTGAATGCTTTTCTGGGTGGGTCGTTACATAAGCTAATGGGCAAACTACACACTGACATGGATCACATCTGTGGATCTGAACTCCACAGCTAGAGAGCTGCACACAGAGGCCAAGTGCTCCTCTATCTGTGGAAAGCTGGGCTGTGACTTTGATATGAGGGACTCATTTTTCTAAGGTGCAACAGTCTGGATTCAGTGAATATCCCTGATATCCAAAGACCCAACAAAACAGGTCAGCCACACATGTTATCATTTAGTAACTGTTTAATTCCATTGCCTCTTTTAATACAGAAAATATCATCTTCAAAGCCAACAGACATTTTTCTAATAGCATTTCTAATAGTTTTCAACTAATGCCAAATCTAAATTGGTGAATGACTTATTCTAATTTATATTTATTAAAAGTTGCAAAGGAGCTTTAGCACTTAATCAAAGTCAAAAATAAAAAAGTGACATTTAAATTCAATGTTGTGCCTTTTATAGCTTTACATAGCTTTCTATGCATAAGTCTATTTAGTGTAATCTTACAGAGGTAGTTTGACAGTCCCTATGTCTTAATTTTTGTACATCATATTTATACATGTACTCTCATGTAAAATTAATAATGATCCCTTGTAATTACACACTTAATACTTGAGTTTTGGGTTATGTAAAAATAATTGTATCTCAGCCGGGCGCTGGTGGCTCACGCCTGTAATCCTAGCTACTCAGGAGGCTGAGATCTGAGGATCGCGGTTCAAAGCCAGCCCGGGCAGGAGAGACCGTGAGACTCCTATCTCCAATAAACCACCAGAAAACCGGAAGTGGCGCTGTAGCTCAAGTGGTAGAGCGCTCGCCTTGAGCTGAAGAGCTGAGGGACAGCGCCCAGGCCCAGAGTTCAAGCCCCACGGCCGACAAAAAAACAAAAACAAAACAAAAAAAAAAATAATTGTATCTCTACTCTATGCTTGTCCAACTGTAGTTGTTTCATTTAAACTCTGTTCATTAACTAATAACAACCAATGAGTAAAAAATGCTTTATATTGATGTACTCCTGGCTTGCAACTTTTTCTTGCAAGATTTCCTTACAAAAATACTTAATATGTTTGCAGTACAGTTTCTGTTGAGCAACTTCTAATGATTTCAGAATCAGTAAAATATATCCATACATGAACAATGGCTTGAAAAGCACTCATCCTACCATATTCCTAGAAATATAACCCTTGTATTGTTTTTACAATCCCAGAAATTACTGCTTTTCATGGTTAATAATGTCAAAAGGTCACATCACTTTGGATCTAAAGATACTTTAGAGAATATTAAATGTTGCAGATGAAATTCTTATAAAAGCTGGCCACTCTATGTCCATATCACCAAATGAGGAATGAACTTGAGACTCACACATGAAAAGAATTTCAAGAATCACACAAGGAGAGCTCCACAAAGTAGAAATATTTATTTTAGTATAACAGGACAAAGCAAGGAGAAATTGGGTAGAGGAGAAGAAATATTTCCTACTCCCCTCAACAAAAAAGATTGTTTTTTTTGTCAGGTTCTAGTGGTTCATGCCTATAATCTTAGCTACTCAGGAAGCTGAAATCTGAGAATTGCAGTTTGAAGCCAGCCTGGGCAGAAACATCCATGAGACTCTTACTGCCCATTAAAAAGTCAGAAGTAGAGATTTGGCTCAAGTGGTAGAGCTCTAACCTTGAGCAAAAAAAGGCAAGCAAGAGCACAGAAGCCTGAATTCAAGCCCTATAAAGAAAGAGAGAAAAAGGGGGAGGAGAGGAAGGGGAGAGAAGCTGAGAAGTTGAGAGGGAAAAGGGTGAGAGTAGAGTAGGGAAGAAAAGAAAGAAAAGAAAAATTAGAAATGATGTTTTATCTGTGGTCTTTATACTTTCTGAGCTGGGGGAATACATATTTCATGTTGTCTAATCACCTATAATCATCAGATAGCAGTTCTGAGTGGCTAAAGATAGGTACTGTTAATTATTCTAAAACATGCCCCTGTACTCATCAGGTGCACAGTGACTTTTAGGACTTCTCTTTGCCAGGCCATACTTTCTGACTTTGTCTCTGTTCCATTAGTGGAAGAGTGAGCAGGAGACAGGAGCAGATAAACCCTTTTTGACTCCTTATTCTTGTCATTTTACATCTACAGCAGAAAAGACAGCTGCTGTGGCTTTTCAGTTTTTACTTCCTGGTTCTAATGTCTGAGTCTGGTCCTTTTAGTAATTACTAATTTTAATTTCTCTGTCTACTTACTTCCTGCCTCACACATTCACATAGTGAAGGAACAATTAAAGTCCAACCCTGAGTCATTTTTACCCAACCACAGGCCCTTCCCTTGCAAACAACCATAAGAAAAGAAAATTATAATTAACACTTAATTCCTGTAATGAATTCTTGAGTGTTTAGTGAGTGAATCAATCTGCATAGTCAATTAAAAAATAACCTACTCTTTAAAATTTACTTGGATTTCTTATCAGAATGACCATATATAATGACCCTATATTTCCATTTCCTTCATGAGTTCTATGGAATCAGCCCAAAACAAAACAGAAAACCTACATTTTTTTCTTAGTACTCAATTCTTTTTGTCAGCATCTCTTTATACCTAGAATCTCCTTCATTCCACAGAGAGACCTCTGTCTCATCTAAATTTGAAAACAGCACTACTACTTTGATTCCTTTATGACTGCATCCTAGCAGGGAGAGTGTTAAATTATTTGATTTGTCAGCCAACATTAGCTTAGATATAGCTATAGCCCTTTAACAAGATTGTGCTGATTGGTATCTTGATTTCTGATGTTTGTAGATTCATCATTAATATATACTTACAGAATGTTCTACATCTAATGCACTGTGCTGGGCTCCACTGAGAATAATAATAATAATAACAACAACAATAATAGTAATGATTTACTTAAGACATTTTTCCTATCAAAAGCAAAACTACAAATTTAAGGTTCTAATTACTTTTATTGGTGTACTAGACTATAAAATTGGATCAGTGTTTTCTGAGCTGAGCAGAGAAGCTTGTCTTTATAAACAGAAATGGGCTGAAAGAAGCAAAAAAAAAAAAAAATACAAAAACTAGTCATTTCAGCCACACACCTGTGCTCACACCTGTAATCCTAGCTGCTCAGGAGGCTGAGATCTGAGGATCACAGTTGGAAGCCAGCCTGGGAAGAAAAGTCATGGTGAGACTCTTATTTCCAATAAAGTACTCAAAAAAAAAAAAAAAGCCTGAAATGGCACTGCGGCCCAAGTGGTAGAGCACTATCTTTGATCACAAAGAGGCTTAGGGACAGCATCCGGGCCCTGAGTTCAAGCCCTAAGACAGGCAAAAAAAAAAAAGTCATTTCAAAGCCACTTTCCTTATGAAGACAAAAGGGAGATTTAACTTAAACTGTCTCATTTCAAAGTTCAGTTTGATTACATGGCACTCCACACTGGTTTGACCAGGACTGCTTGGCCCAGCTTAGAAAACCAGTGTAGTATAGTTTCCCCAAAATCTTGTTGAACATCTCATCACAAGAACTGAAAATCCAGTGCCTTCTGCATTTACAGTGTATCAGTTTGACATGCTTAGTACACCACAGAATATACTAGTCCTTTCTCAAACCTAAAATACAACTGATCGTAACTATACCATTAACTTAATCCCTTCTTTTGGAAAACAAAACACAACCTCAGACATTCATATTCATAGTTAAAGAGATACTCTAATGTCCCAAAGCACCATATGGGACTCACATCACAGAATTAGGGAAGGAAAAACATACTGAGAACTCATCAACCCATTTTCTTTTCATTTACTATACTCATCCTTAATCTTTGTCACTCTATAAAGAAGTCTTCTTTTGTTAAGCCAGCATAGGACCCCTTCCTTTTCTTTTTAATTTTTTGTTCACTTATTTACTTAGTTTTAATGGTACCAAGGAGTTGAACCCAGGGCCTCATGCATGCTAGGCAGGCATTCTACCACTAAGCCACATTCCCAGCCTGAAAAGATTCTTCCCCAAGTAATTTTATCACCACTTACATAGGTCTAAACCCAAACACAATAATTAATCCTAAGTGTCTAAAATTAATTAAGCATTTAGTTATTTTCAGGTGAAATATTGAGTTAAATGTGAATAATTTTGAAATAAATGTATTCCTGTTACAGGTTGGTGGTAGCAGAGATGAATATCTCCTGTTCTTGGTATCCCCAGCAAAGAATTGAATAGAGACACAAACACAAAAGTGCCAGGTGCCAGTGGCTCATGCCTGCAATCCTACCTACTCAGGAGGCTGAGATCTGAAACTTGTAGTTCAAAGCCAGACCCAGCAGAAAAGTCTGTGAGACTCTTATCCCCAGTTAATAACCACAAAGCTGAAAGTGGATCTGTGGCTTAAGTGGCAGAGTATGGGCCATAAGCAAAACAATTCAAGGACAGCCCCATGTCCTGAGGTCAAGCCCCAAGACCAGCACACAGACACACAGACACACAGACAGTGAGAGAGACAGACAGACAGACAGACAGAGACAGAGACAGAGAGGAGTTCAATAAAAAGGGAAAGTACACAGTTAAGGGAAACTACTAGCTTTAGCTAGGTGTCTAAAGAACAAATACCAAGCCAAAATATTGTTTTCTGGGGAGAGGGAGGGAGGGAGGAATGCATAATAGTGACAGCTGATCTTAGAGAAATGAGGGCTGATGATTGGGAAGATTTTTGTAAGGGATCTGTACATGTAAAAAGTTGTCATCCCCTAGTTTTTTAAGTGTGAGATGCAATGTCTATGTATAAGGCTTTAAATCAGTGGCACAATGGTCAGGCATGTGCTTTGACTGTAAAGGTGCCTCAGTTGGGTTACTCAGTTGGCCTGAAGTTTTTCTACCAATAAGGAAAAGTCTTAACCACAAACAGCATTAATTATCCCAGGGGCAGTGGCCATCAGAGGTACTAGAGAGGAGATAGAACTCAAGCATATTTCCCAGGGTATGACTAGAGAGAGAGATGATTGGTCACTACATTCTTTTCCTGTAGCTAACCTGCCTCACTGGAGGCAAAGCCATCAGACTTGCTGCCTTAGCAGAAAGGAAAGAAAGAAGAAAGGGAGGGAGGGAAGGAGGGAGGGAGAGAGGGAGGGAGGGAGGAAGGAAGGAAGGAAGGAAGGAAGGAAGGAAGGAAGGAAGGAAGGAAGGAAGGAAGGAAGGAAGGAAGGACAAACGACATTGCAGTCTAAGAGCTCTGCACACAGAAATGAGAGGTTACCTCAGGCTTCATCTCACCATTATTTGGTTATGTAATTCTGTAATACTGCTTCAAAGGTACACTATTCTGTCAGAAACCTATTTCTAAGTATAAAGTACCTCCTAATCCAAAGTAAAAGGGATTTTCTAAGATATTCCATTATTTTTACTGATTTTATACTTTGTTCCTGTAACATATTAATTTTCCTAATTTACAAAATTGAATATATTCACTACTTCTCTAAAAATATTCAGGACAAATATGTACATTTCTCCAATAGATAACACTTGTCATTTTTAATTATAGATTCCTAAAATTTCATGTGTACATTTATGCCCAAACCATTTATTTACAGATATAAAGAATTTGTGTCTCAGTTTTCAATGTGGCACAGAAAACTCAAATTCATGGTATGTCAGTAGACTTAGGTTAAGTGTCAATCTGGTCAATTGCTAGCTGACAGATGTTGTTAAAAACCACAATCAAAACACTTAACCTTATAGGTTAGGAAACTGGGTCTCAAAGATGGTAAACCGATGCTCTGCGATCACCATTTCTTCCTGCAAAATGAGGGCAGAATTGGGCTGGGAAGGTGGCTCAGTGGTAGAGTGCTTGCCTTGCATGCCTGAGGCCCTGGGTTTGATTCCTCAGCACCACATAAGCAAAAAGAAAAAAGCTGGAAGTGGCGCTGTGGCTCAAGCGGTAGAGTGCTAGCCTTGAGCTGAAGAGCTGAGGGACAGCACCCAGGCCCAGAGTTCAGGCCCCACATCCGGACCCAAAAATAAAAAAATAAAAATAAAAATGAGGGCAGAATTGACTCACAGGCATTCCCCATTTCTACTCCATCATTCCCTCTCAGACAGCTTGGGAGCAGAGGGACTGTGGATTCCATGCTAAGAACTTTGATTTGAGATGTGCTCAACTTTTTGTTGTCGTTATTTGGTTGCTTTTGTTGCTGTTTGTGTTTTACAGCAATGCAGTAAAGCTTTTTAAGGATGTCAGGATCATAATGAGACCTATTCTGGTGTAAGTAGTTGGCACTAAGAGTACGATCTAAAGAAAAGGAAGTTGAAAAAGGAGACATGAAGTTATCACAATGGTCTAAGTGGAAGGAAGTAACATTTCATAGACAGGAGTCCTTGGGTTTCATCCTCTGCACCATAAAAAATCATCATCATCTCAGGCCCAGAGTTCAAGCCCCACAACCAACAACAACAAAAAAAGACTACCAAAAATCATCATCATCATCATCTTCTTCATCTCCATCATCATCATCATCATCATCATCATCATCATCATCATCATCATCATCATCATCATCATCATCATTATCATATTAGCCACTATGTCAGTACTTCTCAATCTTCAGAGGGCCGGTGTGTTTCTTGGGGATATTGTTAGAATGCCAATTCTTATTTCATAGGTCTCCAGTATGATCTGAAATTCTGCATGTCTCACAAGTGTCCAGGTGACATCAGTGTTGCTGGTGCACAGACCATACAAAAGCAGCAGGCAACGTGTCCAATGGCAATAAAGGAAGGGAACATCTTCCAAAGTAAAAGGTGATTGTGCAGGATGAGGAAGAGGAGAGGAAAAGAAAGGATTTTGAGATCTCTTGTCAATGGTAAAACTACCGATTGAGAAGGGAAACCAGGAGGAGATCTGTGGTCATCTGTACTTATTAAATGGAGTTTCTATCCATTGGTCGTCTATCAATCTTAGAAAGAAAAACAAGCAATTATCAAAATCAAGCTACCAGTGGGCGTTAACAGCATGCCTATTTACATGTGTAACTCTCTTGTTCATTAGCAACATAGCAACATTAGCAGCAATAATTTCCTTGGTTTTATAAGATCATTACCAACTCTCTATAGCTTTGAATCATTACTTAAAATCAGGTTCAATGTTGAAATGGAAAAATAAAATGTATATTCCAAGGATTAATTATTGCATAAAGGTATAGGACAGGGAAAGCCAAACCCTATAGTCAGTCAACCTGTGTATACATCTCTAAATTGCTACTTACAGCCTGAAAGGCAATGAACAAGTTCTTCAACTGCTCCAGCCCTCAGTTGCCCATCTATAAAATGAGGGTGGTAATATCATCCACTTTGTGCTATTGGCTACATGAACACTACTCAATTAGTAAATAGTTCTCTTAGCAGCAGCATCCCTGACATCATCTACATTATCACCATCATTATCACTTAAAAATACCTAATTGAAGCCAAGAACTGAAGGATCACACCTGTAATCCTAGCTAAGGAGTCTGAGATCTGGTTTAAAGCCAACCTGAGCAAGCAAATCCGTGAGACTCTTATCTCCAATTAACAACCCAAAAGCTGAAAGTGGAGCTGTGGCTCAAGTGGTAGAGTGCTAGCCATAAGCAAAAAGCTCAGGAAGAGCACCTAGACTCTGAGTTCAAAGCTCAGGACCAGCACACCCATACACACATACACACACACCCTAACTGAATAACCCAACCATAGTATATTGCAAATCCTATTGAGAAGTACACTCTGTCTCCATGTCTTGATCTAGGCTGTATTGTAAACTTCCTTTGGCCAAAAGACAATGGCAGAAATGACACTGAATGGCCTTCAAAGCCAATCCCTCAAGAGGCCTTGCAGCTTCTGCTTTGCCATCTTAGAAACCCAGAAGTGGCACATCAAAAGAAAGCCAAAAAAAGCCATTCTAGTGGTCTAGAGACACAAGGCCACCTGGATGAAGCCTCGTGATGGCAGCAACACCAGCTGCCACACATGTGACCCAGATGACTGTCCAGCATTGGCAACCATGCAGGTGAGCCAGGTATATGCAATAGCAGCCATCCAACTCATCCACAGAATTGTGAGAAATAGTAAGGTAGTGCTGTTTTAAGATCTAATTTATTGTTATTTAAGCTCCTTTGAGATGATTGATTCTACAACCAGAGATAACTGAAATGAATAATATGAATAATGGTTCTTGGTGATTACAATAAAACTTGAAACCTCCTCAGATATTGCAGTTGGTATGGATTTTGACTCATCCTTACATTTATTCGAGCTGTAAGTACTTGTTCATTACCTACCATAGTAGAGAATCTTGGTAGAACAAACTATGTTCCAGATCGGTGAACTATATTCTTGAGCTGACAGTTTATAGTCTAGTTATCAATAAGATCATTGACACATAAACAAATCCATGATTATCCATTATAGTAGCTGTTTAGAGGAGCTCACCTTAGCCACAGTGGAAATTCTTTCATCCGTGTTTAAACACAGAACTGTGAAATAAAGTCTTCCAGTGATGGTACATATTCTAAAAGAAGTGACTACTGCAGTGAATCAAAACTGTTTAAAGCACAGGGAAGCAGTTGCTCTGTCGCTTTTCTATTTTAAAAGGGTAGATATAAATAAACTGCCTACAGAGATGGAGAAAACAGATGGATTTGAAAATTCAAGCTCTCACTGAATATAATTAACTGAAAAAGAAGAGAAACAATAACACCTGAGATCACTGGGGGCCAGGACACAGACAAGGGGCTAACTTATTTTTAACACCACAGTTGTCACCGAAGTAAGCAAAATTTAAACTTGAGGTAAAATCTCTGAAGAGGTGGGAGAGCAAATGAAGAGAGAGAGAGAGAGGCTATAAGGGAGTAATTAACATTTTGATCTACTTGCCAGGCTTAGAAGCTATTTGCTGCTTATTAGCAGAGTTTGGGTTTCCTCAGTCATTCCAGATGAGAATGTCTTGTGAAAGCACATTAGACAGAGTTTACTGTTTGGCTCTGCAGGCAGGTAGGCCTGAAAAGACAAATGTACAAAGCACTTCTTCAGCAGGAATGGAGATGTATCTTCCCCCACAGAATGCTTGTTTGTCTATCCATACAAAACACTCTGGGATAATTGAGCCTTCAAATAAGGGACACTTTTGGAGTTGATGAGAGTCATGGCCCAGGCCACTGGGATGGAAACAAGTCATGCTGCTGTACAAAGCCTTTCACAATCAGACATTCAGTGGCAATTTCCCTCAATTTACCCCGCAGCTTGGTCAGTCCTACACATAGGTTATATGGTCACAAATCCAAGATTTTTAGGTACAATTCCTGCTACCTAGATACCAAACTCCTCCTACTCATTAGACCCAATCTTAGCTTCCTAGGCAAGCTAAGTTAGCCATCCCCTTGTTAAATAATTAGCCTGGCTCCCTCTATTATATTCAGTAATATCATCTGTACATTTTATTTTAGGCCCCACAAAATCAAACCGTATCTGACTCATCTCAGTAATGGTGATTCTTTTTTTTTAATTTAATTTTATTTTATTTGTGAACATACTGTACAGAGGAGTTACAATTACATGGGCAGGATAATGCATACATTTCTTACCAAGCATTACAGCCTCCTCCTTTGTTTACCCTTCACATCCCTTCCCAGCCTCCCCCCTCCCCCCCATCCCAATCCTATTCCTTCCCCCCCCCACGCATTTATAAGATTATCTCTTTGTTGCTTTGTATGTCCCTCCCCCATAGTATAACCCCTGCTTTCACTATATTTGATGTCAGTATAACTTGTGGAGGAGATGGGGAAAAACCAGTTGTTTAAGGATACAGGTGGACCTGTTGCAACAATGAGAAGTACAAGTTGTCATGTCCAAAACGAGTAATGGTGATTCTTAAGTATCTATCACATAGTAGGTTTTCAGCAAAGACAACTGATGGAATGAATAGGGAACTTTTTAATATATATTTTTATTGTAAAGATAACTGTACAGAGGGGTTACAGTTACATGAGTAAGCTAATGAGTATATTTCCTGTGGAGGATTGTTACCCCCTCCTTTGTTTTTCCCCTACCATCCCTTCCCTTCCCACCTCCCCAACTCCTTCCTCCCCATCCCCTGAAGTTGTAAAGTTCATTTTCAACATAGTGTCTTGTGGATCTCATTGTTGCAATGAGGCAACCTGTATCCTTATTTCAGCATTTTGTTATTTCCCTTCCCCTCCCCAAATTACAACAGACAAGGGTCTCATATCTAAAATATACTTAGAACTCAAAAAATTACATCCCTCAACAGCAAATCCTCAAAGAAACAACAGTTAATAAGTGGGCTAAAGACTTAAAGAGAGACTTCTCTAAGAGGAAATAAGAATAGCCAATAGACACATGAAGAAATGCTCAACTTCTCTGGTCATAAAAAAAATGCTAATCAAAACAACATTGAGATTCTACCTCACCCCAGTTAGAATGGCCACTATCAAGAAAGCTAATAAGAGATGCTGGAGGGGATGTGGCCAAAAGGGAACCCTACTGCATTGTTGGTACGAGTTTAAACTTGTTCAGCCACTCTGGAAAGCAGTATGGCAGTTCCTCAAAATACTCCACCAATCTCACTTTTGGGCATTTGCCCAAATGATCACAAACAAGACCATACTAAAGCTACCATCTGCTATGTTTATTGCAGCATTATTTACCAGAGCTAAGATATGGAATCAACCCAGATGCCCCTCAATATATGAATGAATCAAAAAAATGTGGTCTAGGTGCTGGAAAGGTGGATTAGGGGTAGAGTGCATGCGGCCCAGGGTTTGATTCCTCAGCACCACATAAGCAGAAAAAGCTGGAAGTGGTATTGTAGCTCAAGTGGTTGAGCGCTGGCCTTGAGCGGAAGAGCTGAGGGACAGTGCCCAAGCCCAGAATTCAGGCCCCATGACTGACCAAAACAAACAAAAAAGAAAAAAGAGAGAAAAATATATATGAATAAAATAAAAAATATATAAAAAAATAAAAAATATATGAATTCTATACCTCCATCAGAAAGAATGACACTGCCCCATTTGTTAGGAAATGGAAAGACTTGGGAAAAAATGTATTAAGTGAAGTAAGCCAAGCCCAAAGAAACATAGGTCCCATGGTTTCCCTTATCTGCAATAACTAGTATATGTTTAGGACAAGCTGAAAAGGTCAAAAGCTATGTATATATGACCATCTAAGAGGATGCTAAGTGAAATGAACCCCAAGATAGGGACACTAGAGGTTTTATCTTTGTTGCTGTTGTTTTTAATGTACTATGTGATTTTTTTTTGTTTCTTTTCTATGTTCTTCCCCCATGGTATTACTCCTGTTTTCACTGTAATTGATTCCAATGCCCTACATCATGAACAAGGGAATTTTAATGGATGAAAAAGAAGGAAGACAACTCCAAGAGATATTAGAGTGTGTGTGTGTGTGTGTGTGTGTGTGTGTGTGTGTGTGTCTGTGTCTGTGTCTGTGTCTGTTTCTGTGTGTGTGTGTTGTGTCTACACCTATATGTATATCCCTATTCACAGTTACATATAACTATGTATGGAAAGTTATATAAATATATGTCAATATTAATAAACAGAAAGATTTCTCATAATCCATCTTCTTTCCACTCTTCATTCTGAATACAATAATAAAACTCTTGCCTATCACTTCTGTATTAAACTCTGTATAGGCATTTTTCATTTATTTGAAGTTTTAGCTAAAGCAAAAGTAATCTATGCCCCATAATATTTAATGTAAAAAATTCGATTTAAAATTTTAATGTGATTTCAAATGCCTCACTGTGAATCTATAGGAAAGGTATTCAATAACGCATGCAAGTGCTTAACTCAAAGAGGCATTTCCATTATCCCATTACAAAGCTTGAAGTATGCCTCGTACATTTTGAGGCTTGAAAGTTCAAAGAATAGTATTTCCAAAATTATATAATTAGATTGAATATCCAGTGGAAAATATTCATTTCTGTCTTCTTTTTCAATAAAACACATCCTATAAATATTTTCAAGCTAAATAACAGTTCTAAAGAGAGCTAGTTCTACCCAGTGTCTTTTCTACATGAATAAATCATGGGTTATTACAATTTGATGGACATTTGAAAAATAACTATGCACTTATTCCTTTAGTAAAAATGTGTTTTTAAGAAGTAGCAGTCTCTTTTTGTCCCTAAATTTACAGAAATTAAGAAAGCTTTCACTATGGCAAATTTAGAAAACAAATAATTCTCTTTAAAAGAAAATAAAACTCATTCTCAATTCAACAACCAAAGAGAATCATTATCCCTTTGCTATGCTAACATTTATTATAACAGTAATGAAAAGAGAAATGTTAGAAACACAAAAGCCAAAAAAAAAAAAAAAAAAGAATAACAGGTCAGGCTCTATTGGTGGATGGAGGGCCGTGGGAAAGGGAGAGCAATGAAGAGGATGAATGAGAGTGAAGAGGGCCTAAGTTCTTTATATGCATTTATGAAATAAGTCAGTGAAACCTACAGAAATTTATTTTAAGAAATAGGAGGGTGACATGGTATAACTCCTGTTGTCACTGTATTTGATTCTGGTGGCCTGCATCTTGTATATACATTTTTCTAATTTGGGGAGGGGAAGGGAAATAACTGCATGCTGAAATAAGGATGCAGGTTGACCCATTGTAACAATGAAATACACAAGACGAAAATGAACTTTACAACTTTGGGGGGGAGGAGGGAGGAGTTGGAGAGGTGGGGAGGGAAATAAAGGAGGGAGTAACAATGCTCCATAGGAAATGTACTCATTACTTTGCTCATGTAACTGTAACTCCTCTGTACAGTATCTTTACAAAAAAGTATTTAAAAAAATGAAATAGGAAGGTGATGAGAAAGAGAGACAATGTGGATGAATTTGGAATACACTGCATATGAAACTCTACCTGGTACAATTAATACATGCTCAAACTAATCTCTTTTAAAGCACAAAATTAAAAGTGAAAATAAATTATGCTTTTCATACTTTTTCCTGTAGGCATATATATTACTTTAATAAAAATATTTTTTGATATATATATAATAGAATTTACATTATTTCCAGTTTTATGGGGTTATAACTAGTATTGCAATGAATACTTTGTATGTCACTGTTTCTCTGAAGTTTTGATTACTTCTTAGGAACAGGTTCATAAAAGAGGAATAAATCTTGGCATGTTGCCAAGATACCTTCCAGAAAACCTGCTACCTTCCTGCAGTAGATGACATCAAATGTGTCTCATCTCCTCAATAACATGGACATTATTATTTTTATCTCTGCTAATGCGACATATCACATTCACATTTTACTTTTTAATCATTCCGTGCATTTCTGATTTCCAAGTGAAACTAGGTATTCTTGTGGGTGGGGAGGGGGGAGAGAGAGAAAGAGAGAGAGAAGTCTTGGACACAGGGCCTGTTCTGTTTCCCTGAGCTTTTTTGCTAGCACCCTACCTCGTGAGCCATAGCTATACTTCCAGCTTTTTTGGTGCTTAATTAGAGATAAAAGTCTATGAAGTTTCCTGCCTGTGCTGCCTTCAAACCACTATCCTAAGATCTCAGCCTCCAGAGTTTCTAGGATTACAGGCACAAGCTACTGCTGCCTAGCATGAAACTATGTATTCTTATACAGTAATTAGACATTTAAAGTTCTTTAAAGCCCCTAAACTCTCTGTACCTAACAAGCATCTCATAACTGCCACAAGGAAAATGGTTTTTTCACATATCTTGTTTTTAAATGTCTTTATCATTGATTTAAAAAAGTCATTTATAGTACAGGAATTTACACTATATAAATTTGAGTTGTAAGTAATTTTCCTAAATTTCTCATTTTCTTCTTAATTGTATTCTTTGAATAGTCTTTTATTTTATATTATTAATTTACTTCATGATTATTATAGAGTTGATGTACAGAGGTGTTACAGTTACATGGGTCAGGTAATTGAGTACATTTCCTTTCATACTGTGTCTTCTGTTCCCTCACTTTCTCTCAGTTTCTCCCTCCTGTCTCCACCCAGGAATTGTGTAGTTCACTTCCATCAGTGTCCAGTGAGCTCCACTGCTGCACTTTTCCACCCTTTTCCCTCAAGTTCTATACTCTCCCCCCAACCCTTCCAATGATGTATACTTAAATACACTATACACAAGGTAAAGACAGAGCCATCACAAAACAAGAAAGAAAGAAAGAAAGAAAGAGAGAGAGAGAGAGAGAGAGAGAGAGAGAGAGAGAGAGAGAGAGAGAGAGAGGGAGGGAGGGAGGGAGGGAGGGAGGGAGGAAGGAAGGAAGGAAGGAAGGAAGGAAAGAAGGAAGGAAGGAAGGAAGGGAAATGAGAGAGAGAAAGAAAGGAAGGAAGGAAGGAAGGAAGGAAGAGAATGAGAGAAAGAAGAAAGAAAGAAAGAAAAGAAAGAAAGAAAGAAAGAAGAAAGAAAGAAAGAAAGAAAGAAAGAAAGAAAGAAAGAAAGAAAGAAAGAAAGAAAGAAAGAAAGAAAGAAAGAAAAAAGAAAGAAAGAAAAAAGAAAGAGAAAAAAGAAAGAAGAAAGAAAGAGGTATCTTGTTTCCATATCTTGGAGTTCATTTCATTATGTATCTTTTTATGTAAATATGAAGAGGCATTTAGGCATTGCACCTTTCTGTTTCTCTCCTAAGAGAATCCATTTTTGGTCTCACTGTGTGTGAGTATCTAGAATCATGTATAATTTATGGTGTCCCAGTGAATTTTAGGTCTAATTGTTGCACTATTCACAATAGCCAAGATGTGGAAACAGCCCAGATGCCCCACAATAGACAAGTAGAACAAAAATACAATACTTATACACAATGGAATTTTATACAACCATTAGAATAAAATGGTCTTTCATTTTTATGTACTCAGATTCATTAAGGTTTTCTTCTCCTCTATGATGTTTTATGAACTCCTTTTCCCTTCTCACGTGATACTTTTAGTGGAAACGACTGGCAGTTATTGTTGAGTCGAGTGGGAGATATTTATTACTTCTGCCAATGTGTTTAATTTGCAGGGATTCAATGCCCAGGTGAAATAACTTAAGGAATAATTGGTAAGTTCTGGCATTTAAGAAGTGAGAATTAGCCGGGTGCTGATGGTTCACACCTGTAATCCTGCTACTCAGGAGGCTGAGATCCCAGGATCTCAGTTCAAAGCCTTCAAAACCACCCAGGCAGGAAAAGTCCATGAGACTCCTATCTCCAATTAAACACCAGAAAACCGGAAGTGGAGCTGGGGCTCAAGTGGTAGAGCGCTCACCTTGAACTGAAGATGCACAGGGACAGTGCCCAGGCCCAGAGTTCAAGCTCCGTGACCAAAAGCAACAACAACAACAAAAAGTGACAATTTGACATGCTGAGAAGATCTATTTTTCCTTAGGATTCTTAGTCAAGGGTGAAAATGTTGAGCCTATAAAATTCCATGCGCAGTTTTCTGTGGATGTGTGACCACCCCCAAATTTCTTCAAAGAATGTTCATGTCTGCTGCCATCTGGATTTCCCATTCTTGAAACATTACCAGCTTTACCAGCTTTCCTACAAATGTAGGTTTTTACAGAAAAGAAGAAAATATAAGGAGGAAGAATAGTGACAAATTCCAGTACAAGAAGTCATTACATGCTAAGCCCAGACTTCACTTAGAACATTAGCTGCCCTCCTTACACAGGTGCTAGACCATGTGACTTCGTTAAAAACTCCATAGAGGGCTGGGAAGGTGGCTCAGTGGTAGAGCACTAGCCTTGCATGCCTGAGGCCCTGGGTTTGATTCCTCAGCACTACATAAGCAAAAAAAAAAAAAAAAAGCTGGAAGTGGCGCTGCGGCTCAAGTGGTAGAGCGCTAGCCTTGAGCTGAAGAGCTGAGGGATAGCGCCCAGGCCCAGAGTTCAGGCCCTATGACCGGACCAAAAAAAAAAAAAAACTCCATAGATCCAAAGCCTGGTGTCTTCATTCAGCCAAACACTTCCCTGGCAACTGCCAGGCTCTAGATTCAATCTCCAATATCAAAAAAGAAAGAAAGGGAAGAAGGAAGAGAAGGAGGGAGGCAATTTTCAAAACCTAAGGCCTGAAAAAAATCTTTTCACATAAAATTTCTGAATTGGATAAAAATTGTCAAGCCTTCTGATCCTATGTCACTCTCCCCCCCACCCAGTGTCTCCAATAAGCAGTCACCAAGTCTGTAATCAACCATTCCTAGAGACAGGTAATTCTTCACTTCTTCAGATAATTCATTGCAGAAATTCTCCCTCCTGTGTTTATTATGTGATCTGAATTTTCCATTTATCTTACCAAAACAATGGGGCCCCCAAGTAATCAGACACACCTGCAAAAAATGAAATCTGCTGAAATAACTTTTCAGACTTTTTAAATGGATGAGCTGAGATGTAATCAAAACAGCATGCCAGTGCTCTGTAGACTCATGCTGAAAGGTTTATGAAACTCTGAGGTTTTGAATACAGAGCATTTGAAAACTGAAAGCAGAACTTGCTATCAAATTCATGTAGTAAAATATGAACAATGATTCTTAGCCCTCATAATGTAGAGAGATGGAGATAGTAGTCAATTTCTGAGTAGGTGGTCATTAAAACATAAGGTCAGACTATTTCCACAAAATTTGCCAGTCATTTTGACAATGCTAAGAAACTGGGTAAAGATAGTCCTTACTTCGATTTGAGGAAATGTCCCAATGCCAACAAGGGGCAAATGTCTGAAAGCTCTCTGGGATTTTTTTAATTCTAGATGGTGATTGAGAAACTAGACTTCTAGGCCCTGTGGGACATTGGTAAAAACCAGAACTCAGTGCAAGCATCTCCCAGCACAAATATAAAGAGATGCAAAATCTCATGTGAAATAACTTCAGTTTCTTTCAACAATTACTTAATAATTTCTCTATTATTTGTCCAAATTAGCATGTAATCGAGTATGACAATCACTGTATTATTTTCTCCATTACTCACAGCAATAAAAGAGAAAAGTCCAATCAGAAACCCCACTATTTCTCCCATTGGGTACTCCAATAGGTGGGTCTCAGAAGCAGCTTGTGAAAGACTTTCAGTAGCATTCCCTAACTGCTAATGAGCTCGAGTTTCACAGTTTTTCTGAGTCTTGTGCACTGATTTCCTGTTGTGAATAACTGTTACATAAGATTTGAGCATAGTGATTTTTAAATGCTTACCTGTTTATTTAGGTTTTGTACCAATCGTGGCTTTTTTTTTTTTAGTAATAAGTCACAACCAGAAAACCATGAAATCCATTCATGGCTCTCAACCAGCTGCTTGCCTTCTTTTTTCTTCTTTGCTTAATGGAGTAAAACAGAGTCCTGCTCATATATTTTTGTGCACATACATAGCTAGTGTGAAATAAAAATATATTTCTCAGTCTAGATGAACACCAAATATATTTGAAAGAAATACTTCTAGAGACACATTAGTGAGATGATGGATGATAGCTAATTGATAAAGATAGATGGTTGAGAGATTACAGATAAATAGATATGTAGGTAGATAGATAGATGGCAAGATAGATTCTAATTATATCACCAATATTCTAAAATAAAAAGGTTTTCTTAAAAGTCTTTTACACAAGATGCTATCAAAGAAATTTTTAATACTTCATTAATCTTCTCAAATCTCCCGTGTAAGGAATTGGACTTCTACTAAATGATGCTGTCAACTTTTACCTTAAGGGAATTGATTTCTACAAAGAAAAGTAGCTGCCAATTTTTATTTGCCAAGGCAAAGGTTTTGGAGGAACATAGAATGAGATTTCCAAGTTGTGACTAAAGATGAACTGTCAGTGATGATTTATTTCTCATGAAAACAACTTAGATCACGCCCAAGCACAGACACAGGAAGCAAAAAATACACTCTATGCCTTTTTAACTTTAGTCTCTCTGGATCCAAGTCCAGACCTACTGCATTATGAATTACTTATTCAAAATTCACCAATAAAACCAGAGCACTGGCTAGGAATGTGGCTCAGTGGTAGAGTGCTTGTGTAGCATGCATGAAGCCCTGGGTTGAATTCCTCAGTACCACATAAACAGAAAAAGTCAGATGTAGCACTATGGAAATGAAGCTCAGTGACAGTGCCTAGGCCCTGAGTTCAACCCCAAGACTGGCAAAAAAAAAAAAAAAGAGCACTACCTAATATCCTCCGATAACCTTGGTTGTCCTGCCTCTTTGGCTTCGATGAAGATACCAAATGCTTGCCTAATCCCCACATGAGAATCTAAACTCTTTGGTCAAACAGCAAGGGTTACTATCATTGAACCTCTGGAAACAGCCAAGCCCCTTCAAATTGTGCTGTGTGTCTATCCACACCTAGTAAACAGCTTTCTGCTGAGTCCTGTACTTTCCTTCCTGTCTCTGTTTACATTACATTGTGTATCTCACCAATAAATCTCAATGTATCACCACCATGCATTTAAGTATCTGTAGGGTAAATTATAAATACCTCTGGAGGGGTGTGAGATTCCTTCACTATAATAAAGCCATCTACAACTTGATCAAAATGAAATCAGAATCTTCCCTCCATTCATGTAAACACTGACAATTCTTAGAGTTATGGGGGCCTTGGGGACATTTGAGAGCAACTAACTTATGATGCTATAAGGGAATAGAATTAAAGGTTCACATCTCTTTCCTATGATTCCCTCAATTAAAATAAACCCTCAGATCTATAACTAACCCCACTGAATGTACGAAGAAGAGCCTTTTAGAAGTTGTGAGTGTGACCATTCCTTCTTTCTTTTCTTTTTCTAATTATCTTTAAATAGCTGTACAAAGGAGTTGCTATTTAACAAAGAAGTTTATGAATATAATGCATCTTGATCAGTGTCACCCCTTTTAACATTCTCAACCCCCTTCTACTCAACTCATCTCTTTTTCTTCATTTCTTCACTTTTTAATTGCTTAATAATGATAAATCTGAAATCCTATTTCTCTACCAACCTAGATCTCCACAGTCATTATCAGAACTTTGGAGCTATGAGAAAGAAGGAGAAAGCTATTAGAAAGAAGGGGAAGTAATGACTGTGAAAAGATAGGGTTGTACTTTAAAGAATTGATGAGAGGTAACCCGTGAGTGAGGGCAGAAAGAAAATATTTACCAGTCATCAGAATTTTCAGCCAATCCTTTAGTTTTGGGTAAATCTCTAGGGAATAAAAACAATGAAGTTCTGGTGGTTATTAGTCACACAAAACAATCATTTGCAAACCAACTTTCAATAATTTAGTTACAATAAAAAAAACATTTTCAAAAGTTGAACTCAATAAAAATTTGGTCTAATCCTGCCTCCATACTTGGTTAACAAATTTAGGCCCAAAGGACCTCTTATGCTTCCTGTGCTGACAAGATAGAATATTACTGTCTTTATCAACACAACCACTTTTGCAAATTATTAAGGGAAGGCTACAACATTCTTGGCTCAACCATTTCTGTAAGTATTTTGTCACAATCATTACTGATTTGATTTTCTTCAACTTACATGCAAAAACCAAACCAAACAAAACCATCACCTTCCAGCTCATCTGAGAACACTCTACCAACCATCTTAACACAAAACTCACCTGATGTCTTTGGCAGCTCAGGTGGGATATTTTGCCTTCTGTTGATCCCTCTAGCAATAGCAGCAGAAATTTTGCTGCCAATTTTAGCAGCTTCAGTCAGAATTCAGCAGCATAATTCCAATAACAGAGGCAAGAGTGGCAGAAGCAGGAGTGGCCTTTGACCTTTAGGTAACTTGCTCCTCTGTCATTCCAACAAATTTTCAACCTCTTCCCTTCATAAGCTCTTTGTCTGCTTAAGACACCTAACATGATTTCTTTTCTTTTCTTTTTTTATACTGGACTCTTATGAATGCAAACAGTGTTGATCCTCATTGTCCATCTTTCTTTGCTGCTTATATTTTATTACTTTAAGAATTAAATATTTAGTTCAAATCTAGAAATTAAACATATAGTTCAAATGTATAGAATTCATATGAGATTGATAGGATTCTGGATAGTCACATTTTCTGTCTTCTTCCTGATTATAGATCATTTTCCAACTTTTTCTCCAAGAACAGTTTGACATCTAAAAATAGAAGTATTCACACCTTCCATTAGAATAGAATAAAATAGAATGACTAGAAACAAGTCAATGAATTATTATTAATGGTGACTTTTGTTTTTTCAGAGTGAGAGAGACAGGGGGAGAGAGAGAGAGAGAGAGAGAGAGAGAGAGAGAGAGAGAGAGAGAGAGAGAGAGAGAGAGAGAGAGAGAGAGAGAGAGGGATCCCTTCAATGTGGTTACTTAGAACACAATTAGGATCCTAAACATTTGTTCCCCCTGGCACAGTTGTTCTGATAGAAGGCAGAGAAAAGAGAACAGAAGAATGCCGACACTGAACTTTTGGTGCTGAGCATCTTCTACTCCTATGAATTGGAAATATTTTTCCCCAGAGATCAATGCGTTAAGTTTTCCAAACACCTCCAAAAAATATCCTACGGCTTATATAACCTACTTCTTAACCACCATAATAAGAAACAACTACTTTTATAAGAAACTCTACCCAAATAAAATATTACTAGTTTTACAAGTCTCCAATGGTATTTTGTGGCTCATGCTGCCAATTTAGACCCAAGAGGATTCAATTGATTGGTCTGAAAATTGACTAGAGTCTCTTTTGATCTTCTTATGATAGGATAACCACTTAGCAAAGTAAGACCTCTCTTTTCACCAATCCAGAATCTTCTAAACAACTACAAAGGGACCAGCTGGCAGAAAGAGGCAAGAGTGTTGAAGATTAATTCTGCTGAATCAATTTAGAACACTAACTTGAAAGTGTGGCAAAAGCAGAACATGTAAGAGAACATTAATTGAAATATGATATTAAATTATTTCAGAGACACATGTGAGTCCAGAAACTAAACAAAGCCAAAATTTGTCTAAATGTGTTCGAAATTTGGCATGAAACCAATAACTTGGTAAATACAAAACCAAAAACAATTTTTTTGTTATTGAAATGACCATACTATGTTTTCCAAAGCAATCTCTTGTCAGATTTAGTTTAAAGGAACTAACAACTAACAACCCAGAAAGAAACTAACAACCCAGGCAGAAATAGTGGTAAGTCTGGCAAGCATGAGGCACCTAGTTCAAACTCCAGTACTGCCAAAAAGAGGAGGCAACTGAAATGGATGTCTAGGCAAACTGAAATTTGTATAAATAATAGAATATTCTTCACCCTAAGAAAAATACAATCTGGGATACAATGCTACAGTATATGTAAATCAAGACCATTATGCTAAGTATAAACTATTCATCAAAAGGCAAATATTACTTGATCCCACTTATATGAGGTATTTAGTGTATTTAAAATCCTAGAGAGGAGAGCAGTGGTTGCCTAAAGCTAGAAGACAAACATTGATAATTGTTTAATGGACTTCAAGTTTCAGGTTTAGAAGATGAAATAGTTGAAATAGGTATGAATGTGGAAAGTCGTAATCATTACTACTACTTTAATGATTACACTATTTTATGAATTTATTTGAGACAATTTATTTAAATGGTAATTGAGCAATTAAAAATTGATCAGAATTTATGAGAATAATGGAAACTATGGTCCTAAACCACTGAAAAAGTCAATGTTGATCAGTGGATATCTGTGTTTATGTACTGTATTTGTGAAATCTACAGTGGGTTTCCAAAAATTTTTAAGTTTTTCTTGATTCTTACTATCTTTATTTGATTATCCATTCTATCAGTCATAAGCTTATTTTATTGTTCTGCAGTAGAGTGGCATGTGACTCTAACTTCACAACTGTTTCGCCTTTGATATGCCACATTGTAGTAGGAGACATTTTAAATCTTTATCTTAACACTTGCGTGACATTTCAATAAGGCACGGAGAAAACCATCCATTTATATGAATGAAATTCATTTTGCCGTCAAAAGTTGGCAGATCAAATGATCTATTGCAATGACCTTTTAAAAATGAACAGAAAAAATTAGATAACTTCTGAAATCTTTGATCAGAACAGCAAGTGGTAAATGGATCTTGTGACAACCAAGGCATTCCATAGCAACAGATCTATCAGCAGAAACCTCTAATAACCTCTTTCCAAGAATTTATTTCTGGTAGGAACAGAATTCATCTTAAAAGCAGTTCCATTCATCAAGCTCCAAACATCTCCCACCAGCTCCTATGATTGGGGAAATCTCAATAAAACCACTCATTCACATGCAGTAGTCACGGTATCTCGAATCACTTTCCTCAACTGTTTTGAGCCAGGCATGACATCCACAGCTCAACTTTTCAAGATGTCTTTGCTGACTTCACTGGCATCTCATAACACTCATCTAAGATTGCTATCAATTGCCCTTCACTCTTTTTCAATTAGATACTGTTACTTGATTAGAGAGCACTAGGCTATGCATTTGATTTCAGTATCCCAAATTTTCTTAATTATAACTCTCATCTAGGTAATAGATAAATAGTAGGTAGATGATAGATAGATAGGTAGATAGATACATAGATACATACATACATACATACATACATATGTACGTATGTATATATAGATATTTGTATCTATATAGAGATATTTATATAAATAAATATAGAGAGGGAGAGAGAAAGAGAGAGATTCAGAAGATAGACTCAGAAGACCTTTCTCAGAAGGTAATTCTGGTTTAGAAGTTTAGGGAAAGTATCTGGAATTCTTGCTTTTAACCAAATTTCATATGATGCATATGATCACGTGCTTGATTGGACATCATCTTAGTTCTGAAATTTCAAACTCTCAGGCTATGGGCAATAGTCCACAGATGTTTTTCTAAGCCCAGTACTTGGAGGTGACCAACACACACCAGTTCCCTCTCAGCCTACCTCTGCTAGTATTATTTCCTTGAGTCTCACCTGTTTAAGTCATTTGCTTGTCACTGGAAGGCATCTGAGTTTGTAAACTCTGCTTTAGTTAGTATCTATATATTTGTGCTGTCCACTTTGCACAAACTTTTAATTTCTTAAAAATAAATAGGAATGCCAGTCACCGGTGGCTTATACCTGTAATCCTAGCTACTCTGGAGGCAGAGATCTGAGGATCATAGTTCAAAGCCAGCCCAGACTAGAAAGTACATGAGACTCTTATCTCCAATTAATAACCAGAAAACCAGAAGTGGCACTATAGCTCAATTGGTAGAGCACTTGCCTTGAGCTGAAGAGCTCCGAGACAGTGCCCAGGCCCAGAGTTCAAGCCCCACGACCAACAAATAAATAAATAGGAAGTTGGAAGCAAGATGCATCTAAGTGGCACCACCTTAGGGACACACCATATTCTTGCTGGGCACTGGTGGCTCATGCCTGTAATCCTAGCTCTGCAGGAAGCTGAGATCTGAGGATCAGAGTTCAAAGCTAGCCCGGGCAGGAAGGTCTGTGAGACTCTTATCTCCAATAAACCACCAGAAAACTGGAAGTGGTACTATGGCTCAAGTGGTAGAGTGCTTGCCTTGAGCTGAAGAGCTGAGGGACAGCACCCAGGCCCAGAGTTCAAGCCCCACAACCGACAAAAAAAAAAAAAAAGCTATTCTTATTCTTACACCAGAACCCTGCAGAATTCCTAAGCATGTTAAAAGCTGGTAACACAGAAGGTTTGATTCCATCAACATCCTATAAACACATATACAAGCTCACTTTTTCTTCAGCCACTTAGTCTTTTAATAGCAAAAATTTCATACTTTTAATAACCATCCTCGTAACATGAAATATACTAAAATATAAACACATAACAGTTATTTAAATCATAGGATTTAATATTTAAAAGGTAAAAATGTTACTGGAATATCAGCATAGAGTCTTGAATCCAAGGAGAGAAGAATTCAGGCAGGTTACAAAAATGTAGCAAAAGTGATAGGAAAGGTTATTAAGAAAGAAACGCACTTTCAATAAATTAAAAACATGTCATCACTAGCGTAAGCATGTCAATAATATTTACCCTAGCACAAGATTTTATTGAAGTGTAAGAAGCATGGAGTGTTAAGCCCCTCCCTAGGACCAGCTCATAGGGCAGAATCACTGCCTCAAAGACTGGGAGAGATTTATTGAATTATATTAGACCTCTAGGGCATGTTTTGACAACCTGGTTAGGTAAGTTAAAGAGCAGCTATGAATACAGATGGCACGAGGAAGCTAAAGGTAAGCTGTTGACTAATGTAGGATATTGGACTGGAAAAGAGAAAGCAAGCAAGGGATAAGCAACACGCATCTTCACAGGACCTTGACTGCCTTCTGAAACCCTCATTGCTTCATCCCCATCACAGGTCAGAGAACTTAGTGAGTCCTGGTGAAGATAAAGTCTGGCAAGTGTTTGGAAAGATGTCTGTCCTCTATGGAGAAGCAGGCTTTTTGCTACAAGTCATGGAACTAGACAAAGACAAGCAATATTAGCAAGTAGTGTTAAAAGCTTGAGCAATTTCTTATTGATCAAAACATTTCTATATTTCTCCTACTCCCCCCTATCCTCCCCCTTGATTTTCTGCTTGGCTGTGAGGCAAATAAATCAGACTCAGGAGGCTGTGCTTCATAGATGATGTTGGTCAGGGTCTGTCAATGCTGTTTATTGTTTAGGCTACTTGGCCACCATAGAAGAGACTTAAGAAAGGAATTCTTCAGCCCAAGTTCTGGACCAGTGTCAAACTGGGCTCAGCTTACAGATGGTGGTTTTATGTAGCAGCCATTATTTAATTACCAATAGCTTGTTTCTTTCCCCCACCCCACCCTCAAAGATACAGATCTTATTTTCTCCAACAAGAGATCCAGTATTGCACATACAAGCCCAGTTTTTCCATTACCCCAGCATCAATTAATCATGAATGTGGTTTTAACTGAATCTGTAGTTCCCACCAGAGCTTATGTCCAATGTATGAAACTATTTCCTCTAACTTAGAGGGGTGTAATTCTCAGTTTCCGAAAAGGATTGCTAGCCTATAGGAAGAATTAGAGGATAATTAATTCTTATTTTGTAATTGTTAATTTGTAAGAATCCGGAGACTCTTTGCCAACTTTATAGTTTTTGTTTTTGTTTTTTGTTTTTTGTCGGTCGTGGGCTTGAACTCTGGGCCTGGGCACTGTCCCTCAGCAACTCAGCTCAAAGCTTGCGCTCTACCCCTTGAGCCACTGCACCACTTCTGAATGGTTATTGGAGATCAGTCTCACAGACTTTCCTGCCAGAGCTTGCTTTGAACTGTGACTCTCAGACCTCAGCCTCCTGAGTAGCTAGGGTAACAGGCGTGAGCTACCAGCACCTGGCTCCAATCTTATAGTTTTACTTTCCATGGGTCTAATAAACAAATATACATTTCTCAATGTTTTTATTTGGTCAAATAATTTTTCTTCAAAAATGGCTATCATCCTCTTGTTTCTATCATTGTAAAATAAAAGCTATTTAACCTACACACACACACACACACACACACACACACACACACACACACACACACACACACACAGAATGAAGCATATTTCTTTGGGGGGGCTGGTTTTTTGGGCTTTTTATTGTAAAAATAGTGTACAGAGAGGTTACAGTTACATGAGTAAGGTAAAGAGTACATTTCCTATGGAGCATTGTTTCCTCCTCCTTTGTTTTTCCCCTACCATCCCTCCTCTTCCCAACTCCCCAGCTCCCCCCTTCCCACCCCAAATTGTAAAGTTCATTTTCAACATAGCGTCTTGTACATCTCATTGTTACAATGGGTCAACTTGTATCCTTGTTTCCGCATTTTGTTATTTCCCTTCCCCTCCCCAAATTAGAAAAATGTACATATAATATGCAGGACACCAGAATCAAATACAGTGAAAATAGGTGTTATACTGTGGGGAAAAAACTTACAAAAGAAACAAAAAGAAATCACATAGTACCTTTTAGATACGTTAAAAACAATAACAAGAAAGGAAAAACAAGTTGTGTCCCTATCTAGAGGTTCATTTCATTTAACATCATCTTTATATGGTCATATGTACATAGCTTTTGACCTTTTCTGCTTGTCCTCAGCTTAAACTAATTATTGCAAATAAGAGAAACCATGGTGAAGTATATTTCTTTAAACTAAATAAATTTAGCCTTATGAGAAAACCAATATTATCATTATTTTCCAAGTTCTACTAACAGCCAATAAAAATCAGTGCTTTTCTCTGCCTTTGGGAATCCACTGTGTCTCAACAAAAGCTTCCGAATACACAAAAAAATTCAAGATCCAAACAATTAGCCATATGAGAAAGCAGAAGTAATAACATGCATTTTTACACAGACATGTTATTTACAAAGCCTAGATTGATACCCAACATTTGCAAAGCAGCTTTTCTTCCACAGTGGATTTCCCAGAAAACAAGAGTTTTTTCAAAAAAATTACATATGTATGCCAATACAAATTAGAATAAAAGCCAAAGGCAAATTTTAATTCTAGGCATTAAAATGAACAGCGTTCACAAAATTTATGAGGCACTGTTGGAAATAAATTTTCTTCATTGCAAAGGCAACATTTTTCAGTGTGTAGAAGCAGGTTTGGGCTAGCAGAATTTTCAATAAATTAAAATACAGAAGCTGAATGCCAAGAGAGGAAGAATGCCAGAAAGTCCTTTTCAGAGTCATGTTCTGAGAGCCTGCACAAATTGATGTTAATTTATCTTGATGAATATTGTCTCCTCAAGACCACCTCCCTCTCCCTTCTGCTCATCCATCTTCTTGTAAAAGAAATTAATATTTGGAAAATGTCCTCAGGTTATCAATGGCCTTTACAAAAAGAAGTAGTAACTTCTCCCCATATACCCCTTTTTCTTTCTGGGTTCTAGTAACAGGCTCTCCACCCAGATCCTCCAGGCTTTCTTTTTCTTTTTTTTTTTTTGGAGGGGGAGGTCCGGTCATGGGGCTTGAACTCTGGGCCTAGGGGCTGTCCCTCAGCTATTCAGCTCAAGGCTAGCGCTCTACTACTTGAGCCAAAGTGCCATTTCTGGCTTTTTTTCTTTTTGCTTATGTGGTGCTGAGGAATCGAACCCAGGGTCTCATGCATGCAAAGCAAGCGCTCTACCACTGAGCCACCTTCTCAGCTCCCCCTCCAGGCTTTCAAAGGTTACAATTTCACCCCTATTAGCCTGTATCTCTCTGTATCATCCCATGATGCTCCTCTCCACCCACTCATAACTAAATGTCGAGTTCTTTCTGAAGCAAACTATCCTAGAATTATTCAAATTTGTATACTTTCATCTTTCTAATAGGTTTTGATAGAAGTTAGGTTTTGATAGTAGATAGGTTTTGATCAGAAGTTCCTGAATAAATAGTTTTCCCTGATATGAGGAACCCAGAAAGAGAGGAGTCCACAGAGAAAAGCTCACTTGGGAATCTTTTGTTTTGAAGAGGAAAATGAAGTTACCACTAAGAGAACCAACTATAAACACAGAGCTGGAAAGTGAAGGAAAGGCCACATGGTAGATGGATAGTGTTAGACCACAGACCCAAACTCCTGGGGCTCCCTACATCAGATCTGGCTACTGGCTTTCTATATTCCAAATAAAGAGACATAGTGAAGTACAGAGAGAGCAACGTCATTATGCAGCACAAGCATGCCATGAAAAGACACTTCATCCTGGCTTCAGACCTATTCCAGGGTTCAGACATGAGCTGTAGGTTAAAGTACCAAAGAACTGGGGCAGAGAAAAAATGTTATACATAGTTATTAGTTATACATAATTATTAGTTCTTGTTTTGTGAAGGAATCTGGAGAAGTTATGATCAAGAAAATGGCTTAGGCAAAGTCATGCAAAATGGAAGCTTTTAATTAATTGATGTTCTATAGGACACATGTTACAATAGTGCAGCTCCTATCCTGGCCACAACTCACAAAAATGTATGATGATAATACTTACATGAATGTAACAAAGATGACAGTAGCTATTTGAAGGTTGAAAACTGGATTTACATACTTGTAAATCTTACCAGCCCACCTTGAAGTACAGAGCAGATCTAGTGGCAGATTGTGGCCATTTTTTTTAATTGTGAAAATACTGTATGGGCAAGGTAATGAGTACATTTCTTATCAAGCATGGTTACCTCCTCCTTTGTTTCCCTTTCCCATCCCTTCCCATCTCCCACCAGATTGTGGCCATTTCAACTTCAACCACCAGCCACCACCAGTTAGCGCCTCCCAACAAGCACAGCAGTCAAGCACCCGACCCAGTGGCGTAGACTCTTCTCAGACTTTGGTTGGAAGGGATTATTATTCCTCAGCTGCTGAAATTCTGGACAGCTGAAACCTTTCTGTTTACAGTCCTCTGCAAAAATTTTCTAGGCAGTCATCATTACTGAAAGATTGCTAGACTAGATAGAGAATGTTCAATGTTCTCTGTGATGGCTCTGTGAATTGATTTTTTTCAGTCTGAGTGGATGGAATTTAATGACTATACTGAAGTTACTTTAAAACACGCATTTTCCAGTTGTTTGCTGAGCTGTATGACAGGAACCTGGGCTTTTATTACTGAGAGAAGTTTCACAAGAACAAAGTGACTCATTTATGGAATGACATCAGTCTATTTCATTTTTTATTTTTAAAAAGCATTTCAAATTTTAATCCAGATAACATCTGCACCTGTCTGTAACCAAATATCTCTAAAAACATCCTAGGGTTTGTTTTTGTTTTTGTAATGATAAGCGTTGTTTGAGTGGTAACACATGTTAAATTTTCGTTCCTGTTACGTTATATGTCATCAAATGATATGAAACAGAGTCTTTAATTTGCATATCTCATTTAATAATTCATACATAATTTAACTTCAAACCCATAACCATGTCAATACTCACTATGAGCCAAGGAGTAGGCAAAGTATATTTTTTTGGTGCGCATGCATTCAAATGTTTGAATTGCTTCTTGATTATCATAAGAATACTTCGATGTCAGTACTTTCTTATTGTTCATTTATTTATATTTTCGGCAAATATTTATAGGCCATCTGTTCTATGTAAGGCTCTGAGGTAAGAACTAGCTAATGAGGAAAACCAAAGCATACACAATCCCTATATATACGGAGTTGATGGCCTAGTGAAGAAAACCCAGAGAATTAAATATCACCCAATTAGATGGATAACTGTGATGCATGACAGGAAGAAACACTGTATCTTGCTGAGAAACAAAGATATGAGTCTGAAAAAATGTAATTCTGAGATGCTGACTCTTTCGGTGAATGATTGGGCATTCACCACATTGGCTGGTCTTCCTCAAAGAAGTCCACTCCTCTCTGGTCCCTCTGGAAGGACCTTCCCACTCCTCCCTCCTCTAGTTCCATTAGATTTTGCTTTAGCCACACTTCAATCCAAGTGGTCAGTTTATCAGCCTTATTTCTGCAACATGATTGAGTTGGAAAGAGAGTCGACTAACTCACATAATAAATCTAGCACCAGAACAATAATGTAAATCACACTCATTTGGAGTTAAACAAAGTTTGTACAATAAATTCTAAGAGCACACTCTATTTACCTGTGCAGAGTGTAGTCACTTCATGGCTCACACTACAATAGTCTGAGGAAGGAAGGAAGGAAGGAAGGAAGGAAGGAAGGAAGGAAGGAAGGAAGGAAGGAAGGAAGAGAGGGTGGGAGGGAGGGAACAGAGGGAAGGGAGGAAAAAGAAAGAAGGAAGAAGATGAAAAAAATTATAAATATAACAGTATTCCCACAATTTATAGACAGATACAAAAAAATAGGATTTTTACTGGAATCTAAGGTTCATGTTGCTCATCATTCTAAGGGACAGAAATTGGGGTAAGGAAACATGTTTTCAAGCCTACCACTGAGGAAAAGAGAGAGGGTTTTCCATCTCAAATCTCTATCTAGGGGGTGGGGAGTTAAGACCTTTATGAGACACAGCTAGTTACAATGGGTAAGGAAAAAGAGGGAATGGAAAGAAGGGGAGGGAAAGGAAAAGAGTGGTCTGGAATAATAAGGAAGGACAAAGGAGGGAGTCCTTGTCTCTTGTCTGAGGAGGAACCGTTGATGAGCAGGAGTGTCATTGGAATATAAAACTGGTTAAATTGTTTCTTACAATCCTTACTGATTTGGACCCATATGGTGAGTTGGTTAAGTCATTCAACAAAAGTTGGAACTGTAAAGACTGCTGGGAGAACGTTTCTCATTAAAAAAATAATAATAGATGCTTGATGTAGCAATGGTGGAAACTAACGGATGGGTTCCTTGAAGATGATCTCCCCGGCACACCCCCCCCACCCCACCCCCCACACACCCTGCAGTCTTTTCTCTTGCCCCATAGGAAGTCAGGCATCACACTGGGTCTCCCCTGGACTCTACCCTTGGATTTATCACAAACCTGGATCTGAAGCCCAGGACAGCTTGAAGTGGCCTTGCGGGACCCTGCTAGGCAGTGATATGTGGGCCTCAATATCTTTGTAACTAGTGTTCAAGGAAAATGGACTAAGCAGCCTGATGTTTGTCAATGTTCCAAACATTTTTCAAACATAAAAGTCACCCTTTTCATTGTTAAGCTTTTCCAGATGACTTCCAGCTCTCATTTAAGATGGATCCCTAAGTTACAAACTCTTCTTTAAAGCAAGTTGCCTGGTCTGGCCATGCCCTTGGATCGATGAATTACTCTGCGCATATAGCATGTGTGTGTTTAGGTAGCACTTGCTATAAAGAACCCTGCCCCAAACACGTGATTGCTAAGTCATGACTGCCAGAGCATCAGATTTATCTCATTAGAGCAGGATAATACAAGTCAAGACAAATCCTACCAGTACTTTCTCTGACTAATCCAACTTCCTACTTGTTAATGTGACTGTCCCCTGTGTATAAACTTGGGAATAATAACTAGAAACCCCTTAGCAGGACCTTAAAGACTTAACGATTAAGACATTAACTAATTAGTGAGAGTTTCTATCACTTTTCTGGCTTCATAGAATTTGTTGGTTAGCTGCCTAGTGGGGAATAGCAGAGTATTTATCATCTAATTACTGTGACCCACATCCCTTTGAAACTATAGGTTATAAATCTGTGTCAGGTTGTGAAGGCTTGGCCATCTGTTCTCATCACTTGTGAAAAAAATAATTTTAAATGTAATTACAAGATTGCTACCTTAATGAATGGTTCAGTATAAAAAATAACCATGGTTCATACATTTTTCTTCTAAGAAAATATGACTTGAGGTGTGATTAACAACTATGTAACTTTTATAGTTTCCTTGTGTTTGTTTGAATGTGTATCTTGAACCAGGTTTTGAATTTGTAGATGTAGAAAAACAAGACTTAATTAGAATATTATTTAAAAATAACAAAAACAAAAACTCTACCAAAAACTCCCAGGCTACTCAGATTATTGATTCAATAAAGCTTGTAACACAGCAAGCCACCACAAGGCCCTTCATCAATCTTCTAGGGTCTCCAAGAGGAGAACAGGATCTCTTTTTCCTTCCCTAAGGAGGTCTCCTGTAGTTTCTCCCCAAAGAACCACCCAGAAATGTTCATCTAAGGAGAGTTCCTGCCAGGAACAGAATACCAGGCAGGCTGTGAAGTCTCACCTTGGCTTAGAAGGAAAGTGCCATAATGGGTTATCACTTTCTTCCTTGGTAATAGCAATCTGACAAATAGAATTTGACAAGTATAGGTTCTGCCTGGTCTGTCATTTCTGATCTTTGTCTAGAATAGCTTCTCTGTCCTTTGATGACTTTACTACCAGAGGTGTCACATTCTTTTTCTGTTTCCAAAATTGCCTATGAAAGAAATCTGTCACCTCTGAAATCCTTACTCTTGAAATACATAAAAGCAAACTTCCCATTAGTTACTATCAGCTTTAAAAGGGAGATCAAAACTTAGTAACATCTCCTGGTTTGGTGAAATGCTGTAAAAAGCTAAGGGACTCTATCAGTTGTGTGAAGAAAAGAAAGAAGGAAAATATGGGCGATACTCAATATTTATCTCACCTAATACTCATAACAATATTGAGAGATTATCCTGGGTATACATATGAAGAAAACAAGCTGAGGTATTGAGTATATCTTTTAAGATCATAAAGCTGAAATGGGAGCACAAATCTGTCAGCACCAAATTGTAGACGGCTGAATAAGTTACGTGTAATACTTAGGATTTTATCAGTCTACAGCAAGTGTGAGCTGGTTTATACTGGGTCTCGTTATGGTACAATCTTAGTGTACTCCCATTAATTCTCCACACCTACTAAATGCTTTGGATCTTTTCACTTTCTTATTTTCATTCTTCACCTGGCTAATTCCTATGGGCCTATTATGACTCAGTATGCACAGCTCTTTCTCCAGAATGTCTCTGAGAATTAATTGGTGACAAGAGCTGCATAATACGATGGGGGCTACATATGGCTATCATCTGTCTCACTTGAAAGTGATGCTCTATGAATACAAAGAGAGGGAAGATGTCATTCTTCTAATTGTAACTCTCATGTAGAACAATATTCAAATCACCTTTTTATCAGGAGAATTTTGGCAAAAGAAATGCAACCAGTCTGATAGAACTTCAAATTCACTAATAACTTTATTTACCAAAACTACTGGGTATATTGTTTCTGACTGATAAGATGTTCCTATTAGGCCCGGTGATCTGGGAAATGGTCTCATCCACTTAACATATTACCCACCTTGATAAACGAAGCAATTCCTTATTACATCTCTGGGAAAAAATGCTTAGTCTCAGTCCTACATATTTTCTGGTGTCTTGGTGCATCAATGGATACTCCATTGGTATCCAGTGATGGTACTCATGGGTGTAAATTTGCGCACTTTTTCTTCCTTGACATGGACAGACCAGGTAAAGCAGTACTGCTGATTCAATATATGGATCACATTTCCAGCTTCAATAAACTTGCTACCTTAACATCTGCCCTATATTTGCTACAGGAGATTTAGTCCCTAAGCCCTAAAACCCTGGATCCTGTAGATCAGTGATGGCCACTAGCTTCCAGTGCACCAAATACAGAGATTGTAAGTTCCTGTCAAGTTAAAAGGTTGACAGGCATGGACATTAGATGGGCAAGTTTATTTCTATTGACCTCCAGGCTCTGGTTCATTTTGAAATGGCAGGCACAAAGTGGCTGATGTAACATCACCTCCTTTTATTCCTCTCCATGGTCCCTTGTTTCCTGGACTGGCTTGAGTCCCAGGGGTCTCGGTGCTTATTGCTGGGATAGCTTGTCCCAGTTGGCATTCACAGGCTTTGAACTCAAGGCCTGGTCACTGTCCCTGAGCACTTCTGCCAGTAATGGAGTTCAAAGAAAGATTTAATGAATGCATCATGGGCCACAGGAAAGGTAGCAAAAGAGGAAGATAATGTAGGTAGGAAATTGAAAGTGATCATTTTTTAAATGTTTGCAAAAAGAGTATTCTTTTTTATATTGGCTTATAACCTTTTATCTAAACTCAGGGATTTTTGTTTCCTCTGTGGAAACATCTGTATTCCATGCTGAGTATTATATGTCAACAAGATAAAAAGCTTGTATATCAATTAAATGAAAAAAAAACTTTTAAAAAATATTCTATTAAAAAAATGTTCATGGCCTGAGGATTATAGTTCAAAGCCAGCCCAAGCAGAAAAGTTCTCATGAGACACTTATCTCCAGTTAACAACTCAAAAACCAAAAGTGGCACTGTGGCTCAAAGGGTAGAGCACTAGCCTCAAACATAAAGAGGCTCAGGGACAGCGCCCACGCCCTGAGTTCAAGACCCACAACTGACAAAAAAAAAAAAAGAAAAGAAAAGAAGATCATACTAGACCACACTAAAGCTACCAGCACAACTATGTTTATTGCAGCATTATTTACCATAGCTAAGATATGGAACCAACCCAGATGCCCCTCAGTAGATGAATGGATCAAGAAAATGTGGTATATATACACAATGAAATTCTATGCCTCCATCAGAAAGAATGACATTTCCCCATTTGTTAGGAAATGGAAAGGCTTGGAAAATTATATTATATTAAGTGAAGTAAGCCAGGCCCAAAGAAACATAGGTCCCATGGTTTCCCTTATTTGCAATATCTAGTATAGGTATGAGTCAAGCGGAAAAGATCAGATAATGTGATGTTAGGAAAACGAACCCTTAAATATGTATTTTAATGTTTTCGTTTCTTTCTTGCATGTGTTTCTAACGCATTTATAAGATTATTTCTTTGTTGCTTTGTATGTCCCTCCCCCACAGTGTAACCCCCGCTTTCACTTTATTTGATGTCAGTATAACATGTGGCAGAGAGGGGGACAAACAAGTCGTTTAAGGATTCAGGTGGACCTGTTGTAACAAGGAGAATTACAAAATGTCATGTCAAAGCAAGCTTTACAATGTCGGAGTGGGGGGGGGGTATGATTGGGTGGGGGGAGGGGGGAGGCTGGGAAGGGAGGTGAAGGGTAAACAAAGGAGGAGGCTGCAATGCTTGGTAAGAAATGTATGCATTATCCTGCCAATGTAATTGTAACCCCTCTGTACAGTATGTTCTCAAATAAAATAAAATTTTAAAAAAAAAGAAATATAAGAAATATTATTCAGATAGAATAATGCAAATTTTGACCCTATTAATAAGTAAAGCCTAGCAAACTCCCCTAATTTTGATGTATGTTAGCCTCCGAAAATAATACAAATAAAAGGAGGTAACAATGCTCTATAGGAAATGGACTCATTACCTTGCTCATGTAACTGTAACCCCTCTGTACAGTATCTTTACAATAAAAATATATTTAAAAAAGAAAATAATACAAATAGCACTGGGTACATGTATGGAAAAATGATCGTGAAAGCCTCTTGTTCTATAAATGCATGCTAATTCAGAAACAAAACAATTTTGAAAAATAATAGCATGAGCATTTTCCTTACTTGGCAGGTGAGTCATTGGGATGGATAGTTATGGAGTTGGTCTCAAGAGCTAGTTTGTGGAGACCGTATTTTAGAAGCTTCTTGGTCTCTGACAATCTAGGATGTTCTTAACTCCTCTCAAATATATTTCAATCTGCACTGAGAGCTTTATCACACATTTCATTTTCACTTTTTTTCTTGTTGTTGTTGAGAATTGCCTAGAAAATGGATCTGCCGGACCATAGGTGTGAAAACATAAGAAATGTGAGAAAAGTGGATTTTCATATTAAATTCAAGCAGCAACGGTTTTTCTCCTCATTGAATGAGTGTGAGTACAGAAACATGCCCCTCCCCCCCCCCCCCGCACACATGGCACACCCTCTAGACTTTCTGTGCTAGTCTTATTCTAACTTGAAGTGTGAGGAAAAATAATAGGCTTTCCAATTTTTTTAAGGCACAGTAAGAAGTTAGTTTGAATCTATATAGTATGAAATGCCGCCAAGAAATGTTGCAAAACATAAGCCAAGAACATGATGAAAGACTGTGTTTCTATTGCTTCTCCTTCCCAAATTCTCTGCTGTGTTCTCCTAAACATGCCTTAGAAATAAGTAATAACTAGCTATAGAAATTCTGGAATGAAAGCCCCCACTCAGGGCTGGTAAATGGCCAGCCCATGGTCCATGTGAAACCTGAGAAATTATTTGGTACATAATAGAACAGACACGCTTGTTTCCACCTGTGGCCCTCAACATGTACTGATAATATCCTAGGCCCTACAATTGATATTATGATTACCCAAATGATCCTTGGCAGAAAAAATATTTTCTCATCCCTGCAAGTATGCAAGTGCTGGATTGGACTCTCTTTGAGGCCACTTCAGCTAGAACAACTTCAGGTTCTAAAAACAACATAGGGAATTTTATCAACACCAAGTTCAGGCTAATATACAGACACTGGGAGAAAAGAAACCTTCACTTTTCCTGACTTTTTCTGGAGGAGGTGCACTTATCACTCATTGTACCATGAGCTTCTGGAAAGTGGGGTACAAGGAAAATGAAATTGCTCTACATAATGAAAGAAATGCTGGCATTCTCAGGTTACATTTGTTTCCAGGGAGGGAAAGAGAGATTCTAAAGAAAAGGGATGAAATGGGAGGGGCAAACAAAATAGCAACATATGTGTTGAGGTGGCAGGATATTGTAGAGGAAGACTTCCAGCAGAAAATGAGTGAGCAAAAGTCATCCTATTCAATCCTCATTTCCAGAAGTCATTACATTGTGCCTGCTGTGCTGTACATGTTCTGTGGTGTAACAATCTCTGACCCAAAATCACCAGAAGGGTTAGCTCCAAGCACAGCCTCAACTAGACCATACTTTCAAGTTTAAGGAATTGACTGATGCACAGGCCAGACGCAGCGTTTCTTAGTGTGTTAGAAGACCCAGCTCTAGAATTTCATAATTCGATAATTTGATTGAGCTGAAGAGAAAACAAGAAGAGCAATAGTTGCTCCAACAATGTGTGGTCTGGCCTTCCACTGGCGCTTCTACAATGATGAAAACCATGAGGTGTCTTTCCTGCCCTAGCAGCTGCTAGTTTTCTTGACAAAAACTTTTTGGAGATCACTAGCTGCATAGATTCAAAATGCAAAATCTATCATCTGATACCACACAAATTGCTTTCTTCCAGCCACTTCCTTTCCATCCAGCCTTCCGACACATTCTAAAGAGTGCAGGTCACCTGCACCCCCAGAAAGACAGACTCCACAAGACAAAGTCTCACGCTAGGATACAGTTCAGAGGTCGACTTCTCCTTTCAAAATAGAACAACAATGAGAGCAAAGCAGCTTCTGCATTTACACATAGATACACAGATACCTATGGATACTGAGAAATAACAGAATCACAGAATACAAACTTCTTTTCCTAAACTCAACATACACAGCCACATTGTAAAGCAAACATCACTTTTTCAGAGTCTTCATTTGCTCTAGCTGCTATGTCTTCCCCCATCCTTCCTCAACTTCAAAAGCTCTTACTATTTCTCAAAAGATAAATGAATCATATCATTTCCTTTCACTTCCAGTGAATGAGGAAAAGCTACACACCATGAAAATTAGGGAGTGATAAGGACTAAGAACTTGGATAATCCAACTGTGAGCTCAGCCTGGAGAGATCAGGAATTTAAAATAATCCTCCCCGATAGGAAACCTGTGAAAATATAATAAATAAGAACAAGAAATGATTGTCAAGATATTTTTTCGGAAAATAAGCATGAGAGTTATGAGCAATTAGTATTCTTTATGGAGAGAGCAGGATTTGACCTGGTCAGCAGGACACAATAGACACATATAGTCACAGATAGTTCAGAGACTGCCTCTTCCCTCTTACAGTTTCTTCTTTGTCCTTCCTGTTAATTGTCCTTCCCTCTGTTTGTTATCCCCATCCTCTCTCCATTCCTCTTTACCATTTATGTTTCTTCCACAGGGGACCATCAGCTGGAAACTGGAAGCAGACTCACAGAATATGAATGAAGGAATAGATGTTAATGATGACCTATTCAACAAGCTTAGTTAAGTATGCAAGCCAGGAATCTGAGTTTCTAAGAAGTGAAACTCAGAAAGTAAAGAAAATGCAGAACTACCCTACAAGTGCTCTCCTTGATGTCCTGTGAAGTGTTCTATAGAATCAAACCCCGGGATCTAAGTCGGGAATGAAACAGACAAAGTGTGAATCCAAGAAGAAGGACAGTAGGGTCATTCTAAAAGCATAATGCTAACTAATTACAGAGCTGCATAACACAGTAGAATACTCAAGGTCTGCAGCATCTGGCATCTGCACTCAGTAGAATGGCTCTAGCACACTTTCACCACATAAAGTGGGCACATAGCGCCATCTGCTGGATGCCTGGGCTTCACACCATCTAACATTTAGAAGGAGGGTTGTGCTTCGTATACATTGTCAGTGACACACACACACACACACACACACACACACACACACACACACACACACACACCACCTACCTACCTACCTAGTATTATATCTATTCCTTTTCTAGTTTCCAAATTGTTCTACTTATGCTCTTATAACATGGTGATCTTCATCTACTAAAAAAGTGATAGAGCTTATTCCTTCTAAGATCAAGTTCATTAACAGTTGTATTATGAAATTGTTCAAGCATACAAAGGAGAAGAGAATGGTACAGCATACATGCATATGCACGTCTCCATATTTAAAACTTATCCAAGATATTGCTATATTTGCTTATATGTCTCCCCTCAAATCACAAGTATCAGGTATGCTTTCAACTTGCACAGAATGTAAGATAAAAAAAATACTTTCACAAGCCCAAATGATGATCACAGCTCCAAATTAATAACTCTCTTCTAGTACACAATGCCCAGTCCATAATCAGACTTCTCTAGTCATCCAAAAAAAGAAGAAACTAGGTAGGGGTTTATCCAAATCAGAATCAAAATAAGGGTTCTATCATATGCATTTAAAACCCATGAGGCTATATGTATTGAAAGAAAAAAAGAGGAAGTTTACCACCAAAAAAAATACAAGAAAGAGAGAGGAAGCAGCAGAGGGGAAGAAACAATTTTTCATCAGACATTAAAGTTGCTGGGCCACAAGCCCCTTAAACTAGCAACTGAAAGGGAAGAATTGGTTATGGATTCCATTTGTATGAATGGTGTAGCACTGATATATTTGATGAGTATGTTTACTTTGGTGTAAAAAAAAATAAAAAAAACTGCTATCTTAGATGAATATCATTTTTACAGAATCCCATCTCATTCATGTGGAAGAAATTCTAGGACATCATTTTGGGACTCCTACTTAACCAACAGAGGTGACAATCCTGTTCCAAAGCCCTGTCCTTTGTTTATTGGAGTGGTTGCTTTTCTTGTTTGCTGTTGTTGATGGTGGTGCTGGGTCTTCCTTCACTGTTCCACTGACTCCTTCCTCTGCTGACTTTCACACTTTAGGAGACATTAAAGAGGCAACTTTCTTTAACCCAAATTTACAGACGCCATCTGGAGAAAAACATTGCAGTTTTTACTGTCGCAGGACCTGGCTGAGACAGGATGGCAAAGGGCTGCCTGCCTCGTCTGGGGCCAATGGGGGCGAATCTCTCCTGGTGGCTGTAGCTCCTCCCTATTGTGTTCACAGCCCATCACAAGAATGTCCAATCACTCTGATGGTTGGGGCATTTCCATTTACAATGACTAAGTAAACTCGTGCTTCCTAAAGCTCTTTGAGATCCTAGTTTGGTTCACACACTGCATCAGTGCTGACTTTTCGTGGGACACATCTTGGAAGGGTGGTTTTTGGACATAAATAACTATGCTAATAAATTTACAGAAAGAAAAACTCTACAAAGCATTTCACCCTTCTGACAGTAGCCCCTACAGCACTGACACCGCTGCCCCACCATGTCTTAACGATAACATTGATTTGATGTGAATCCATCTCTCTGCAGCCACATATTCTCCTGAAGGCCAATAGCAAGACTGACCCTGTCACCACCATAGTTGTAAGAGAGGATGAAACGCTGTTTTGTGCCACCAAGTTTTAAGGTGGTTTGTTATGTGGCAGTAGATGACTGACACAAATTGCTTTTCAGACTTGATTGCCTTGGTTAGACCCTCAAGAGCAATATGAGTGACAGCAGCAAACAATTAGCAAAGTCTATAGTGGATTTTGGAACTTGAAATCTGCTTAGTAGGTATGCGTGGAATAAGTACAAAGCTGCTGGCGCTTACACTCTCCATTACATATAATATTTTTGTGCCAGTCCTGCGGTGTGAACTCAGGGCCTATGCACTGTCCTTGAGCTTCTTTTGCTTAAGGCTAGAACTCTACCACTTAAGTCACAGTTCTATTCCCAGCCTTAGAATGGTTAATTGGAGATGAGAATCTAAGAGACTTTCCTACCTGTGCTGGCTTCAAACCATAAAAACCTCACATCTCAGCCTCCTGAGTAGCTAGGATTACAGGTGTGAGCCACTGGTACCCGGCATTACTTATAATATTAAGAATTTTAAACAACCATTATAGAGGGAATACCTAAAGGACACAAAATTGATATTGAATATGTTACACTTAGGGATAAAATGTCTTGAAGTATCATTAAAGTCCAGGGAGAAAAGTGCCTAATATCATTATTCACTATTGTTTTTGGAAGATTCTAACCAGTAAAATAACATTGAATATGAGGTAGGAAGCATTGACTCACACCAAAAAGCTACAAGGGGAGCTATGGTTCAAGTAAAAAGACTCAGGAACAGCACCAAGGCTCTGAGTTCAAGCCCCAGTATCAGCAGAAACACACACACACACACACACACACACACACACACACACACACACACACACACACACACATCTTCTACAGATCATACAAATGAACCCCTCGCCTTCGAAGCAGGTAGATCATTGATGTAAAAAAATCCTGTACAAAAAAAAAATCCTGTATATTGATCTTGTATTTAAAGAATCCCATAGACTCCACTCCCAAATTACTCAAGCTGATTCAAAACTTTGGCAAAGTAGCAGGGTATAAAATTAACCCTCAAAAATCAATGGCTTTCATCATAACTCTCATCCCAAAACCAGGCAGGGACTCATCAAAGAAAGAGAACTATAGACCCATTTCTTTGATGAACATTGATGCAAAACTTCTCAACAAAATTTTGGCCAATCGACTTCAACAATTCATCCAAAAAATCATAAACCACGATCAAACAGGATTCATTTCAGGAATGCAAACCTGGTTCAATATACACAAATCAATTAATATAATTCATCACATCAGCAAGAGCAAGGATAAGAGCCATATGAGTATCTCAATAGATGCAGAAAAGGCATTGGACAAGATCCAACACCCCTTTATGATGAAGGTTCTGGAAAAACTAGGAATCCATGGAACATTGCTCAATACAATAAAGGCTGTATATGACAAACCTACAGCCAGCATTATACTTAATGATGAAAAACTAAAGCCATTTCCTTTTAACTCAGGAATGAGACAAGGATGTCCACTCTCTCCACTTCTCTTCAATCTAGTATTAGAATGCCTAGCTACAGCAATAAGACAAGATGCAAACATAAAGGGGATCCATAAGGAAAGATGAAGTAAAACTCTCCCTCTTTGCAGATTACATGATTTTGTATTTAAAGAATCCCACGGACTCCACTCCCAAATTACTCCACTCCCAAAACTTTGGCAAAGTAGCAGGTTATAAAATCAACCCTCAAAAATCAATGGCTTTTCTGTATGCCAACAATGAGAAAAGTGTGGCTGAAATCAGGAAAGCAACTCCATTCATAATAGCCCCACAAAAAAATAAAATACCTAGGAATTAACTTAACCAAAGAAGTGAAGGACCTCTATGATGAAAACTTTAAAAACCTGAAAAAGGACATCAAAACAGACCTTAGAAAGTGGAAAAACCTCCCATGCTCCTGGATTGAAGGATCAGCATTGTGAAAATGGCAATACTTCCCAAGGCTATCTACAAATTTAATGCAATACTTATCAATATTCCAACCTCATTCTTCAAGCAAATAGAAGATACAGTCCAAAAATTCATATGGAACAATAAAAGACCCTGAATAGCAAAAACGATCCTTAACAGAAAGAACTCTACTACAAAGCCATAGTAATCCAAACAGCTTGGTACTAGCACAAGAGCAGACCTCAGGACCAATGGAATAGAATTAAAAACCCAGAAATGAACCCACAGACCTATAGCCATCTAATCTTCAATAAGGGAGCTTAAAAAAAATAGAATGGAAGAAAGACAGTCGTAAAACGAACTTTACAATTTAGGCAGGGGTGGAGGGGGTAATGTAATTGTGGAGGTGGGAGGGAAGGGATCGTAGGGGGAAAACAAAGGAGGAAGCAACAATGCTTGATAAAAAAAAATGAACTCATTGCCTTGCTTAGGTGATTGTAATCCCTCTGTACAGTATTTTCACAATAAAAACTTATTTAAAAAAAGAAAGACAGCTTCTTCAGTAAATGGTACTGGAAAAATTGGTTAATCACTTGTAGAAAACTAAAGCTAGATCCTTATATATCACCCTACACCAGCATCAACTCCAAATGGATCAAAGACCTCAGAGTCAAAGCAGACACCCTGAAAACATTACAGGATGGAATAGGAGAAACCCTAGGTCTCGTTGGCACAGGCCAAAATTTTCTTAACAGAGACCCAGAAACACAACAAATCAAAGAAAGGTTGAACAAATGGGATTTGCATGAAATTGCAGAGCTTCTGCATGGCAAAGGACATAGCTAGCAAGATCAATAGAAAGCCTACAGATTGGAAGAAGATTTTCACTAACCATATAACGAACAAGGGTCTCATATCTAACATATACTTGAAACTCAAAAAATTAAATCCCCAAACAACAAATCCTCAAAGAAACAACTGTCCAATAAATAAATGGTCTAAAGACTTTAAAGAGAAACTTCTCTGAAGAGGAAATAAGAATGGCCAATAGACACGTGCAGAAATGCTCAACCTCTCTAGCCATAAAAGAAATGCAAATCAAAACAACATTGAGATACCACCTCACCCCAGTTAGAATGGCTGTAATCAAGAACTCTAATAACAACAGATGCTAGAGGGGAGTATAAACTTGTTCAACCACTTTGGAAAGTAGTATGGAGGCTCCTCAAAAGACTCCACATAGAGCTCCCCTATGACCAAGCTATCCCACTTTTGGGCATTTACCCAAATGTTCACAAACAAGACCACACTAAAGCTATCAGCACGACTATGTTTATTGCAGCTTTATTTACCATAGCTAAGATATGAAGCCAACCCAGATGTCCCTCAGTAGATGAATGGATCAAGAAAATGTGGTATATATACAAAATGGAATTCTATGCCTCCATCAGAAAGAATGACATTGCCCCATTTGTTAGGAAATGGAAAGACTTGGAAAGAATTATATTAAGTGAAGTATGCCAGGCCCAAATAACAGAGGTCCCATGGTTTCCCTTATTTGCAATAATTAGTATATATCTGAGACAAGGTCAGATAAGTTGATGTTAGGTGAAATGAACCCCAAGATAAGGACATGTGTTTTTTTTTCTTTCTTTCTCTGGTTTCTAACATATTTATAAGGTACCACGTGATTTTTTTTGTTGCTTTGTATGTCCCTCCCCCACGGTATAATTTGATGTTGCTATAATTTGGGGAGCGGAAGGGAAAAACAAATTGTTTAAATAGGGATACAGGTTGACCCATTGTAACAATGAAATGTACAAGACGCTATGTGGAAAAACAAACTTTATAATAGGAGGGGGGAGGGGGAATGTAGTTGTGGAGATGGGAGGGAAGGGATGGTAGGGGAAAAACAGAGGAGGCAACAATGCTTGATAAGAAATGTACTCATTACCTTGCTCATGTGATTGTAACCCCTTTGTACAGTATTTTCACAATAAAAAAACTTATTTTTAAAAATCTTGTACAGTTTTAAAATATACCATGCATATGAGAGCAGGAGTGTCAGATATAGAGTCTTAGGGTGTCTGACAGTATACAAACTTTCAGATGTTCACTTGTACCCCTGGCCACTTGAAATATTTCCTTTCTGTTTATAAATATGTCAAGTACTGCCTTCTGTTGCTTTTATCATGTACAGCTGTTAAGTTAAGGCCAGTTTCAGAAAATGGCACTACAGGGTGCAGAGGACTGCATTCAGACTTTATCAACCATCTGGAGGACTGAGCTGCTTTGAGCCCCTATTTGGCTCTATTTGCTTTCGACACAGTAGCAAGTGTCTGGTGAGTGTCCCTGGGCACAGGTGTGACAGAGATGCTCACACCTACCAACACCAATGCCTCTGAGAAAGCTCGGTCTTTGCTGTAGCCATGTGTGGAAACATCAAGTGAACCTCACTTTTAGCCTGTTCAACAAAGATTTACAGAAATTGTTATAGAGACTTAACTATAGATCACAGCTGTTGTTGATGGAAATTTCCTCACAGGGGCTGGGGGCCGTAGCTCAATGGTAGAGCACCTGCCAAGTAAGGTTGAGGCTGAGAAATGGGGTAGGTGGGAGGAGGGAGAACGCTGAAAAAGCCAACAGGTCAAGGTGCACTGTACACATACATGGACATGTTGAATGGAAACCCCTTTGAACAACCATTGGAAGTTGATTATTATTAATTATTACTAATGATAACAGTTTTCTTCAGCACATCCCATTTTCTTATTTCATAATGGCCAGGAAACTTCTTCAGAAAGTTTTGAGTGTATAGTCTAGAGCTTTCCATAAAAAGAATTACAACACCTTTTCATTCAAGAAATTCTGATTCCTCCTAACAGAAATGAGTCAGGTAGTGTGGTACTTTTCACTCTAGCAATCAGAGTAGTTCATCAGAGGAACAAAATAACCATGATAGTGATATGCTTTCATTCCTCTTCCTAAATAATGCACATGTGCCCATAGAACTTGCCTTTTCTAGTGCCAGTTAGAAGTGCATACATATTTCAATGAGTAGCTTTATGTATAAGTCCTTTTCCTGCTAATTTGTATGATTTCCTTACAACTATCCCCCAAAATAAAATGACTAACGACTATTTTTTTTAAAAATCCAAGTCTCTTGATATGTGTTTTCAAATTGCTTTTGAAGAGAATGATGAAAGGAGTGACACTGAATAAGATGCATTAAACTCACAGGCTGCCATGTTGAATTGAAACCCTTTTGCACAACTACTTAAAGGTGATGAATTACCCAGGAACACTCAGGGATTGGAAGCAGGGCACCAAACTGACACAAGAAATGTCTATCTAATACTGAGGAGCCTAGCAGAACACTACTGAGAGGTTGCCAGAAATTCTTTCTACCTATTTCCAGAACTTTACCACTTATTAACAAGACAGTCTCATGAAATGATAAGAGTGCTGACCATGCTTGCTACAAAGCACCATTCTTTTCCTCTCTCTCTCAACCCAACTCAGGGGAAAGCGCTTGGGACACAGCCTAGATCCCCCGAGGAGGAGCCCTTCCTGCCTCTGCAGTTCTTTTTCTTTTTAATCTTTTTTATTACCTTCAAGTCGTTGTGCAAAGGAATTGCCCATGTCAACATTCTCACCCCACTTCCACCCACTAGTTCCCTTGCTTTTCATAATTCTGTGGTACATGCAGTGAATTCTTGACTGCATTCTCTCTACCTTCCCCTTCATTTGTCTCCCCCTCTCTCTTTGGCCCCACCCCGCCTCTTGCATGTCCCCATTTCCTGTTCCTGTTGCTGATGGTGTTGAGTTTTGATGTAGTCTTTCTACAAGATGATACTAGTTCAGCTCTCCATCTTCTGCCACCATCATTTCATGACAGGCTTGTTCTCTCTCAACCCAGCCCGTGCATGGCCGCCTACCCAGCACCTCTTGCATCAAGGGTTTCACATGATGAATCTGCCCGTTTGCTGTCCTGCAGCCTGGAGTCTCTTCTCTCTTTCTGGTTTTCTCTTCCCACAGGTGCTGCTTTCTGTGTCTTCGGGTCTGAATGGCACTGTCCAGCAGGGGTATGTGCACATGTGTAGTGATGGACATACTGTGTTGTGAGTTCACAATGGAGAAATCTCAACTCTGGGGTGACAGCTCCAAATAGATACTAGTTCAAAGGAAGGAAATACATGACGTAGCTGACTAGAGAATGTTTGACTCTTTCTAAAACCACAATTTTCAATGGATCTCTGCTTCCTGTTATATCCCAAGTCAAAAACTAAGTAAGCCACATGATGCTCAAAACACCTCTTCCCAGATCTATCTTGGGGCTCTGGAGTGATTCTGAAGTGGGGGGCTTGGAAGTCACCGTAACTTGTGGTTTGGGTTACTTCATGCTCAGGTAACATCCGTCCACAGGTACAAATGATTAGGATCAACTATTTCTTTAAGCATGATGAGGCTAAGATGGAAGTCTTCCCTTCCCAAGAACAAGGACATGGGAGCTGGGACCCAATGGGAGCTAAGGATCACTGCTCAACACATTCAGACAAGAGGGAACGTGCATATGCAGATGTTCACTCACATCCTCAGAACCCATTTGCCTCTTTCTTGTCTAATCAGGAGACCAAGGATGGGAGCACACTGCATCCCATGTCCCCATGCTAACTCTCCCTGTCAAAATTGGCCTAGTTATGCTGTCTTGTCAACTTCTCATGCCCTGAGACTACCTACAACATTCTTATTTATCCGGGTACTTGCTTCCTCTCAGCCTCCCCTATAGAAGACAGAAATGTGTGTTTTTAGCTCTGTGTCTTCTATACTTTTCATTCTCCTTCAAGGAAGAAGAAGAAGAAGGATAAATGCAAAGGAAGACTAGATGGAAGATAGGCAAAAGAACAATGACAGAACAAATGAAAGAATCCTTCTCCTCTAGGGGCCATTTCTCCATCAACACACGCTCCCATCTGTAAATCACCGAAGTTCTCTGAACTCTATATTCTCTCAATTTAATATTGTATTTCCTTTCCCTTCAAACCAAGCGCTCTAAGTCTCCTGTTGCTTAAAACCTATTAACACCTTTTTCTTAGGTATTTTTTTTATCAGTTGTGGGGCCTGAACTCTGGGACTGGATGCTGCCTCTCAGCTCTTCAGCTCAAGGCTAACACTCTACCACTTGAGCCACAGTGCCACTTCCAGCTTTTTCTGTGGTGCTGAGGAGTCAAACCCAGGGCCTCATACATGCAAGGCAAGCACTCTACCACTGAGCCACCTTCCCAGCCCCCTTACATATTTTTATTTTACTAATTTGGTTGAAAAATTAACAAATGTATTGCACTTTAGTGTGCATTTTCCCAGAGTTTTTATTTTAAGACACATGTACTATATTTGTCTTTTTTAATAGCAAGCTATGTTTATTATACTATAACTTTTCTTTTTTTAACAGGGTGTTGAAAAATATCTTAAGACACCAGATACACAGCTTGATGCCTCTCTTTTTAATAGCTGCATAATATTCCATAGCATGAATGTACTATATTTTATTCAATCCTCTTGATGGACATCCAAGTTGAATCCAGATTTCCACTATTACAACCATATTGCAATAAACTAACCCATACATATGTCCTCACATACACACTCCTTTATTTATGCTGCATGTATTCCCTAATCAGCATTAAACTTGTTATAATTAATGTTTTGCCCACTCTTGCTAGTCCAGTCACGCCACTATGCAGATGTCACCCTCTAAAACCTTACTAACCCCCTCGTCCCCTGCCATTCTGATGCAATGATAGTTAAATAGAACCAAAATTGGCCATTTTTGTGAATTGGATAAGTACATTGTATCTAAAGTCAACGGAAGCCAAAGAGATATTTTCGAAAATTGAATGGTCTGAGATTTTACTTTTGACTGCAAGCTAATAAATGAGTCTCCTGCTGTCTCATATTTTGGTAGAAACACAAGACTCTTATGTTCAAAAGAATTATTATAACGATGTATGGCAAATGGCACACATTATCATTCATCTTTGCCCCACATTCCCTGGGGCAACACAAAGCCCCCAGTGGGTGATGCCCACACACAGTGAGGAATCCAGGCTTCAGATCCCTGGAGCTTCTTATAATAGCTGTCAACAAACCTGCCTGAACGTTGCTCCACCCCCAACAGAAGCCGTCCCTATGATACTATAACACTCCATAGAAAAACACTAACTTTATCTTCTACGTCTTTTTCACTACACAAATATCCTGGAAATATCAATCAGTCCTTCTTCTCACGGAACATTTGAGTACCTGAAAAGTTCCTCCAGCAAGAGTTTCCTAGTCTTTCTGTCTGTCTCTCTCTCTCTGTGTCTCTCTGTGTCTGTCTCTGTCTCTGTCTCTCTCTCACTCTCCTTCAAACTAGGTAGCTAGTTTGATAGAGCAAAAGCCTATTTGATTTATGAAGCACACAGATAAAGAAATAAAATTCCAGACAATGGAGGATGGCTGGATCTACTTCTAGAAACAACCCTCTGGTCACGTGTCCACATCACTCTAGAGAAAGCCAAAATGAAAAAGAACAGGACTACTACATTGATTCAGGAGATTAGGTTTTCGTCATGACCATCATGAGTTAGGTGGTAGCTCTCTAAAAAGGCATATCCACTTTCTAATTTCTAGAGCAAGTGGATTTTACTCCATTTGGAAGGAATGCTCTTTGTTGATATTAAACTAAGTCCTAGACTTCAGAACTGAGAGGATAATTCTATTCTTTTAAATTTGTGGCTATTTGTCATGGCAGCCATGCGATAATTCCTGCCACATTTATTCTGAACATGACTATCTCTGCTCCTGTGCCCTAGGATTCTAGGACCCTGGAAATCTCAGAAGACTGTCCTGGCATTTTCAAGTCCCCCAAACCCTGAGGACCTCACACTTTGCTTCTGTGGTACCATGCCTTCTCTCTAGTATCCTCCTTTTATTAATCTTGGAGTTGTCTTAGGCACAGCTAGCTGATCTCCATGCATATTTTTCAGTAATGCCTTTAACTGTGTGCGCACCCCAATACCAGAGCTTGAACTCAGTGTGTCTTTTAGCTATTTTGCTCAAGGTTGGTACTCTACCACTTGAGTCAAAACCTCACTTCTGGCTTCTTCTAATTTTTTTTGTTGATTAACGAGATAAAGAGACTCAGACTTTCCTGCTCAGGCTGGCTTTGAACCCCAATACTCACATCTCAATCCTCCTAGGACTACAGGTATGAGCCACTGGCACCCAGTTCAAATTCCCTGAGATTTTTACAACAAGCTGTTAGAAGGTTTTTCTTGGTTTGTGTCGACCTATCATTTTTTACTAACTCAAAATGCCTTCTTTATTTCCTTCCTTCTCTGTAATCTTTGCTTTCTGACCAAGAAAGATTTTTTCTTCTTAATGTCTTTATCAGTCCCTTGTCATAAGATGGATGGTTCTACATCTGCCAAAGTAAATCCTGCCTGTCTTTCTCTTCCCTACAAAAGACAATTCCCACTTACAAGCAAGCTATGCATCAGTTTCATCCCTAATCTACTTCTAAACTCAATGTATTTGCATGCTGTCTGACTTCCACTTGATACATCTCATTTTGTCTTCTTCTAAGATTTCTTCCACCATAAACCATTTTTCCTTTGTGGCATGAGCCAAACCATCCCCCTTCACCTATACTAACTCCAACATTTCAAAACACTCTTATTATTGCACTCTATTCTACCAGGCTTCCATGTTCAGAGAATGAGAATGTGGGAGTTTTTCATTTTTGGCCATCCAAGCAGTCAGAAGCAGCTGCACCCATTGTTCCAAGGGCCCAACTACTGTTCAAGCTAGTAGCAAAGACCTAAGGCTCATCCAAAGGATGCTGAGGTGTTTAGTTTTGTTTTGTTTTGTTTTGTTTTCAAGCATATGAAATGCGAAAGTTATCAGGTCCTGGAGACTTCCACTCAGATTTCAAAGAAAATCTTTGGAAGGTAGACAATATGTATCTAAGTTGGGTTTCCTACAGGCAGTCTCTGACGCGATGCTGTGTGAAATTTTAAGGGTGAAGTCAATCATTAATTGGAGACCATAGAAAGTTAAAGATATCTAAGAAGTAGAACGTCTGCCAAGAAAAAATCACAGTCAAGGAGTGGAACCAGCAGGCCAGGGCTGCCACTAGTAAGTCTTTAAAGGCAAGGTTGCCAAGGCCCTGTGGAGTTCACATCACAGCACCACATGCCCAAATCCTAGAGATGCAGCTACAGGATTCCATGTTTACTTCGCTGCTGTTGTTTTTGTTATTTTCTCTTGTTTTGGTCTGATCCTTCCTTGTCATGCTATTTCTCTCTTTTGGAATAAGAACATGCACTCTCTGACTGAAAGTTATGTAACGTTCTTTTTTATGTTTATTCATTTTTTTAATTGTGAAAATATTGTACAGAGGGATTACAATTACATGGGCAAGATAATGAGTACATTTCTTATCAAGCATTATAGCCTCCTCCTTTGTTTCCCCTTCCCATCCCTTCCCATCCTCCCCCTGCCCCCCACCCAATCTTCCCCGACCTCACCCCCCCCTCCGCGCACCAAAGTTGTAAAGTTCGTTTTTGACGTAACAACTTGTATGTCTCATTGTTGCAATAGGTCCACCAGTATCCCTATTTAAACAATTTGTTTTTCCCCTTCCCCTCCACAAATTATACCAACATCAAATACAGTGAAAGCAAGGGTTATACTGTGGGGGGAGGGACATACAAAACAACAAAGAAATAATCTTATAAATGTGTTAGAAACAATCTCATGAAAGAAAAAAACATATGAATACATATCTTGGGGTTCATTTCCCTAACATCACCTTATCTGACCTTTTCTGCTTGACTCAGACATATACTAGATATTGCAAATAAGGGAAACCATGGGACCTATGTTTCTTTGGGCCTGGCTTACTTCACTTAATATGTTTTTCCAAGTCTTTCCATTTCCTAACAAATGGGGCAATGTCATTCTTTCTGATGGAGGCATAGAATTCCATTGTGTATATATACCACATTTTCTTGATCCATTCATCTACTGAGGGGCATCTGGGTTGGTTCCATATCTTAGCTATAGTAAATAGTGCTGCAATAAACATAGTCGTGCTGGTAGCTTTAGTGTGGTCTTGTTTGTAAACATTTGGGTAAATGTCCAAAAGTGGGATTGCTGAGTCATAGGGGAGCTCTATGTGGAGTCTTTTGAGGAACCTCCATACTGCTTTCCAAAGTGGTTGAACAAGTTTACACTCCCACCAACAATGAAGTAAGGTTCCCTTCTGTCCACATCCCCTCCAGCATATGTTGTTACTAGAGTTCTTGATGATAGCCATTCTAACTGGGTGAGGTGGTATCTCAATGTTGTTTTGATTTGCATTTCTTTTATGGTTAGAGAGGTTGAGCATTTCTGCACGTGTCTATTGGCCATCCTTCTTTCCTCTTCAGAGAAGTTTCTCTTTAAGTCTTTAGTTCACTTATTTATTGGTCTTAATTTACAGAGGCTTATAAATGATAGTTTGCTGTGGGTCCCAGAAGATACTTTGGCCTTAAACTTTAAGCAATGTTGGAATCATTAAGATTTGGGGAGCTCTTGGCGGTGGACTGAATGCATTTTGTTTTGTGAAATGAGCCTTTAGGAGGTCAAAGTTAAAGTATTATAGCTTGTATATGAAGTGTTGTCAGTATGATTAGCATTTAGACACCAGCTGGTGGTGCTATTTTGGAAAGTGGTAGAAATATAATAAGTGGGAGCTATCTATTGGAAGTCGATCACTGTGGGTAATTGCTTAGGAGTAGCTTGTCTCTGGTCCTTCCTGATCCTCTCTCTGCTTCCTGTCCACCATGAGGTATGCCTCTGGCATAGGCTCCTGCCACTGTGGTATTCTGCTTTATCACAGGCCCTGGATGTAACCAAGGGCTATGGATTGAACCCATAATCTAAAATGAATGTTTTCCATTTAAATTAGCCAGGAATTTTGTCCCTATGATGCAAAGTCAATAACATAAGTCTGTGGTCAACTCCTTTCTACCTCTATTTATATTTGTGCAATAGATATATATATATATAGGTATATGTGTGTGTATATATATATATATATATATATATATATATATATATAAACTTTTAAAACCATATGTTGAAGGCTACAGACATGACCAGAGCATACTTACTTAGAGGCCCTGGGTTTAATCTCAAAATAAATAAATACATACAGAAATATGTAAATTAATTACATATTGAAATAGAATACCTTTCCAGTTGACTTGCTTGTTCCTTCTTGGTGAACCTCAAATTGTGTAGAATCACAAATATAATTTGGAATTAAATCCATTTTATATGCAAATGTTGTGAAAATTTCAAATTATTAATTAATTTAGTCACACAGCAATTGGATTGCAAAGCTATCTTAAAATCCCCAATGACAATTGCTTTTAGTTAAAAAGGCATGTGCTCATCTCTCTGGGCAGACATTTGTTAAGTACAGAAAAGCATCATTCCCTTGTGAGATAGAAACAAAGGATGAGATTTAACATTACTTATGAGATGAAAAGTATTTATTAAATACACATTAGCAAAATCAATGTTAGAGCTTCTGTAGGTATTTGCTATGTTTTTTAAATTCCAGATTCACAAAGTTGTAAAAAACAATCCATGTAGCAGTTAGCTACATGTATTAGTTAGAGTATTGAAAACATTTATAAGTAAAAACCAAAATCACTATACATGTAAAAGGTTTTCTTGATGAGAGTTTGTGTAAGGCAGAGTACTCTAGAGAAATAAAACCAATAGATTAGTACAGATGTTTAGGAAAGGATTTATTATGAGAGGATGGTTCGTGTAATTATAGAGGCTGAGAAGTCCCACAATCTGCCATCTGTAAACCAGAGGCTCAGGAAGCCTGGTGGTCTGGTTCCAAACCTTCAGGCTTGAGAAACAAGGGAGGCCAGTGGTTCAAGTTCAAGTCCAAGTCTGAATGCAAAGGACCAATAACCAGAAGTGCCAGTGTCCAACTGCAGGAGAATATGGGGTCCCCACACAGAGAACAAAGTTGACTTTGCTCTACCTTCAGGCCTTCCAAAGATTGGATATGGATTTCCTGAAACAAAGAGACTGATCCTCTTTGCTATGTCCACCAGCTCAAATTTCTAGGCTGTTTCAAAAACACTGCCACACACACGCACCTGGGAATAATGGGCTGTCCTTTAGCACAGTCAGGTTGACATATAAAGTGAACAATCACTGACAAAAGCCTACTTTGGCCAATTCAGGGGAAATTGAACTGGCAGCACTTTGTGACCTGGGTGGGAAAGGTCTGTAGCATAGAGATCTGTAATTATCCTAGGCTAGAGCATCTAATTAAGGTCTTGAGCTAAAGCAGGACCTCTCTGTAAATCTCACTGTTATCACCAACTTGAGCCCTAGGAATAAAAAGCCCCATGAACTTAAATGATTTTGCAAGAGGAGAAAGAAATCATAAGAGGCATAAGAAACTACCTGTTACCATCTATTGAAACATATGAACGTTTTAAAATCTCATTGCAATAGAAATCTACTATTCTGGCATTCAGATAGAATATGACATGATTAAATATATATATACACATATATAGTATGTATGAAATGTGTATGTATGTATAGTTCCCTATACATACATAAGATTATACACATGAAAGTAATATATTTGCAAAATAAATTGGTTAATAAGTCAGTATCTGTATGTATATTTCTTCTAAAAGTTTTAATAAAAGTTTTATTGTAAAGATACTGTACAGAGGGGTTACAGTTACATGGGTAAGGTAATGAGTACATTTCCTATGGAACATTGTTGCTCCCTCCTTTGTTTTTCCCCTACTCTCCCTCCTCCCTGCAAAGTTGTAAAGTTCATTTTCAACATAGTGTCTTGTATATCTCATTGTTACAATGGGTCAGCCTGTATCCTTGTTTCAGCATTTTGTTATTTCCCTTCCCCTCCCCAAATTAGAAAAATGTATATACAAGATATAGAGCACCAGAATCAAATACAATGACAACAGGGGTTATACCAGGGGGGAAGAAAATACAAAAGAAACAAAAAAAATCATGTAGTACATTAAAAACAACAGCAACAAAGAAAAAACCTCCTGTGTCCCTATCTTGGTGTTCATTTTACTTAGCATCATTAAGGAGGCCTTTTAATTCTATAGCTATATAAATAAAACATCACTGTAGCTAAAAACACAGAAATGGATTCATTATATAGATTGGATATAACATCAGACTCACTAAATATGACACTACTTCCAAATTGCTTTGATTTTTTTTATAAAAAGAAAAATGAGCTTGAGATAAATGATAGTAAAAATAAAAATAGGATGAAAAATAATTAGAAATTTGAAAAAAAGTGGTTGCTAGAGAGAAGAGGTATATTTTAAAATAATCTCATGTCTAGTTATTAAAGTGGATGTATTATATAGCAATTGGGAACATGTTTCTAATCAAATGAAATTCTATTTATAGGTAGCCAAGTTCATGTGCCTGCATGTATTTTCATATTTTAGAACAATACTATCCTAGCTAGTAAAACCAGAAATAAGAAAACTGAAATTATTCCATGAAACATGTTCCTATTAGGTTTACCTTTCTATCTAGCCACTAATTCATGAGCTAACCCTTACCTTCAATTATCTAATTTGGAGATTTTTTAAATAATAACTACTTACTAAATACTAATAAAGTTCAAGCTCCTGATATATTTTTGTTTGTTTTGTTTTGTTTTCTGTACAAGACCTTGTACCTGCTAAAAAACAAAGCCTTTATTGCTGAGCCATATCCTTAACCCTTGGTGATGATCGTTGTTGTTGAGTTTGGGTGGAATATTGTCTTGTTTTTGTTTTTTGTAGAAAAAAATTTTTAACTTCTCTATTAGATGAATAGTATCACCCACAATGTATGGATGAGGAAACAAAGGCTAAGGAAAGTAGCTGACCTGGATGAATCTGGGGTTCAAGTCAGTCTTTGTCCTAAATGCTATGTAAGTCAATGTGGCCTCTAGACCAGCTGTCTCATGAAATGAAACCCCCGTGATTCTCTCAAAGCGTCTAGGAGAAAAATGATGATGACCAGCAACTCTCCATGCTGGGTCAATTCTAACAAGTTTCAGAAAGTATTGAATCTCATTGTTCTGCACAGTCCACTCTCATCCCATGTATCACTGACCCCAGGCCTGGCTTGACAGCCAAGGCTTCTGCAGATCCTCCACCCCACTCCCCACTGCATCACTGTCCACTGAACACAACTGCAAACACAACGGGTGTGACAGGTACTGCTAAGCAGAAATACTTCAATATAAAGCATCCACTGGCCCTTCAAACATTCATACGCATTCAAATCAGGAATCTCAAAGTCAAGTGGCCTTGAAGTCCAAGAAGATAATAAAAATGATTGAAGAAGCCAGATGTGCACAGTAGGGAATTGACACTGGATGAAACTCAATAGGGAGACAGCTCTGAGGTGATCACTTCCATGAAGCTGCCATGATCCTTCTGATTGAGAGCTAAGAGGAAGAAGATGTTATTAGAGCCCCAGGGGCTGGGCCTGGAAGCAGAATCTTGAACAACATGAGCAGAAGTTAAAACTACAGAGAAGAGGGCTGGGAATGTGGCTCAGTGGTAGAGTGCTTGCCTTGTATGCATGAAGCCCTGGGTTCGATTCCTCAGCACCATATAAGCAGAAAAAGCTGGAAATGGCTTTGTGGCTCAAGTGGTAGAGCGCTAGCCTTGAGCTGAAGAGATGAGGGACAGTTCTCAGGCCCAGAGTTCAGGCCCCATGACTAACAACCAAAAAAAAAAAAAAAAAAATGACAGAGAAGACACAACCAATGGCTTCGTTTCTTAACAGCATACAAGCAAATGGCAAAATACAACCATTTTCATTTAATATATGATGCATTTGTTTTTTTAAACTGGATGAAAATCTGAACTATAGGAAATCCATTAATCATACATTAAAATAAGGCTCACCTACATCTTCAAAAGTGTTTCAAGCTGAACTAGCTATGGTGCTATAAGCCTATAAATCCTATCATATAGGAGGCTAAGGCAGGAGAATCACAAGTTCAAGGCCAATGTGAGCTATATAGCAATTTCCAGAAGACAGTGGACTGCATAGTAAGACCTTGTCTACAATATAAAGCAATATCTTCCACATTGCTTATCACAATTTCCAAATGGACTTTGACTGTTGCTTTTACAGTGAATACCACTGATCAAGCTTTTGAGCAATAAATGTCATATTAATTAGTTTATGTTAATGAAGCATGGCCAAGACAGAGAAAGTAGAAATTATGTTTGCTAAGGTCTATTGAGTTGGAAATCAAAAAGCTTATTAGCAGGTATTTTCAAATTTCACATCACATGAATGATATCATTCAATATCTTTTCCTAAGAATAAAAATCACCTACTTAGTGTTTTTTTCCTTGCCTTAAAGAATAGTAAAAGCAATTTTTTCCTAAATTACTCCTCTCACGAATGTTCACTTTCTAACAATAGCCCTCTAAGTACAGGCTGCTTCGTCAAACCACCATTTCATAGCTTTCCAATTTTTAAGTACATTTTGGTTTATTGAAATAAAAAGTCCTTCACAGGTGCATTGGAATTCTGCCTAATAGAATAAGAACTTGGACAGGAATCATCTAATTACGTTTGTCATCAACAAGATTCTAGAAGGGCTAGACATTCACAATGAAGAAACGCTGAAATTGAGCACCTACTCATAAATTTAAGGAATTTATATTAAATGACTACTTGAATCTGTAGGTCTTAGCTAATAGTTTTGGAAGTTCACTTTTGGAAGCAAATGATTGGATGACATTTATATGACTTAATAAAGTCATAATTATGGTATTTTCAATGGCAACAATGTATGTCCAAATTCAAATTCCCTTTAGAGCATACATTTTAGGATACAATATTTCAATAAGATAACTTAGTAAAGATGCTTCATTTGACCTAATCAAGGCAAATTCTCAAGCGATGCTAGTGGTTCTTCTGAAGCCATACATCTTCCTAACACTTCTGTAGCCCCTAGATAGACTTCCTCTGTATGCAAGATTCATGGCTCAGTATCTCCTGCCTGATGGGAAAGCCTGTCTCTCTACTGGATGTGATCAGTCAAGATAACACTGCTGAAAGTGAAAGTGTATGTTGGAGAACACTGGTGTTTCCCAGTGTCAACAGGTATTCTACATCAAGTGTAGTCCAAAAAAATGAGAAAAATCAACTGCTGAAGCTAATAAAGCTAAACAAGATTACATGATCCTCCTAAAACCTCTCAGGGAATTTAATATGCTAATGTGCACTGTGAATCTTTACAAAGAATATAATTGCCTTCATTTATTGAGTATTAGGCAAATTGCTGTAGAAACATATTTGGGCATATGATGCCTTTGGGCCCTCTTCAGGAAGGCTCAGTTTCATAATGCGGGATGAAGAAGTTCACAAACATGGTGGAAATTATGGAGGAGATATACTAAGTTAAGAGACCATGGGAAGAATGATGGGAATGGAGGTAAATGGTGGTAAATCAGGACTAGTAAAGACAAGTGATACCATTTCCTTACTCTTTACTACACTCAGTAGTTTGTGTCTTGGCCTAATCAGAACTCTCCGCATAACTTGGGTGTTATATCATCTGCACTTTAAAGGTATCAGGGGCTCTTAAAGGAGAAGTGGATTCCCCATGATCACACAGCTCACAAGCAATGACCTGGAAAATAGAACTATATGTTTAAGCTCTAGGTTGCCTTCTTCTGTGTGATACACTGCCTGCCAGGAAAATAAAACAAATCAAAACAGAATAACAAGAAGAACAGGAATAAAATAGTAGCCCCCTACTCATCATCTTTTCAAGAAAGAAGAAAGGAAGAAAGAAAGAAAAAGAAAGAGAGAGGGGGAGAGAGGGAGAGAGAAAGGGAGGAAGAAGGAAGGCAGGAAGGCAGGAAGGCAGGAAGGAAGGAAGGAAGGAAGGAAGGAAGGAAGGAAGGAAGAAAGGAAGGAAGGAAGGAAGGAAAAAAGGGACAGAGTACTCCCCTGTGACGGATTGACCCCCACCCTATTGTCCCAGGCCCATACAGAAGCCAGGCAAAATCTCAGGTATATGTGAACTTGTTTGAAGTGCAGGCAGGACAATCCACCCAAGCCCAGCTGTAAACATCCCATTGTGGTCCAACTGAAAGGCCCCCACCTTCCTTGACCTAGTGGCTTTTTCATTAACCTCTGCCTCCTTGCTCGGACCTCCTATAAAACCCAGCTTCCGTCCCAGCTCCCTGACACAACCTCCAAACCCGCAGGAAGGCCTGTGCCCCTCCCTGTTCCTCCATAAACAGTCCTTGCCTGTTGGTGATGGAGTCCGGCCTATTCCTTTTCCATTCTCCTCCATTTTCCTAACACCCTGCAGGCCTATTTTCAAGGAACTGTTGTTCTAAGGAAGCAAGTATTTCTCAAAAACAAACAAGCTAGTCATGGCTGATAACCATTTTTCATGCCTTCCCTTCAGGGCCCTCCTGTCCGTGTTTTCAGGGATGCTGGTTAAAACCAAGACCCTGTAGATCTTAGAGTATATAGATGGCATCTATGCCTTGTGGTCCAGTGGTGTGTTAGAGCTGGTGTTTGCCAGCTCAAGACAGTAGCCCCAGTTTTCATTCAGCAGTGTGAGGCTGCTCACTTGAAATCGGTCCTGGTGTATTTTCACCAGGGAAATCACCATCAGTGACAAGCACAGATTTCGTATTTCATTTGTTTCTGGAGAGCTAGTTTATTCATATATCATTTATTAGGTATGAACCAAAGTATGTAAGTAGAAAATTATTTTAAAAATTGGCATGACTTCTAGCTACACAAAAAGCACAGTAATTACCCTTAATATCAAGTTCATACCATAGTGTATGGGTAGCTGATGAGAAGAGCAGAATCATGTATGAAAGATTAGGCTATCTTTTGCTATTTTCCAATAGGCTGAATAATGGAGATTAAAGCAAAGATTTTTACCTGAACAGCCAAGAGTCTCTCACCTCACCCCATTTTGTCATAATACTACCAGGACCTATAGGGTCAGAGTTATTTGCTCTTGCCCTCAGCATTGTGCAAATGTGACTATGTTTCATTTCTTTTTCCTTCACATATCAGTGAATCTCAAGCTACAGTCCTGATTCTCCCAAACTTACAGAAACAGCAGAAAGGATACAGAAATGCCACGGGCTATTTTCAGTGCTCAAAAGGTTTAACATAATAAATTAAATCTCAATAAAACCACAGAAGCTAGGAAATCCTCAAATTTTTTTAAAGTTGTTTTGTGATGTTATTGTCTTTTGGTTTACATTAATGCAATTTAATCCAATCAAGGGTTTTTTTTGGTCTTCTCAAAGTTTCCAATTTTCTAGTTGAAATTTGGGGAAATTTTTTTAATTGGACAGTATGCTAATAATAGAATAAATGATTGAGTGAGAGATAATCTACATAGACTCAGGTAAAAGATGAGGAACCATTGAACACATAACAATATTTGAAATATAAAACTTGTTCTTCCAATAAATTAGAATCATCCTGAATATCAGACACTAGCATAGGAAAGAGCAAATGATACCTCTCTCTTATGATCAGCATCTTGATAACAGGCCCTTCATACTGGATGTCTTACTTTAGGAGTAGGGAGTGATGACTGACTTTATACAGAACCTTTTCACAAAGCACAAAGGAAATACTACTCAGTATAACTCTCAGATCCACCTCCCTTCATCAATCATGTTTCAGTGAACTATCCATAAATTTCATTGAGGACAATACAAGAATAGCTATGCTGTTGCTTAAAGAAATACCAGTATGAGATTCTCCCCAGCTCTCATGTGCAGGATGTTCTAAATATTTTCTCCAAAGACCACTGGAGTCACAACTGAAGACATGAGAACAAAAAATTGTCTCTGCAAGGCAAAATTTACTTCTGTGCAGAAGGATGCACCATTACCAAGCAAACACACACACAGCAGGCAGCTGGCTCCCTATTTATCACTAAAGCAGCCCTACCCCTTTGGTCAGATTGGCAGAGCTCAGGTTCACAATCTGCTCTCAGTTTGCTAGTTTGAAGAATATAGGATTTATTTCCATCAAGTGATTACAGAAAGACTTTGAGATAAGATTAACAGTCTTAATTATTCACACCCTCTGCTACTTTCTTTACTTGCTGATACTATTTTAGGAAAGTAGGATAATCAACAAGAACCAAGCCACCAGGTCAAATCAGGAACTTTTAAGAAAAACAATTCTCAAGAGATTGACAGAAAGCTAGTAATATACCTTGATAGAAAAGAGAGCTTTTCTCATGATAAGTGATCAGCAGATGGAGCCCTTTGCTAGTCCTACAATCCCTCTGAGCCCTGCTTTTATCAATCACACAAAATAGATACATCATTAGAAATATCTCATCACCATAGTTAACATAAAAGCAGTCAAGGAACTATGTTGGCAGGAAAATTAAGATGAGTTTTCTTAGGAATACAGACAGTATTTTTTGGATTTGCCATAATAGTCTCTGATGTATGAATATGATACTTTGAAGCATTCAGTCTATATGTATTACTAGAAATTACTAGAAACCTGTTTTCTCTACATAAATCAATCCAATGTTCCTCTCATCAGACTGAAGGGAAACTTAATAGTGTGTGTGTGTGTGTGTGTGTGTGTGTGTGTGTGTGTGTGTTTGTGTTGGTCAATGGGCTTGAACTCAGGGCCTATACACTGTCCCTGAGCTTTTTTGCTCAAGCCTAGTGCTCTACCGCTTGAGCCACACTTCCACTTCTGGTCTGCTGGGTAATTGGAGATAAGAATCTCATGCACTTTCCTGTTGTGCTGGCTTTGAATCTTGATCCTCAGACCTCAACTTCCTGAGTAGTTAGGATTATAAGCATGAGCCACTAGTGCCCAGCAATAAAACGTATTTAACCCTCTAATTCAGAGTCTTGTAAAGGCTCCAGAGCTCAGGCAGCTTCAAGAGCAAAGACAGGAAGAGTGTATTTCTAGTCACTCCCCAACTAGCCAAGTTACACATATGTTGTCTCTGATGCTTCTAAAGTAAATGTGAATTCCAGAAGCTGTTCATGAAATATAAATTATACAGACATTCACACAGTAAGACCAGAGGAAGATATTCTTAGGAGAGGATCACAAGGCTCGATAGCTGTGTACATAGGATCACGTAAAATGATGTTTATAAAAATGAACTCCAAGAAATGGGAATGAGGTTTCTTGTTATTTTGCCTTTTATTTTGTTTTCTTTCTCCTTGGTCACTGTTTCATTTCTGTACATTTTGTCTTGTATTTAAGTTTATCTGTTTGGGGGAGATTATGGGGGAGCACAGAAATGTTGGGACAAAGGGTAAACAAATGCAGTAGTGATACTCACTAGAAACTATGTTTAAAATGAACTATACAACTTGTGGAGGAAGGGATCAAGAGGAAAACACTGGGAGAAATTGAGGGTAGACGTGACACTGTTCAAAGAGAAATTAACTCATTACCTGACTTACATAACTGTAACCCCTCTGTACTTTACCTTTACAATAATGATAAAATGTAATAAATATTAACTCCTCTGAAGATCTAAAAAAAAAAACTATATATCAATACAAATTCCAGGAAATGAAAACAGGTTGTTGTTGTTGTTAACGTTGGTATTGTTGTTTGTTTTCGCTTTGGGGTATTTTTTTAGGGAGTCAAAAAGGAGCACAGAGTGGAGAGAGGATAGATGAACAAATGCAGTTATACTATTTAATATACAATATGCAAAACATGAACTATGCAACGTGTGGGCAGGGACAGGAGGGGAAGCTGGGGAAAACCTCAGGAAAGGTTTCATTGTCCAGAAAGAATTGCACTTATTACTTGGCTTATGGAATAATAACCCCTCTGTACAACACCTTAATAATAACAAAAAATTTTAATAAAAAAATTTGGTCAGTCATGGCTGTGTGAACTCTGGGCCTGAGCGCTGTCCCTCAGTAGTTCAGCTCAAGGCTACTGCTCTACCACTTGAGCCACAGAGCCACTTCCAGCTTTCTGGTTGTTTATTGGAGATAAGAGTCTCACAGACTTCTCTGCCCTGGCTGGCTTTGAACCGCGATCCTTAGATCTCAGCATCCTGAGTAGCTAGGCTTACAGGCGTGAGCCATTGGTGCCCAGACAATAAAATTATTTTTAAGGACTTCGATGTGCTACTTCCCTAGCAAATATGTGCCTCTGAGTTCAAATCCCATTACTGCCCAAAGGAAAAAAAAATCAAGCTAAAATGTGCTCTTTATGTAGTATGGGATTTTTTTTAATGAAGAAGTAATTCTTTCTTTTTAATTGTGAAAATACTATACAGAGGGGTTACAATTACATAGGCAAGATAATGAGTACATTTCCCATCAAGCATTATTGCCTCCTCCTTTGTTTCCCCTTCTTATCCCTTCCCATCTCCCCTCCCCCCCAACTTTCCCCACCAAATCTGTATCCCTATTTAAACGATTTGTTTTCCCTTCTTCTCCACAGATTATACCAACATCAAACACAGTGAAATCAGGGGTTATACTGTGGGGGAGGGACATACAAAGCAACAAAGAAATCATCTTATAAATGTGTTAGAAACAATCGCATGAAAGAAAAAAAAACCATTTGAATACTTATCTTGGGGTTCATTTCACCTAACATCAACTTATCTGACCTTTTCTGCTTGTCTCAGACATATACTAGTTATTGCAAATAAGGGAAACCATGGGACCTATGTTTCTTTGGGCCTGGCTTACTTCACTTAATATGTTTTTCCAAGTCTTTCCATTTCCTAACAAATGGGGCAATGTGATTCTTTCTGATGGAGGCATAGAATTCCATTGTGTATATACACCACATTTTCTTGATCCATTCATCTACTGAGGGGCATCTGGGTTTGTTCCATCTCTTAGCCATGGTAAATAATGCTGCAATAAACATAGTTGTGCTGGTAGCTTTAGTATGGCCTTATTTGTGATCATTTGGGTAAATGCCCAAAAGTGGGATTGCTGGGTCATAGGGGAGCTCTATGTGGAGTCTTTTGAGGAATCTCCATACTACTTTCCAAAGTGGTTGAACAAATTTACATTCCCACCAACAATGCAGTAAGGTTCCCTTCTGTCCACATCTCCTCCAGCATCTGTTGTTATTAGAGTTCTTGATGATAGCCATTCTAACTGGGATGATGAAATAGTCATTCTTAGCCCTCCTTTTTAACCTTTCCTTCCTAAGAGCAGGATTCCTCCAGAATAAACATTCTCTCCTATGCTGGGTAAAGAATTAGTTGAGTTGAATAGTAAGGCAACAACCCAACAGCAGTCTCAGCTGGCATGAAAACTCAGGGTCTCTCTGTCTTTTCTGGGGCTCCTAAGAGTCCACCTGACCAGACCAACCCCCTGAAGTTCAGCTCTCCAGGCCCTATGTCAGAACTGAGGCTGAGTTTTCATTGCCACATTTACTTCTGAGATTCACTCTGGAGGGAAAGAAAAGGACTTGATTATTAATTGCTTTATTTTACTATAGGGAGACAAAGTTTAAATAATGATAGGAATGAAAATATTTTGTGACCAGGTTACAATGACCAGTATAAAATTGTCTCTGATTCATTTTTTTTCAAAAACAGTACATTCTACACCAAGCAATATATTAGGAATATTCTTCCTCTGTTACAAGTGAACAGCCTCTTCCTTTGCATGAATTTTAGTTGTTCTTTTTTTTTGTTTAATGAATTTTAGTTCTTAATCAATGGCATGGACTTACATATTCTAGATTTTTTTTATATTTCTTCTCTGTCTGTGATAACCTTGCTGTCATCATGTCTCAGTCCATTCCAGCTGCTCTAACGAAAATATACAAAACTGGGTAATTTATAAATGACAGGAACTTATAGCTGACAGGTTCTGCAAGCTGGACAGTCCACAATGAAGGCTCCAGCAGATGCCAGGCCTGGTGGAGGCTGCCTTCTTTCAGAGATGGCACCTGGCTGCTTCCTTCTCACATAATCCAAACGGGAACCCTCCCTCAGCCTTCTATAAGGACAGATCCCATTCAAAACTGCCTATTTGCATAACCTACTCTCCTCTCAGAGGCCTCTCACTTTGGCAGTATTGGGGTTTGAACTCCAATCTTCACTATTATTAGTGGGGAGCTCTATTACCTGAGCCACACATCCAGCTCCAGTCTCTCCTCTTTTTTAAAAAAGTCTTATTGTGATTAAGTGACTACATGAATTTCACAAATTTCATAGTATTGTGAGACTTAAAGTCACAAACACATTCTAACCTTTATGACAGTCTCTTCTCTTAATACCAATATGTGGGAGATTAGGTTCAACACATGGATTTTGGAGGGATATAAAAATTCAAACTATGTCACTATTGATTTAAGGGATTTGTATTTTACTTATGTATTTATCCTATTATTTCAAAGATAATGGGAGGGATAGAAGAGGTAAGTGTAACCTCCAACTCCTGATTTGAACAGGGAGTATACGTTCATGTAGAGAGAGATCTCTGGCAGTAATTGGGGGAATGGATTGCTGGCATGCAAAAATAAAGGCTGAAAAAAGAGTAGCTACTCTGCTAATCCAGGCGAGAATGGGTGAAAGGCAAAAAAGTCATATCTATGGAATAGAAAGGAGGGAAGACACTGAACTCTGCTTTTGAGGAAATGAACTGTGTTGGGAAAAAAAGACAAAATATAGCACAGAGCTTGTCATGTAAAGGTCATACAACAAGTAATATCCCAGATTTTACTCACTTCCACACAGGCTCAGCCTACATCATTGTAGGAGTACTTACGTACAATAATCCTTCATCTCAGGAGATGCACAGACTTAACTCTTGACTCTAATCCTAATGAGATGTGTCAATTTGTAATTTGTTCAATACAAGCATTGTACATGGTTTACCATTTTTATTGTGTGATGCGTAGTAACTACCACGGTTTCTAAATTCTGCTCAACAAGTTTTTTTTAAAAAAGGCTGAAATGGCTTATGTCTGTAAAACAAATAAAATAAATAAACAAATGTTTTTCAGACATTAACCAACAGGCATCACAGAGCAATGGTCCCCTAAAAGAAGGAAACATAAATTGGGCCTAAGCCCAAAGATTGCCATGCCATACTTTACTTTTTTTGAGGGGGGAGGAGGGGTCCGGTCGTGGGGCCTGAACTCTGGGCCTGGGGGCTGTCCCTCAGCTCTTCAGCTCAAGGCTAGCACTCTACTACTTGAGCCACAGCGCCACTTCCAGCCTTTTTCTTTTTGCTTATGTGGTGCTGAGGAATCGAACCCAGGGCCTCAGGCATGCAAGGCAAGCGCTCTACCACTGAGCCATCTTCTCAGCCCTTGCCATACTTTACTGTCTGGGGAGGTCCCAGGATGAAGCTCAAGGATAGGGATGCCAAGCAGTGCCCAGTAGGCTCCCTATATTAAGGCAAGCTCAAAGTTCAGATAGCTGGAGAAGACTCATATTTATGATGTAGTATAGAGAGAGAGAGCCTAGAAGATCATCATAAAGTCTCCCTAGAATCTGACTGAACTCTGCTCAGTCAGAGTCCAGGGGGAAAAACTCAAAAGGAGGAGACAGAAGAGTTCTTCACACTCATACAGGGATGTAAATAAATTATGTCCCTTCAGCCAGAATACAAACCTCCTAATATAGATACAAAAAAAATGTAATGCCACTGTTTCAAGGCAAAGTTATTTTGTTCTAGAAAGCTATTAAAGGATCCACTTCTAAGTAATTTAACATCAACTCAGAATAAAGCCCCAAAATACTTAAAGCTCTGCCAAAAAAAAAAAAAAAAAAAAACTAGTACGCCAAAACATAACATTCACAATCTATTCTTTCCAATTAAAATGTTCAACTGAAGGCAAAATCACTCATATCTAATAAAATGACAAGGAAACTCAACTCATATCTAACAAAAGACAAGGGAACCCAAACTCAACCCATAATGAAAAATGATCCAAGAATAAATGAAGCCAAGAATGACATGAGGCAAAGATGAGTTACTAGAAGCATAGCGTGCTCGTGCCCAAAATAGGAGGGAGGGAGACAGAAGAAAGAATGTTCTCATGACTAACCACAAAATTTCCTGAGTGATATTAAATTAAGCAATTGTGGTGATAATTCAGTACTTACAGGAAGAGAAAGAAACAAAACAGAAGAAACCAGACATCAGCAAGGATATTAGGGAAGCATACTTTCAAAAAATATGTTCACACTATATGACATGCTAATACACCACATTGAAAGATGAAGCAGACACTATGAGAACTGAACTCAAAACCATAAAAGGTTCAATTTCCACAATGCAAACCCCAGTGGATCCCATAGTTAACAGAATAAGTGAAATGGAAAATATTACTTCAGAAGTCAAGGATAAGACAGAGGGGTCAAAGTATGGAAAAAACACTCAGAACCAACAAAGAGAAGTCCAGGAATTGGTAGACTCGGCTAAGAAATCTAATCAACACATAATTGGGATCAATGAGGGGGAAGAATTTAATAGTTTACCAGTAAAATCATTGAAAAACCTACTCAGTTAACTAATAGCTGAGAACTTAAGAGAGAAAATCTCCTGGTTAACAGAAGCATATAGAACCCCCAGTAAACTGCATACAAAAAGAACAACTTCTAGATGCAGCATAGTAAAAACATTACACATGAATAACAAGAAACTGATTTTTAAATGCCACAAAATTAAAGAAGGAGCTATATTACAATGGAAAAAAAATTAAAATCACTCCAGACCTCTCCACACAAGCTCTCAATGCAAGGAGAGCCTGGAATGGTATAATCTAAGCACTGAAGATCAACAACTGCCAACCCGAACTGATCTATCCAGCTAAGTTATCATTTACATTAGATGGTGAAACCAAAACCTTATATGACAAACAAAAGTTAGATGAATTCATGATCACTAAACCAGCATTACAAAGAATTCTAAAGGGAGGAATACAATCTGAAGAAAACAATCAAAATCAAAGAAACACATCAGACAAACATCAATCAGTAGAAGATCAATTTAGTAAACACAGGAAGAGGAAAATAAATACAAGAAATCAAGAAAATGGCAGGAAACATGACACATCTCTCTATAATAACCCTGAACATGAATGGACTCAATTCTCCAATCAAAAGAAGAATTGCAGATTGGATTTAAAAAGAAAAAGATCCATCTAGTGTTTACATTCTGTTTGGGGTTATTTTTGAAATGATTACAGCTTCCACTAATTATGATATATATCTTTTAACACATTACCTGTATGTCACATTTATTGAATAAATAAAAGATATTAATCTCTGATCTTAGATAAAAGAATTCAGATACACATATAATATAAAGAGCTGTCAAGAACATCATAAAAGCCATCACTTAAAAGTAATAGTATGATAAAGATGTTAAAATGATCCTTCTATTTCATATGTAGCATACTCTGTATTAGATTATTGTCTATTTTACTCTACATGTCGAGATACACATTTTCTCACTTGGAGCCCTTTCATGATACTGGCTACCAAAACCAATCACTTTCTATGATAGTTTTTCTTATGTGAAACAGGAGCCATTTAGATAGTGTTGTCAGCTGTCTGAAGAAAAAAATATATGTTCGTTATGCATATAATATACTTTTGTTTTTGTTCATCATGGGACTTGAACTCTGGGCCTCGGCGCTGTCCCTCAGCTCTTCACCTCAAGGTTAGCATTCTACAACTGGAGCCACAGCACCACTTCTGGTTTTCTGAGTGGTTTATTGGAGATTAGAGTCTCACGGACTTTTGTGCCTGGGCTGGCTTTAAACCCTGATCCTCATTTTTCAGCCTCCTGAGTAGCTAGGATTACAGGTGTGAGCCCCTGGTGTCTGGCGAATATAATATACTTTGATCAAACTCCATCTATATATTTCCTAACATTTCATCTTCCTTCCCCATTTCCTCATGCTTTTTAAAAAAAAATGGAAGATTTTATTTAGAATACATTAATTTTTTGCAAGAGTATATATTTTATTGCATCTTAAACTCTATTATGGAAAATGAGATTTTAAAATTATTTTTGTTATCTTTAAGTAGTTGTATGCATTCAACAAATCAGTTTATAAGAACTCTGAATCTTGATTAATATCACCCCCTTCATCATTGTTCCCTATCCCTCCCAACCTGACCCCTTCCCTGGATATTCTTAGTTTCATTGGATATATGTTGAATAGAATTTCTACATTCTCCACTCCTCTACTTGCCTTTCTTTGACTTTCTCCCACATCTTTCAAGTGCCAACTTCCTGGTATTTTGTTGGACAATGAGTTAATTTTTCTAAGGAATTACATTTTGAGTTCTCCTCTGCAAATATCACATTTCAGTTAATACGCTTGTATACACTTGCATACAACTCCATATATATTTACGTGTCTATTTATGAATTAGTTCTAGCTTCCTATATGAGAGAAAACATGTATCCTTTTTTCTCTGGGCCTGATTTCTTGGCAAATGATATAATTCTTTCTAATGTCTGAGTAACATTCCTGTGTGTGTATATGTCCCACATTTTTTGGTCCATTTGTCCGTTCAGCATTTGAGCTAAAAAAAAAAATGTTTGAGGGGCAAGAAGATAAATATGACAAACTTGTTTTCTTCCCATGGGTTATCTGGTCCCTGCTGTAGACTCCGCATCTGTGTCTTGGTTCTGTTCTTTTCTTGGTTTTACTGAGAATCTTCAGCGAGGAAGTTTAGAATGTCTGTTTCTGGAATATTCTTTCAATAGCTAATGGATAAAAAAAAAAGCTTTAGAAAGATGAATCAATAGTATAGCAGCAGAAGAGTCTTGGCAAACAGATGTCTCATTCTCATTACAATTTCCTCTTACAAATGCAGAACTTTCTAGACTTTAGAGGTGAGGACCCTTGCTGTGTATCAATGATTCAACAATGGCTTTGTATACTCTCTAAATACAATCCTTTTATATGTTTGGGTAAAAATCATCAAGAGCTCATATCATCTCTGAGGCTGAATGCTAAGAAGATGAAATATTTAGCTTTTCTCCTGCCTTTTTCATTTCCTCTCTAAAGAAAATGGTTTGAACTCACTAAAAGACACTGAAGAGTCCTTTCTGCTCACATTTAACCTATCTCTCCTTGTATTTCCAGTTGAGATAAAGGAAGAAAAAACTTATTAAATCTCAAGAAGACATTGTATTTGTAAAATATTTTAAAGAAGGCATTGTGTCTGTGAAATATTTTAAAGGGCATGATGCTAACCTCCAGAATATTAGTTCATGCAATGAAATGAATAAGTGTGTTGTGTGGCAGGCACACACACACACACACACACACACACACACACACACACACACACACACACACACACACACACACACACACACCACCACCACCACCACCACCACCACCACCACCACCACCACCACCACCATCAAGTTCGTATATCGAAATCCTAACCTCCAATATGATGATATCAGGGGTCTGGGCCTTTTGGAGGCAATTGAGTCATGAGGATAGAGCCCTTATTGTGAGATTAGTGTTCTCATCAAAGAGACTACAGAGTGTTCCCTTGTACCTTCTGCCATGGGAGCATATAAGGAGACTTTGGTTGTCTGCATATCAGGTGACAACCTCACCAGAAGCTATTCTGGCACCTTAATCTCAGATTTCTCACCTTTAGATCTGTACACTTTGATTATTTATAAGTTGCTTGTCTATAGTCTTCTGAATTAAGACAGTACTAATAGATATTACAAGATGGGTAGTGAGGTGGGATCTAGATGTTCAAACAGAACCATACTGTATTAAATTGGTGAGAAAATATTTAGAAGTATCCATGAGATAGGCTGGCAGGAATGATTAGAAGGTGTGCTCTCAGGGGGAATCTGTCACACAGATGCACCAAAGTCAATGGTTGAACATCCAACATACTGTTTTACACCCATTAATTTTTGTTTTTGTTTTTGTTGCTTGTTTTTTGGTGCCAGGACTGGCTCTTGGATTTAAGGCTCTTGAATTGTCTCTTAATCTTTTTGCTCAAGACTGTTATTCTACTACTTGAGCCACAACTCCACTTCCAACTTTTTGTGGTTAAATGGAAATAAGAGTCTCATGGACTTCTCAACCTGAGTTGCTTTTGAACCTCAGTCCTCAGATCTCAACCTTCTAAGTAGCCAAGATAAGCATGAGTCACAAGCACCCAACTTCCCAGTTCATTTTTGAGGACAGAAAAATTGGTTGACATTCATCTCGTCTTGCTTTCTATTTATGTTCTATTAGTATCTAAAACTTCAACTTCAGTTGTTTCTATTTTACATCATCTCCAACTGCAAAATGAAAGTAATTGTTTTTCCCTAAGGCCCCATCATTTTCTACCATTTCACAGTAGTTTTGTATAGTTCAAATAATAAATCCTTCACTAAAATTATCCAGTCTTGTCTCTGCAGCTATTTGAAGTGATTTTTCCTAAACTGTATAATATTTAACTATGACAACACCCGTAAATGAAACAAGAAACGGCAGGTTGTCCTGTCAGCAACACACAGAGAAGTTGATTGGAGTGAATTAATTTGTCTCTTCTGCCCTTTTTTCTTATGTTGGGATGTAGCCACAGAGAAACTAGGTTTTAGGTTGATGTTTTGTTTTGTTTTAAAGGCTTATAAAAGAACAGAGTAGTAATTCAACATTAGATTCAGAGTATTCCATGGAACTGTTATCTTCTAGGAATACCTATTAAACTTCACAGCATAGTGACTAAAGTCTACTTTGTGCTAGAGACTGTGCCAGAATCTGGCAAATAACAAACTGTGTGGATACCATTCCCATGGTGTTATTCTCGTAAGGCAGACACTGCAGTACCTGTAAAGTTACACAACTCTATGTAATACTGAATCCAACATAGATGAGATTCCACCTGATTCCATCAGGTTCCATCTGATTCCACCTGAGAGAGGAAAGTGTCTCAAAGGAAATTAAAGTGAGTCTTAAAACTTAAAAGAAACACTGCAAAATGGATAAGCATGGAGAGACCTGCAAATTCTGAACAAATGGAAAATGATATGCAAAAACCCAAAGATGAACTGGAGAATGACAGAAGAGGTGGCATGGACATTGTACTCACAAATCAATATATAGGAAGTGGCGCTGTAGCTCAAGTGGTAGAGCGCTCACCTTGAGCTGAAGAGCTGAGGGACAGCGCCCAGGCCCAGAGTTCAAGCCCCACGACCAACCAAAAAAAAAAAATCAATATATAGTAAATTAAACATTTTAATATTGCTACATAAAGATAATACAAGTAATTTTTTTAAGCCAAAGATCTGGGGCTGAGGTGGCTCAGTGGTAGAACGCTTGCCTTGCATGCATGAGGCCCTGGGTTCGATTCCCCAGCACCACATAAGCAAAAAGAAAAAAGCCAGAAGTGGCACTGTGGCTCAAGTGGTAGAGAGCTAGCCTTGAACTGAAGAGCTGAGGGACAGTGCCCAGGCCCAGAGTTCAGGCCCCACGACCAGACCCAAAAAACAAACAAACAAACAAAGATGTAAGCCAGGCATTGGTGATTCATGCCTGTAATCCTAGCTACACAGGATGCTAAGATCTAAGGATTCAAGCACCAGCCTGGCAAGAAAGTTTGTAAGACTCTTATCACTAATTAACCACCAGAAAGTTACAAGTGATGCTGTGGCTCAAAGCGGTAGAGAACTAGCCTTGAGCAAAGGAGTTCAGAGACAGCGCCCAGGCCCTGAGTTCAAGCCTCCACAACCAACAAGAAAAAGAAAAGAAAAAAAGCAAAGATAGGAAAGAGCTCAGCTCGCTCAGGGGTCTGTAGCTAATCCCAGTGATGAAACATTAAATGGTGGTGGGCTGCCCAGAAGAAACAAGCATGAGAAGATATTGCAAAGGTCTTGTGGGTTCACAACAGATGAATGTATCCAAAACTTGTGGTGCCTATATACAACGGAATATTATGCAGCATTAGAAAGGACAAAATAATGGCATCCACAGGGAAATGGATGGAACTAGAAAATCATGTTGAGTGAGGTAAGCCAAGATCAGAGAGACAAATGGCACGTGGTCTCCCTGATATGCAGATGTTAATTCAAAATCAAGGAGATACGACAAAGAAAACAAGACTCAAGAAACAAAGGACCTTTTCTTAATTCGTCATATCATTTTTAGATGACTCCATGTTCTTGACCTCACATACACTATATACATGTGCACATCTGAGGAAAGCTAGGAGGAGGGCACAGAATCAGAGGGAATCAGGGGGGAAAGTACAACAGAGGGACCTATCAGCTGCACTGGACATTGATGAAAGTGAACTAAGCAACTCAAGGACAGCAATGAGAGCGAGGGAATGAGAGAGAAAGGGGAATCAGCGTACACTAAGCAAAAAGAAAGAAATGTACATATCACCAGATTTGGGGGTAAAATAGCTGTAAAGTTTGTAGAAGCTTTATAGACCATGATAATGACAATTGGCCTCATGAAGGTTAAAATGTGTTTGTGACTTTAACTAAATATCACTATCCCACAATACTATGAAATTTGTTTAATTTATGCAATCATTTAATCTCAATAAAGAAAAAAAGTCTTGTGGGCTTAAAGAGCTCAGCAGGAACTAAATCACAAATGACTTGAGAGGTAACTTTAGAACTAACTTGAAGAATTTGTCCTTCATAATAAGTCATGGACCATGTCTACAGAATTATTGCAGGGGAGTAAAATGGTTGGAATTTTGTTTTAGAGACAGTTCTAGAATTCGTATGGCAGGAAAACTGGAGGCAAAAGAAGAGTTGGGAAAACAATTTATTGGTGGAATGCAATAATTTAATAATTATGGCCTTAAACTAAGACCATAAGAGTAGAGGAAAAAGGAAAAGCATGAATAAAAAATATTCATGGGTTGCAATCAAAACTATTATGATCAGTTGAGTACTGGGGATTAGAGAAGAGAATCTATGGTAATGCCCATGTTTTTAGGCCATGTTTCCAGCTTATTTTTTTTCCGGGGGTGGGGGTAGGTTGAGACATCTTAATAAGTTGAGGAGAAGTGAGATGTACATTATTAGCCTATACTTAGAGACAACCAAATGAATTAAGATTCTAAAGCTGGAAGTATTAGGACTAGAAATGTTGGTCTGGACATCTTCTATATTAACAGGTAAGAGGTAAAATCGTTGAGAATACACAATGGCATGGGGTCTAGAATGAAAGAAAATAGTGAGAATTCCTCAGGAAACCCAATATTGAAAGATATGAACAAAGAAATAGGAAGTAAGTTAGCACCTAAACATATGTTTTATCGGGTAGCATACAACAAAAATGTGGGCAAGATATCTACTATACGTCTAGGACAAGCAGAAAAGGTCAAAAGCTATGTACATATGACCATATAAGATGATGCTAAGCGAAATGAACCCCAACATAGGGACACAAGAGGTTTTACCTTTGTTGCTGCTGTTTTGTGATTTTTTTGTCTCTTTTGTATGTTTTTCCCCCATGGTATAACCCCTGTTGTCACTGTATTTGATTCCCGTGTCCTGCATCTTGTATATACATTTTTCTAATTTGGGGAGGGGAAAGGAAATAACAAAATGTTGAAACAAGGATACATGTTGACCCACTGTAACAATAAGATGTACAAGACACTATGTTGAAAATGAACTTTACAACTTGGGGGGAGGGAGGAATTAGGGAGGTGGGGAGGGAAGGGATGGTAGGGGAAAAACAAAGGAGGAGGTAACAATGCTTGATAGGAAATGTACTCATTACCTTACTCATGTAACTGTAACCCCTCTGTACCGTATCTTTACAATAAAAAATATATATTTAAAAATGTGTGCAAACAGATGCCCCTCAGTAGACGAATGGATCAAGAAAATGTGGTATATATACACAAATGGAATTCTATGCCTCCATCAGAAAGAATGACATTGCCCCATTTGTTAGGAAATGGAAAGAATTGGAAAAAATTATATTAAGTGAAGTAAGTCAGGCTCAAAGAAACATAGGTCCCATGGTTTCCCTTATTTGCAATATCTAGTATATGTCTGAGTCAAGCAGAAAAGGTCAGATAAGGTGATGTTAGGGGGGGCTGGGAAGGTGGCTCAGTGGTAGAGCACTTGCCTTGTATGCTCGAGGCCCTGGGTTCGATTCCTCAGCACCACATAAGAAAAAAGCCGGAAGTGGCGCTGTGGCTCAAGTGGTAGAGCGCTAGTCTTGAGCTGAAGAGCTGAGGGGCAGCGCCCAGGCCCAGAGTTCAGGCCTCACGACTGGACCCAAAAAAAAAAAAAAGGTGATGTTATGAATACATAAAATATGTATTCAAATGTTGTTTTCTTTCATGTGATTGTTTCAAACACATTTATAAGATTATTTCTTTGTTGCTTTGTATGTCCCTCCCCCACAGTATAACCCCTGCTTTCACTGTATTTGATGTTGGTATAATTTGTGGAGGGGAAGGGGAAAAACAAGTGGTTTAAATAGAGATACAGGTGGACCCATTGCAACAATGAGAAGTATAAGTCATTATGTCAAAAACGAACTTTACAACTTTGGTGGGTGGGGGGAGGATTGGGAGGGGTCGGGAGGAGGATGAGAAGTGATGGAAAGGGGAAACAAAGGAGGAGGCTACAATGCTTGATAAGAAATGTTCTCATTATCTTGCCCATGTAATTGTAACCCCTCTGTACAGTATTTTCACAATAAAAATAAATAAATAAAAAATAATATGTGGAAAAAATATGTATGATTATATTATGTACTTATTTTTCTGAGTTCATAGATATAGTTAAACTCTCAAAAGAGAGTATTTGATCCCCTCAAAAGATTCAGAGCCCAGCAGGGTTGCTGGTGGCTCATACCTGTAATCCTAGTCACTCAGGAGGCTGAGATCTGAAGATCGTGGTTCAAAGCCAGCCCGGGCAGGAAACTCCGTGAGACTCTTATCGCCAATAAACCACCAGAAAACCAGAAGTGGCACTGTGGCTCAAGTGGTAGAGCACCTGCCTTGAGCTGAACAGCTGAGGGACAGCACCCAGGCCCAGAGTTCAAGCCCCATGACCGACCAAAAAAAAAAAAAAAAAAAAAAAGATTCAGAGCCCATCAAGTTAACTTTCTTGAGAAGATTCTTAAGTTATAAGAGAACCAGAAAGCACTATGGTAGTAATGGAGCTTAACTTCCCCACAAAAAGCAGATGAGAAAGCAAGCAGGGAAGAAGGGAGAGAAGGAAGGAAGGAAGGAAGGAAGGAAGGAAGGAAGGAAGGAAGGAAGGAAGGAAGGAAGGAACGAAGGAACGAAGGAAGGAAGGAACGAACGAACGAACGAACGAACAGGAGAGGAGAAGGGGTGGGGGGAAGGGAATGGAAAGGAAGGGAAGGGGAGTAGCAGTAGCCCTCTGCTATTGGAACTACTTTTCTCTACCCCACTTCCAATTCAAAAGGAAAAAATGTGATTGCCGATTATACACAAAGTCCAGACAAAAGGGAAAATTCATGAGCAGAATCTTTTTAGAATCTGTTAGAATCTTTTTAAAAAATAAGCTTAACTGGGTCTGTTAAGCTAGGTCAGTTCTGTAATTCCAGCTGCTCCAGGAGTCTGAGGTCAAAAGGATCACAGTTAAAGACCAGCCTAAGGCAGGGTATAGGGATGGCGCCTGAAAGACTCCCTTCCAGTCGTTAAAACATGTGGACAAGTGTGTGTGCCAGGCCTCCAGCTACTAAGAATGTTGGGGAAAGTCTGCAGGAACAAGCAACCTGCACTCGGAGATTGGAGAACTCAGTTTATTATGCCGATGGGCCCAGAGGAGCTCCTACTCCAAACTCTGAGCCCTGGGTGATAGGACTACAACCCTTTCATGGAGCTAAGTGCAGGGGCTTTGAGTTTCTGTTTACCTGAGTTGTTACATTTTCTCAAAAATTACTTGCAAGCTAGCTCTAGCTACATCAGGTTGATCTACTTCTGATAGAGGCAGGTTTTCCTTATCAAGAAAGCATGAATAAGAGCGTTGCTATTCAGGCTAGCCTGAGCATAAATACAAGACCTGATGAAAAACAATAACAAAAGCAAAGACCAGTGGTGTGGCTCAAATGGTAGAGCACTTGTCTGGTAAGTGTAATGCCAAATGAGTTCAACATCCCCCTCCAAAAGAAAAAAAGAAGAGACTAAGAGAATGTATTTTTTCTTAAAAAAAGAAAATTAAGATGCTGCAAACTGACTGACTTGTAGCTACACATACTTTAAAAACAAGAGAGAGTAGGCTGTTCTAATGATGGAGTTTCTTCATGACCAAAATTAATTACAACTGGCCACTTCTTATGTGACAAATACTTAGGAAACACTGTGTGCCAGTCATTGTTCTAAATGCTCTATGAAAAATAGCTAATTTAATGGTTGTGGTAAGTTATATTTTAAATAACTGGAACTATTCTTTCCAACCCTGTGTGCACATCAGATTACAAAGTGCTTTGATCATCCTCACAATTACAAGTGTTTTCTATCCTCATCTCTTTAAAATTGGACCACCTTGAGATTTGCTTTGATCACCCTAATCTAGGAAAAATGGTATTTTGTGACTTCAAGGTCTGGATTTCCAGAAAACTTATAATTCAACTTCTGCTTTTGCCTTCTTGTTTTCTGTGATTGCTTACAGATAAATCCAGGAGGGAAGCCTTTGTTGCAGCGGGAGGAGCAGTGTTAAAAACTTGAACTCAGGGCTTTGCACTTTCAGTCCACTTTCTTGCTCATTGCTGGCACTCTACTACTTGAACCATGTCTCTAAGTCAGTTGGTTAATTGGAGATCCAGTTTCACAGACTTTTCTGCACAGGCTGGCTTTGAGCTATTCCTCCAGGTCTCAGCCTCCGGAATAGCTAGGGTTACAGGTGGGGGAGTTACAGGGCCCCAGCTGAAGCAGGCCTTCTTAAGAAAAAGAAACCACAAAGAGGGAGCCAGTCAACAGATAACGTCAACTGTCAGGCATATGAGGGAAACCATCTTGGGTCACTTGACTCCATGTGAGTCACAGAAGACTACAAGCAAGAATGATCACGTCTAAAGTAGCTGATTCTGGCACAAGCTTCCAGCCCACATAATTATATGCTTGTAAATGTTTATTAAAGCCTCTAAAGTTTGAGGAAATGTATTATGAACTATTATAAAACCGACATAATTAATCATTATTATTCAAATGCTACTAAATTTTATATGTCAATGTTTTATTTAAAATTTTAGAACTATGCTCTAAATTAGACTGGTACACTTTTCTTCATTGTAATAGGTCCTTATTTCGTTTGATACTACAGTTCAGTACACTCAAAGTCAATGAGATTATTTCCAACTTCTTCTATGCCATAAAACAATTTAAATAACATAGAATTACCCATTTCTTAAAGATTCATTAGTACTTACCCATAAAATTTATCTAGGCCTTAAGGCCTAGTGAATGAGTTCACTATAGAAATCTTACTCACTTTTATTTTATTATCTTTGCCTTTTAATCAATTCATTTCACTGTCATTTAGCTATTCCCATTTGAATTTGTTGAGATATTGTAAATTTTGATATTTGCACTGACAAAATTAACAAACAAATCTGAAGCTATGACCTCTGTCTTCCTGTCTCCTACCTTAATGGCCACCAAAAGAATTGAAGCAACAGTCATATTTCAACTTACTTTATTGACAATAAGAGCTTAATCTTGAGGTCAGCAGCATGCTATTTTACAATCTACCAGCAGGTGGAACTCTGATATCAAACCAAAAGTAATCTTTGTTTAGTATTACCTCTCATTTCCCTATATGTTTCTCATCTTGTATGTTGAAAAAATAAACTATGTTTTCTAAAATTAAAATCAAGAAGATACTGTATAATAACTTATGGAAACCTATTATCCAAATAGATATTAAAATGTAAGAAAAAATTTACCTAAAATCCAAGGACTTGAATAAACAGAAAATAAATAATCAAAAGTTCTACAAATACATTCATGTATTTCAAGTGAAAATATTTTAAACATCTGAAAACAGTGAAATAATTAAAATCACAATACAAAGGGATAGAGGGGAAAAACAAAGGAGGAGCAACAATGCTTGATAAGAAATGTACTCGTTACCTTGCTCATGTAACTGTAACCCCTCTGTACAGTATCTTCACAATTTAAAAAACTTATTCAAAAATAAATAAAATCAAAATACAGCTATTATACACAAACATATTAACTGAAGTAGAGTGTATGCAGGGGAGAATTCAAATAGTATAATTCCTTAGGGAAAAATAACTCACAGTCCAACAAAATGAATGCCAGAAGGCTAATACTTGAAATGTGTGGGAGGAGATCAAGAAAAGGGGGATTAGACATGAAGAGAGGAAGGAGGAAGAATGAAGTCAGAATATTCAATGCATAGCCTATGAAACTAGAAATATTGAGGGGAAGGGTTGGTTGGGGAAGAAGGGGGAACATAATGAAAGGAGTAGAATCAATCATGATGCGTTGTACTTATAAACTGATTTGTTGAATGGCTAAAAAAAGAGAAAGACATAAAAAATAAGCACATAAAATTATGATACATGGATGTATTCTAATATATAAAATCATTAAAATTATATAGATATAGATAAGTGAAAAATTTTAAACACTAAATTAGTTTTACCTCATTTTTATAAAAATTACACACACAGAATAAAAACAGAATAATATTAGTACTTTGATATTGACTCTGAACTGTGAGAACAGTGGTTTTTGTTATATTTTTTTGCCTTCTTTTTAAAAAAATTCAAAATTTATATTTCAAATTCCTTCAAGAATCCTGATTTGTTTTCAATATTAAAGGAAAAACATTTTTAGAATGCCATTGGCATTATTTTTATAATGTAGTTAGATAATGAATATTAAATTAATGAATGATAATACAATGATATTTTCATTTAAAATCTGCCAGGAGCTGGGCACCAGTAGCTCACACCTGTAATTCTAGCTACTTAGGAGGCTGAGATCTGAAGATCATGGTTCAAAGCCAGCCCAAGCAGACAAATCCAAGGCTTTTGTCTCCAAATAACCATCATAAACCCAGAAGTGGAGGTGTAGCTTAAGTGGTAGAGTGCCAGCCTTGAGCAAAAAAAAACCAAGTCAAGTGTGTGAGGCCCTGAATTCAAGAACACACAAAAACAGATTTGCCCTGGTGTCCAATGACTTTTTTGTAGTTTAGACAGAATGCTCGAAAGAACTTAAAGGAAGGAATCATTTCAAAGGTTTCAGTCCGACAAGCAAGGAGAGTAAGACAGAACAGCGGACAGCCTGGCAGACAGGAAGTAGAGTAGTAACACAATGGAAGCAGGGCAAGCTAGACCCCCCAAAATGGACCCCGGTGACCTGTCCTCCAAACAGGCCCCATCTCTCATGGTTTCACCAGATTCCAATAGTCATTCAAATGTGAAGTCCATCAGTTGATTAAGCCATTCAAGGTCAGAATCCTTGTCATCTCATGACCAACTCACAGACACACCCGTGGGGTGCTTTGCTAACATTCTATGTGTTTCTCAATCCCATGAAGTTGATTGTCAAGATTAATCAAGATTAAACATGAGATAACTTTTTTCAGAGAAGTATATCATTGCAGGCCTCAACAGAGAAAAGAAAGGTTGGAAGAGGAACAGGATGCTAAGAGAAGGAACAGTGATCAGAGATTCAGGATTGGAAAGGTAGTAAATCATCTTTTTCTTTTTCTTCCTTAATATGGTGACTCATCCATTGGAAGGCATGAATAAATTTATACATTCCTGCAGCCTTCTAGATGGAAGGAGATTCTCCAGTCTTCCCTGGGTCCAAAGAGGGAAATTCTGAGTATCAGAGTAGTAGCTGGACTCTTGAGCAAGATCTGGAAGCCATGCTAGCACCAATCTGTGAGCTGGGATAGCCCTTTAGACAATAGAATTTAGAGCTTCTGTACCTCACTAAGCCTGACTGAAAAGACTAAAATTAACGAGAAAAATTTTTAATCCCTTTGATGAACTTTTTATTAACAGACATGTTATTATTTGCAAGGCCTTGGTCAGAGTTACCATAGAATTTAATTTTGTGTCTTCATTTTTTGTTTGCTCTTTTGGTGCATTTACCCTTGTTTCCTGTGAGAAACAAGATACCCTGGAGTTTCCCTGAGCCCCAGGCTGATGGAAATAAAATGAGACATCATAGACCAGTGGCTTGGTTCTAAGAAAAGATGAAAAGTAAACACTTCAGAGGACACACATCAATAAAGGACAATCCATTCACATAACTTCAGTGGGAAGGTGTTCTGGGAAATGGCATAGTGATTAGCATGATGCTTTTGGCTTCATGATTTTATTTACTTCCTCTGAAGTACAACTCGCATGCAATTCACAAGTTTTAAGGAGGGACATTTGGTGAATTTTTTAAATACAGTGTCCTAGGGCTATGTCACCACAATCCTGTTATGGAATGTTCCATCATCTCTGAAGAGCGCATGCCACCATTGTCAGTACCTTCTCCTGAGACAGAACAACTTGTGCCCTACAGAAAGTGGTGGGAATCAGAGAAACCGTACAACATTTAAACTTGAAACTATTCAGAAAAACTTAGGCCCTCAAATTATCATTCACATGGAGGCCAGGGAAGTCCACATACAGAATAGAGAAAAGAGACAGGAGGAGAAAGTAAGAACATGGACAACACGGAAGATATGGGAGCAAGCAAGGAGGAAAGTCAAGCGTGAGTATGTACTGTTAAATTTTTGTTGTTGTGTTTTTCTAAACTAATCTAAATGGGGGGAGTGTTGATAAGGGGATACTATAGAGTACAAACAACTAGGATAATTGGGGTAAGAAGGAAGACAAATGAAGGGTGACAGAACCTCTCATTTGCTCTTATTGAAACCCTAAATTTTTCTATCTCCCATGTGATACTTTTTAAATGCTGAACATTTATGTTAGAACCCTAGTAGTTCTCAATCTTTGGGATATGTTTACACACACACACACACACACACACACACACACACACACACACACACCACTGGCAAACTTTCAAACACCAGAGTTTTTGTTTTTGTTTTTGTTTTTAATTTTATTTTATTTTATTTGAGAACATACTGTACAGAGGGGCTACAATTACATGGGCAGGATAATGCATACATTTCTTACCAAGCATTGCAGCCTCCTCCTTTGTTTACCCTTCACCTCCCTTCCCAGCCTCCCCCCTCCCCCCACCCAATTATACCCCCCTCCCCCCCACACACCGACATTGTAAAGCTGGTTCAAACACCAGAGTTTTAATCAACACACTTGAAAGAGTGAATCTTCCCCACTGGGTTCCTCAGGTTCAGTTGACCTACAATGAGCAGGGACAGAGTGGGGAGAAAGTCTGATATCTGGCTTCTCTGACACTGGCATATCCCAGCCTCAGAAGCAAAGGATGGCACAGCTCCGTTTCTTCCTTTGACACCAGCATGCCTCCAACCACGCCTCCTACCTTGTAGAGAACTGCAGCCTGTTCCGCCCAGTACTGCCCCCTTCTGACCAACACCATCCTAAGCTTGTGCCTGTGATGACAGCAAACCTGAACTTCATTACTTGATCCATATTGATTTGTTCCCTGAAAAAGCTTACTCTCTAGGGAGTGGCCCTGGGCATGGAAGTGACTCCTCACTTCTGGTCATGCCAGTTGCTTCTCTTTCACCATCTGTCACATGGGAACATCTGGACAGCACAAGAATCCCTGGGAAGTTTCCACCCAGCACCCCTCCTAACTCCATTCATCAGTTTGTTTCCTATCTTGGCCCTGCTCTTCAGTGAGAAAATCAGGTGAGTAACAGGTATGAAGGTATTCCTGGGGTCATATATCTTCCTCTAGGGTCCTTGGAGTACCAGCAATTCTGTTGAACAGTGGCTTTTGAGCCAGGGTGATTTTGCTCCCAGGGAACAGTTAACAATGTCTAGGGTCATGCTTGGTTGTTCACAACTCGGAGATGAGGAGAAGCTACTGGCATCTTGAGGATAAAGAGCCAAGATGTCATTAAGTACCTTACAATGCCAGAACAGTCCCCTACAACAAAGAATGATTCGGCTCAGATTAACAGCAGTGAGTGGCAAGGCCAGAAAAACTCTGGCCTTAAAGTAATGATGCTGTGCCAGGCAGGCAAGGGGAAATAGTTTGAGGTTTGGGGACTGTTATAGCTTATTTCTATGGGCCTACTGTAGTTCCAACTACAACAGCACAGTCTAGAGTCCACCATTGTTACTTTTTAGTATGAAAACATCACCTTTGATTTACTGACAGTGCCTCAAGCTCCACTCTTTCCTGAATGTCAGAGTCATCCCAGACATGGACAATACTACAGCCCAGCTTCTTCTACTCCTCTGAAACACAGAGTCACAAGCCACTTGTGATACTTCACCTAACACCTGCCTTTACCGCCAGCCTATGACCAAGCTATGTCTCCAGGATGCTAGTTTTCTAAATGTATGGTTCAATTCACATTATACATGCCTGTGTCTCAAAGGATAGCATGATATGTTTCTATTCTAGAAACAGAAAAGGTATAATATTGCAATAGATATCTTAATAGATCTGGCCCTAAAACTGAAAGTGATGTATTTTGCAAATATATTCACACTAAAACTCAGAAAGAATGGCAAGTTGGTTCTTGACCCTGAGCTGATGGTACACATTTGCACTTCAAACCTGTGGCAAAAACCTGACAGCACCATTTGCTGTTGACATGAAAATGGACTTCAAAGACAGCACTTTGTTCCTGTTCATTCTATGGAAACGGATTTCTAGCAGAAGGTGATTATACCTCTGATTACCTATGCCTATTGTCAAAGCAGTTCCAGCTAAAGCTTTTATAGAATTTAATAATTGTCTTTTGTTAATCAGGATAATAGTGCAGAGGGCCGGCAGCACACGTGAAGCAGCGGGCACAATACCCACAAGTAAGTGGCCAGGATAATTGAAAAACAGACTAAATCCACTGGACTTTCGTAATGAAATAAACTATGAATAGAAGAATAAAATCTCATCAATGGCTGGATGTGTATTGTTACTTTGAAGCTTTTCCCAGCGACCACCACCATCAGATCAGAGTAGATGCTAACACCTACTACTTTAAATAATTATTGGATGATTTTTCTCATTGTTTATCATTCAGGCTGTTCTGAACACCACCCCACTTGATGTCATAATTAGTTCTCTAATAAACCTTTTGCAAAGTGAATGATTCTGCTTTTGTAGTGACATAGGTGTGGAAATGGGGTACTGAAGGAGGGGGGAACAATTCGGTCTCCCTATTACATGCATGATAATGAAGTTATCTTTGGGGGTTAATTATGGATTTAACAAATCATATTTCTCAAATATCCTTGGTAATTATAAAATTAATCATATATAAGCATAAGACATTACCATTTAACAGGTTTGAAAGCATTTATTGCGGGGGGTCCTATTAAAACTTCCAGTAATAAACACACCACAAATGGTAATTGAGAAAAGCACATATAAGTAAAAAAAATCTACCCCTTTTTATCAGGAGATGTACATTTAGTCTTAACAGAGTGATTTCTAAAGAAGATATGAACAAAACCAAGTCACTAAATGCTAGTGTTACTGATTAAAACTAACCCTGAGATAAGACTAGAGAAGAAACATATTTTGTCAGCTCATTTCACAAGAGTGAAAGCTAAATGTCAGAGAAAGTAAAGAACGTTCTTGAGTTCACACGGCTAACTAAACAACAGAAATTCATTTTCAAATAGTGAAGAGGAACAAGCTGAACTTTTAGTGAATTGGTGTTAAAGAACTTGGAACGATCAGTAAGAAGCATCACAAAAGGCATTCAAAATGAACTCAGATTTATCAATTATTTGGTCCTCAAGTTAAGTGTTCTTACCTCTTCAAGGTCTTCTTTTCTGATCTTGAAACTCCATTCATTCTGCCTGCCCCTATTTTGATCATGTTATGCTTTTTCTCCTATTTAAAAATCTCAATGGCTTCTTCTAGCTTACTGATAATAAACTTCTTAACCTAGCTTTCAAAGGCTCCATCTAGCCCTGACCCAGCCCTGCTCACTTACCATCAGCCATTCCACCCTGTGAGGTCCTCAACTGAATCCAGAATGTACCAAATGTACTTTGGGATGAACACCTTTGTCATTCCGACCCATGAGTGCTTGCCCCTCCTCTCTGTGCCTTCTCATCTACCTCAAGGATAAATTCCAGTACATGTCCCTGGCCTGTTCTCCATTCTCTCATCCACAGGAGACAAGCCTAGCTTTCCACAGCATTCTCCCGATTGAAACCAGACTCACCTCAGAAGGGGTCTCAACAAAGACTGACAGACTGCCTTGTGGTTGAAGCTAAACTGTCACTCTGAGCTGAATTCGGTTTCCACATTCAACTCAAAACTTAATCCCCTGTTCAGTTTCTCTGAAGCCTCAGACTCACAAAATTCCACCCTCTAACTGCCATTATGTGAAGCTCTTGGTTAACACATACTGACTGCCCATCTTCTTGGCCATAGCTTTCTAAATATAAGGACCATTTATTTTACTTTTTGGTAACATGCACCTAATAACTGTTAAATAAAAATATAAGATTATGCTAAGCAAAATGAACTCCAAGATATGGAAACAAGAGGTTTTTCTTTGTGGTGGTTGTTTTTAATGGATTGTGTGAAGATAATTCTTTTTTCTTTCATTTTTTTCCTTTGGTTTATCTCCTGTTGTCACTGTATTTGATTTTGGTACCCTGTGTATTGTATATACATTTATCTGAATTGGGGAAGGGAAGAGGAACAACAAAATGGTGAGACAAAGGACAAAAGGTAAACCAATGCAACAGCAAGACTCACAAGACAATATTCAAGAAATGAACTTTACAACGTCGGGGTGGGGGTGATTAAGGGAGAGAAAGGGGGAGAAAAACAAGGGAGGGGTAACAATATTTGACAATAAATGTACTCACTATCTTACTATGTAATTGTAAGTTCTATGTATATCACCTTGACAATAAAATTAAATTTAATAAAGTCTACCAGCAGCAACATGTTGTGTATGATATATGCATTTAGGTATGCTGAATATTAAAATAATAGTCTTGACTGGTTTGTATTTAAGTAACTATCACTTTTTTAAAAAATTGTTTATTGACTGTTAGAAAAAAGTATCCTTTCTCTTCATTATATATGCATGTCATATTATTATTTTCTTTGTGTTTATTTACTGTAAATGGTAAAAAAAAAAAAAGTAACATTATGCCACGATGTAATTAAATTAACTCAGTTTTCAAGTCCTATTTCCCTCTCATAACAAGCAGAGAGCCAAATACTGGCCAATTCACAGGAATCCAGTGCCTACCGATTTTAGCTCAGTCTTTTAAGTCTCCCCATTCAGCCCAACTCTTGCTCATTCCCTCAATGAAATACCTGGGTCACTTCCCTCTAGGGCTTCAGCTATCACCTCCTATATTTTGTGGTCATCTCCTCTGTCCCTTTGCCCTGTGGTTTATGTCCTTCTATCCTTTAATGTCATGATTAGGAAGGTGTAGAGAGAAATCCAGGTGTTCATCTACTACCTTTCTCTTGCTGGCAGTCTTGTGATGAGGTAACAATCTCTTCAAAATGTCTTCTATCCTCCTTGCTTGTTTTGTATACACATCTAGTCATAAGCCTTCCCTCTCGAATGAAGGAAAAAATAATAACAAAATAAAATAACTTTCTGATCTATATTCTGGTTAGAATATTCGTGTTCCCTCCAACATTGGTGTTAAAAGTTAATCTCCAATGCAACAATAATGAGAAGTAAGGCTTTCAACAGTGATTAAGTTGTGAGAGCTCCTCTCTCTTGAGTGACATTTAGTGCCTGATAAAAGGAAAGGAGGGGCAAGTTCTCTCTTGGCTTTCTTTTCTGCCCTCTGGAGGCATAGCAACAAGGTGCCCTCTTGGAAAATGAGAAGGGAATCTGCTGCCCCTTTGATCTTCCCTCACTCCACCAAGTATCATTTTCTCAGAAATAAATTTCAGTCACTTACTAATCACCTAACATAGGATACTTTGTTACAGTGGCACACATGAAATAAGACAATCTTTATCTCTTTTTAATCCGATAGATTTCACTCTATTTGAAAACTGAGTTTTCAGAAAACTGCTTTTTTCCCTTCCCTTTGGAAGATCTAGAGTTAAGATCTGGATCTAACCTAGAACTAGCTATCAGATGTTGTTTTTCCATCTTTAAATCTCTGCTCTGGGTTAACAATGTCCACAAAATTTCCACAAAAATAGGAACTAGAAAATACTACTCTGTCTAGGCTATTTTAATCATGGCTAGAGAGCTATAAAACAATAAGAAAGCATGGAGGTAAAGGAAATCCACAGTTAAAATTTCCAAATTGTATTCTACTAAAAATAAATGTATTTGGATTGTGTGAGGATATTGAACTGGCTTCTATAGACAACCAGAAGCACTAATGTTCCTGTCAAGAGGCTAAACAAACAACCAAAGTACATTGGGGAAAGATGGCAGGGCTCCTGAACTAAGCCAGGCAGAGCAGAGCCCACCACGCACTTTGGAAAGAAAGCACACAGAAGCAAGCCATCCTCCATGCTTCTTCCTCAGATCTAGGCAGACTAGCAAGCCCCAGAATGCCCTCTCCGCAAATGACCACAAATAGGCCAGCAAGCCAAGAGATCATCTGGCCCAGTCAAAATTTGGTGTTGGCATTCTACTAGGACTTGTCACTCAGAGAAGAACTTTTTAGATTTTCTGATAAATAACAAGTCCGTGAGCTATGATTTACTTTCATGAGACTCTCTGAATGGATGTTTCTCTCTTGTGAGAATTTCGGTTTGGGGTTTGTTTGTTTGTTTGTTTTTAAGTTACAGGCTGCTTCCTCCAGAACATGCAACATGGGGTAGTTTAGTTCATCTAGTTCTGTCTGGAGCCTTATCTTGAAAATGGCTCCTCACAGGCCCATGAGGGCTAAACAAATACCTATGAAAGCATCTTACATAGTAATTACCACAGAAGGGCTCAGTCACTGTCTGGTTTTGCTTTCTCTTCTTTACTAGAAGAGGGTTTGAATGAATAAAACAATGCAACACTAAAATTAGTATTCACCTCACACCTAGCTTCATCCCTAGCATGTCCCCATTTGCTTTTCCATGTGCTAGTTCCTCACAATACTAATTAGGTCACATTAAATGTTCTGTCATTGACCATGGCACTTGCTCAGGTTTACATTTTCACACAGAAAAAGCTGAAAAATAAATTGAGAACCAGTCACTTGACAATTATGTTGTCAATGTAATGTTTGATATAAATAAATAAAATACTATGAGAATTATGATTAATGAGTGTCTCTCACACTTTTCATATGAAAGGGGTAATGGAAATGAAATGCATATATGACATTGTATTATGATATTATCAAACTATTAATATACCGCTCATTCTGAGAAAGTCCTATCCACTCTGAATAAATTATTCATGATATTCTTTTTAATAGAAATGAGATACAGAAAATGAATAAAAGGACAAATATAGTAAGAGTACTTGGAACAAATGTGGCACTGAGATATTCACCTTAATTACTGGAGAAGTATCAACAACCCAAGAGGAAAAATTAGACCAAAGTTAACAAACAGTTAACAAAAGTACACATAAAGCTTGATTTAAAACAACTGAAACATCAATTCAGTCAAAAAAGACAGATTTAAAACTAAAAGGTATAAGTTGGTGTCAGTAGTTCATACACGTAATCCTAGCTACTCAGGAGGCTGAGATCTAAGGGTCCCAATTTGAAGCCAGCTTTGGTAAGAAAATCCATGAGAATCTTACCTCAGTTAACAGCAAAAATCCAGAAGTGACAGAGTGACTCACATGGTAGAGCACCAGCCTATTTTCCTTAGCAAAAAGTTAATTAACAGTGCTCAGTCCCTAAATTCTAGCCCTACTACTGGCACAAAAATAATGTGGAAGTTGAAATTCCTAAACAACTGAAATAACAATAATTTTATTTAAATTTCTGTTTCTGGTGAAACTGGCTCTGTCAAGCACTACTGCTGTGACTACAAAGTCACTCAACTTTGATAAATTAATTTCTTACCATTTACAACTGCTTCAAATGTATAAACAAACTTTGGCATGGTGATTCGATTTATGATAATGCATCCTAAAACAAGAATCCAAACTATGGAAAGGCTATTTGCATTTACATGAGACTCTCACTGTTGTTAAAAATAATATAATATTAGAAAGAACTTTAATATTAAATAATGGAAAAATACATATAATACAACCATCTGTTGCATTACTACTAACATGTGATATTGCCAATAAAGAGTGAGAATTGGGGCTGAGAAGGTAGCTTTGTGGTAGAATGCTTGTCTTGCATTCATGAGGTCCTGGGTTCAATTCCTCAGCACCACATAAGCAGAAAAAGCCGGAAGTGGCCTTGTGGCTCAAATGGTAGAGCGCTAGCCTTGAGCTGAAGAGCTGAAGGACAGTGCCCAAAGTTCAGACCTCATGACCGACCCCCCACACACACACAAAAAAAAAAAAACTGGAAAAGAGTGAGAATTAACCTAGAAATTCTAATGTAGTTGCTCAATCCTATAATCCTAGCCACTGGTGAGGTGGAAATCAAGGATTACAGTTCAAGCCAGCATGTACTTATAAAGGTTTATCAGGCTCCATCTGAATGGTGGGGCATTGGTGGTATGAATCTGTTTTCCCAGGAGAATTTGTTTTCTGCAGGAGAAACACAAACAGGAGGTTTGGAGTCCAGGTTTACAGATTATAAAATTTATCCTGAAAAGATACAACACACACACACACACACAAATACTGGCAGAATGTCTCCGGTAATAGAGCACTAAGAAGTACCATGACCTGCGTTCAAAGTCCAGTACTGCTAATCACTAGATACTGTGATGAAAATGAGCTACACAACTTGTGGGGGAAAGGGTTTGGGAGGGAAAACAACTGGGAGAAAGGAGGGAAGAGGTGACATTGTTCAAAGAGAATGTAACTGTACACCTCTGTACATCACTTTTACCATACAATTTTTTTAATAAAAAGAATTAACATGGAAAGATAAAAGATGAAAAGCCATAAAGGTTTGATGAGAAAAGAAAAACACAGGAGCATATATTTGCTTTCATTAGCAACAGATGCCTAAGATATTTACACAGTAGAGAATAGATAAAAAGGTGTAAATCAAACTTTGGTTACAAATTAGCATATTCATTTTTTATTTTAATATATTGTTTATCATTTTAGGTTTTATTTATTTACTATAGTTAATTGATATTATTTTGAAATCCACACCTAATAAAGTATCTTAAAGTATGGATAAGAAAAATGGGACAGAGCCCCAATATAGCAATGATTATTTTAAATGTTGGGATATATCTTCTTCAGACTTTTCAAAATATCACCAGTGATGATGCTGAATCTTAACAATAGACCAGGGTCCCTCTGACATCCAACAGTCTGCTGAGACTAGCCAGCAGCTTCTCTAGCACAGACCAGCCGCAGCTGTGCACACGCAGTAGGACGGCCCATCTCTCTTTCCCAGAGAGAAAGGCAACCGTCTGTATTAGTCGACTCAATTCTTAGAGCAGAAGCAGTGTCTGGTGTATCTTTATATCTTCATAGCATTCGTTTCTCACTCTTCTTTTGACAGCCAGGATTCTTAGGCCCACTAAACAAATCTTAAAAGCAAGAAGCAAAAGAATCAAATGTTTCCAAGTAATTTAACTGTACCCTAGTCAAAATTTGACCTTATTTAGTGCAATCCCAAAATGTCCAGCAGCCAGTAATGAAACACCTGCAGTGTTTGGGGCTCTAAGTTCAATTCACTGAAACTAACTCAGGATTGTAATAGATAGTAAAATTTGCACTTATTATAACTCTACACAGGGCCAGTTTTATGAACTTCATACCTGCAAGGTCAGGTAAAATGCCATGCTTAGAAGGTCTCTGCTCTTGGTTCAGTGCTCCAAGGACACTATCTTGACAATTTTTTTAAGATTTTGAATGAGAGCTCTCATATTGCCATTTTGAACTACTTGTAAATTGCATAACTGATCCTCATTTTGTATGTCCAAAAATAAATGGGAGATAATTTTCTTTTTAAAAAATTTTTATTGTGAAAATACCATACAGAGGAGTTACAATTACATGGGCAAGATAATGAGTACATTTCTTATCAAGCATTGTTGCCTCCTCCTTTGTTTCCCCTTCCCATCCCTTCCCATCTCCGCTGCCCCCCTACCCCCTACCCCCACCAAAGTCAACTTGTACATCTCATTATTGCAATGGGTCCACCTGTATCCCTATTTAAACGATTGTTTTTGCCCTTCCCCTCCACAAATTATACCAACATCAAATACAATGAAAGCAGGGGTTATACCATGGGGGAGAGACACACAAAATAACAAAGAAATCATCTTATAAATATGTTAGAAACAATCACAAGAAAGAAAAAAAACCTTTGAATACTTATCTTGGGGTTCATTTCACCTAACATCAACTTATCTGACCTTTTCTGCTTGTCTCAGACATATACTAGTTATTACAAATAAGGGAAACCATGGGACTTATGTTGAGATAATTTTCAAGTCCCAAATTAAGCTTTTAGAAGTGAAAACTTAAGTGTGTAAGATTAAATATAAAACAAGTGCACATAGCATTAGATTAGATAATGTAAAACATTAAAGAACTTAATGATATGTCAATGAAAACAAATCAGAATAAACATAGAAAAGTGAATTTTTTAATAAACAAAAGGACATAGCTACGGGATCATTGTAATGAGACGAACATACATAAAATTAAAGGAACAAAATTCTAAAAATGTAATGAAAGCAACATGCACAGACCCAAGGACAACAAACTCCAAGCTTAACAACATAAGGAAAACTACAACAAGGCATAATTGAATTTACCAAAACAAGCAAGAGAAAATTATAAAATCAAATGAAGATACATTCAATACAGAGAAGCATGGATAAGAATAAGAGTATGTCTCTACTAGAGAAAACATTTTCTACTAGAAACAACATGAGCAAGAAGACAATAGAGCAACCTTGGGATTTGAAGGATTGTGGTTCAAAGCCTGCCCAGGCAGAAAAGTTTATGACACTCCACCTCTGATATTTAAAGAACTGGGGGAAAAAAGCTGTTAACTTAGAATTCAATAATCTTTGAAAATGCTTTTCAAAAATTAAAGTAAAATATTTTTTCAGACAGTATGACATTGAAAGGACTCAAAACCAACACACCTGAATTACAAGCAATATTAAAGGAATTTCTTTGGTAACAAGTAAAATGATACTAGTTAGGAAGATAGGTTTACACAAAGTAATGAAGCATTGCAGAAATAGAATTATGTAGGTAAAAATGTAACAGCTATTCTGTTCTTTAAAAGATGATTGCTGAACCAAAAACACAGGATGGTGCTGGCAGAATTGGCTATAGACTTGCAGAAAACTGACGTTAGATCCTTATATATCACCCTGCACCAGAATAAATTCCAAATGGATCAAAGTCTTCAGTGTAAGACAGGATACCCAGAAAATATTATAGGAAGGGACAGGGAAAACACAAGGGCTCCTTGGCACAGATCAAAATTTCTTAAGACCCAGAAACACAACAACTCAAAGAAAGACTGGATACATGGGTTGCATCAAACTGGAGAATTTTCCATGGCAAATGACTTAGCTAGCACAATAAAAAGAAAGTCCACAGAATGAGAGACGATCTTTACTAGATATGCATCAAACAAGGGCCTTATATCTAAAATATACTTAGAGCTCAAAAAATTAAAAATCCTCAAAGAAACAATGACCCCTTAATAAGGGAGCTAAAGACTTAAAGAGGGACTTTTCCAGAGAAAAAATAAAAATGGCCAATAGACACATGAAGACATATTCAACATCTCTGGCCATATAAAAAATGCAAATCAAAACAACATTAAGATTCCACCTCCCCTCAATTAGAATGGCCATTATCAAGAAAACTAATAATAACAGGTGCTATAGAGGATATGGCCCAAAGGGAACACTACTACATTGTTGGTAGGAGTTTAAACTTTTTCACCCACTCTGGAAAACAGTATAGAAGTTCCTCAAGGGAGAGCAGGATCCAAAGGAAAGCATAAGCCAAAGTAGAGCAAGAGGCCCTGAATTCAAGTCCCAGATCTGGCAGAAAAATAAATAAATAAATTGCTAGTTTAAACACACACACACACACACACACAAAAAAAAAAATGTAGCATTAGGTTTTATAACATTTATAGACACAAGATGTCTGATAACAGTAGCACCAAGATTGAAAAGGTAGAAACAAAAGTATTTTCAGATTGTTGTGCTCCATGTGATGTGGCATATGTCACTTGAAGATTGATGGTGATAAGTAAAAATATATGAACTCTAAATTATTAACATCACACAGAATGATAGTGAATAAGTCACAAAGAAGACAAAGCTGATGCATTAAAAATAATCATTTAATCCAAAAGAAATGAGTCCAAAAAGCAGGGGGAGGAGAGTAACAAGGGATAACTGAACAAATGAAAAACAAATACCAAGGTGGGTGCTGGTTGCTCATGTCTGTAATCTGAGCTATCCAAGGGGCTAAGATCTAGGGGATCATGCTTCAAACCTAGCCCAGATAAAAAAAGTCTATGAGAGTCCATCTCCACAAAAGCTAGGCTGGAAGTGTGGCTCAAGTGATAGAGTAAATATAGGGCCCTAAGATCAAACCCCAATACTAGCAAAAAGAAAAAGAAAGCAAATGACAAGTTTTATTTAAACCTTATCACATAAATAATTACATGAAATGTAAATAGTCTAACTTACAATTAAAAATAGGTGTCAAATTAAATTTTTAAGACCTATAAAAATAAACTCCAAACACAATGATACCAATAGGTTAAAAGTAAGACCATGAGAAAATTATACATCGTGGTAATTATAGCTCAAATCAAAATGAAGCTGGAATGGCTTTTTATATATCAAATGAGGTAAATTCCAGAATAAAGAATATTTCCAAGGCTGAGGAGGGTTCTTTCATGATGAAAAATAATCAATTGGTAAGTATATATATATATATATATATATATATATTCCAGATATTTAGGCAGCTAGCAATAGTTTCAAAGTATATAAAGCACAAACATACAATATACTGTTGGAGATTTCAAAACCTATTTCTCATTAATTGATAGAACAGATAGAATAATCAATAAGAGAAGAACAACTCTTATCAAACAACTTGACCTGACTTACATTCATAAAACATCTACCAAACAATAGCAGAATACACATTCTTTTCAAGTGCACTCAGAACTTTCACCAAGATCAGCCATTTTCAGGGTCATAATACAAATCTCCTAAAATATAAAAAGGTTCAAGTAAAATAAAATATGTTCTCTACTAACAATAGATTTAAATTATGAAGTGGTAATAAGAGAATGTCTACAAATCTACAAACATTTGGAAGCCAAATAATATACTTCTAAATAACCCCTTGGATCAAAGACAAAAAGGGAAATTAGAAAATATTCTAAACTAAACATCAATGAAAACACAATGTATCTAACTTGGTGGATGCCACTGTAGTAAAAGATAGGGGAAATTTTAGGACAAAATCACTTACAATAAAAAGAAAAGTTTCATCTCCTACCTTAAGCAACTATAAGAGTAAGAGCATATTAAAACCAAATAAGGAGAGAATTTTTTTTTTTTTGTCAGTCGTGGGTCTTGAACCCTGGGCCTGGGTGCTGTCCCTCAGCTCTTCAGCTCAAGGCGAGCGCTCTACCACTTGAGCTACAGCGCCTCTTCCGGTTTTCTGGTGATTTATTGGAGATAGGAGTCTCACGGTCTTTCCTGCCCGGGCTGGCTTTGAACCGCGATCCTCAGATCTCAGCCTCCTGAGTAGCTAGGATTACAGGCGTGAGCCACCAGCGCCCGGCTAAGGAGAGAAATTATTAAGTCAAACTGACACATAAAATAAAATATAATACAGAAAAATAAAGCCAGTAGCCGCTTCTTGGGGAATATAATATTTTTTAAAAAATAATAAACTTCTTCCAGTTTTATCAGCAACAAAAAGAGAGAAAACAGAAATGAGACATAAATCACCGTAACTTCTGTGAGTTTTACAAAGAAGAATAAGAGAATACAATTGTCCCTCAATCCATGGACAATGGATACCAAAAATTGCAGGTGCTTGATGCATTTGTATAAAAAGCTATGGCATTTATGTTAACATATGCAAATTCTCTTGCATACATTAAATTAGTCTATGCTTCCATCAGAAAGAATGACATGGCCCCATTCATAAGAAAATGGAAAGACTTGGGGGGGAAAGCATATTAAATAAAGTAAGCCAGACCCAAAGAAACAGATGCCATGGTTTCCCTCATTTGTAATAATTAGTACATGTCTAGAATAGTCCCAGCAGATGAGCAGAAATAGCTCAATACCTATGTACATATGACCATATAAGATGATGCTAAGTGAAATGACCTCTAAGACATGGAAACAAGATGTTTGTATTGGTTGTTGTTTTTTTTAATGTACCAAGTGATTTCTTTTTTTTTTTTTTTTTTTTTGTCGGTCGTGGGGCTTGAACTCTGGGCCTGAGCGCTGTCCCTCAGCTCTTCAGCTCAAGGCGAGCGCTCTACCACTTGAGCTACAGCGCCACTTCCGGTTTTCTGGTGGTTTATTGGAGATAGGAGTTTCACGGTCTCTCCTGCCCGGGCTGGCTTTGAACCGCGATCCTCAGATCTCAGCCTCCTGAGTAGCTAGGATTACAGGCGTGAGCCACCAGCGCCCGGCCAAGTGATTTCTTTTATCTTTGGTGTTTTTTTCTTTTTCCTATGGATTATCTCCTGTTGTCACTGTATTTTATTCTGAGTAATATATATACATTTTTGTGAATTAGGGAAGGGAAGGGGAACAACAAAATGATAAGACAAAGGACAAAGGAGGAATCAAATGCAACAGAGATACTCACAAGACAATATGTTGGAAATGAACTATAGAACTTGGGGGGGAGGGTGTTAGAGGGGAGGATAGGTGGGAGAAAAATGAGGGAGGGGGTAACAAGTTCCACAAGAAATGTACTCACTACCTTACTATATGTAAGTTACTATATGTAACTATAACCCCTCTGTACATCATCTTCACAATAAAATTAAATTTTAAAAAAGCTATGGCATTTGCATTAATATATTCAAATTCACTTGTATACATTAGTCTGTCCATATTTAGTCCATAGGAATTTGTGTGTATTTATGTGTATGTCTGTTGTATATATTAAATCACTTCTAGTTTACTTATGGGACCTAATTTAACATAATCATTATGTGACTAGTTGTTACAGTTTACAAGAAAATACAAGGAAAAAAATTATGGTGGCTCACATGTGTCATCTTAGTTACTCAGGAAGTTGGGATCAGGAGGATTAAAGTTCTAAGCCAGCCCTGATAAATAGTAAAACCTCAAATCAATCAGTAGTTGGGCATAGTGATTCATGTCTGTCATCCCATGTACACAAGAAGCATAAATAGGAGAATCTTAGTTCAGGCCAGCCAAACCTCTGAGACCCTGTCCCAAAAATAAAGAGAAATAGAGCCAAGCCTCAAGTGGTACAGCACCTATCTAATAAGGATAAATTCCTTAACTCAAACTCCAGTATCACCAGTAATAACAATAACAACAACAATAATAATATCTTTGTTTTCATTTTTACTTGCTATCTATATTTTTGATGGAGCAATTAAATATTTTGCCTATTTTTTGAGTTGTTTATACTCTTGTTGAATTTGGAAAGTTTTTTATTTTAGATATAAATCTTTCATTAGATACATTATTTTCAAACATATCCTTTCAATCTGTTTTTATAGTAGATTTATATAGCTGAAGGTTTTATATGTAGGACAAAAATTCAGTCTGAGTTAATCTCGTCTGATATTCAATATGGATTTTATGAAGTATGGATTAAGTTCATTTTTTGCATGCTGATATCCAATTGTCCTATGATTTTTTTTTCTTGTTGAAAGGACGATTCTTTTATGATCTTAGCATAGACAGAGATTTCTTAGAAATGACTCCCAAAGCAGGATCCATAAAGGAAACAAAATGGATAACGTGACTTGATCAAAATTAAAAGCATCTGCTCTTTAAAGGTTCTGTCAAGAGAATACAAAGGAAAGCCATTGGTTGGGAGGATCTCAGCACATCAGGCATTTGCTCAAAGGTTTTGCACCGTCGGTCATAACTGAGCTTTCTTCCTGTCAACCTTTGCCTAGTAAGCTCCTTCTTACAATGATTAAGGATGGCATGGCTCTAACTTCCAATTAAAATGGCCCCAGTCATTCTCTACCATAGAGTTCAGTTATATTTTATTCTTAGCACCGACCACCAGCAGACTTTAAAAAAATAAGTTTGTACATAGTATTTACTATGTCTGTCTCCCTCACTGCCCCCCCCCCACTAAGGTCTGTGAAAACAAACCATGTCTCTCTTATCTACCTTTCTGATAGAATGTATCACTGACCAATGTCCTGTCAATTCAATAAAGTCATAATGTGAATAAACAATCCAAGCTATAAACACAGAGGAGACATACACACACATTGAAGGTCATCAGCAAATACCTGACAATTGAAGTACACACACACACACACACACACACACACACACACACACACACACACACACACACACACACACACACACACACCATATTTGAAGGTCATCAGCAGATACCTGTTAATTGAATATGAGTTAGAATTCTCAAGAAAAAAATACACAAATTGAGAATAAATGCTAAGAAAAAATGCAAAATTTCCAACATTGATATCAGGGGCAAGAGAAGAAAAAGAGCAATGGAGGAACTTGTGAGGGAAAAAAGGAAGGAAGGAAGAAAGGAAGGAAGGAAGGAAGGAAGGAAGGAAGGAAGGAAGGAAGGAAGGAAGGAAGGAAGGAAGGAAGGAAGGAAGGAAGGAAGGAAGGAAGGAAGGGCCAAAAAGAATCCACCAGGCAGTTGAGTTCCAGAAACCAGAGTATGGAAAACCAAGGTGTGATCTAAAATGTCAAATTCCATGGAGCATATAGGACAGGGCATGAGCTGAGCCTTCAGAGCTAGAAATCTTCAAACTTCAGTGGATGGCAGGGTAAACGTAGTGACCCAGGCGGTTCATGAGGGGAGGGGAGAGGAAGTGGTCACCAGGGAACTTTTCAAAGATAATGGGGTTAGATATAGACATGTATCCCCTTGGAAGGAAGTCAAGTATTCAGAGAGAGAATAGTAATCAGGATAGGTGATAAAGCTTCACTTTAAGTTCAGTGGAGAGAAGAGATTCAAACATTTAGTCAACCCAGCATTCTAGTCACTGAGGGAGAAGAAAACATAGAAAATAAATGAGAGTTGTTTTCAATCCTGCTGTTACCCTCTAATTTTTAACTTTTTAATTTTCTTGTATAAAATAAACAGCACCTAAAGCAATCATGATCTCAGTGGCCATCAAAGACTTTGGGTGACATATTGTAACAAGAGATGTACAGGACACTATGTTAAAAACAAACTCTACAACTTGGGGGGGTGGGGTGGGGGGGTTGGAAGGGAGGAGTTGGGTTGGGGTGGTGGGGAGGGAAGAGATGACTGGGGAAAAACAAAGGAGGGGGTAACAATGTTCAAGAGGAAATGTACTCATTACCTTACTCATGTAACTGTAACCCCTCTGTACAGTAGAATTACAATAAAAAATATTTTTGAAAAAGACTTTGGGTGATTCCATGTACAGTTGTGCAGCCTAATTAGCCTATTGAGCCTATTACCGGGGTCAAAGGAAATAACATGTATGGAAGCGTGCTGCCAGCTGTAAAGGAAATACAAGTAGGAAGTGTTAGGAAGGCTCTGCTTGGTTCAGTAATTCCTCCAGGGAGCTAGAAGCCTGGGCCTCACTGTCTTTGTGGAATAAAGAGTTGCTTGGCACACAGACCAGGCAGGAGAGTAGTGAGCTTCTTGTATCAGTGCCCTAAATAAAATCACAATCTCTAGTGAAGAATACAAAATAGCAGTGCCTGCCAGGCTTGTCTGCTTTGCTGCTTCTCGTGAGAGTTGTTTTATTGGCCATACTAAGGTAATAATAAAAAAAAAAAAGCCAAAGGAAAAGTCATCCACTAGCTAATCGCATCATTTTTTTTAGCACTAATTATAGTTAAAGCACTGGTCTAGCACATTTTTCTGATGGAAATAATGGTCCTGTTTTACAGAGTTCAAATTACCTTCACCTAGCACTGCATGCTAGTCCATACCTATAATCTTAGCTACTCTGGAGATCACAGTTCAAGGACATCTGGGACCCTCTCTCAATCAATAGCTGGTCATAGTGTTGCGCATCTGTCATCCAAGCCATGTGAGACGCTGAAATCAGAAGGATCACAGCTCTGAGCCAGCTTAGTCAAAAAAGTCAAAAGAAACTAGGCACGATGATGTACACCTGTCCATCCCAGCTGCAGCAAGAATTCTAAAACAGGAGAATGTATTCCAGGCATGGTCCCGGGCAAAAAGCAAGATGCTATCTCAAAAATATCCAGCACAAAAAAAAAAAAGGAAAGGAGGCATGATTCAATAGCAGAGTACAAAGCCCAGAGTTCAAACACCAGTACTGCCAATATATATGCCTGAACCTTTGATCAGATGACTCACCTCTCCCTTTTCTGTTTCTTCAGCTACAAAGTGGGGTTGGTAACACTTTCACATAGGACTGCTGTCAAAACTGAATGTCAAACGAAATGGTACAACTTGGAGTAGGTGCTCAATGAATTCGTTTCTTACCACACAGTGATGAGAGCAAAAAACAGCATGGCAAAGTCTGTGGACATAATTGGAATCCTAAAACAAAGAAAAGTCTCCCAAGCACTATATCAGTTTACAGGAAGGCAAAATTACAATGTATCTATAATGATGAAGACGCAGCTTTCAAGAATCACTTGGCTAGGGAGAAAATGAACTTGAATTGCTTTCTCACAAAGAGAAGGTAAACTCCTATGCTATGTACAATGCTACTATGCAAGAGGATGGATGTGAAAATGAGGTACAAAGGTGAAACAGGAAAGGAAAAGATAACCTTTGTTCTTTCATGATAATGCTGGAAGAGTGGTATCCGGACATCTTGGCAACATTACAAAAGAAATGCATTTCCAGCTTTCTGTTTAACAGTTGTGTTGGGTTGGTTGGCTAGTTGGTGGTCATCTTGCAAATATTGGTGGCAGTAGAAATAGTATTTGGAAACATATAAAATCATTATACTTGATTATTTGGACCAGAGTCAAAAGGAGACCTAGCATGAATGTTAGCGTGTTTCTGGAATTCTATGTGGAATTGGAGGTACTGTGCACCAATGGAATTCTGAAATGAGGTCAACTTCTGGCAGGTCACACGGCTAACTCTATTAAGTCACTGTTCTGTGATCAGCTCCATATGCGGCACCCTTCTGCTGGGTAATTTTGTGCTCAGTCTAAAGATGTTATGAAAATGTAAAAATTTGGTCTGTTGTCAACAATCGCATAATGTTACAAAAATCAGGATAACAACTGTTTAGTTAAAAAAAAAAACCTGAGAATGAAGTATCACTGTCCTTATAGTTTATTGCAAAAATTCGTTCAGTTCCCCTAACCAAAATCATTTAAGGGAAAACAAAAAGTCTGTCATTGGAATGCACAAGCCTTGATTGCATCCTGAGTAAGAAAAAAATTAAAATAGCTCAAAGGTGGTCTGAAGACAATGGAGGATATTCAAATACCAAATAGGTTGTTTCATGGAATTATCATTCATTTCTTAAGTATGATCATTAATTTTAAGTTATTTAGGAGAATTTCCTTATTCTAGTAAGAGGCAATGTCATTAAGTCTACAAGAAATTCACAAAATAGTCTAGAAAAAAGAACAAGGGAAGATTTACATAGAAAGGGACCCAGAGAGAGACAAAGGAAGAGAGAAGAGATGGAGAGAGAAAGCAGGAAGACACAAATGAGGAAAGAAACAAAGAGAAGGAGAAACAATGGCAATTTTTTTTAAGTTATGTGCTAGGTAAACTCAGTGGTAGAGTACTTTCTCGGCATGTGCCAGACCCTTGATTCCATCCCCAGCATTGTAAAAGAAAAGGTTAACAATTCTTGAACTTAAGTAAATGTGGGTATTCTTTCTATTCTTTGAAATTTCTCAGAAAAATGGTTGAGCAAACAATAATATTCTCTCCATTAACTCCAACTTGAACCCAAAATAGAATGGCAAGGGTTACAAGAAATCTGTTTCAAAGACAAATAGAAAGCAATAATTTAAAAAAAAAAAACTTTGGGCATGCATTCTAAGTACCAGAACACAAAATCTGAAGTTTGAAATTGTGAATCATTTCTCTTCCCTGGCCTGCACTGACATCTCTCTGTGATGCACATGTCCATGACAAGAATTTGACAAGGAATCCCAGGTTTAATATAACCATCTATCTATGTGCCACCTGCACAGGTTTTCTACTGATATTTTAATTGCAGTTTTCCTATAAAATCACCATAAGCTAGTTAGAGTATTCCATCAGCATTAAACCAACAGAGAAATTAATTTTAGGTACATATAACTATTGTTCAGTAAGAAAGCAAAATTCCTCTGCTTTTCAATGAAAACTAGAATTCAATCAAACCATGAAACAAAGGAACTTGTGTACAACCAAGTATAAAGTGGAAAGTAGAGAGAGGAAACATAGTGTTCAGCACTGAATACTTTTGTTATGACACATGCACTCAGAGGTATAGCAGTGTAAGAGCCAGAATGAAGATCACAGTGGGTTAGTTTATGTTCATTTTTCTTTAAGTGTGTAATCCTCCTTTGCCTAGCAATCAATGCTTTGTGTATATATGCATTTGTACATATAAAGGTTTTTCTCTCAAATAAAACCTGTGGGAAAGAAAGAAAGAAAGAAAGAAAGAAAGAAAGAAAGAAAGAAAGAAAGAAAGAAAGAAAGAAAGAAAGAAAGAAAGAAAGAAAGAAAGAAAGAAAGAAAGAAAAGAAAGAAAGAAAGAAAAGAAAGAAAGAAAGAAAGAAAGAAAGAAAGAAAGAAAGAAAGAAAGAAAGAGGAAAGAGAGAGAGAAAGAGAAAGAGAGAAAGAGAAAGAGAAAGAGAGAAAGAGAAAGAGAGAAAGAAAGAAGGAAGGAAGCAAGGAAGGAAGGAAGGAAGGAAGGAAGGAAGGAAGGAAGGAAGGAAGGAAGGAAGGAGGAAGGAAAGGAGTGGATATAGAAATTGGTCTTTGGAGTGAAGCCACAAAGGTCAAAAAAGTGATATTTCATGATAATTTTCCAAAATTCTCTCCCCTTCACTATGAAATGTATAAATCTATACAATTGTCTCGCATAAATGCTGTGAAATCATTCAAATTTTGTTTTAAATTTCCACGAGTGAACAAAAGTGTCATATGCTGTTTTAAGATACAAATATTTGAAACAAGCTGACATGATCTTAAATAAATTAATATTTGCAAACAATTTTTAGTAATCAAAGATAAATCTTATAGATAAAAGCATAACCATAGAGTACCAAAACCATCTGATATTTCTATTGTTCTGCTCAGAAAAATAACACATTCTACATAGAAATGAAATGATGAGATGTTACAGTAAAATCACATGAGTGAATGAGACTGAGAGAAGACATTGTACAAAAAGAAATGTACTCATTACCTGATTCGTAGTAATTATAATCCCTCCCTGTATGACACCTTTATATAACAATAAAGTAACTTTAAAAAATATCCCATGAAAAATGGCAAGTAGAAAATATGCCTGGGACCCAATTTCCTGTGTCTACATAAATATGCACACCACACATGAACTCACTCAGGACCTCTTTTGCTTAGGCAACATCAGTATCTTGATAACACATACTTAATAACTCAATAATACTCCTAATAAATCCCAAAAATCATAATGATGTAAAGTGCCCCAAGGATGGAATGATCTGATCAGGAAGTTATGAAATCCTTTTCAGACATGGTTCAAAAAGATTGAACAACTTCTTACTTTAAAAATCATGCTGCATATATAAGCACCAACTACAATTCTGATCAGATCTCTTGAAACTCTGAAGATCAATTCCTCTATGTTCTAATAAAGTTGAAGATAGGAACAAATGGGTTTCTGTGGTCTTGAGAATATAAGTATATTTCATTTTTAGGAGATATAAGGATACAAGGTACTTCCATTTTTAACTTTTTTCTGGAAAAATGATGTATCTTCTACTAAAAGCCCTTGGTATTAATTGTACACATTTGGTGAGTAAATAGGGCATTTTCTTATTTCACAATTATAACATATAATGGTAATGTGAGAAGTACAAACTTTGATGAATTTAATGTGATTGGCAAATCACAGTCTAAGTGGAGGTAAGCAGACTGACAGTTGCTATGGAGCAAACAAAGTCTCATCAGCTGGTTCTGCAAAGTAACTAACTGTACACAGCTTGAACAGGAGAGCTAGAGTTGATCTATTATATCTCTTCACAAATACTTCAAGTCAGTATCCTGTATCCCACTCTAATAGTTATTTCCAAAGTTAATTTGCTTGACTAGTATCAGCATTGTTCAGGTGTTAATATTTTTAGAATTCTCATTTTCCAGATTAAAGGTTTCACAAAAGTCCTCCAGAGAGTCCAGAAGGATAAAGGTGTCTATACTGTAAGAAAAGTGTGTGCAAACAAAGTGAGATCAACCTTGATTCGGACTCCAAAGAGATCAATTGCTTGAAAATAAACATAGTTTTTGCTTTTCATTTTATTTGCCTACCACCAGAGTAAACCACTCGACCTACATAAATTATTGGCCCACAAGACAACAATTCTACTGACCCTTCTGATTTAATTCTGCTTCCAGCTGGGTTTTGAAAGCCAGAATGTGCTCCAGCAATTTTTCCCCATGCAAATAATGATCTTAGAATTTAATATCTCAATTCTTGTCAGTTTTCTCTCTGTTCAACACTTCTCTCCATTTTTTCTTAGAACTCTTTTATTCATTAAAGTTGAAAGAACATATTAATTCAAATTTGCCTTCTTTTCATCCATGACATCATTATGGCAGGATTAAAACTACTTGAAATTTTAACCAAATGCAATGACATTTTTAATTTTACACTTAACAACTCAGTGACTTTTTCTCAAAAGCAAATTTTATGCAGATTATTGCTATACTATCTACATTTCAAACTTCTATGTTAAAGTTAAAACCAAGAATTTCTAAGTATCACTGTCAATAGTCTGAAATAAAATATTCATTTTTATTTTAACTTCATGTGTTGTTCATCACATTTTATGTGTATAAACAAAAAATAACTATTAATTTCTTGTCTCTTTTATAAATGCTACTTCCTTCTTAAGAACTCTTAATAAATATATTTATTACTATCTGAAAGCTACATTTTCAAGTAATTTTAAACATAAATTAATGCACACTAACAGAACTTAAAATCACTTTAAATGATAAGATGATATCATTTAAATCAGACACATACATGCATAAAATTCATTAAACAGCTTACATTGTTTGGAAATTAATTCCTTACTAACACTAGAAAAGGATTTTCAACAACTAAAATACTTAGTGTCTGTTATTCAAGGCTAGAAATTAGTAATAAATTGTAGTGCGTAGTCACATTTAGACACTAACTACCAGACAAGGTTGACTGTGGCTACAAATTGTTGTCAAGTAATTTGCTCTTTAGGCTGAGTCACAGGTTAAGAATTTATATCCTGGTTTCAAAGACAGAAGATCCAAAATTTTGGCTTCTTCTCTGGGAAATTTGAACACCAGTATGTGTTGATATATTAGAAAGTAATAATTTTTAAATAATTTCATATTTAACCGGTCTGTGGTTTAAGCTACCAGTAAACATTAAAGACATAGTTAAAATAAATGTAAAAATCTGTCACCTGTTATTTTTTTCACCTGTTATTTTTCATCTCTATCTCTCAAGTATCCCGTAAGAAAATGTTCCTAGTATATGCCTTTATATATTATATAAAGGCTAGACTATATAAAACTCAAAACTAAGATTACTATCATGAAAAAAATCTGACATATTATGAAATCTTGACAATTAGATTTTTATTTAAGAGATCATTTATTCAGACCCATAGGTAATTTGTAATTTTTTTTTAAATAACTTACTTTTGAATTGCAGCTTTAAAGCAATGTTGGATTTATTTGGGTAAAATAGAGTTTAAAAATAAACACAAATAATCTCATGTATTTATATAAAGATTATTTGGACATGAAATTACACAATTAAATTAGGCCTTTTGAAGCCAATCACTTGTACAATTAAAATTCTATTTGCATCATCCAGACTTGTCTAAAGAGGTAGTACTTATTGCAGTGATCTGCCACTGCTCAGGGTATTTTGATCAACTTGGAATAATCGTTCCTCACCTAAGAGGATCAAATCTCAGACTCCTGAGAGGGGATTTCAGAAGGAAAAAATACATGCATTTTGGACATTCAAGTATGACAACAAGTTAACAAATCTATGTCAATTTTAATATTGACAAAGGTATCATTGATAATGTACTTCCTATAACTTCTAAAGATGCTCCTAGACATATTTTAACATATCTACATACTTAGAATGTTTTCAGCCTTCCCCCCTTGTAAAGTAAATCTGGAGCCCCTTTTTCAAACAATTGCTTCCCATTCAAACAAATGCATGAAAACTTATTTATATATTAAGATTTATTTATACACTTATTCTATAACTGAGACATTGATTTTCTAAATAGTAAAACATTTTTCATAATAAAGGTGAGCTACTTAACAGGTAGATAGTTACATGAAATCAGAATTTCTCAATTTTAGCACAATGAACATTTGGAGCTGGATATCGTCATGAGGACTGCCCTACAGAAATTGGAAATTTCCTTCCAACCCCAAGAGCATAAAATATAATCAAATACCAATTTTATTATTAAGTATAAAGAATTAACATCATTGTAATTTCTCTAGTTATGCTAATCTACAAAGAAAACTTGGTAATAAAATTATCTGGTGAACATGCTTAAAATTTGTCAGAAAGCACAGCCTAATAACACAGATTCATGTTAATATGCCTACACATAGGTAGAAATATAAGGTAAATCTACTCAGCCACTTAGCAAATAATGTCTTAAAATATAACCATTTAGTATCTATTCAGCAACCTTTACGCTTAAAAATAGAGTACTTTGCCATGGTTGACAGATGAGTTATTTTGATGATGTCCATGATGGAAAACAAATAGAGTGATATTTACATAGAATCCTTCTGTGACTTTAAACTCACCAATCACCTCAACCTATTTCCTTTCTCTCCAACATCCAAGTTTCTGTACAAGTGTTGTCTATTCGTGTCTACTGTCAGAGTTACTATGTCAAGACTCAATCAAGTAAAATCTACATTTCTCAAGCTTTAAATCTTCCTTCCAGACACCAATTTTACCTAAATATAACATACCAAACACAAAAATCATTTGTGACAAGTTAACATTAAATCACTATTCGTCACCCAACTGTAGTATTTTAGAGAAAAAAAGAAAAAAAAGGTAGAATCTCTACTTTCTTTTCCTTTAAATCAACTTACCTCATTTTTGAATTAGCCAATATAGTATATCCATAAGTTACCTTGCAGTTAACCACTAAGTTAAACCTAACCACAGGCGCCAGTTAGACTTTCAGATTATTTACTACTAAAACTCTTATCACAAATGAACAGAAGGTTCACAGTGGTTAGAATTTTCTATAGACTGAAGAACACCATAAAGCATAAGTTATTATTAGTATAATATTATGAATCATGACTGTCCCTAAATAAACCTGAAGGCCTGTCATAAAATTGAAATGATATCCTGGTAAATTGATAAAATTAATACACTATTTTAAGTCACAATTGTTTAACCATAAAGAGGCCTCTTGGCTGTGCTGCTTTTCTTTTAATTAAATTTAAAAGTCTCTTCTGTAGTTACTGATGTGTGAACATATTTCCATAGAGGATTATTTAAATGAAGAGCAAAGCATTCAAACAGTCAGATGTGCCTGCTTACAGATACTATACATTCATTCGTTGGGAGAGTATTCTAATATAAAATCAAAAGTAAAGCATGCCATAGGTAATTATTAGTGGCTCAGCTGTCAGTTAGCCAAATCAACTAAACGGCCAATTATCCTAAGAATACTGGGAAGGAAAGCTCATGCTTGCATTAGGTTGTTCTGCGAAAGTTATGGTTCCTTTTACAATACATTAACTTCCCAGCAAGAAAATTAGGTATATAACTTCATGTGTTATAAATTATCTCCACATGTTAACTTTTTCACGTTTAATGAGAAATGTAATATTAACTTGAGAATAAAGGATGTCAAAAGAAAAATAATTAACTTTTCAGAATATTTATTTTCCTCCAGTCTTACCACCAACCTTACTCCAGAAATACAACTTAACAATCATATCCATGGTTGACTTCAGAGTATGAAAATGAAATTTCAATTATATATTGGAATCATAAATTAAGAAAACTAAAATGCCTTGGCATTAATGGCTCATGTCTATAATTCTTGCAACTCAGAAGGCTGAGACCTGGAGAACTGTTTAGTCAATCTGGGAAGGCAAATCTGGTAGATGCCAGACTGGAAGCAATGCTCAAGTGGTAGAGCACCAGCCTTAAGCAAAACAGAGGTGAATGGGAAAATGAGGCTCTGAGTTCAAGCTCTGTTACAGGCAAATATATATATATATATATGTATATATATATATATATATATATATATCTTAGAAATTGTTTTCATTAGATAAAGGCGGATCCATTGCAACAATGAGATGTACAAATCGTTATGTCAAAAAACGAACTTTATAACTTAGGGAGGGGAATGGGAAGGGATGGGAAGGGAAAACAAAGGAGGAGGCAACAATGCTTGATAAGAAATGTACTCATTACTTTGCCCATGTAATTGTAACCCCTCTGTACTGTATTTTCACAATAAAAAAAAATGTTTTCATTAATTTGGAAAAACACTGAACAATCACATAAAGAAGGCTTCGGAATTCGTTTCAGAAGTAAGAAATGCTGTGCCTACAAACTAAGATAATATATTTGTAAATATGATCTCTCAGTTCAGAGCCCAAAATTGTAGAGTGTTCCTGGTATATAAATATTTCCTTAGTCTTTGGTATATAGTTTCTGCTTACTCTCTCCCAGTACTCAGCACCAAGTTGTCCAAAATATTCACATGGTGTCTGTTCACCACTGTCCTTGGTACTTCTCACCATTTGTAACCAATGCCTTTCCTGTCAGCTGCCCCTGTGAACTGTCCCCAGATTGCAAGGACTGTGGCCTAACCATTGCTCTGGCCCCAGAACAAAGCTCTTAATAAGTACATAGTGACTCGATTCAAATATGCCAAAATGCATAATGTTTAAATCTTCTCAAAACTCACTGTACCTTGGAGTTATCTGAAATCTTCTAAAACATTTAGGCCCAGAATTTGTCAATCAGAATCCCTGTGCTTGGCAGGCTCTGGGATAGCATTATTTAAAGTCTTCCCAGGTACTGAGGATGGAGAGGGTGTTTTGTAGTAAGTGCACAGATTCAATTTGATAATATGATAACCCAGAAATCTATTTTATAACGCTGCAAATAATTCTTTTTTTATTGTGAGAATACCTTACAGAGGAGTTACAATTACATGGGCAAGATAACGAGTACATTTCTTATCAAGCATTGTTGAGCCTCCTCTTTGTTTCCCCTTCCCATCTTTTCCCATACTGCCCCCACCCCCCACCAAAGTTGTAAAAGTTCGTTTTTCAACATAACGACTTGTACATCTCATTGTTGCAATGGGTCCACCTGTATTCCTAGTTAAACGATTTGTTTTTGCCCTTCCCCTCCACAAATTATACCAACATCAAATTCAGTGAAAGCATGGGTTATACCGTGGGGGAGGGACATACGAAGGAACAATTCTTAACACAAATTTTACAATTTAAATATTAAAAATGGTTAATCTGAGCATTTTTATGATGTTTTTAATACAATAAAAAAATTTAATCTTCCAAAGTAATTCTCCTATGTAGTCAGTGTCAAGGGTGGCTAGGGACTGTATGTGTATAATCAATGTTGTGGCTTCTCCTAGAATCTATTTTGTTTCATGAATGGGAAGGAGAGGAAAGAGGACACTTCACAGTCATTTCCAACCAGCTTCCCAAACTGTGTATCAATTCATTCTTCCCTGCCCATCCCTCCCCCCCCCCCCCCCCCCCCCCCCCCCGCCACCACCAAAAAAGGTAAATTAACTTCTGGAAGATCTAAATATTAAAATAGTTTAAATATCTTAAGAATATTTTAACTAACAATCCAGAAGCCTTTTTAACTTTTTTCCGAGACTTATTTGACTACTTTGTTATGAACGAATGCTTCCTCCTCAAAAGTTTCTATTCTTGAAGCTGAAACAAGCTTGGGACAATACCCCCTCTGATGTCCCGCAGCACATTTTCGAGTCTGCGAAATCCTTAAGAGCGGTAGCAAAGGGATTGAACGACTCAAACAAAGCAGCAGTGACGACAGCAATGACCACAGTGATTTCTAATGTGACGTAATATGTTCATGCATTCACTCCCATTTTTGCACCCTAAAACTTTATCCCACACCCCGCCCCCGATCCAAGATACTGCTGTTCTATTGCAGACATACCTATTGCTCTGCCATTTTTTCCTGATGTTGACAAAGGTCTCACAATGTCCCGTGAACATTCCAAGGCACTGCCCTGATCTTGCCTCTGACATCAAGTTACATACCATTCACATCACAGCCACCATGTCATGTGTATATATTCTGTTCTAGAACAATACATTTCACATATGGATCAAGTCTGGGTCTTAACTATGTAAGTGAACCATGAGACAGCCTGAGAAACTCAGCCAGTGAAGCCTAGACCTGATTTAGACCCAGTTGTATCCACCTCCACTTGAAGAGCACAGAGAAATAGTAGCCTCTTACCCAGCCTTGGATCGGTATGTCAGAACTTTGTCAAGAGTGTTTCTGCAACAGTTCCCTTGGTTCTGTGCCTAATAACTGTCACTCACAAAAAAAATAGTGTTTATACTCTAAAACCAGAGTCATGTGGACAGGAGAGAGGAAACTTATTTTCATACTTTATGTAAATATTTTATCATCTTAAAATATGCAAGCATATAGAAATGTTTCCATTTTTATTTTGTCCAGGTGTCGATTAGATGAAAAAAACTTCAAGGCTGAATGATATTGTTATAGAACCTGGACACCCCTGAATTCCATGCTGCGTTTGAGAAACACATAATTACATTCCTTTAATCCTGGTTGCTGACTATTGTATTCTTTCTTTCACACTGAATCGCACATCAAAATAGCTACCAAAAGAGGAAAAATGAAAACATAATGATAACCCCATTTTTCTCCAACTGTTATTTTGAAATCGGCCTGACAGTGCCATCAACTGCACTGTGGTTATTTATTGGAAGTAAAATTATAACATTGCAACATTGAAGGATCCCACCTGGTGCTTTTGTTGACTAGAATCAGGCAACTCAATCCCAAAACTTTCAAATCACTTGAAACCTGTATCTCCTCCCAATTTCATTGTAATTATGACATACCTATTATATTAAGCAGGGAACATGTATCTCGGGTAATTTTAATGCTAAATAATCAAATAAAGCCTGACTGAGAAAAAAATTTAGATACAATTCTACTTTCTTTTTTATCACATGAATATGAATAGATAAATTTTACTGAGTGAACATACAGTTAAGAGAAAAAGATTATGTCCTCACCTACACACACACACACACACACACACACACACACACACACACTATATATATAGTTACATATGTATACATATATATGGGGCTAGCTACTTAACTGAGGTAACTGACAGAATTTTTCAGTTTTTATCAATGTTCTAAGGTCAGTATCATTTTAAATGTCCTAGTGCTGTTCATGTATATAATGTTAACACCTTTCTTTTTCAGAATGATAGTCAAATCCTAGGTCATCATTTAAAATACAATTGGTTGATTGAAAAGGGTAGAAAATACCAGAAAAGTTCACCACAGCTCAACTCCTTGTTACTGAGTGAAAAGCTCAGTGATTCTGACTTCAGTTTTAAATGTTGTGGATCTTGATCTTCTCTTGTTTAAATAAAATACACACTATGAGAAATTCAGCTCAGGGCCTCATATCTTGCCATATGCCCAGTGCCTACTTGAGGAGTTCAATGCCATTGGCATCTTGACTACTGAACCCTGAGAGAGGCTGGAGATAATATTTCTAACAGTTAAAGAAGTATGAAACTCAAGCAATGTGTGTGTTCTCTGAAGTAATGAGTTTGTTCTTACTAAAATTATTTAAATAATATTAAACTATAGTATCTATTTGTATGTGAATAGGAAAGGAAGAACAGGTCATAATTTTTTTCATAATATTTCATACCTACCCCCACCATACACACCACAAAAACAGGTAAGTAGAATTTTTTACATAAAAATAGTGAAGCCCTTGAACACACTCAGCTCCTCTATTATAAATATTATTTTAGTAAATTACATCTAACTGACCAAATAAAAAGATAAATATCCTCATGATTACCATATGGATTGCATTTTTCAAACAGCAAATCTTCTATATAGCCTTCACTATTTCACATACATAGTTACAAAGGCCATCAACCTAGGAGAGAAAAATATTTTTTTTTCTGAAAGTGATACACATTTCACAGTTTCTGTCTCCAGATACGGAGGCACAATTCCAGCTTGCTCCCAAAAGGCCATGTCATTCTTATACAATTTAATCAGGAGCTACGCAGAGGAAAGCAACGCTGTGCTCTCCCTGATCATTTTAATGAGGACCCCTGGCTATTCAGTCATTGAACTATAATTGACTTGCTCTCCTCTTATTTTCCTAATAGACACTCCAACCTAGACCACGTTGATTCGGCTACAAGAAATGTCAGGAAGAATTGGAACTTTGCTGAGTGGCCCCCATTAAAACTGAAAACATGCCACCCTGTCTTTTACATGAGCTGCAATCATTTTGTGTTGGTCTCATTATGGAATGCAAGATGCAAATGTCTCAGTAGCCTTCTCACCAAACTTGCAAGAGCCAAGAAAATGAGCACAACAAAAATATCTTCCTTCATCCATTATCTTTTTCTTAAAATTCCATTTTATTTGCCCAATGTTTTAGAAAACAAACAACAGGAATAATAAGTACAGATGTTATAAGTTGTTACTGATTTTTAGTAAAAAAAAAAAAATTACAATGAGAGACTGGTGACTTGCTACCCAACCATTAGTTTGTTTTCATATAATGTAAAACTTTCCTCCACTGAAAAATTAAGGATTGTGTAAATGTCACTTGCAAAATAAAGATTATACTGTTAAGTTTAGGTTTGTAAAAATCAATTATTGTGATCTTCGAAACAAATGAGCCCTGGAAATTGGGGGGGTTCAAATTTATGTTAATTAGATTTGAGTAGTCAAAAACTATTTGATAATGTGGAACTTTAATTAGAATATGAACTTAAAACATAATTACCACTAAAAATTAATAATATTATAGATCTTTACTTTAAAGACTCTAAGCATCTTGTTATTAGGTATGTTTATTCTTAACAAGAACTATTCAGATTTGAAGTGTTATTCACCTGGTTAAATGATCACCATTCCTTTCATTCTACGTTAGTTAAGGTGAACTTCTACTCTTTACCATAGAGGAAAAGAATTCCTCATTATTTTAATGCACATTCCTTTTAAGGCAGCAATTCTACTTCCACGAATACCTCCTCTAGTTGAACAAGTGCATATTATAGATTCATATATACACATATACTTGTGTATGAATATACAACACACATCTACGCAAATGTTTGTACACACAGATGTACATACACAAATGCTTGTTATGCTCCAGTTGGTATTCACAAAAAGAAATCATGAAGAAAATGAAACATAGCTGTCAGTTTGTGCTCAGTCTAAAGTCAGAAGAAACTGCCTGGTGTTGGTGGCTCAAATCCGTAATGCTGGCTATTCAGGAGGTTAACCTCTGAGGATCACAGTTCAAAGCCATCCTACACAGAAAAGCCTATGAAACTCATATTGCCAATTAACCGCAAAAAGCCAGAAGTAGAGCTGTGGTTCAAGTGACAGAGAGCTAACCTTGAGCATAAAATCTTAAGGACAGGGGCTGGGAAGGTGGCTCAGTGGTAGAGTGCTTGTCTTGCATGCATGAGGCCCTGAATTCGATTCCTCAGTACCACATAAGCAGAAAAAGCCGGAAGTGGCGCTGTGGCTCAAGGGGGAGAGTGCTAGCTTGAGCTGAAGAGCTGAGGGACAGCACCCAGGCCCAGAGTTCAGGCCCATGACTGAAAAACAAAATCTTAAGGACACCATCCAGGACCAGCAAATTCACACACACACACACACACACACACACACACACACACATATCAGAAGAAACTATAAAGATAAAATTTTTACTTTATGAAAATATTACTAGAAAACAAGAACCATTCATAAAACTACACCCATAGAGATTCAATTTGTCTTTCTGTTGCTTGCATTTTTTTATTTCAAAACAAGGTGTGGTGGTTTATTCCTTTAATACTATCTACTCAGAGGATTGAAATTGGGAGGATCACAGTTCATGGACATCCTAGACAAAAAGTTCATGAAGCTAAACCAATTTTTTAAAAGCTTTGTATAGTTGCAAATACCTGTTATCTCAGCTACACAGGAAGCATAAATAGGAAGATCATAGTTCAGACCCTAATGTAAGGAAAACAAAAGAGGCTAGGGATGTGGCTCACATGGTAGAGTACCTGCCTAGCAAGTGAGTGTATACAAGGCTCTGAATTCAAACTCCAGTGCCACAAAAAAACTGAATATTAAACTGATCACAAGTCTTTTTTTAAAATGTTATCACTAAAGGAATCTTTATTAGGTCCAAGAGTTTTGCAGGGAAAAAAAATCTGTGGTAGTTTATTATACTAAATTCAGTTTTGCTACCGAATATCTGACCACACAATTACATAAAAGTAGAAATTCTTTATATGAAAATAATAAAATATCTATAAATACATAAATATGACCATGTATCTATGCATACTGCATTTTCATAGAATATACATAATAACTGTAGCTATTCTTTTTTTTTTTTTTTGTCAGTCGTGGGGCTTGAACTCTGGGCTTGGGCACTGTCCCTCAGCTCTTCAGCTCAAGGCGAGCGCTCTACCACTTGAGCTACAGCGCCACTTTCTAACTGTAGCTGTTCTTGTCTACATAGCCACAAGATAACATTGTTAATGGATCTGAAATGTTTGAACTCCTTACTCAGCATTAATATATATCAGTACTTTTAGGACTGATAGTAGTTATAAAGTTATAACAAATTTTATAAAATATAGTCTATTCTCAATCTATATAATATACTCTTCATTAAGCTACATAAAGGTTAATATCAATTTATACATTTTAATTTTGCTGTAATCTAGTAGATATTCTCTCAAAATTTTCATCATCTCTTGAGTTTTTTTCTTTCCTTCTTTAAATTAAGGAATATTTTCCCCTTTAAACTTGGTATTATTTAAGGAATTAATCATAGGATTTATTTAATTTCAATTTGAAATTTACTATATCTATTAAAGGTAAAATGTTTAGGAAGTATATATGTTTTTCTAACTGTACACATAATGTTCCTAGCAAATTATAGCCAATTATATCAGAACAGCCTAAGGTAAGTAAAATACCTAAGGAGGAATAAACAAATCAGTTCAAAAGTCCACCAAGAAACCTTGTAATACAATGCCACTGTCCCCAAATGATGACACTAATCATAAACAAATTATATTCAGGAAGTGAATTCACTGGCATCAGATCTCAACTGCCTAGCCAGGAACTCAAGATTCTTGTACTTTGAGGAATTTTCACTAGATGGCAGTGTGAGTTGAATAGCCAAATATACACATTTCCAAACTTTATACCAGCCCTGGATTATTATACAACTGATTTTTTTTATCATTGAAAACAGACCTCTGTAGCCCAGCCCCAGTAGCTCACACTTATAATCCTAGCTACTCTGAAGCCTGAGATCTGAGGATGGTGGTTCTAAGCCAGTCTGAGGAAAGAACTTTTATCTCCAATTAACCAACAACAACAACAACAACAACAAACCTGGAAGTGGAGCTGTAGCTCAAGTGATAAAGCAATCAGCCTGAGCAAAAAAGCTCAGGGACAGTTCCCAGGCCCTGAGGTCAAGCCCCAGGACTGGTACAAATAAATAAACCTACCTCACTGAATGTAAAACACATAATCATGAGAGATACCAATTGTAAATGCAAGGTCCTAAACAGAAACAAATATTGTATATAAATTTGTTTAGAATCTAAGGGAACTTAGGACACTGAGAAAATCATTTAGAATTCACATCTGTGGTTGCCACTCCATCCTGGTGATTCTTATTCAGGATATCCACAGTGGAATGGAGGGTGCATTTGAGGATCTGATTCTAAATTACACTGTCTATGAGAAACAATACTCTAAAACTTGAACTCCCAAAGAAGTGGTTCACTGAGATCATAAGCCCCAATCCAGTTACCTGTGAGGTCAGGTTTCCAGCCTCAATTCCTCTTTGCATTCTCTGCTTACTTGATGTAATGTTTTCAAATGTCAAGCACACCAACGACCTTGAATTCAAAATCATAGTAATAGCTTCCTCAAAGCCTCATTCCTTCAAAACTACATGGCCACAGAGGAAGCCTACACTGCAATTGACTTATCATTTGTAAAAATGTATCATACAATTTACTCTTGAGACAAAACTAACTCATTTGGTCATCTACCCTATAATTTTAGACTTTGTTTGTTTGGGGGTTTGTTGTTGTTTCTGGTACTAGGGCTTGAACTTAAGGCCTCGAACATTTTGTGTGGCCTCTCCTTCAAGGCTGGCACTCTACCCCTTGAGCAATCTTCCATTTCTTTTAATCCCCTTTTTTAAAAGATATTATAGTAGCCTATATTAGAAGGAGGTTTCCATGTTGTTTCCATACATACACAAAATGGACTCTGATTAAATTCAACCCCTCCATCTCCCTCTGTCTTCTTTCTTTCCTTCTCTTAAAACATTTTCCAGAGATTTCACTGAAAATGTTCTTTATTCATTGGCCTCCCTATAGCCACTGGTACCCAATCCAAAACAGCCTGTTTACTTTTTATCAGCACATATTCATTGTACAAAGAAGTTTCACCATGGTAATTCATACATGGTTAACTTTATCTATTTCTCTCTCTTAAATTGGACCTCTAAATTTTTTTACCTATTTCTGGATTCTTCTACCTGGCTGATGCTCACACAAAGTCATCTGTTCTAAACTTCTGCCTTGTTGAGAGTCTGCCCTGCAAGCACCAATGTTTTCTGTCCATCTTCAAAATAACCAGGAAAGAGCAGAGTTATATAGACAAGAATAGCTACAGGTGTAACTCAAATAGTTGACTGCTATCTGAGCAAGCAAGTCAAGCAAGTGTGAGGCTCTGAGATCAAATCCCAGTACTGTCCCCAAACCCAAAAGAGAACAATAAAAATAGATGGCAAAATGCTGTTAATATTGTTCAGTATAAAGAAATGAAACTTAAAGTAATCCTGAGATCCTACCTTACCCTAGGAATTCTGGCAACCATCAAGACAACAAACAAAAGCAAATGTCCAGGATTCTGTGTGTGTGTGTGTGTGTGTGTGTGTGTGTGTGTGTGTGTGTGTGTGTGTGTGTGTGTGTGTGTGTTGAAGTGAACCTTTACATACTGTTGGTGAGAATGTAAATAAGCACAATTATTATGGAGATAAGTATAGAGAGTCCTGAAGAAACTAAACATAAAATGGATTCTGCTTTACCACTTCTGAGCACATATATGAAGGAATGTAAGGGTGCATAGAATAGAGATACTTCCACACTCATGTTTCTAAGCAACACTATTCACAATAGCTAAACTAGGGAATCAGCTTAGGTTACCATCAGTCAATGAATACATAAAGAAAACCATGAAGAAATGCTCAACCTCCCTAGCCATAAAAGAAATGCAAATCAAAACAACATTGAGCTACCACCTCACCCCAGTTAGAATGGCAAAAATCAAGAACTCTAACAACAACAGATGCTGGAGGGGATGTGGACAGAAGGGAACCTTACTTCATTGTTGGTGGGAGTGTAAACTTGTTTAACCACTTTGGAAAGCAGTATGGAGGTTCCTCAAAAGACTCCACATAGAGCTCCCCTATGACCCAGCAATCCCACTTTTGGGCATTTACACAAATGTTTACAAACAAGACCACACTAAAGCTACCAGCACAACTATGTTTATTGCAGCATTATTTACCATAGCTAAGATATGGAACCAACCCAGATGCCCCTCAGTAGATGAATGGATCAAGAAAATGTGGTATATATACACAATAAAATTCTATGCCTCCATCAGAAAGAATGATATTGCCCCATTTGTTAGGAAATGGAAAGACTTGGAAAAAAATATATTAAGTGAAGTAAGCCAAGCCCAAAGAAACATAGGTCCCATGGTTTCCCTTATTTGCAATATCTAGTGTATGTATGAGTCAAGCAGAAAAGGTCAGATAATGTGATGTCAGGAAAATGAACCCTTAGATATGTATTTTAATGTTTTTTTCTTTCATGCATTTGTTTCTAACACATTTATAAGATTATTTCTTTGTTGCTTTGTATGTCCCTCCCCCACAGTATAACGCCTGCTTTCACTATATTTGATGTCGGCATAATTTGTGGAGGAGATGGGGAAAAACAAGTCATTTAAGGATACAGGTGGACTTGTTGCAACAATGAGAAGTACAAGTTGTCATGTCGAAAACGAACATTACAACTTTGGTGGGGGGGAGGAGGAGTGGGGGGTGGGGGGGAGGCTGGGAAGGGATGTGAAGGGTAAACAAAGGAGGAGGCTGCAATGCTTGATAAGAAATGTACTCACTATCTTGCCCATGTAATTGTAACCCCTCTGTACAGTATGTTCACAAAAAATTAAAATTTAAATTTAAAAAAAAGAAAAAAAGAAAACGTGTTACGTCTGCCTAATAGAATATTATTCAGACATTAAAAAAATGGAATTATACTCATTTCAGGTAAAATGGAAAGACTTAGAGGCCATCATGTTAAGAGAAATAAGTCAGATGGAGACAGAATTACCACATATTCTCTGTCATATGTGGGATCTAGACCTTAAAAAAATAAAAAGAGGAACATAGGTGTAAATTGAGGATTGTTTGGGGGAATAGAGGAAGAAGCAGTGGGAGAAAGAAGCACAAAGGAGAGGTAATATGGCAGATGAATATCTTCCGAATAATTTATATGCATGTGTAAATATAGAACAATGAAATCTTTTGAAATGGTTAATGAAAGAGAAGACGGAGTAAAAAAGTAATAGAGAGGGCAGATTTGATCAAAGTATTTTATATACATCTGTGGAAGTAATACAAAAACATACTTGTTTGTGAAATGCTTGAAGCTACTTTCTTAGTTATTAGAAACTAGATGAGAATGTCAATGATAATAAGTGTTACTTACTGTGAATCCAAAGACTTCATTTTTAAAATCCATTTGTCCGTGAAGATGAGGCCTGGACAGGTGAAAAGCATAGACAGTGTCCACCAATGCCAATAAGTAGATCGAGGTGATTCTTGTAGGACATTTTAAGAAGATTTTATGGAAGAAACTGGTGTTTCTCATGTACAGCAGCTTTTTAATTTGGTGCAGTCTCATTTTGCAATTCTTGTTCTTATTTCCTGGAAAATCAAAGTCCTATTCAGACAGGCTTTATATATACCTACATCTTCAAGAGTTTCCCTTATGTTTTCCTCTAGTAGTTTCAAATTTTCAGGACTTAAGATCTGGATCCATTTTGGTTTTTGTTCAGTATGATAGATAAGAATCTACTTTTAGTCTTCTGCTTGTGAATATTCAATTTTCTCAACACCATTTGCTGTCTTTCTCCAGTGCATTTTTTTTTTAGCATCTTTGTTAAAAATCAGGTAACTGTAGCTGAGTGAGTCCATTTCTGGGCTGTGTATATCCAGATGTTGTATATCTCTGTAGTTGTAATAGAGCAAGTGTTCTGATACCTTTAGCATTGCTTACTTTGCTCAAATAGACTTCTGGCTATTAGGTGCCTTTTGTGTTTCCCTATGACTTTTGGGATCTATACATACATTTTTTTTTTCGGTCATGGGGCTTGAACTCGGCCTGGGCACTGTCCCTTAGCTCTTCAGCTCAAGGCTATTGCTCTACCACTTGAGCCACAGTGCCTCTTCTGGTTTTCTGGTGGTTAATTAGAGATAAGAATCTCAGGGCCTTTCCTCCATGGGCTAGCTTTGACACAATCCTCAGATCTCAGCCTCCTAAGTAGCTAGGATTACAGGCATGAGTCACCAGTGCCCAGCTGATTTTTATATTTTTGTGAAAAAAATGACATGAATTGTTATAGGAATTAATGGCATTGACTGTGGATTGTTTTATTAATTGCTGATGAATAAATATGAAGGAACTTTGCATATTCTAATTTCTTCTTCAGCTTGTTTCTTCAGCATTTTATACATTTTTACCATTTGCTTATTTATTTTTATTGTAAAAGTAATACACAGAGAGGTTAAAGTTACATAAATCAGGTAATGAGTACATTTTTGAACAATGTCACCTCTACCCTGTTTTCTCCTAGTTTTTCCCTCCCAAATCCCTTCCCCACAAATTGTATAGTTCGTTTTCAACATAGTGTCTAGTAAGCATCACTGCTGCATTTGTTCACCCTTTGCCCCACTATTTCTGTGCTTCCCTTTACCCTCCCCAAATCAGATAAACTTACATACAAGACAAAAGGTACAGAAATCAAAAACAGCAACAAAGGAAGGGGGAAAAAGGCAAAATAACAGAAGGCACAAGAAGAAATGTTCAACATTTCTGGCTATCTAAGAAATGCAAATAAAACAACATTGAGATTCCACCTTACCCCAGTTATGGCCATTATCAAGAAAACTAACAATAACATATGCAGGCGGGGATGTGGCCAAATAGGAGTGCTACTACTCTATTGGTGGGAATGAAAACTTGTTCAACCACTATAGAAAGCAGTATGGAAGTTTCTCAGAAGACTAAACATAGAGTTTCCCTATGATTCAGCAATTCCACTCCTGGGCATTTATCCAATAACCACAAACAAGGTCATACTAAAGCTATCAGCTCAACCATATTCACTGCAGTATTCTTTACATTAGACAAGATAAAAAATCAACCCAGATGCTCCTCCATATATGAATGTATTAAGAAAATGTAGTAAATACACACAATGGAATTCTAGACTATCATCAGAAAGAATGATATTGCTTCATTCATAAGAAAATGGAAAGATTTGGAAAAAATTACCTTAAGATCTAAAGAAACATAAGTTGCATGGTTTCCCTCATTTGTAGTCATTAGAATGTGCCTATAAACCTACAAGTAAACACAATGGATGGTAAAAGAAAAAACTTATACTTCGACATGATAAATTAAAAAGGACTCTAATCATTTACACAGTGAGACCAAAGGAGGATATTCTTAGGAGAGGATCACAAAGGCTCAATTGCTATGTGCATATGATCACTTAAAATGATGTTTTAGACAGTATTTTATAGTTTTAATTGTAGATTAAATTAGTTTATTTCTTTCTTAAATTAGTTTATTCTTGGTTATTTTATTTTTGTTTTTACTTTATTATTTTATTTTTGAAGCTACCTGAAAATGGGGTTGTCTTCCTGATTTCTTTTTCAGCACATTCATTATAGAAAAGCTAATGATTTTTAATGCTGATTTTGTGTTTTACTTCATTAAAATTGTTAATGAGAACTAAGAGATTTTTGATGGACTTTTGAGGTCTTCTAAGCATAGGATCCTAGCTTCTTCAAATAAGAATAATTTGACTTCTTCTGTTTCAACTTCCTTCTCTTGTATTATTAATCTGAATAGGAATTCAAGCACTGTATTGAGTAAGAGTGGAGGAGTTGGGCACCCTTGTCTTCTTCTTGATTTTGAGGAAATATGTTCACTTTTACTCTACTAAGGATGATGTTAGCTATAGGTTTATCATAGATAGCCTTTGTTATGTTGAGTTATGTTACATCCATTCATAGTTTTTTTCATCATAAAAGGATTTTACCAAGGGCTTTTTCTTCATCTATTGAAATAATTATATGATTTTTTATCCTTTATTCTGTTCATGCTCTATAATTATTTATTTGCATTTGTATAGCCACCATTGTATCCCTGAAATAAACTTGACTTGGTGTATCATCATGTTAATGTGTTTAGAACTTAGTTTGCAAGTAGATATTTATTATTAAATAAGGAAATAATATTATTTAAACTGTCAAATACTCATTAAGTTTTATAAAAGTATAATCTAACTTTAATCATATCAATTTTTCTTGAACTAGAAAATTTATTTTTAAGTTCATATGAAAAAGCTAATGACTGAGTATTTCCAAAATATTTTTTGCAAAAGAATTAATAAAGGAGTACATTTTTTTCTTTTTGGGTCCAGTCGTGGGGCTTGAACTCTGGGCCTGGGCGCTGTCCCTCAGCTCTTCAGCTCAAGGCTAGTGCTCTACCACTTGAGCCACAGCGCCACTTCCGGCTTTTTTCTTTTTGCTTATGTGGTGCTGAGAAATCGAACCCAGGGCTTCAGGCATGCAAGGCAAGCGCGATACCACTAAGCCACCTTCCCAGCTCCCAAGGAGTACATTTTTTATCAGATATGAAATCTAGCCATAAAATTACCACAATCAAAACAGTGTTCCAGGAGCTGGGAAGGTGGCTCAGTGGTAGAGTGGTAGTGTATTCTGTTCTGGGGCTTTAATACAGGGCCTGGGCTCTGTCCCTGAGCTTCTCTGTGCTCAAGGCTAGCACTCTACCCCTTGAGCCACAGCACCATTTCTGGCTTTTTCTGTTTATGGAGTACTGAGGAATTTAACCCAGGGCTTTATGCATGTTAGGCAAGCATTCTACCACTAAGCCACATTCCTAGCCCTAAACGTTTCTTAGAGACTATAAAACTTAGTATTGAACCAGGGACCAGTGTCTCACACCTGTAACCTAGCTACTCAGGAAGCTGAGATCTGAGGATCCAGGTTAGAAGCCAACCCCAGGGAAGGGAAGTCCATGGGACTCTTATCTCCAGTTAACCATCAGAAAACTGGAGGTGGTACTGTGGCTTAAAGTGGTAGAGCACTAACCTTGAGCAAAAGAGCTCAGAGCAGCACCCAGGCCTTTACTTCAAGCCCCACAACCAACAACAACAAAAGAAAAAAAAAACAGTATTGACATATTTTGCTAAACAAGATTGAACATTTCTTTATGGCAAAATCTTTTATTTCAAAAACAAAAGATATACTAGGTAAAATGTTATCAATGCAAAAAAAAAAGGGGGGGGTATTTTATCCCTAAAGTACAGAATGCCTACTAGTCAACCATGGTATTTATTTATTTTTGCACTTACAAAAGTTTATATTTGGCCAGGCACCAATGGTTCACACCTGTAATCCTAGCTACTCAGGAGGCTGAGATCTGAGGGTCACAGTTCAAAGCCAGCCGGGGCAGTAAAGTCTGTGAGACTCTTGTCTCCAATAAGCCACTCAGAAAACAGGAAGTGGTACTGTGGTTCAAGAGGTAGAGAGCTAGCCTTGAGCTGAAGAGCTGAGGGACAGTGCCCCCAGATCCAGAGTTCAAGTCCCACAACTGACCCCCCCAAAAAAAGTGTATGTTTATATTAAATGTTATATTTAATGGCTTGATTTACTTCACTTCCAGCTGAATCCAGTGACTTATATTGACTTATAGTTTACTCCAGATGGGAGGCCACCAATCTCAAAACATACCCACCTCTTCCCACTTAGTCCTGGAGAGAGAATTGCTGGAAGAGTGCAACCCTCTTTACTAGCTTGTTCCACATCTGTACTAACAACTGAAAATCTCACTTAATCCCTATTACTCTTGGTATCTGACAATTCTGACGGGAAGTTACCTAATGATGAATTAGCCACTGATCCCTATTCATGCATGCTGGTATGTGAATATCCTCCCACCTACACTATACTTCTCCACACCATTGTCAGTGGCCATCCCCATACGTGACTTCTTTACAGTCAACCCCACATAGTCACTTCCCGGAGAAGAGTGAAGTATTTGAACAAATCATGCCAAGTATGCGGGCCCTCCTCAAGAAGTCTGTGTCTTCTTGCATATTGCACAGGAAGAAGGCCCCATCTTTTTCCCAAAGCTTACCTTAACTGAGAATTTCTTGAGTAGTAGCTTGTAGAAGCTTGTTCCATTCATTTGATCCTTCTTCATTGACTGCTCCCCTTCTTTCTTCAAACACAATTAGATATTCCCTTTTCTAAAACACAAATTCCTGCCAGCCACTGGTGGTTCACACCTGTAATCCTAGATACTCAGGAGGCTGAGATCTGAGAATCTTGGTTCATAGCCAGCCCAAACAGCCAAGTCTGTGAGACTCTCATCTCCAATTAACCAGAAGTGCTCCTGTGGCTCAAAGTAGCTTAGAGGATTGGCCTTGAGCCAAAAAAGCTCAGTGACAGCACCCAGGCCTCAAGTTTAAGCTCCAGGACAAAAAAAGAAAAGAAAAATCCTTTAAACTTAGTGGCATGTTAACACTGCCTGCCTCGGAATTATTAACTATTTGGTAGAAACATGTATCCATACAGTTTCAACTACTGTTTCCTGATGAATGGGAAATCCATCCAATATTTAAACCTACTTATAATTAGGAGCCATTCCTTTTTCCAGACTTTAAACTAAAAATTCCTTCAGTTGTTTCTTATGTGACCTGAATTTGAATACCTTGAAACTATGTATGTGGTATGCTTTGTAGTCTGAGTTTCCCAGAACATTATACACAGCCATCCCACTGGCATATGTGATCTGAGACGGCACATGAATGTGTATTTTAAAGGAGGAAAGCTTATTTTATTTTGGGATTTGAACTCAAGTCCTCTAGCTTGTTCAGCTGATGCTGTACCACTTAAGTTTGGGAAAATTGGGTTTGAATCTCAACTTCATCATTTGTTTCTTGTTTGTCATTTTCCCCATTTGCAACATGATAGTGATGTACCTTCCTTGAAATGCTGTGAGAGTCACAGAAAGGCTATATTCCTATCATTGCTCAGAGGGGTCATTTTGAACTTATCCCCTGGTGCTACATACTCGAAGAATTTTTCCAAAGACTTTCTACTAGAGAAGCACCTGGACCACACATCCACAACTGGAATACTTGTGCTTTTGACTCTAAAACCAGCTTGTTTCTACCCTAGCCATCTTAATATACAGCATCTGTCTTTTCTGACCAACTGACATAGGAAAGTCTCCTACTTTTGTGAACTATGGTGGGAGAAAGGCGGAGCACATTAAGGAAATCTTATGTTCAATACTTTAAGTCTGTTCTGAACATATCCTCTAAATTTAATTTAAAATCCATCTAGCTGTACTACATGCCAAAGCAGCAGACAGAAGCATTGTTTTGTTAAAATGGATTAGATACTAAGTTTGATTATGTATAGCAGTATTAATTAAATGTTCAATAAACATCACTAAACTATTTTCAATCACAATAACAGTCTCTTCTTTTCACGAGATCCATTTGTATACTTTATCCTGTTTCCAAATGTGATGCTTTTCCATTAATAGCAGTACTAAGATCACTCATCTGAATTCTGGCTGTGATGTTTTAGAAATTTTACTCATCTGACTTAAAAGTCATTTTTGTTATATTTCTAATTTTTAGTTGTACAAAATGGCTTCACTGTGATATTTCCATGCATGCATGTAATGAACTGAGATCAAATTTACCCTTTCTATTGATCTTCCTTGGCCTCCCTCTCTCCTACATCCCTTTTCAAAAGTTTTTAGTGAGTTTTATTATGGTATTTTACATTTATATATAATGTATTTCAATCATTATTCATCTCCCCTTCCGCCAAAGCCCTTACCTTTCCCCCCTCCTCCTGATTCTTCCACAAAGCTACTGTCTATTTTAAACACCATTTTGATAGTCATGGCTGAAGTCACTAATCGAGTGCTATATCTGTTTCTCTCTTTCACCTTGTACTCCCAAAGTCTTTTGTACTAACTTTCGTACAGAATTTTCATATACTGATTTATATATACCTTAATAAGATTTTTCTTCCTTACTAAAAAGAATAAAAATGTTGAATTTCGAGATCACATTTTAATTGCCTTTATCTTTCTAACCACATGAAGCACATGTAGGCTTATTTTACAATATAAGAGTAGATTAAAACATATTTTGTCAAACAAAAAAATCAATGGCCATAGAAGATTAAATGAGGCTAAAAAGAAAAATCCATTGGTAACATCTACAATCTCATAGGTGTTTGATACCCAAGGATATTACACAGGGCTCTGACTTTCTGGAAAGAAGATGAATAGGCAGGTCTGTATCACAGGGAAAGGGAAGAGGGGTTTGGTAATGAGACATTTACTGCTAGGGTCTCCATGAGCCTTTCAGACTAACTGCCTGCTAATCTGCTGTAACTCCTATTTTTAAACAGGTGAGCCATAGATATTGGCCGACTCTTGCCTCAGGTGTTTTCTAGAATCATCATAATTGGTAAAGTGATGAGCTTGGAATACAACTTCGCTGCATGGACTGTGAACATCCATGTTGTCTCATTTCATAGCAAGCTATTGTCAACCAAGGGGAATAAAAAGCTTTCCATTGAGGACCTTATTCCCAAGCAATAATAAGGTACTCTAAGTGAGCATCCTATTCACCTCTCGAAAGATCTCCCTTACCATGGCTTATAGCTCTTCTTTGTTCCCAGTTCAAATGAAAAATTTGTGGTTGCCTTATTCTTTCAGGCATTTTTTTTCATTCTTATAAAATAAGACTTCAGTTCTAAGGGCAGGCATTTGGACCTTTCTGGCAGGGACTCCTGGCCTGGGCAAGCACACTTGATGATCATACGGTGTATGGTCCCTACTCTCATGACCATCTGCTAGAGTGGCTCTCTGCCCACTCACAAGCTTACTGGATTGTTTCACCAGGACACAGGTGCCAAGCTATCATGGGTTTACATGAGCAGCTCACATAATACAACAAAATATTCCTCTTCCCTTCAGGAAGATCCTTCCTCCATGGCAGCCTCAAAGTGGTGCCTGTATATGGCTTCTGAAGCTTGATTAAAGCCATGGGTATGGCTGTTCTAAAGGTAATGGTATAAAAAGCAAACCCTGGGAGATGAGTGATCATTGAACAGAGCAACAGTGACCACAACTACAGTGGAGCTGTAGGATGAATAATCATTGTAGGAACCTAGAAGGAAAGAAGCCATCACTTTATAGAAATCAAGAAGGAAATACAAATTGTAGGTCTGACTGTATCTTACCCTACAACAGAGAAGAGCAGAAGTAGTGTGGGAGGGAGAACCAAAGATATATTCAGGATGCAGCACTTCTACTTCATGGGACTTTCAGCCAGCTTCTAAATCCCAATGCTCCTAACAGTGAAACAGGGTGATAATAATAAAACTGTGTGTCACTGTCACTGTGGCTATATAATAATCACTCCGAAACCTAGTAGCTTAAAACAATAATAATAATTGTCTGTCTGAGGGTGACAAGTTAGAGCAGCTCAGATGGGCAGTTCTAACTCAGTTTCCCTGTGAGGTGGCATTCAGGAGTAGCAGTGCTGCAGTCAGCTCAAAGACCTCTTCATTCATTTATCTGGGCTAGTAAGGAGGACAATCTAGAAGCTGTAGCTATTAAGGGCTCCTTGGGCATTGTACAGGCTACTCCAGTAATGGCCAGCAGAGAGTTGTTCAGTCAGTTACAGGAATCTTCTTGTCTATCAGTCTCTGTATTGTTTTTGTCCTTGGCCCCAAAACAGTATTAAATAAGAACTAAAGAATTAAAGTAGAACTTAACATGCAAAAGGCTTACCAACTTGCCTGTATACATAAAGAACATTTCTGGAAAGGCTCTCCAACATAGATTATCTATGTATGAGGACTAGTGATCAGGGGAAATTTTCACCAAATATCTTTTGGATCTTGAATTTTGATCCAGGGAATTTTTTTTACCTATTTTAAAATAAAATTTTGTTTCAAAGCTAAAAAAATCATAAACATATAAAATTAAAGGATTGGGGGCTGGGAAGGTGGCTCAGTGATAGAGCGCTTGCCTTGCATGCATGAGGCCCTGGGTTCGATCCTCAGCCCCATAAGCAGAAAAAAGAAGCTGGAAGTGGTGCTGTGGCTCAAGTGATAGAGCGCTAGCCTTGAGCTGAAGAGCTGAGAGACAGTGCCCAGGCCTGGAGTTCAGGCCCATGACTGACCCAAAAAAAAAAAAAAATTAAAGGATTGGATAAAGCTAGGGAAGAGGTAACATTGTCCAAAAGGAAATGTACTGTTTACCTGACTTATGTAACTGTAACCCCTCTGTACACCTTTATAATAACAATTTGCAATTTTTTAATTAAAGGATTATATTTTAGATTAGTCCTGAGAAGGATATGTGACAAAAATCGAAGCAAAATAGGCCTCCAAACACTTTTCCCCTAAAAGATGTTTAGAATAAACAAAATAACATAATAGCAAGCATAAGCAAATAACATCAACAAATGTGTTTGCCTCCTCTGAGCCAGCATACATATGGGAACCCAAGAGGCATCTAACGGAGAAGCAAAATTAAGGCAGCTCTAACTTGGAAAAGAGACTACTGCCTTTTCAAGCAACTATGAGCAGATACAGTCATAAGGCCACAGGAGGCAGCCATGAAAGGGACACAGGAGGCCATGGAACCAGCCCCAGTATTTTTCAAAACACAAAACAAAGATCCCAAGTGATCTATCCAGTGACTTCCCCAGCTGGAGACAGAGCTCAAACTTGAATCTGAAATTCTCATTCAGTACCCTTTCTCTCTGAGAAATAAATATACCTCTTGTGTATGTGGCAAGGAGACGTGGTAGAAAAGCCTCTGAAGTACACAAAACAAGAGTTTCCAACACTGCTTGTGACAAATGCTTGCCTGGCAATAAAGCCAAAGACTGGCAAGGAAACTGAGCTCTGTAAGGTCTAATAACATGTTGCATTCTTCCTCCTACAGGAGAAAGGTTTGGTGAAACCTTCCTGCTGTCAAAGCAACCACTGCTTTCATATACGCGCTCCACCTACCCCACAGAACAGAATCCAGCCCAAATCCTGTCCCCAGAAGAGTTAAGCCCAGAATCAGCACAGCCATCAAGCAGGCAGCTTGCAGAATGGCTGCCATGAGTTGGTTCCCTAGTAAATAGATTGAACATTATCACTCTACTTCAATGGAACTCCCTCTCATGAATGGAATGGTATATTATAACTGGCATAAAATAGGCCACCACTTTAGTTACAACACAGGATTGTCCAAATAAACAAGCATTAATCATGCACATTATGTAGAGCATAATGCTTCAGAAAGCTTCTGTAAGCAGCTCCAAATGAACTCGACCAAATTATACCATCTGACAGCTGTTCTGTGACCTGTGGGAAATGTGTTGGTGGTCTCAGTCCAGTTCCTAGTGGACAGGTGTCCAAAGCACAAAAACTACCCTCACAATTGGGCCTAATTAGCAACCTGGTTGTTACAGCGCAGTAAAACCTGGAGCCCATGTCACCGCCATGCTGCTGGAGGCTTGTCTTTGCATCAGGTGTCCACGTGCTGAAAGCTTAGTACATACAGAAACACTCAAAATGGTGCCTGCACAAACAGTGCTTCAGGAGAAACAGAGACCCATGTCCAGGACTAGCTCTGCCTCTCTCCTGACTCCTCAAAGTCTGATTACAAAGATAAGGGAATCTGGGATGGAGTGCTGGGTACTATTGTCATTTGTGAAAAGGATACATTTGTAACACCTAAAGGGTTTTAAACTTCGACCTTTCCTAAGTGCAATGGAATGTTATCACACAAGACCGAATGTTCTTATTTAGCATAGCTAAGATATGGAACCAACCCAGATGCCCCTCAGTAGATGAATGGATCAAGAAAATGTGGTATATATACACAATAAAATTCTATGCCTCCATCAGAAAGAATGACATTGCCCCATTTGTTAGGAAATGGAAAGACTTGGAAAAAATTATATTAAGTGAAGTAAGCCAGGCCCAAAGAAACATAGGACCCATGGCTTCCCTTATTTGCAATAACTAGTATATGTCTGAGTCAAGCAGAAAAGGTCAGATAAGTTGATGTTAGGGGAATGAACCCCAAGATAAGTATTCAAATGTTTTTTTTCTTTCATGCAATTGTTTCAAACATATTTATAAGATGATTTCTTTGTTGCTTTGTATGTTCCTCCCCCACGGTATAACCCCTGCTTTTACTGTATTTGATGGTGGTATAATTTGTGGAGGAGAAGGGAAAAAACAAATCGTTTAACTAGGGATACAGGTGGACCCACTGCAACAATGAGATGTACAAGTCATTATGTAAAAAAACGAACTTTACAACTCTGGTGGGGGTTGGGGGGAGGATCAGGTGGGGAGAGGGAGGAGTATGGGAACGGATGGGAAGGGGAAACAAAGAGGCAACAATGCTTGGTAAGAAATGTACTCGTTATCTTGCCCATGTAATTGTAACTCCTCTGTACGGTATTCTCACAACTTAAGAAAAAACAAAACAAGATCGAATGTTCTTCTGGTTGTCCAACCATGAATGGAAATTATTCCTTTCACAACTTGCCTGCTTCTACAGACATTGCCTTCCTGTAGCCTTCCCAATGTGTATTGAATTGTTCTCCAAGGCCTCACATACCTCAGCATGACAATGGAGAAGTGTTTTGTTTCTAAATGTCACTTCTAGGTCATTTATTCCTTTATGTTGCTAGAGCATCTATGCCCTTACAAACTCATTGATTCCAAAAGTATTTAGCTCTGTCCCTGTCTATCAAACTTCCTTATTCAGAAAAGGTGTAAAATCCAGGTTTACAGTCATCCTTCCTTATCCCCCTCTGATACCATTAGTGGTGATTTCAACACTCCTTGAGTGATCCATAAACACTGTGGCTCAGTTTCTTATCTCACTAATTCCCCGAGCTACACTCCAGTTATTGTCATTACCATCAACTGCTACTGTCATTGCCCATTCTTTTTGTTACAGCTCTTATATTTACAATTCTCCTATCCCATACAGACCAACCCTGGCTCACAGCACTTCCTCTTTGTCCTTCTCCTTGTCATTCTTCTCATTCATTCTTGTCCTCTCATCTTCCCCTACCCTTTCTTCTTATTTAGCATCAATTACAGTTATTTTCATCTCCATATTCACTTTTCTTATTTTATTCTGTTTGGGATGTAAGAATATATAGACTCCATGATGTTTGCTCAATGAGTGATCTATTAGAAATAGATGGGTTTCATATATTAGAAATGATGTTTTACTAGAAAACCAGAAGTAGTGCTGTGGCTCAAGCAGTTAAAGCGCTCACCTTGAGCTGAAGAGAACAGGGAGAGTTCAAGCCCCATGACTGACAAAAGAAAGAAAGGAAGATACGAAGGAAGGAAGGAAGGAAGGAAGGAAGGAAGAAAGGAAGGAAGGAAGGAAGGAAGGAAGGAAAGAAGGAAGGAAGGAAGGAAGGAAGGAAGGAAGGAAGGAAGGAAGGAAGGAAGGAAGGGAGGAAGGAAGGAAGGAAGGAAGGAAGGAAGGAAGGAAGGAAGGAAGGAAGGGTTTTGTTTTTGCTTAGACTACAGAAGCAAAGAGAAGGCCACACTGAAAATGGATCTGATAAATCATAAATTTTCATCAACCCAACAGAGTGGTGAGATTGTAAGAAAACAAAGTAAACAAATTCCAAACAGGACAAGTAGAAATGGAAAATATCAACTATTTCACTGTTGGCAGAGTACAGGAAAGAAAAATGGATGCCACATAAGCAGCTAAGAATTCAACTAAAATTTTAATTCATATAGGCTAAGTGTGGACTTCTAGACAGTGTAATATGGCGGAAGGGACAAGGAAGGCATGCTATATTTTTTTTAAGGCATGCTATATTAAGAAAAGTTTCAGGGCTGGGAAGGTGGCTCAGTGGTAGAGCGCTTGCCTTGCATGCATGAAGCCCTGGGTTCGATTCCTCAGCACCACATAAGCAAAAAGAAAAAAAACGGAAGTGGCGCTGTGGCTCAAGTGGTAGAGCGCTAGCCTTGAGCTGAAGAGCTAAGGGACAGTGCCCAGGCCGAGTTCACGACTGGACCCAAAAAAAAAAAAAAGAAAAGTTTCAGGACAGCAATCATGCACCTAATAACTAACCAGCAAAATAAGTGAAACAAAAATTGATTAATCAGAAGAGAGAAATTGTTGCACAATAATAATTGGAAACTTCAATATCCCTTTCTTACTAATGGATAGCTCTGAATATAAGTATGGGACTAGCGAACTTACCTAGTGAGCCAATTACAAACAGACCAAAACAGAATACTGTACCCAATGACATTCTTCTCAATTGAAATTTTCCATGATACATCATATGTTAGGCCACAAATTAAGTGCTAATTGTTTCTTTGAAGTAGAAACATAGGCAGAAGATATAATTCCTTGGTAGAACATCTATTCAGAATGCACAAGGACCTGTGCTGAATCCCTAGCTCTGCAAAAAAAAATGAATTATATGTCATAACCTAATATAACATATAATGTAACATAAAATATATTCTTTTTAACCACAATGCAATAAAGTCAGAAATTAATAACAGAATTAAAACAGGTGACTTTGCACATTTGTAGGAAATAAACACACACATTTTTACAATTTTTCTCTTTTTCTTATACTGATCCAAGTTTACATATTAGAGAATGGGGTAGTCTATTAATTGTAATTGCTGCTCAGTATTCTATTCTGAATGCATAAGTGCTCTTCTATTCTGTGCAGTTGTGTACTTTCATTTTCTGGCTGTTATGGGCAGTGAGAGTAAGCTTTTTTGTGCCTCTGGCCTAAACATTGGGAATTTCATTCTCCACTCCTGTGGTGTGGTTCTTCTTTTACGTTTTTTTATTAACATCAGTTAATTGCACAAAAGGATTTCATTTTGACATGGCCACATAGACAGGCAATGTGTCTTGATTAGACTCACCTCTTCTGTCATTCTCATCATCTCCCTTCCCCACACCTAAACAAACCTCAGCAAGCTTCACTATTCCATTTCCTCATGTGTACAGAAAGTATTTTGGCTATATTTACCCTCCCTGTTCACTCTTCTCCTCCCACTAGTACCCATATCCCAGACAGAACCTAGATTATAGTTTTTAGTGTATGCTAATTGTTCAGAAGGGCTTCACCTTGGAATTTCACAGATGCATACAGTTTTTTTAATCAGATTGGCCCTCAGACTCGCTCTCTTTCCTCATTGCCACTAATGCTTATTATCCAATAGCTTATGGTGAGTTTTGTCTTGATGTCTTTATTAACAGATGCAATATATTTTGGTTTTACTCATCCTCTAACATAGTCTTTTCCTCCCTCCCTCCCATCAGCTCTAACTCCTCCATAATTACAAACATGTTTAGTGTGTGTCTGTATCTGTTTGTGCATTCCTATATGTGCTTACATATATGTTTATCATTTAGGTTGAGTATCCACATATAAGAAAAAATATGACCTTTGTCATTGGCTTATTTTTGCTTAGCATGATGATCTCCAAATCCATCCATTTCCCTGCAGAAAATGTGATTTCATTCTTCTTTATGGATGAAATTGCTATATGTATACCATTTTGGACTATTTATCAGTTGTAGAGAATATTGGTTATTTACATATCTTAGATAATATGAACAGTGTAGCAATGAACATGTATGGAAGTGCTTTTATTGCACCCTTATTCACATTCCTTCAAACATATGCCCAAGAATGCTATCTCTGTATCATATGGTAGTTCACTGTTTAAATGTTGTGAACCCTCCATACTGATTCCATAGTGGCAGCACTAGTTTGTATATCCAACAACGGTGAATAAAGGTTTCTTTTTCCTCAAAGACTCACAGTATTTGTTGTTGTTTGTGTTCAATTGATGGCTATTCTGACTAGAGTAAGACAAGATTTCATTGTCACTTTGATTTGCATTCCCTTTATGACCAGAGAGATTGAATATTTCTTCCTATATTTATTGTACATTTGTACTTCATTAGAAAATTATCTGTTCAGATCGTTTGCCCATTTATTAATTGAGTTGTTCATTCTTTGGCTGTTGAATTTTTTCAGTGCCTGTATAGTCTGTTATTAACTTCTTATCAGATGTAAATGAATGATTGGCAAAAAAAAAATTCCTCAAGCCTAACTGACAACTAAAACTATTATTCCCAGCAAAGTTATCCCAAGGGAGGGGCAGGATATGGGTGGGAGGGGGCGAGATATGGGAAGGGATAGCAAGGGGAAACAAAGGAGGAAGCAACAATGCTTGATAAGAAATGTACTCATTATCTTGCCCATGTAATTGTAACCCCTCTGTACAGTATTTTCATAATTTAAAAAAAATCAGGAATTTAAAAAAAGAACTTCCAAGATAAAAACAAATTTATAAAAATTATGATTACTAAGCCCATTGCAGGAAATACCTAAAAGAATCCTGTAAGTAGATGAGGGGAAAAAGGAAATCAAAAGCATACAAATGAGTCTGGAAATAATAAATTTTATGAGAGGAATAGAAAAGAGAATTATGAAAGAAGAAAATATGATCAGCTCAAGAAACTGCCACTCTTAAGAATAAAGAGTAGAGAAAAGAACAAACAGTAACCAGCCCGGATAAGAAACAAGAAATGATGCTCCTCAATAATAACTCTAAATATAGGTGGTCTTAACTCTCCAATTAAAAACACATGTCAGTTTATGGCTTAAAAAAACAAGATTCAGCTGTTTGTTATCTGAAAGAAACATACCTTCTAGTAAAGCCACCTATATGGACTGAAAATGAAAGAATGGAAAGCAATATATATACAAAGAAAGTGGAAGTTGAAAACCAGCAGAATAATTACTCTCATGCCTGACAAAGTAGATTTCAAGACAAAGTTATCCCACAGAGACAAAGAAGGTCACCAGATATTAATAAATTAAATGATCCATCATGAAGATGTAATAAATATAAATACATACTCATTACACATTAGAGCAACCAACTTAAAAACACTCCTAAATATAAAAAGGACAAATAGGTTAAAATACAATAATAGTGGGTGACTTCCATAGCCACATTCACAATAGATTTTTTTTAAATTAACAAAAAATGTATAGTTTAACTCCATCATAAACCAAATGGACTTAATAGACATATACTGACTTTGTTTCTTTGGCTCTGTGCCCAGAAGTGGGATTACTGGATCTATTCTTCAGTTTCTGAGGACCCTTCATACTGTTTTCCAAAGTGATGATAATTTACATTGTTATTAACAATATTCTGGGAATTTCCCTTTTTCTATACCTTTACCAGCACTTGTTACGTTTTGTCCTTAAAATTAAATGCAGTTTCCAGCTTGTGGCTCACACCTGTAATCCTAGCTACTCAGGAGGCTGAATTTGAGGACTGAAGTTTAAAGCCAGCCAGGATAGGAAAGTCCATGAGACTCTTACCTCCAATAAATTATTTTAAAAGAACCTATAAGTAAGGCTATGGCTCAGGTGGTAGAGAACTAGCCTTCAGCACAAAAGCTCAGGGACAGCATCTAGGCTCTGAATTCAAGTCTCAGGTCCTCAAAACACACACACACACACACACACACACACACAATGAGCACTGGGAATCTCTTCATATTTTTAATGGGCATTTCCCTGATGATTAATGGTGTTGAGTATTATTTTGTGTACCTACTGGTAATTTCATCTCTTAGTTTGAAAAATATCTAATTAGGTATAATGCCCATTTTAAAATCAGGATTACAGGCATAAGCTACCGGCACCTGGCTCCTTTATTTTTTTATAAATAAAAAAATAATTTTTATTCAAGATTAGTATATTTGGGAAAGGAATTGTTATTCCATTCAAATGCCAGTAGCGCATGCCTATAACCCTCGCTACCTGGGAGGCTGAAATCTGACAATTATGGTTCAAAGCCAGTCCAGGCAGGAAAGTTTGTGAGCCTCTCATCTCCAATTAACCACAAACTTAAGCTATGGCTCAAGTGGTAGAGTTATAGCCTTGACCAAAGAAACTCAAGGACAGTGCCCAGGCCCTGAATTTAAGCCCCAGGAGCAGCACCACACCCCCACCCAATAAGATTTTTCTCATAATTCTGTGAAAAATATACTGGATTCTACTTCTTTGTGTTAGCAATAAAATATTAAAATTAATTTCTTTTCTTGGTGATATGGGGTTTGAACTCAGGGCTTTGTCCATAATAAGCTCAATTTTTTTCTTTATGGAAGTGATAGAAAGAAAGTAAACATGTGCTTCACAAATGATTTCCTTCATCCCTCTCCAGAAGAGGAAAAGAGGAAATACAAGAAGATCAGGTACAGAGTCCCAATTCCTACTTCATGGATGTGAAATGACCAGAAAGTGATCAAATCATCATTGTCATTAGCCATGAACAAATGGCAGTTAGGGGTAATGGCTATTCCGCTGTCCTTTGCCAGGCTACAGGGGGACAAGTGAGGCTTACAGAAGGATGCTGCTTCAGAAGGAGGTGACATTAAAATCACCAAAACACATCCCAACAAATATTAAAATTCAAATTTTAAAGATCACTTAGTATCACATTAAATGTTATGGAATAGTTAAGCATAAATCTAAGCTGAGTGTTCATGGCTTATATCTATAATTCGAGCTACTAAGGAGCCTGAGCTCTAAGGATCATATTTCAAAGCCAGTCCAGGAAGACAAATCAATAAGATTCTCCAATTAACCAGTAAAAGGCCAAAAGTGGAGTTGTAACTCAAGTGGTAGGGCACCAGCTTTGAGCAAAAAGCTAAGCAAGAACATGAGGCCTATACACACACACACACACACACACACACACACACACACACACACAACAAATCCAAAAAATATTCTACACATGATCCCCACATAAAATTGCAAAGAATTCATGAGAAACATTAATGAACATATAAGCCAAAGGAGATATATCTGTATTCACAGATCAAAAGGCAATATTGTTACAATATTGGTTCTCCCAAGTTTGACCTGAACAATCTCTCAGTAAGCTCTTTTCATAAAAATTGAAAAATTAATTATGAAACATACATGGGAAAAAATAGATCTTACAGAATACAGAACTAAAATACAAGCTGGGAACCTGACTCAAGTAGTAGATAACTTACCTAACAAGCCCAAAGTCCTGGGTTCAATCAAAAGAGGAAAGAACTGTACATCTTTTGGTTGGGGCGGGAGGGAAAAACTGAGAGAGAGTAATGGAAGGAGAGACATGATTCAAAAAGAATTGTACTCATTACCTGACACATGTAACTGTAACCCCTTTGTATATCACTTCTATAATAACACTAAAAAAGAAATTAAATTAAATTTTAAAAAGAAGAAAGAAATGAAAGAGGAGAGAGGGGTAGAGAGAAAGGAAGAGAGAATTAGAAAGAAGGGAGGAAGAGAAAGAGGGAGGGAGGTAAGAACAAACACTCAAGAAAAACACTTGAGATGTACACATTGTCAACAACTTGTCAAATAGAACTCCCATGGCTTCAGAAATAAAAACAAGAATTGACAAATAGGTTTGCCTCAAATTAGAAAGCTTTTGCACATCAAAGGAAGCAATTACCAGAGTTAAAAGACAGTCAATGTAATGGGAGAAAATCTTTGTCAGACCCAGATATATAAAGGATTTTTTAAAAATAAGTTGAAACAACCCATAAGGACAAATAACTCAACTAATAAACTGGAAAAATAATTAAACAGATACTTCTGAGAAAAGGGGGGTTAATAAATACATGGAGAAATATTCAACATCCTTAGTCACAAAGGAAATACAAATCAAAATGACATTCTATCAATCATAATCATCATCATCAAGAAAAAAAACAACAACAACAAATGCTAGTAAGGAGTGAGGGATGGAGAGCAATACACTGTTGGTAGACTACAAATTGGTTCAGCTACTATGGAATGGAGGTTCTTTCAAAAAACTTAAAATAAAACTATCATGTGATCCTGCTATACCACTACTTGGTATATATATCCAAGGGAATCAAAGTCAACATACAATAAAGATACTTACACACGCATGTTTATTCACTACTAATCACATCACACCAAGCCTACAAGCTCGAGAACTAATGGTTGAATTTTTTCAAAAGCCATTGTAAAATGTGTGCTATTAATGTATGCTAGTTTTAAAAACTAATTTTTTAAAAACAGTTGCATGATTCACACTATTTGGTTTCAAAATGTACTATGATACCACAAAAATCAAGACAGCATGACTCTGGCAAAATTGTACTAAGTTCAGAATATGTCCAATTGGTCAATTAACTTTCAACAAATGTGACAAGTAAATTTAATGAAAAAAGGATCATTTTTCAACATGTAGTACTTAAAATAGTATAGCAGTAAAACAATTTCCTATGCAAAGCCTCATAACATGGGCTTAAAAGTAAACCCTAAAATCATAAAACTTCTACAAGAAAAGATACACAAAATTTTTTGTTTCCAGTCGTGAGGCTTGAATTCAGGCCTGGGTGCTGTCCCTCAGCTCTTCAACTCAAGGCTAGTGCTCTACCACTTGAGCTACAGTGGCACTTCTGGCTTTTACTGTTTATATGGTGCTGAGGAATCAAACCCAGTGCCTCATGCATGCGAGGCAAGCAATCTACCACTGAGCCACCTTCCCAGCCCTACACAAAATTATTTTGCAACATAGGCAAATATGTCAGTAAGGCTACAGTCCATTTTGAAAAATTGCTAAGTTGAATTTCCTCAAAATTAAGGACTTCTCTTTGAAAGGCCAGGTAAGCCAGGTGCTGGTGGCTCAGGGCCTGTACCACAGTCCTCCACTCTACCATCTAAGCTATCAAAGGGAGCACATCACACCTGTAATACTAGCTACTTAGGAGGCTGAGATCTGAGAATTGTGGTTCTAAGCCAGTCCAGGCAGAAAAGTCCATGAAACTCTTACCTTCAATAAACTACTCAGAAAAGACCAGAAGTGGCACTGTAGACGAAGTGGTAGAGCACTAGCCTTGAACACAAAGAGGCTCAGGGACAGCACCCAGGCTTTGAATTCAAGTCCCAGGATTGGCAAAACAAAAATGTTAAAAGGCAAGGCAAAAGGAGTCATTGTATAAGGGAAAAAGTCACATATCTGTTGAATATATAAAGCATTCTTGGAATTCAATTATAAAGCATCAAAAAGTCCTGTTAAAGGGGACAGTGGGGAAAACAACAGATGGCTACCAAGTAGAGATACAAATTTTGAATATGTTCATGAGGAAGTACCCAATATCATTAGTCATTAGAGAAATACAAATTAAACCACACTGAGAGGAAATTTATACCTGTTACAGTAGCTAAATTTTCATTTTTAGCTTAAGTAACAAAACTAATACATGATAAAGATAAAGGAAGTGAAACTTTTCGATGTTACTAGTGAGAATACAAAATAATAAAACCACGTTAGAAAGGATTTGATTATTTCTTGTAAAATTAAGCATACACTTAATGTTATGTTTATATGACCCAACGGCAATATATCTTTAGTGTGTACTTAGGAGCAATAAGAACATTGATCCATACAAATGCTATTACACAAATCTCCAGGGAGCTTTTATTCAATATTACCAAAATCTGGAAAATGTCCGAATTCATCAACTACTTAATGCATTCATAAATTCTGCATTATGAACTAGTCCAGGTTTAACCATAAAGACAAAACCAGATAGTCACAATTCCTCCATCATTTAAAAATGGATTTCAACAAATGGCAGCATAGATGATCTAAAGGCTTCTTGAGGCTGAGAAAAAGCAAGAAAGTAAATGATGGAATACTTTGGGCACATTAACTTGGGAATATATCCCCAAAAATGAATAGACGAATAGGTGATAGATTATCTCTACTTTATTCATTTGTATTGATCTACAATATATGTTTGAGATGAAGTTTGCTGTTTGAAAATAATTTTTCAAAAATCATTCAAAATATCTTAAAATGATTTGATGTTTTAAAAACTCTCAATAAGATACTTAAACTAGGGCTGGGAAGGTGGCTTAGTGGCAGAGTGCTTGCCTCACATGCATGAAGCCCTGGGTGCAATTCCTCAGTACCACATACACAGAAAAAGCTGGGAGTGGCCCTGTGGCTCAAGTGGTAGAATACTAGCCTTGAGCAAAAGAAGCTCAAGGACAGTGCCCAGGTCTAGAGTTCAAGCTCAGCACTGGAAAAAAAAAGATATATAAATTGATATAATTTTATTCACCACTGTATACTAATACCTAAAGAACTACTTAATGCATAGTAGCATTACAATAAATATATTCATTTTGCCCAATTAAGATTTGGGAATTTCCAATAAGTAGATGATTCTATGCTAAAATAAAAATAATAAAATAAATTCTGTTATATCCATGAAATAGAATACTTCTCAACAATAAAAAACAAATGAGCTACAGATACATGAATGATTCTCAGAAGTATTATACTAAGTGAAGGAAGCCAGACTCAAAAAGATACATACTGTTTGTTTGCATTTATATGACATTCTGGAAAAGGCAAAATTATAATGACAGAAATCAGTTGCCAGAGCCTGGGGGAAGTAGAAAAAGATTGACTACAAAAGGCCACAAAGAAACTTTTGAGGATGATGGAATTATTCCATATCTTGAATACATTATATGACAGTACGTGTTTGTCAAACTTCACCAAAGGGCAAATTTTTACTCTATGTAAATTGTACTTTAATAAACCTGAAATTTTTTCAAAAGATTATCAAAACTGGAAACACGTAGGCTTATTATCCTATTCTCTGTGAACTCCTGTATATTTTTATATTTCCATTATAAAATGAATGCAAATATTTTGTAAGTGCTCTTTGGCTTCTATGTATAATAACTCATATGTTTACAATGCAAATATAAGGATGAAAACACTGAGCAGGGTGATATATAATCCCAGCACTGAGAAACTAAGATAAGAAGAATGCATGTTCCAGACTACCCTAGGCCCCATAGAGAAACAAATAAAAAAAGCTATATAAAACTAGCCGTAACCTGGGAATATATGTCTATGAAACACATTCCAATAAAACACTTGCATCCAGAACATACTTTTTTAATTTGCTGACAATGATGTATGATATTCCAAGTAACTCCAAGCTTCCTCCATTACTTATTTATACTGTGGATATAAAAATTAAATAATTTGGTCTAGAGGCATGGCTCACATGGTAAAGCACTGCCTACCACACCTGAGGCACTGAGCTCAAACCCTAGTAATGCAAAAAATTAAAATAAAAAAATTAAGAATTAGTCAGTACCACTGGCTTATACCTATCATCCTAACTACTTAGGAGACTGAGATCTGAGGATCACAGTTCAAAGCCAGTCCAACCAGAAAAGTCTATGTGATTCTCATCTCCAATAAAGTACAAAAAAACAAAATCAGAAGTAGAGCTCTGTCTCAAGTAATAAAGCACTAGCCTTGAGCAAAAGAAGCTCAAGGATAGCACCCAGGCCCTGAGTTCAGACCCTAGGAGTGACACAAAAATAAATAAAAATAATTTTACAAAATTCATTTGGACCCCACAACTCATTAAGCTATGGGAACAATTAAAGAAAATTGGTATACATTAATACAACTTACATTGTGTGCCAGTGGCTCACACCTGTAATTCTAGCTACTCAGGAGGCTGAAATCTGAGGATTGAGGTTTGAAACCAGCCCCAACAGGAATTCTGTGAGACTCTTATCTCCAATTAACCACCAAAGAACTAGAATAGTAGTGCTATGGCTCAAGTGGTAGGGCACTAGCAAGGAGCAGAAAAGCTAAGAGAAAATGGCTTGAATCTTGAGTTCATGCCCCAGTATCAGCAAAGGGGGAAAAAAAAAGGCAGCCTTATTCAAATGGAAAGACCTGGAAAAAACTACATTAAGCAAAGCAAGCCAGGCCCAAAGAAATATAGGTTTCATGGTTTCCCTCGTTTGTAATAACTAGAATATGTCTATGATATGGGATCACAATAGCCTAATCACTAAGTGCATAGAATCATATATAATGACATGTATCAAAATGAACTCCAAGAATTGAAAACAAGATGTTCTTATTATGTCCTGTATGCAGTTATATAATGACGTGTATCAAAATGAACTCCAAGAATTGAAAACAAGATGTTCTTATTATGTCCTGTATGCAGTTATTTCTATTTTTTCCTTTCTGTTTTAGTTTTCTGTACCCTTTGCCTTGTATATAAACTTGTCTGATCCATGGGAGGGAAAGGGTATCACAGAAACAGCAGGACAAAGGATAAACTAATGCAACAATGATACTCACTAGACACTATGTTGGAAATGAACTTTACAATCTGGTGGGGAGAGGAGCAATAGGGAGCGATAAGCAGGAGAAAATGAGGGAGAGGTAACAGTGTTTAAAAAGAAATTTACTCATTACCTAATTTATGTAACTGTAACCACCTCCCTGTTCATCACCTTTACAATAAATTAAAAAATAAAAATAATAAAATAATTTTTAAAAAGATAATGAGGAGGGAAAGCAGATTCTGCCTATATGTACATTTATCATTTCTGAAAGTAAGCTATCTTTTGCTGCATTGCTACTAATGAAATATTTCAGAACAATGTTGTATTGATTTTAAAAGAAAAAAAAGACAGCCTTACTCACTTACCCAACTCCTTGAATGCAGGAGTTATCTGATAAATATATGCCCCCATTTATTTTTGCCAGTCCCGGGGCTTGAACTCAGGTCCTGGGCACTGTCCCTAAGCTTTTGTGCTCAATGTTAGCATTTTAAAGCTTGAATCACAGCTCCACTTCCAGCATTTTTGGTGGTTAACTGAGAATAAGAGTCTCACAAACTTTCCTGCCCAGCTGGCTTCAAGCTGTGATCCTCAGATCTTGGCCTACTGAGGAGGTAAGACTACAGTCGTGAGCCACCAGTGCCTAATTAACATGCACCTTTTTAAAGCCATACTCTTATTTGCAAGGGGCAAATCATAAAGACAACTCCAAGAAACTGCACATTGTTACATATGTGCCTTATAAACTTGTATCTGTGTCAAAAAGAGCCCTATTTCTTGAAGACATGTCATATCTCTAGCTTTATCTTAGTGTAAAAAATCATATAATTCTGTCAGTATAATAAATCTGTCAGTGTAAATAAAACCATACCCTTTCATAATTGCACTGACTAGGGCCATCTTGCATTACTCTGTCAACTGCATCTGGAATAAAGGCATGCAGCCCAGAGGTGGAAATGTGCTTTGAAGTCTAGTTCGTCTTTGTTACAAGCCTTCTGTCATTGCTAGGGGGAAGTATCACCTTTTTCTTTTTATTATTTGATTTTATTGTATTGTAAAGGTGATGTATGGAGAGGTTACAGTTACGTAAGGTAATGAGTATATTTCTTGTCTAACAGTGTTACCCTCTTCCTTGCTGTTCTCCTACTTTCCCTCCCCCCGAAGTTGTAAAGTTCATTTCCAACATAGTGTCTTACGAGTATGGCTGTTGCATTGGTTCGCGCTTTGTCCTTTGTCTCACCATTTTGTTATTCCGGGTCCCTTCTCCAAGTCAGATAAACATATATACAAGACACAGGATACCAAAATCAAAAACAGTGACAACATGGGATAAACCAAAGGAAAAAAATGAAATGAAAAAGAAATAACTTCACAAAGTACATTAAAAAAAAAAACAAAAACAAAGAAACAAACAAAAATACTCTTGTTTCCACATTTCCATTAGCATCATTTTATATGGTCATATGTACATAGCTATTAAACTATTGTGATCCTCTGCTAGGACTATCCTGGGCATATACTAATTATTAAAAATGAGGGAAAACATGGAGCCTATGTTTCTTTGGGTTTGGCTTACTTCACTTAATATTTTTTCCAAGTCTTTCCATTTCCTTATAAATGGGGCAATGTCATTCTTTCAGATATAATAGAATTCCATTGTGTACATATACATTTTCTTGATCCATTCATCTACTGAAGGCAGCTGGGTTGGTTCCATATCTTAGCTATGGTAAATAATGCTCCAATGAACATAATTGTGCTGGTAGCTTTAGTGTAGCTTTGTTTGTGATTGGGTAAATACCCAGGAGTGGGATTACTGGATCATAGGGGAGCTCTATTTTAGTCTTCTAAGGAACCTCCACACTGCTTTCCAGAGTGGTTGAACCAGTTTACATTTCCATCAACCATGTAGTAGCATTCCCTTTTGGCTATATCTCTGCCATCCCTGTTATTATTTGTTTTCTTGATAATGGTCATTCTAACTGGGGTGAGGTGGAATCTCAATGTAGTTTTTATTTGCATTTCTTTTATGGCCAGAGATGTTGAACATTTCTTCATGTGTCTATTGGCTATGTTTATTTCCTCTCCAACAAAGTCCCTTTTTAATTATTTAGCCCACTTATTAATGGGGTGGTTGTTTTTTGAGGATTTGTTATTGGGAGATTTAATGTTTTTAATTCTAGGTATATTTTTGATATGAGGCCTTTGTCTGTTCTACAGCTAGAGAGATCTTCTCCCAATCTGTGGGTCTTTATTTATCTTGCTAGCTATGTCCTAGTTACTTATCTTGCTAGCTCTGCAGTTTAATGCAATCCCATTTATCCAGCCTTTTTTTGAGTTGTTGTGTTTCTGGATCTTTATTCAGGAAGATTTGATCTGTGTCAACAAGCTCTAGTATATACCCTATCCCTTCCTGTAATATTTTCAGGGTATCTGCTCTTACCTCGAGGTCTTTGCACTATTTGGAATTGATTCTGGGTGGCACCTTTTTCTAATGGTCCCACTATATGGGGGATTTTATATAATTTGTGAACTCAAAGATGACACCTTTCATAACATATGATACTTTGAAAGCTAGAAGAAGCCCAAAAGAGCATAATCCTCTCTTGAAAAGCAAACTCAGAATAATCACCCACATTCAGAACTAAATATGCCCAATTGTTTCCATTCTGTCATTATATCATTTCCAGAATAGCTCTGAGAAATCTAAGTAGAAAAGAACACAAATTTTGCATAAGCAAGCAACCATTGGCTTCATTTAGAACAGATTCCAAGTTCCACCACTGGATTTCCATGGAATCTGTATCATCTCAGTGATTAACAAACGAACAGTGCCCTGTCTACATACAAAATTCATTTTTTTCAGGAAACATCTGATATAATGTTTTCCCATCTTCCTTAAGGACAACTATGCTGTGAGCTGTGAAAAACTGAGCAACCTGTGTATACAGCAAAGTAATATCTGAAAATGGTAGCAAAACAAGATTGTATAGCGAATTTATGGTCGATTGTAATTGACAGTACATTTAGCCTAGGGATATCAGATAAAAACTATCATAAATATATGCCACCACTCTCATCTTGCCTTCATGAATCATAACAATAACTTCTAAAATCTTTTCTTCCTGATGCATCCATAAACAATTAGCATCTCTTTGTTAAACTCTAATTGCTCTTCCCACACAGCTGTGTCACTGTACAGATCAAGAAAGAGGGCCCAACTGCTAAGACAGTTATTAATAAAATACTGCCATAACAAACTAAAAAGGCCTGGGGAGTTCAAGAAAAGCAGGTCGCCACATGCCCTCTCAGAAAACAAAATGATAGACCATATTTTAAATACATAGTTTCTCCATTTTTGTCTTTTAAATATAAACCCATGGTAGGAGACACAATGTGTAGAGGTACAGAAGACAGTTTCTTGATCAATATTGTATGAGCTTGAATTCTAGATATTCCACTACAAAAGCTGTGTGATGAAGGTCACTCAATCTATCTGCACCTCAGTATGCCCATCTGAAAAAGGGGCTTAAAATGGCTCATGCCGTTATGAGAATAATATGGTTTCACAGCTATAAAAAGCTTTGAAGTGTCTTGCATATAATAAATGGTCAATATGCATTTGGACAGGGCTGGGAAGATGGCTCAGTGGTAGAGTGCTTGTCTTGCATGCCTGAGGCCCTGGGTTCGATTCCTCAGCACCACATAAGCAAAAAGAAAAAAACCGGAAGTGGTGCTATGGCTCAAGTGGTAGAGCGCTAGCCTTGAGCTGAAGAGCTGAGGGACAACGCCCAGGCCTAGAGTTCAGGCCCCACGACTGGAACCAAAAAAAAAAAAAAATGCATTTGGACAAACAATAGGTATTATTTTTCTTCTTATTGCATACTTTCTCCTTGACAAGTTTGTTTGTTTTGTTTTGCTTTTCAATTTGTTGAACTCACCTCTGTAATCTAACTGTATTTTCAGGGACTAGCAATGCTAAAAACTTATACTAGAGTCAGTACAAACATCTATCAGGGCCTCAGCAATAACTTTGTGCTAGCCCTGGCTAACACAAAGGAAAAGGCTCTATCTGGGAGAGCTGGGAAGGTGGCTCAGTGGTAAAGTGCTTGCTTTGCATGTATGAGGCCCTGGGTTCAATTCCTCAGCACCACATAAGCAGAAAGGGCCGGAAGTAGCAATGTAGCTCAAGTGGTAGAGAGCTAGCCTTGAGCTGAAGAGCTGAGGGACAGTGCCCAGGCACAGAGTTCAGGCCCCACAACCAAAAAAAAAAAGACTGGGAAATAGTTACAAAGTGCTAGAGATAGTCATTGCATGACTCAAGTCAGTTCTAAACCTTTGAGTTTTTCACCCTTCAAAGTGACACGATATCAGATGACAACATTCGACTTGAGAAACTCCAAAAGCTGTTTGTCCCAGAAACATCTTGACATGTTGGAGGTTTTCAGCTTCAGGAAATGAAATGTTCTACAGGGGAGGATTGAGATATCCACAAATTCGACATGAAATTGCTCCACATAGTATAGAGGAGAAATATTCTTCAAGAAGAGACGCCTAAGATAAAATGCATATGACCTCTTTTTAACCCATATATGGTCTCTACGTATATGTTCTTCATTATCATATAACACACTTAGGAAATCCAGGGAGCAACAATATGGCATCCACACTGAACCACTCAAGCTACTAGTGTTACTTAGTGACTAGATCTCTAATAGCAGTAGATTAATGATGAACGGTGTGTGTGTGTGTGTGTGTGTGTGTGTGTGTGTGTGTGTGTGTGTGTGTGTGTGTGTGTGTGTGTGTGTACTGGAGCTTGAATTTGGGGCTTTCCCTTAGCTTTTTCTCTCAAAGCTGGTGATCTACCCATTTGAGACACAGCTCTGCTTCCAATTATTTGGTGGTTAGCTGGAGATAATAATTTCATGGACTTTCTTGCTCAGGCTGGTTCAAACTGTGATCCTCAGATCTCAGCCTCCTGAGTAGCTAGGATTACAAGTGTGAATGACTGGGCCTGGTGCATTTCATTTTTCACAAAAGACTAAGTAACTGGCTTGCCCTTTCTTTCCTACTGACGTGTTCAGCAGGTTGGCATTTCTGCACTCAGGTTTGTCATCTTATATTCCCAAGATGATGGCATCACCTCCAAATCAAAAAAAAAAAATCAAATCACATAATATGTTCCAAATGAGGAGAAAAGAAAAACAACCAACTCTTGTCATTTCTTTATCTTTTCTGGAAGCATCATCATATCAACCCAGAAAGTTTAAGCTTATTGACCAGAACTGTAGTATGTAACCAGTTCTGGCTGCAAGAAAATATGAGCTAACATCCAGGATGCTCAGTGTTTATCCTGGGAGGAGGTAAAGGAAGAAAAACAATTGCTATTGGGTAGGGAATAACAGCATCTGCCTCATCTGCTTCTACAGTCTTTTCTCAGATTTTCCATCTGGAAGATACTTAATCATCCTTTAAGAAACAATGTACCTGTCATGTCCATTGCAAACCAGCCCCCCCCCCCAGCCCTAGGTGCTATTGGGAGTTCCTTCTCTAATGATTTGACACTATCTTGGGTGCAAGTACACCAGTGTGTCTGGTTACCATAGCCATTGTCACTGCAGAGCACATTTTCTGGAATGGGAGGCATGTACTTTGGCAACTATATTCCAAATGCTTATTGACAGGATAGGTGAAAAGTTAGAGTAAATTATTTAAACTATGATGTTTGAAACTATTCCTAAATGATAATGCATCCAAAGTGTTACATTTGGTCATTAAATGGAAGGATTGGGATAAATTTTATAGAAGGATGTGTGTGTGTTAGATAAAACTCACTTAAAATTATTTTAAGGGAGAAATAGGTGGAGAGTTAAGAAAGTAACATAACCAGATTCTGGCTCCTACCTATTCAGAAAGTCCATGAAACTCTTATCTTCAATTAACCATCAGAAAACTGGAAGGAGAGCTGTGGTGGTAGAGTTGTAGGCTTGAGCAAAATAGCGCAGGGACAGAGCTCAGGCTCTGAGTTCTAGTCTGTGGCAAAAAAAAAAGCAGAAAGAAGGAAAGAAAGAAAGAAAGAAAGAAAGAAAGAAAGAAAGAAAGAAAGAAAGAAAGAAAGAAAGAAAGAAAGAAAGAAAGAAAGAAAGAAAGAAAGAGAGAAAGAGAGAAAGAGAGAAAGAGAGAAAGAGAGAAAGAGAGAAGAGAGAGAGAGAGAGAGAGAAGAGAGAGAAAGAGAGAAAGAGAGAAAGAGAGAAAGAGAGAAAGAGAGAAAGAGAGAAAGAAAGAAAGAGAGAAAGAAAGAGAGAAAGAAAGAGAGAGAAAGAGAGAGAGAAAGAAAGAGAGAAAGAAAGAGAGAAAGAAAGAGAGAAAGAGAGAAAGAAAGAAAGAAAGAAAGAAAGAAAGAAAGAGAAAGAGAGAAAGAAAGAAAGAAAGAAAGAGAGAGAGAAAGAAAGAAAGAAAGAAAGAAAGAGAGAAAGAAAGAGAAAGAGAGAAAGAAAGAAAGAAAGAAAGAAAGAAAGAAAGAAAGAAAGAAAGAAAGAAAGAAAGAGAGAGAGAAAGAAAGAAAGAGAGAGAGAGAGAGAGGGAGGGAGGGAGGGAGGAAGGAAAGAAGGAAAGAAGGAAGGAAGGAAGAATTTGATCAAAGACATGTTCGGTATATAAATACCACAATAAAACCCTTTGTTCAATTAATTTATGCTAGCAATATGGATAAAAAACATATTGAAGGATAAAAAATTGATTTGTTGATAATTACCAAAGTAATTATTACCAGATTTTGTCTGGAATAACAGACAAAACAGTAAAGGAATTTCCAGCATCCATCCATCCTGACTTCACCCCAGGAATTGGAATTTTTCAGAATTTTAGAATATGGATTCATTGTGCCTAGGTTAATTTTTCTGGACACCTTGGAAGAAGAACATGAGAAACTTCCAGATCCTTAAAATAATGACCAGCTCAGTAGGATAGAGTTCAGAGCTCCTTTCAGGTTAAGGATGGAAATATGTATGATAACCTTAGAATGTTTTGTCTTATCTAACAGCACTAAATTATTGAAGACTACTAGAGTTATGACAAAAGAATCCAATATGCTACCCAGAAAAACTCCTTGGCCATAGATGAGACAAGACATCATTATGGAGAATAATTGCAAGGAGTTGAAAAACACCAAATGCGTTTGGGATTATCTCTGAGGGTGAATATAATCAAACTACTTTGTATTCGTGTGCAAAAATAGGACAATGAAACATGTTGAAATTGTTTTAAGAATGGGGAGAAGAGATTTTAAGAAGAGTGATCAAGGAGATGAGATTGATGGATACATTGTAGCATGTATAGAATATCACAATGAAATCCTCCTTGTACAATTGTGTGTTAATATAAAATCAGTAATAAGAAATGATAGCAAATCTATAACATTGTAGTCATCATTAAAGGATACTAGGAAATCACTTTATTATTCAAAAATGACTGAGGAAAAATCACTTATTTATTTTATCTTTCTTCTACCAACTTTGCTAGCAAGTATCAAGTAGTAAATGAAAAGTTTCTCTTTGTACAAAAATTCCAGTTGATTCATCAGAAAAAGATTTGATAGAATAATAGTATCAACACTCTGCCATCATTAATGAATTAATATTCTAGGCATTTTCAATAGCTGCTAACATTATGAAAAATTATCAAATGGACAAATACCTCTACACAGTAATCTTGTCAAAAAGAAAGAATTGAACTTGTGTCTCACCAAATCTCTACATTCAACTACACAATTGACAAAAAGTAAAGAGAGAAAAGGACATACAATTAGCAAACTATAGACTATGGTCAATTTTTCAGGACAAATAGCCAAAATTCTTCAAATGAATAAATTACAGGAATGAAAAAACAGAAGGGGAAATCTGTAAGTTAAAAATTATTTAATGCACATCTACTAATTTCAATCTGTGGAATTTATTTTGATCCTGATTGCAAAGGAACATTTAAAACTTTATGACAATTATGAAAAAACAAATAGTTTAAATATTGGCTAGATATTTTATCATATTAAGGAAATTTTGATATCAAAAATAGTGATAGTGTTACCAAAGCTTGAGGATTATTAATAACATTATAATATTATACCATAATAATATTAATATTTGGGGATTTTTAAGCTCTGATTTTATGGAGAAAATTACTTCTATATCTTAATATAAGAATATGCTTTAGGATGATTTGAACAGAAAAGATGCTAACTTAGATGGGGTAGATTGGCTGAGATTCGTGGGCTTGGGCTGGGTGGTTTGAACAGGGAGACTAACTATAATGTCTCAGCTACTTTTGTGTGTGCTTAGCATTTTCTACAGTGAAATAACTTTTCAATATTCTCCCAGTTTAAAATATTAGAAAGCTAGGCTGAGTATGATGATGGCCATTCCTGTAAACCTGGCACTTTGGAAGCTTAGGCAGTTGGATTGAGAGATTGTGGCCAGCCTGACCTATATAGTAAGCTTGAAACCAGCCTGGGCTACGTAATTGAACCTTGTGTAGCTGGGTGCTGGTAGCTCACATCTGTAATTCTAGCCACTCAGCTGAGGATTGTCTGTGATACTCTCATCTCCTATCAACTACTCAGAAAAGGCCAGGAGTGGTGCTGTGGCCCAAGTGGTAGAGTGCTAGCCTTGAGCACCAAGAGGTTCAGGGACAGCACCTAGGCCCTGAGTTCATGCTCTAGAATTGGCAAAAATTAATTAACTAATAATTGGACCCTGTATACATACATTTCCTATTACCCTGGTTATTCAGGGCAACTATTAAACAGTGTGTATGTGTGTGTGGTATGGGTGTTTGTGTGGATGTGGGTGTGGGTGTGGATGTGGATGAGTAATACCCTATGAAGCCAGGGAAACTTTACTAGAAATGAGTCAATATTGGTCAAAACAAGATGTTAAGTGGAATTTGGCCAGCAGTAAGAAAAAAGACAAGTAAAAATCAACATAAGTTGTTCTAACAGTTTTCTACAGCTGTTATGACAAAATACCCCCAAATGATTGACTTTACAGAAATGTATTCCCTGTTATTCTGGAGGCTGGAATTACAAGATCAAAGTGTCAGCCAGCTTGGCTTCTCCTGAGATCCCTCTCCCCGGCAGATAGTTAGCCTCGCTCTCACGTGGGCTTCCCTTGATGTATGTATGTCTGATGTCTCTCAATGGGCCTCAATTTCCCCTTCTTATAAGGACTAGACGTGAATTTGGACCCATCTCCTCCAGAATTCCTAATGAACACATTTTAACTTAATAGACTCTTTAAAGGCTTTATCTCTAAGCATAGGTGAGCTGCTGAGAGTTAGGGCTTCAGCAAATGAGTGGAAAAAATAGAACGACTTAACTAAACAACTGTCGACCTAACTGTCCTACATTGTGACCCAGCATCCTGGGAATATGCCACACTCTCTCTAGAGTTCTCCCAATTCCTTACTAGAAAAATCCCTGGAACTGGATCAAGGTTCATTTCAATTCACTCCAAATTCTAAGCCTCCAAAAAAACTTAAACCAGGACTAAGAATTATTCTGCCTAGAAGACAAGAATTTTATGTGGAAATGCATTGGGATGTGCAGTTTCTTCTCCAAACCCAATGAACTTGTCATTTCTTAAATAATCAATGTCCTTCTGGGTTTGCTTAGGGCACTTTATCCCACACAGAGAATGGATGTGTGCAGAGAAAACATGTCTTTGCCCCCGTGCAAAGCAGCAAACAGCTAATACAAACCCCTCTGCAGACCATCTGCATTAATCAGGAGCGGAAACAGGACGCTTCCTGCCATATGCAACAACAGAGCTTACCCTCCAGCTCCAACAGTTCCTCAAACGGCCCCAAACTCTTCTCTCTACCTGGATGCCTTGCCAACCTCTCATTCAAGGATTCAGTCATCAGAACAAGCATGGTATTCTATTCGCAGGTGGTTTGCTTTGTTTCCTTCCAAATTTTCTAGGCACCTAAACAAATCTCAGCACTCTTGCCTCTCTTAATTCTCTCTCCCATCAGTCTGCTAATGAGAAACAAAATTGTGGCTGTGTAATTAGCCATTATTTTGCTACCTTAAAGAACACCCATCCTCACCATTTATACAGAGTTTACTCCACAATCTCTTCTGATCAAATAAACTGGCTAAGCTGGGATCAATATGGGCTTATAGCCAGAAAATTGAAGCCTGTCAGACTTACTTACATTATGCTTTACCTTCCCATATTAGCTAAAATTTAAGAAAATATTGTTTCCAAAGCAGCTCTGCATAAATTTGTATATTTATGTGAGCACTTGTATAAGTTCCTAGTACAGAACACTTCTACATCAACTCCTAGATGTCTCCTTATTATCACTTACTGTTATAAAATGTTCCTTTGTCCTTAATTCCTTAGGCTGATATAGAAAATTATGTAAAATATAAATTCTTCACGAGATCAAAAGATGGCTTTAGATTCCCAAAGCTATCATCCACCCATTCTGTATTCCAGAGTTCTCTAAACCACAGCTCAAAACAGTCCCACCAAGTTTACCTTGGAAAAAAACAACAGACAAGGACGCTGGAAAGAGGCTACCATATGGCATGTTACAAAATCATGGAGAAAAGGAGAAAATCTGAAGATTGAAGAATTGGAAAGAGTCACAGTTCTAGTGACATTGGTAAAAAGGAGCCGATCGGAGACCATGCAGGATTGGTCTAGGGATAATGATCCTGGGACCCTCTGGGTACCAGGTTGCAGAAGTGTTCTTGCCCCTGGTTCCCCAATCACACTCTGCTGTAGAGAACGTGTGCCCTTATGCTGTCTAGACTATGAGTCATGAAATTTGTAAATAAGCAATCTAGACTTTGGCTAAGGTTCATAGTAAGATGAACAGAAGAAAGTCTAGAAAACCCTTACTGCCTCTTCTTCCTGGGTGGATACAACAGAAGCATGGAAAAAAACATATTTTGTAAAGCTCAGCTTCTTGTTGACAGTCTCCCTTCTACCTGCTGTCTTTATAGCTGCGGGAAAATCATGTAACTTCTCTGAACTCTGACATTCTTATCTATAAAATAGGGATAGTTCCATCAAAAGGTTAAGTCTGTCATGTAAATGGTTCAATATATGCTTTCTTACCCAGAAAAAAAAACTCCTGACAGCCAAGACCACAGGGAAACATTGCCCAAAATACCTCTTTCATCATCTACTAATAAGAAGCACATCAACCTCACAAGTTTTCCTTAGTATAACAGTGAGAGAAATAATTAGATAGGCATACACTCAAGCTAGGTGTTAATGGCTCACTCCTGAAATCCTAGCTATTCACAAAGCTGAGATCCCTAGGATCATGATTCAAAGTCTGCTTGGGCAGAAAAATCTGAACGACTTCATCTCCAAATAACCAGCAAAAGCCTGGCTGGAGGTGTGGCTCAAGTTGTAGAGCACCAGCTGAGCAAGCAAGCCAAGCAAGAAGCCCGGAGTTCAGAAAAAGAAGGAAAGACAGAAAGGAGAGAAAGACAGAAAGAAGGAGAGAAGGAAGGAAGGAAGGAAGGAAGGAAGGAAGGAAGGAAGGAAGGAAGGAAGGAGGAGGGAAAGAGGGAAAGAGGGAGGAAAGGAAGGTTGTGGAGATTCCTGGGAGACAAAAAAGATCATGCTACTCTAACTCTGGGGATCATAGTACTCTTACTTGGGGATACCAAGGAAATAGGTTATAAAAAGGAAATATATTGTGAGAAGTTAATTTAGCTGTCTAATTTAATGAAAAGACAATCTTCTCCCATTAAGCCTCTTTGTAACACACTAAAAGAAATACAAATAAGCTAAGGGAAAAAATAAAATAATCTAAATGCTTTCAACAAAGAAATAGTTTTATAGGTATTGATGTTTTCACACAGTGAATATTATCTGGCAACTCAAAATGAATTAATTATATCTTCATATAGCCATACAGATAGATTTTCAAAAAATCATCACTAAATTTTTTTGTGGTTCTGAAGATCAAAAGTTAAACTTTAAACACCAAGGCTAGGCATATAGGTCAGGGATAGATCATTTGCATCACACATACAAGACCCCAGGTTAAATCCACAGCACCACAGGGTTAAAAAAAAGCAGCTGGGCCTGGTCTAATCCCAGCTACTCAGGAGGCTGAGATCTGAGGATCATTGTTTAAAGCCAGCCAGGCATGAAAGTCCCTGAGACTCATCACAATTAACTACCAAAAATCTGGAAATGGAGCTGTGGCTCAAGTGGTAGAGCATTAGCCTGGGGCAAAAAAAAAAAAAAAAAAAAAAAAAGCTCTAGGACAGCACACAGGCCATGAGTTCAAATGAATTTAAATTCAGAACAATATAATACACAGTTTTAGATATATAATTTTCAGAAAATGTATGCAGCAAAGGGAATAAAAAAATATAATGACTAGTTGGGTTTTTTTTGTGAAAATACCGTACAGAGGGGTTACAATTACATGGGCAAGGTGCATTTCTTATCAAGCATTGTTGTCTCCTCCTTTGTTTCCCCTTCCCATCCCTTCTCATCTCCCTCCCCCTAACCACTCCTCCCCCCCCCCCCGCGCCGCCGCCCCCCCCATGCCAAAGTTGTAAAGTTCATTTTCGACATAACGTCTCGTACATCTCATTGGTGCAATGGATCCACCTGTATCCCTATTTAAACAATTTGTTTTTTCCCTTCCCCTCCACAAATTATACCAACATCAAATACGGTGAAAACAGGGGTTAATATAATGGCTAGTTTTAATGCAAAAACTTCCATTGGATCTTTGTCCAAGAAAAAATATAGCCATACATGACATATATGACATACATGACAACTGGAGAAAAGTTAATATAGATAAAACACTCGATACATCAAATTGTTAATTTTTTTAGAGATAGTAATATATGATTTGCATGAGAATTTTCCTATTCTTAGGAGATGCATAAGATATATCTCCTAATAATGTTTTCAACTGACTTTCAAGTAGCAGAGCAAAACATATGCATTGTGGACACACACACACACACACACACACACACACACACACACACACACACACACCAAACAGGCTATATCCCCTTATAGTTCTGGCAAACTAGAAAGGGTAGAGGAAAGACCTACCTGCCAAGTTTAAGGCCCTGAATTCAAATACTAATACTGAAATAAAGTAGATTTTAGTGGGATAGGAGAGAGGGATGGAAGAGGATAGTGAATGTTGAAGAGAATCAAAGGATGTTTTACGCACATAAATACAACACAGTGAAACCTACCACACGTTATTTTAAAAAAGGGGAGAAATATAATATGGTGATAGAGGGGTTAAATTTGTTCAAAGTCTACTGTATGGATGTATGGAAATAACCCAGTGAAACCTCCTTCTATTACCAATGTTAACTCAAAAAAATAAAAATAAAAGGAAAACAAAACAACAACCACAAAAATGATAGAGATGTCCCTATGGCTGAGGTACCCACAGCAATGGCTGTTTCTAAAAAAAAAAAAAACTACAGATAAAAATTGATACTTCCAGGTCCAAAATTCCCAGTAGAAGAGTGAAGTCCAGGTCCCCAGGCTTGTTTGTCCAGTCTTGCCCACTCATGGATGATTTCCACTACCTGCAGGACCAATCTGTCCTCTCAGCACACTTTGCTTCCTGCCATTAGGGCTCCAATTAACATGGAGAGAACAATTTTCTTTTTGTCTGTATCTACTACCTGCCCAGGAACTTCAGGAAAGCACCTAATATGATGCCCGCCACATAGTAAGTCCTTAATAAATATTTAATTAATCTACTAGAGTCATCTTCCAAAAGGAAAATGCCACATCCCTTCTCCTTAGCTACCCAGCCATGTTACAAGACACAACAGACACCATAATCATGCCATCAAGGTTCTTTTCTGATCAATAATATTTGCTACCCTGCTAGACACACCTGAGTCACAATAGAAACTACTACCATCTCTGTGCTTGCCAGTGGTTACTTTAAAAGTGTTTGTTTACATGTTGTTTATTGCATGGCATGATTTAATTAATGTAATGCCCTTTGGTTTCTGGCTCATCCAGAAATTGTTTTACTATGTCTCGGAAGCTTTAAGGACAATGATGCAGTCATCATCCCCTGTTTGATTATAAATGTATATGAATTAGATTCAGAAACTCCTTATTTTGTGACTCAATTATAAACACAGTAAACAAAAACCCACCCCACCAAGCTTGACAATGCTTGGTGTTGACATCTTTGTTATTACATCTTCATAGGCAGATGTACCTGCTTAGTATACCCACAAACTAAGTAAATAGTCTAAGGTCATTCTAAATATTATCTGTAGTATTCCTAGTTGGGTAGACATACTAGTAGCTAAGAGGATGTTCAGAAAGACCAGCTCGGCTGATGAGGAAAGCATTATCAGAAAAGAAACAGTGGCATGAGGAAAGATTGGGAGATGTAGGTGAAATAAGCCAGTAATAAAATTTCCCTAAAATATTAGCAAATGAAGAAGTGTGAAGGCTACATTTAACAAGTAAATATTATTCTCATGAGCCAAGAACAGAGAGAGGGCAGTGGTGAAGAAAGGCAATATTCTATGGTCATCAAAACAAGCAGATCAGGCCTATAAACCTAGCTACTCAGAGGCTGAGATCTGAGGATTATCATTAGAAGCCAGCCCAACCAAGAAAGTCTATAAGATCCTTATCTCCAACTAACCATCAAAAAGCCAGAAATGGAGCTGTGGTTCAAGTGGTAGAGTGCTGGCCTTGAGCACAAAATGCTCAGGGACAGTACCCAGGCCCTGAGTCCCCAGACCCAGGATCTGCACCCAAAAAAATTTTTTTAAAGAAACACCTCTTTGGGACTCCTGAGAGAGTCTGGCTATTTTCCTTTCACATCTTCCCTTTCATTTTTCAAATTATCTTGCTCTGTCTGCTTGAAACACTTTCTAAAAATGAGCAGATAAGAATGTGGGATGGGGGAAATGTGTCAGTAGGCCCAAGAGATTAAGCCAGACTAACTCAAACCATCCAGCCTCGTACCGCCATTGTTCCACTAGAATTGCTATTAACTGAATTACATATCAGCCTATGAGAGAAGGTTAGGAGAGAATGAAGTCCTTCTGTGGACTATAATTTTTAATGAAGCATGACTCAGTAATTTACCCTTTGTGATGACACTGGCTTTTCATCTACTCACTTTATTCAAAAGATAGACCCCCTGCAGAAAATACTTTTCTCTGGATTTGTAACTAAAATACCAAAGTTCTTTTCTCAGGAATCCTGAAATTTCTTGAAAGTTTATTTTAGTTATTTGGTACAAGGAAACAGATACTATTTAATTCATTTTAAGCAGTAAAATTGCAAACAAATTCTTTCAAAAGTTAGAAAAATGCAATTGTGTCCATTTTAAAATGCAAATCTTGCCCAGTCAAGATTAACACAGAGCCCTAACCTATGATTTCCAATAAATCTTCATAGAAATACTTTGCCAGTGTATCTAATAGCCCATCCCTGAAAACAAGTTTTTTTTTAAATTTCTTCATTTTATGTTTAAAAAGAAATGCTAAGATTGGCATTAGAAACAAATTTGCAAAAAAAATACTTTTGTTTTTATGAGCATAAATTAATCATACAAAAGACTTCGTTGTGGCAGTTCTATGCATTCATATACAATGTGCTTAGATCAAATCCAGCCCTATTATGACTCTTTCTCTCTTTCTCTCCGCTTCACTTTTTACATTTTTTGATGAGTTTCATTTTGCTATTTTCACATTTATAGAACATAATTCACTTATATTTGCCCATCTTTTCTCCTCCCTACTCTTGCTGCTTCCCCCTCAAAAAAAAAATAGCAGCCCATCTTTTACACTCATCTAGCTCTCACATAGGAGCAAAATCATGTAGTATTTGTCAGCTTGTTCCACATCAAATATTTTGATTCATATTATGTCCCACTTTAATCTTAGGAAATAACTTTGGATATGAACGATTACTTGCATCCTGTAGCTCACAACACAAGAACACATTTATTTTTATTTTAAAAAGAGACTTTGGAACATAAACTACAGCAGTAGTCATCTCCTGCCAAAAATATTAATAACCCTTGTAGATATCAGCCTGCAGGAAGGGTTTCTCTATAGCAACCTGTAGCCTGCCCACGAACCTTAATTAGTTTGAGAGATCATGATACAGAGCCTCTTCAAACTGGACAGGAGTGGTAGGTCTCGGTGCAGAAATAGAGCAAGCTTTTGTAGCAGGTAATTTAAGGAGCAGCAACAGGCTAATATGTAGACAAGAGAGGGTGCAGCATGTGGTGTGGTTCTCAGCAGAGCAGCAGGCCCCTAATGAGGCCCAGTAGTGGATAGCAGCTGGTAAACTTGGGGCTTAAAATAGGAGGCTCTGAAGGCCTTTATTTGCTAACAAAAGACTGCAAATTGCTCAAAGGCCTGAGTAGGCAATGAGAACATGTTCATATGGTGAGCCAGTATATAAATTTTCAAAACAAATATTACAATATATGAATTTACATTGCAATGAGAGAGTCCTATGATTGTCGACATTTTGATAAGAATAGATACAAAAAATTGGCTATTACATTTTGTATAAGAAGCTCACCACCTGCTCCTTCCATCCATTCTGGAACATCCAGAATAAAATGCACACAGTATGTGCTGTAGCTGTTTGTATAATCATGTCAGACTCCAACTGTAGCCCCAGACTTTAACCAGTTAAACCACCATGCTGTAACTGGCAATTAGAACATGTTCTTAGAATAGTACAAAGTTAAAGAAATGTATGCCTGGTGACATTTCTTTTTAGCTGCCTAATAATAAACTAATAATGTCAAAATTATATAAACCACAGAAAAAGCTCAAATGTGTCAAAATAAGGGGACAAAATCAAGACTGATCTAATTTTAGGGACTGAGAGGTTCTTGTAGATATGAACATACTTTCTGTACTCTCTATTTTTTTTTCCTCATAGCAAGAATTCTCTGAAATTGCTGTACCAGCAGCTACCAACATTTCCCCAAGGAAAAACACCTAAATGAACATTAAATCCAGTATTTCATTAAATATTGAACCTTTTCTCCGGTTGTTTCCTAGCACTACAATAAGCAATCTCTCCAAAGTTTGTTTCAGGAATTCTGTATCTCTGGAGAAAACATGATTTTTCTCTGATTTTTTAAGTTTAATTGGCAAACAAAAATTGTGTGTGTGTGTATGTGCATGTGTGTGCGTGTGCTCACATGTGTGCATGCAATCAGTCTTGGATCTTAAAAACTTAGATCAGATCCTGGACTGAGGCTTAAAGTTAGTGCTCTACTACTTGAGCCACAGGTCCACTTTCAGAATTTTTGGTGGTTAATTGGAGATAAGAGTCTCACAGACTTTTCTGCCTATGCTGGCTTCCAACAGTAATCCTTAGATTTCAACCTCCTGGAGTAGCTGGGATTATAGGCATGAACTACCAGTGTCCAACAAAAATCATATATATTTGACATAACACCAAGACTTTATACACATACACAATGTGAAATGATTACCACAATCAAAATAATTAATGCTTCCCTCACCTCAGACAGAACAATTTTTTTATTGTGAAAATACTGTACAGAGGGGTTACAATTACATGGGCAAGATAATGAGTACCTTTCTTATCAAGCATTGTAGCCTCCTCCTTTGTTTCCCCTTCCCATCCCATCCTCCCCCCAGCCCCAGAAAAATTTTTTTAATTAAAAAGAAAAATCCCTCCACATGTCATAATAATTCTATGCATGCTCTTTTTAGTTTGGGGGGTCCATTTTGCTCCCTCACAGATACAGAAAGACCTAGAAAACCCATTCTTCAAAATATATGTCACATGCCAAACTTTGCTGATTTTCTTATAAGATTCTGAGCCATTCATTTAATTTGAGATAAATTTCCTTAGCTTTTCTTGACACTTATCCTAATTGCAAGGCTTCATTCTTTGTTGAAATTTTTGGACCACTGTAATTGTCAAGTCCCATTTTTGCCATCTTCTGCACATCTAAATCTTCACCAAGTGGTCTGAAGTTTCCACTAGTGCTAATGGGCAGTGGAGAAAAACGTTACAACATGGGGACCAGTGGAAGGTAAGCAGAGCACTGGGGGCTGCCCTTGACCCCTTCTTTTCCTGGATCTTTGGTTTCACAGCAGCTATTCATGGAGGAACCTTCTTTGCTACACATCGTTGCCATGAACTGTAATGCACAGGGCCAACCAAGAGGGCCAGGCAACCATGGACTCAGAAACCTCTTAAACAATGAGCCAGAATAGACCTTACATCCTTATAAGCCGATGGTCTCAATTATTTTATCACAGTTAAAGAAAGATGGCTAATACAGGGGCCATTCCCTTGGCAGGCACGAGTGTGCCAAGTTCTCCTCTAGTTCTACATGGAGCATGTCACCCCTACTTCTCCTATCCGGCCTGATTCTACCATACTGCTCTATTCATGCATCCTCCATACAATTGTTTTCTACCTATGGCCTCTGTGTTAGTACTAAAACTAGACTGTACATAAGAAAGTAATTTTCTGCTGGCCCTTAAGTAATTCAAAAAATAAAACATTATTAAGAGTACTGAATGAGTAAAGTGCAACAGTATTAATTCCCAGAAATGCACATTTGAAGTACAAATTGTAAAGTGTACCCCCACATTCTAGATTTTATACTATTTTTTTCAAGATTTCTTCCTCTATTTGGGATGATTCATGCTACAGCCTCTTTTTATTAGCAAAGATAATTACATTGACCCAACAAAACAAATTCTTTTACCTCATCCAGACATACATACACACACACACACACACACACACACACACACACACACACACACACACACACACACATTTACTCACCCTCCCACACTCCCTCTCTTTCCCCCTCAACTCTGCAACTCATTAAACCTTATTCATTGCTCACAATATTCTAGGTAACAGCCTCCCTGGAAAGTGTCTCATCATTCATTGATGAATAGGGTAAGAATTTGATCAACAGCAAATGTGAAAAATAATTAGTTTAGGGGAAAAGGGCAAGGATGTGTAGCTTCAGCCTTTTCCTGCTCACTCCATGTACTCCCTATCCAGGCAGAAGCTGTGTTCATGCCAGCTAATTCAGATTGTCCATGGCATATCACCAGGAAGACTCCTAAGTCACAGATAAAGTATACTATAAACAATACACTTAGGAAGTTCATCTTCTTTTTTCACTGTTTCTATTGATCCTTGTTGTTTGCAAAGATGATTTTCAGAGGTTGCAGTTACATAAGTCAAGTAATGAGTACATTTCTTTTTGGATAATGTCACCCCTTTTCTCACTCACTCACTCCCACCCACTTTCAACATAATGATCCTTGCTTTTAAAGACACCAATTTTTTGTTTATAATTCATGCAATAGTGAACTGACAAACCTGGACTCTCAGAACAGATCTTCGCTTGTTTGGCTCAGAAAAGGCCTGAAAGTAAAGTGAGCAAGTAAGCTCCACCTCCCCCACCCCCATCACCACCATCACTTCCCCTTGTTCATAAAGCCTCTCCAAATCCTGGTAAGTTGCGCCCATCAAAAGTCCCCAGTGCATGATGCTCGTTCAATTACAAAGTCCATTCAACTTAATTATGGATCATAATGAAAATACCTGCCTCAGGCTAGAGGAGTAATCTGGTCTGAGGTGAGAGAATAGGAGCTACTAAGCAGGGGCCAAGCAAAGCACCAGGCAGCCCGGGATGGTGGCCTTAGGGGTCAGTCATTTGTCACAAGCTGTAGTTGTTGAGCTTCTGGCAAAATTATCTAACCTCTGAGATGCCACGCTGTAGCTCTTCTATTGACAAATAGAGCCTTTAGTTAAAATACTCCCAAGGCTTTGGATGAAAAGAGTTTAATGTTCTACAAAGTTTATTTGTGGTTTTCTTACTGCAAATTGCTTTCACTCATAAAATGATTATTTCTAACACAGACCTAACTCCACAATGGTCTCTCTAGTTCTAATTTTACAAGAAAATTACAGCACTGAAGTGTTATTGACTTGATTATTAGTTGCTCTAGCTGTAAAAGTTATACCTTATTGGCAGATTTTTTTATTTGTCTAACTTCTCAGGCTGTAGTCATATTTGAAAATAATATTATCGTACATAGCATAATATATACTGGGCAAAACTTCCTAAAAAGACAAGGGGATAAGAGCCTCCTTTGTTTTGTTTATCAGCATATGCACAGTGCCTAAGATACTATCTGCCCCTGAAATAGATCTGTGAATAAATCATGAGCCTTAGCAAATGATATTTGAACTCCGACCTCAGTACGGTGATGAGGATACCTACGTGGAACATTTGGCTATGAGACAGTGTTATCCAGATGTTCCTCAGCTTAGTTTAGAGTAAGAGTAGTTATCATTAAGAATAGACTTTGTTCAATTATAGAGGGACAGTAGGAAAATTGCCAAGTAAATGAAGAAACTCACCCATCACTTTCTGCTTTCTATATGATGTAATATACTTCGATGGCATTTTCTTCCTGTCTGTCTCTGGGTCCTAGCAAAGAAAGTCATCCATTCAGAATTGAATCTGATAACAAAATGTATGACCTGCCTTCATTGCCCTTAGAGTCTATACTGTAGCAGCACAAAAATGCCTGTAGTTTATGCTTTCTTTCCTACGTTCATAAACTTTGTTCCTCAATGCAATGAGGTTATTTCTAGCTGAGGTTATTTCTACCTTCAAATCTCAGTTTGGCTCATTTCCTCCAGAAAACAATTCCTGACTTCCTTTGACTGATCTCTGTATCTCCCACAGAACTCTGCACATCTAACATCATACATCACCTTATATCTTAAATGATCCTCCTGCGTATTAGCTCTGAAAGTTGAGGCATTATTTCATCTTTTCAATTTACTCAGCACCTAACCCAAGGCTGGACATATCTGTGATGCTCACAAATATGTGATAAACTGCTCTGAACCCTTGTGCGGAAAGGGACAGAGATAAAGAGGGACAGGGTCATATCCATGGATGCTACACTCATCTGAGAAACTGCAAGACATAAGCAACAGTGTAAGTGTGGTGAGCAGAGCAAAACCAAAAAGTTCTGAGGCCCCATGTGGGCAGAAGGCAAGGAAGGAGTGAGGAAAGGGGACAGAATGCAGTGGCTGTGACACTCTGACTCAACTGCAGGTATAAATTTAGTCCTGTGGAAATGATCAGACTGAAGACAATTCAGAGAAACTCATAAGCAATACAGGTTAACAAGTGGTTAGCAATATGAGACTAAATGGTCACTGGTATGACATGATTAACTTGTCACAAAGAATATGTTCTTGTCAGGAGAACTTGGCCTAGATGGACCACAGTGCACAGCTCAGCTTGCACAGAGATGCCTATGACCTGTATCTCAAACTACATTTTGCAGGTAAGGGCCTTTCTTCCATTTCTAACTTGCTGATTTTCCCATCAAAGAAACCTTGCTTACCACAAAAAGTAAAGTGTATCTCATTTTGGCTTTTCTGCCACAAAATGTAAGCACTGCTGTGGTCACATTCTTAATTCTGCTTAAAAGTTATAGAATAAAGTTTCAAAAGAACTCAAAGCATGCAACATCCAAACCTCCATAAGACAATCTAAGTCAGAATTAACATATGACTTAGCTGGGAGTGGTGGTGGGTGGCTATAATCCCTACCTACTAAGGGGACAGAGGCATGAGAATTAAAATTTGAGGCCAGTGCAAGCAAAATAGCAAGACCGTATCTCAAAAACAAAACACAAATAAACAAAAGATCTGGGAGTATGGCTTCAGTGTATATAAGGCTATGAGTTTAATTCCCAATATATCCTCCTTCAAAAAAAGTAAAACTGGTTTGAGGAGAAGGGAGAATGGTAGAGGGATTAGAATAATCAAGAAGCATTGCATATGTAAGTGGATCTGTTAAAATGAAACCCCCTGTTCAACTAATTGATATCAGTAAAAAAAAAAAAAAAAGCAAGAGAAATAATTCATTTTTCCCTTCAAACACCATGAGTGAACTCTTTTTGCTGATGACTTAGTATACCCAGTACATAAGATTCATTAGAACAAGAGAGAATATCTGCTTTGCAAAAAAGCATTTTAAATTAAGTCATTTTTAAATGTCATGTAAAGAACCAGCCTATGTCAGAAATTTATTTTAAAAGTCTTCTTTTAATACTTTTAGTCATTATAGCAAATGTACATTGTGTAAAAAATAAACTATAGGAGGGGAACATGGGAGAGAGGAGGGACAAACACCAAGAAACATTGCACTCATAACCTGACGTATGGAATTGCAACTCCTTTGTACAAGAACTAAAAAATTTTAAAAAGCATTCTTTTAAGTGCAAGATGTTAATAAATGAGGTCAACTTGCAGGCTTTCACGTTAAATAAATTTTGTCAACACTGGATTAAATAAAGGCAGGCATGCTTCTATGCTGCAGGATTTCTCAGAGCCTTTAGTACATTCATATACATTATCACAAGATATACATAATACACAAGATTTTACCAGTACATGGACTCACTGCAGAAGAAGTAGCTACTGGTCCTCAAAACCACAGACTACCTTCCTAGCTACTCATCCAGCCATGACATGGTCCCAGCTTCCTGCAAAACCCCACCTGGCAGAAGCAGATGCCAAGATGAACCAGCTACAATCAATTAACTTGTGTTCCTAGGTGAGAGAGACAGAGATTAACTAGTGAGAGTTAAACACACAGACTCCCCCCACGAAACAATCCCAAGGCCATTTTAACAAATCCACTCACTTCTCTTTTGGCTAGATTAAAATATCAAAGGAAATCCTGACTGTGCCAGGATTTTAAATAGTTCATCATCTATCTAGTTTGATTCCAAAACTAAATATAATTGAAACTGTGGATCAAAGTACCCTTGGGAAAACCTTTCAGAATTAGGGGCATCTAAATTAATTTGGAGGAAAAGGAAAATGGAGCACATGGGGAAAATCACAGCTGATTACAATGCAGGCTGGAATGTCAGCGAACAGGACCTGACAACAAAAGTGTGAGAGAGATATCATGGTCGACTCTGATTATCCAAGCGCTGCAACACACAGGGTTTCTTGTAGAATAAAAGGCAGCCATTGGCCTCTGATAACCCAGTTTCCTCACACTGTAACTCAAGTGATCCCAGCACACCTATCACAACTGAAACCATGAGAATATGTGTCCAGACACAGTGAAGCAAGGCCAGGGTGAAAAAGCTTACTTCCCGTGGCTTTGTTTCTTTCTGGTGACAAATCCTACTTTCTGGGACTGAATATCCCACTTTCCAATTGAAAGTGTTCTGACTTTGCACAGCACCAGGGGCTTGTGCCCATAATCCTAGCTACTTAAGAAGCTGAGATCGATCAGAGGATCAAATCCCAGCCCAGGCAGAAAAGTCCATGAAACACTGATTTCCAGTTAACCACCAAAAGTGCTGGAAGTAAAGCTATGAGCAAAAAAGTTCAGACAGCAGCCAGGACCTGAGTTCAAGCCCCAGGACTGGCACCAAAAACAAAACAAAACAAAAAGTAAAATTCAGGTAGTGTTATGTATACCCAAATATTCCATTTTCTTGTTCTCTCTAAAACAAAACACAACAAAAAGTAAAATTCAGTTAGTGTTATATATACCCAAATATTCCATTTTCTTGTTCTCTCTAATATATATATGTATATTTGGGGGGGAGGGTTTGGTCATGGGGCCTGAACTCTGGGCCTGGGCACTGTCCCTCAGCTCTTCAGCTCAAGGTAAGCACTCTACCACTTGAGCCACACTGCCACTTCCGGTTTTCTGGTGGTTTATTGGAGATAAAGACTTTCCTGCCCAAGCTGGCTTTGACCCACAATCCTCATATCTCAGCCTCCTGAGTAGCTAGGATTACAGGTGTGAGCCACCAGAGCCCAGCTTTTCCTCTAACTTTTAATTGCACACGACCTGCTATTTCAGGCCCAATCTTGATTTTGAGATGTGATGAGATGAGGTAGCTCTCAGAGGAAATCAACTGTCACTAAAAACCTTGTTTAAACCAGGCACTGTTGGCTCATGCCTATAATCCTTGCTACTCAGAATGCTGAGATCTGAGCAGGAGTGTTCAAAACCAGCCTGAGTATAAAAGTCTGTAAGACTCTTATCTCCAATTACCCATCAAAAAGCCAGAAGTGGAGCTGTGGCTCAAGTGGTAGAGCACTAACCTTGAGCAAAAAAGCTCAGGGACAGTGCCCAGGCCCTAAGTCCAGCCCTCCTTTCAACAAAAATGCTTATAAGACACAAATCTATATTTTTTCCACATTCTGTTAAGTACCATCATAAGATGCAAGCTAATATTTTTAAGTGCCTCCTTCAAATTTATCAGAGCTTTTCTATTATCAAATCATGTTACATTTTTAAACAGATCTTCACATGAAATCAGTCAATTGTCCTAGTGACATTCTTCCTTAGTACAAGTAATGCATTTCAAAAGATTCCATTAAAAACATATATATATATATATATAAAATCAACCTAAAAATGTTTTTCAAAACATTGCCCCTCTGCAGATAACTAACAACTCCACCCTTGCCACTGTAATGAACCAACCAGCTTCTATAGCTGGAAGTCAGCTCTAAGCAGCCTTTTGCTTGTTTGTTTATTTGTTTGTATCTGTGAGAGGCAAAGCCAGAGGGTCTGATGTGTAAAAGTATCTCACATTCAGAAGGAGCCCCTCAGGCCTTTGTGTCAGTACATATGCAAAGAAGCTCAAATAAGTGTGGGAAAACAGCAACTGCAGAACACAATTTGCCATAAGGCAAGACTTAACACAGATTTTTTTTCCTGGTTCACCACAGGCAGATGGAATAACAGAATAATAGCCTTGGCCAAACAGTCTCCTGAGCTATTCTCTCCATTATACACGTACAACCAAAACAGCAAAAACACGAAGAGATGATACTTAGGAATCAGTATTTCCTAGAGAGAAAAGGTTTCTACTGTTCACTATTTTCATCAAAAAGTGGGAAAAAGAGATGGTTGCAACACACTTCCCTGAGTCTTTCTAGGTCAGTGTGTTTGTTTACAAGGGTCAACCTGGCTCCATTAGTACCAGTCTTCTCCCTCAATGCAAAGCCAAGAAGCTCAAGAAATGATAGCCACTGCTTTAAAATGCTGAATCTTGCTGGGCGCTGGTGGCTCATGCCTGAAATCCTAGCTACTCAGGAGGCTGAGATCTAAGAGTCAAGCCTCAACGCTATCCTAGGAAGGAAAGTCTGTAAGACTTTCCTCTCCAATTAATCACCAAAACACCAGAAGTGAAGCTGTGACTCAAAGTGGTAGAGTGCTAGCCTTGGGACAGTGCCCAGACTCTGAGTTCAAGCCCCATGACAGAAAAAAAAAAATGTGTCTTAACTCGGCACGGCCTAAAATGTGAAGTCTTGCTCTTTGAAAAAGCAACTGGTATCAGCCACTGCACCAGTTTCCTACAGGTACTTTCTACCAAGGCAAAAAGCAACCAGCCCCAGGAGCTGACAGAGCAGTTTCAGTCACAACTATGCAGATGTGCTGTCTTTATAAAATGGAATGGTGTCACTCTCCACAAGTAAGATTAAGAAAGGGAGAAAACACTGTTCTAAGTGTTTTTCTTGTCTCAGCAAGGATACTTTTGCAAATTATCATTAAACTGTGATCATGAAACAATGGAAGAAAGAACGAATGGATAGCATTTTAAAAATGACATTACATAGCGAAAATAAGTTTCAATTTCAGGCCATAAGTTTATTGTTGTTGGCGCTGGGAGATGAATACATCATTGGGTTTTAACATTCTCTTGTGCACTTGCTCTGTTTTTGAAATTTTCTATAATAAGGTTCTTAGTTGCTTTAAGCTTGTTTTTTTTCAAAAGTATGATTTCTCTATAAATAATGTGATACAATATTCATTTTAAAGTTTCTTTTTTCTGAATTTAGGAAAATAACATGATGGCTAGATATGGTGACGAGCTATATTGCAAAAGCCTGTCTCAAGGAAAGGTAGGGGAGAAAATGAGGAGGAGGAAGAAGAGAGAAGGAGGAGGAAGAGAAGGAGGAGATGGAAGGAAGGAAGGAAGGAAGGAAGCAAGGAAGGAAGGAAGGAAGGAAGGAAGGAAGGAAGGAAGGAAGGAAGGAAGGAAGGAAAGAAGAAGGGAGGAAAGGAGGGAGGGAAGGAGGAAGGGAGGGAGGGAGAGACAGCAAGAAGAAGAAAGGGAGATACTGACAAATACAAGTATTCCCTTAAGACAAGGTGCCTACAAACACCTAAGAAGAAGTAATGTGCTTATTTCCCTTTCAGAAACATTTTTAAAGAAGTTTTTATAATGGGTGGGGGGGGGTGGGGGGAGGCTGGGAAGGGATGGGAAGGGGAAACAAAGGAGGAGGCTACAATGCTTGATAAGAAATGTACTCATTATCTTGCCCATGTAATTGTAACCCCTCTGTACAGTATTTTCACAATAAGAAATAAGTAAAAATTTAAAAAGAAGTTTTTATAAAATCCTATTTTCCTAGGAATATGATCTTGAATCAAACTGTATGTCATGGGAGAAAGTAGAAACACTTTATTTCTTTCTTTTTTTTTTTTTTTTTTTTTGTCAGTCATGGGGCTTGAACTCTGGGCTTGGGCGCTGTTCCTGCGCTCTTCAGCTCAAGGCTAGCGCTCTACCGCTTGAGCCACAGCGCCACTTTCAGTTTTCTAGTGGTTTATTGCAGATAAGAGTCTCATGGACTTTCTTTCCCGGGCTGGCTTTGAACTGCGATCCTCAGATCTCAGCCTCCTGAGTAGCTAGGATTACAGGCGTGAGCCTCTGGTGCCCAGTGAAATCACTTTATTTCTATCCACTGAGAAGCTCTGCCCCAAACCAAACATTTCTAAGAAAGTCTTTCTGATCTCTGGGGTCAACTAATGTATAATGATGATAACCAAACATTTCAGCACAAGTTCCATCTGTTCTCAACATGTGTTTAAGTTCAAAGAGAGAAGTTTTCTACCTACCTGTATAGACTATGAACACAAAAAAGATGGAATCTTTTTCTCAGGTTTCTAGCCATAATATTCAAGTGCACATAATTCATTTGAAAGCCTTTAAATATTTTTCAAGCAGATTTTATTTATGCCATTCAGTTAAAGAAAATGTTTAGTATTTTATGTTGTAATATATTGTAGTGTCTTTGGTTCAAGAACCCAAATAACATGGTTTTATTAAAACAGCTAATGAAACAGAATTTTTAGTTAGGTTTAAAAGTGATACTCCGAGAGAAAAACAATATTTCAATTAATGGATGGGTTGGCTTCGCCTTACCTATTGCAAGTGATAAAATAAAAAATATTTTCAAGAACAGACTGTGACAATTTTCAAAGCATCAACTTAATACAGAGAGAACATTCTTTGCTAAGTCATTAAACATTCTATCAAAACATGCAAGAAAAAGAAAGAAAATTGTTACCTTTTTACAGTCACCAATATAATACTCACACTGTACTTGACAGAGAGTTGGCATACAGAATTGCATTGGATACAATCCTTACTTTCTGTATTTGTCAATTAGACATAAACAAACTGACATTAATACCTGCCACTCTTCAGTCAAAGTAAGAGCTGGGGAGAGAGAGGGGAGTGATTAGAATGTGATCTCCTTAACAAGCTCCATATTCAACAATATTGAGCTTAATAAATATGGGCTGAAAAGGTAGCTCACTGGTAGAGTGTTTGCCTCGCATGCATAAGGCCCTGGGTTCGATTCTCAGCACCATATAAACAGAAAAAGCCAGACCTGTCCCTGTAGCTCGAGTCTTGAGCTGAAGAACCGAGGGACAGTGCCCAGGCCCAGAGCTCAAGCCCCAGGACTCACAAAAAAATTCACTTAATAAATAATAAATAATAATACATATTATTTATCAGTCATGGTTCAAAATTTATAATCCTTTTGACTTGTTGATCCATTATCTGTATTTTCTTTTTAAAAACACACAGATGTATTCACATCTGTTTTCATTATACTTGTCTTTCCCTGTTCCTATTATACTCAGCATCTATGTCTGAATACCATTCTCAGCACCTTCTTGTATTTTGAAAAGGAAGGACTATGAAGTGGTCAGTCACATAGCTCCCTGAAGCAACAATAAGTCCCCTTGGACCAGAGCAGTAGTTCAACAGAAACTGTAATAGAGTTACCACTTAGATACAGTATCACAAAAGTAGTAATTACCTACAAACCTGCTGCTTCTCTTCCTCTTTTCTGTGATAAGAGCTACAAAACAACAAACCTTCATATCTGACCATGGGGCAGAGAAACAGAGTCACATATTAACATTCTTAAGAAAAAGAAGAGAAAAAAGAGTGTGAGATGAAGTAGTTCTATTATTTTTATGGGAAATACAAAAACAGAAATAAGTATATGTTTTAATTATTTTCCAATAGAATTAAATTCGATTGCTATTTGTCTATGCTATCAGTGGACATGTGATTTTAAAAAACAATTTTTAAAAGATTCTTGAATGCTATTTTCAATTGCCTCAAACCTAGAAAGGGATTTCTGAGTAGCATTCCCTAAAATTTAAAGCCTGATTCTCAATAATAATGGCAGGTTTACAGATATGAATGCCTAAGCGCCTTATGAGATATATACTGGTATTATTCCCCACTAAAGCATGAAATAGGTAGGCTAAGTGTGGCATCTCCTAGCTCCTCCTGGAGAAGTAGCAGAGGAAGCTCCAAAAGACATACCTTGAACTGAGACTTGAAAGGTAAGTTAGAAGCCAGTAGACAAACATAGGTTGGGTGGAGGGTGCTCGGAAAGAGGACATCACATGCAGAAGCAGAGAGCATGGTTCTAATCCCTAAGAAGTCTTAAGGTATGGCTGGAACACAGACAACAATGGTGAACACAGGCCTGAGAAATAAAGGTGGAAAAGAACCACCTCACAAAGAGCTTAATTTCAGCTCTGGATCTCAGGCACTGATGAGACACTGAAAGACTCTACAAACAGATGAGAGTTGAGCTTAGAAAGATCATCCTGACAGTAGGTTAAATACAGTAATACCCACACATAGTCACCAAGCCTCTGCCAGAGAATTTTCAGTGAATAAAAATCACCACCTTTCTAATCAGTATTTGTAAAGTGACCTGTGGGGATATTTAAAGATGTTCAAATACGTCATCCTTTCCCACATGCCAGGCTACAAGTACCTATAATAAATTGCTATTCAGAATACATTAGGAAGGATGATGAATGTCAATTCTAAGACAATCCTAGCCCAAAACTCCAGATCTACTTCAGTCCAAGAGGCTCCTAGCAATAAGTCTGCCCAAACTCTTTCCTGTTATGGGGCATATTCATATCTGAATATCTCCAAGTTGCTCTAAATGAGATTGGATTTGGTGTCAAGATTACACTAGTGTTTTTCCCACAAAGGAGCCTAACCTCAAGAAGTAAAAGATGCAAACAGGAGTTAGCCAACACATATCTGATGATAGCATTCATGGATCACGAAGCTTTCCCTGGCTTGTGAGAGAACGTGGTATATTGAGATCTTTGGTGGCACAGAAGCATGCGGATGCCTGCTTGACATCACTGTAAAAAAAAAAAAAAGTAAATTCTATAATTCTAAAAATATGAATTATTTTGTATTTCTACATCTTATCTCTTATCCATAAGCAGTCTTTTATTGACTAGTAGGGAACAGGAATCAAACACACCACTGTACTCCTTGCAAATGGTATGAAGCAGGGTTCCTCAGTCTACAAACTGCTGACACTGGGACTAAATCATTCTTTATTGTCCTTTATATCATACGATGCACAGCAGCATCCCAGGCCTCAACCTCCTGGATGTCAGTGCCTCTTCCCTTTCTAGTCACAAAATTGAAAATGTCACCAGACATTGCCAAATATCCCTAGGGGGTCAAATTAGTCCCCAGTCGAGAACCAAATGTAAAGATGCAATCTTAGTTTAAAACCTATGCTGGGCTCTGCATTCCAGACACCTTTTTTTTTTTTTTTTTTTTTTTAAGTCGTGGTGTCTGCTCTTCTGGCGTACATCCATATAAATTCTGCGGTTTATTCCAATCTCTTCAGAGGAAAGTGTGAACACCCTGTTTCTTGACAAATGACTTTGATTATTAGATTGTACCACAATGTGCATCAAAGTACAAGGACAGAGCTTCAGCTCCGCTGTCAAGACAACCAATGCCTCTTCAAGCAAAAGGAAAATCAAAGACTTGTTGGATGCCAGTTGAGTAGGAACCTGAAGCCAAAGGCAAGTGCTGTGGCCTCGACTGAGCACCTGGCACTTCCCCATGAGAGCTGAATACTCAAGAAAATTGAGACTTCAAATGAGCTTCGACCTAACAAGCTGCAATTTCGACTCATTGGTGGAGGGAGTGTAGAGGATGAGTTGGAGAAGAAACAGGGGAGAATTCACCATGACAGTCCATTTACTAATTCAGCCAGGAGTTCAAGACAATCTTCAGAATACCGCAAGACAAAAGCATCATTATCTGTAATTACCGCTTACCAGTAGTCCCGACTGATAACAAGCGTCCTCCGCCAATCTTACCCCGCCATTATGAGAAGAGGCGATTAAACTAATTAACAAATCAACTTTTCTGTGCAACATTGGGCTCAATAGCAGAAAATAATGAGAAAAGGCTAGTTTATTTGAAGGGATGAAATGAGAAGAAATCTGAAGCTCAAACAATATGCACAAGGAGCTCAAATAACTCCCAAATGTATATGTTTTAACATTAGAAACTCTGAACATCAGAATCTATGAGGCTATTTGATCAAAGCTACAATTTAAATGAAATGTGCCTTACTTGGTTGTGAAAAACATCATAAAAGTCTTTTCAGCTATAAAGTCACTCCATAGGACGAGAGAAAAAACAACTCTAATACCTTTGTTAGTGTGTTCTCCTCTCAACTCAACTCCTGAAGAAAAGACAGAAAAGACATGTTATCTATATAACCTATCTGAGCCTAAGAGACCACATTGACCACAGCAGTGTTGACCTGCCCAGCAGCCAAAACCTTACACAACTTTTGAGCCAGTGAAACTGAGGAACTGGAATTTTAATTTAATGTTAATTTTAATTTAAAAACTGATCATCAGTTCATTTATTAGGAAATTTTAAAATGTGGAATTTGTATACATGAATCTACTTCTCCAACAACATATTTTAAGAAATCTAAATAAAGGACAAATACATGATAAAAATTGAGCATTTAGGAGCATTTAGCCAGGTGCTGGTGGCACATGACTATAATCCTAGCCACTTAGAGGCCCAAGATCTGAGGACCGCTGTTCAAAGCCAGCCTAAGCAGGATAGTCATGACACTCTTATCTACAGTTAACCAGCAAAAAATGGGAAGTACAGCTGTGGCTCAACTGGTTTAACACCAGCCTTGAGAGCAAAAGCTAATGGTGCCCAGGCCCTGAATTCAAGCTTCAATGGCACAAAAAAAAAAATTAAATTCAAATATGCTAACTAAAATACACAGTAGATCCAATGAGTGAAGAAGATCCAATGAAAGAAGAACATAAAGCAGATCATTAATGTTGATATATTGATTATATGCTGAAATTATATTTTTATACATTGCTTAAAACATAATGTATCATTAAAGAATTTTTACTCTTTTATTTATTTTTGCCAGTCCTGGGCCTTGAACTCTAGGTCTGGACGCTGTCCGTAAACTTTTTTTGTTTTTATTACAAAGATACTGTACAGAGGGGTTACAGTCCCTAAGCTTCTTTTGCTCATGGCCGGCACTCTACCACTTGAGCCATAGTACCAATTCCAGCTTTTTGTTTCTGTGACTAATTGGAGATATGAGTCTCATGGACTTTCCTGCTCTGACTGGTTTTGAACTGCCATCCTCAGATTTGAGTAGCTAGGATTATAGGCATGAGCTACCAACACCTGGCCATTAAAAATAATTTTACCTGGATTTTTTTTTTACTTCATTCAATATCACTACTAGAAAACCTTTTTTTTGTTTTTATATACACTAGTCCTGGGGCTTGAACTCAGGGCTTGGGACCTCTCCCTGAGCTTTTTTACTCGAGGATAGAGCTCTACCACTTGAGCCACAGCTCTATTTCTGGATTTTTTTTGTAGTTTTTTGGAGATAAGAGTCTCACAGACTTTCCTGCCCAAGCTAGCCTCAAACGGTGATCCTCAGATCTTAGCCTCCTGCATAGCTAGAATTACAGGTGTGAGCCAGTGATGCCCAGCAACTTCATATTTTATATTTAGTGCTGGACTGTAGACTGAAGGAATGATATGCAACATACAGAAGCCCACCAGAAGCAACAACAGAAAACTGACAGCATCCAGAAATGTCATCTATACAGGGAAGACAAAAATAGTTAGCACTCTACCTGTAATACCAGCTACTTAGGAGATAGAGATAGGATCCCAGTTCAAGGCCAACCAGGAAAATAAATTGGCCAGACCCTATCTCAAGGTACAAGTACAGGAGCATATCTGTAATTTCAGCTATGTGAGAGGCATAAATAGAAAACATCATGTCCAGACCAGCCTGAGCAAAAGGCAAAAGACCTTATCAGAAAATTAAATAAAAAGAGCTGGAGGAATGGAGGGTCAGGTGTGGTTCAAGTGATAGAGCAATGACCTCCAAACACCAGTACCACAAAAAAAGAAGAAGCAGAAGAAAAAGAAGAAGTGAAGGAGAAAGGGGGGAGGGAAAAAGAGGAGGAGGGAGGGTAGGGAAGTGGAAGGGGAGGGGGAGAGTGGAGCAATTGTGGCTCATATTTGCAATCCTAGCTACCCAGGAGTCTGCAATCTGAGGATTACAGTTCAAATATTGTAGCAACTCTTAACCAGAAATTAGAAGACTGAATGAGCCAGCCTCCTCATATCAGCAAGTCTCCAATCAGCACAGCCTTTTATTTGGTAATTTTTGAGATTTGTACAGGGAGTTTAGGAAGTCTTTGATCCCAGTGTCAATGTGATTGTGGTAAGAGCTCAGAGGACTAGAAAAAAAAAATGGGGAAGGAGTGGGAATCACAAAGAATAAGTAAGTAAGCAGACAGTTTGAATAAAGGGAATCAAGGGATCACAAGACAAAACCATACAGCAATATCAAAGGACTTGAAACCTATATAAAACACAGGGGACATGAGCAGTGTAAGGAGAAATTTGTTTCAGGGAGCAACAGCAAAATGCATTGGAGAAAAGGGAGTACTTCCTGTGAGCATTTAACTGACATAAAGTAATAAATAGCACAGATTACATGAGGTGCTTTGTATTGAACTGTTTGGCTTCTGTCTGTTTTTTATTCTTTGATAGTTGTTTTGAAATTAGTACACTCAGAGTCCAGATATTGTCATTTTAAGATGGAAAATTATGCAGATAGAATTTGGATCTTTCAGCTCTGTTAGGAAAATTGAGCATCTCCTCTTACTCAAACCACTATCTGTGTTTAACTTTAATATGAGAATGAGGAGCAGCTCTGAAGATTCATGAACTAAAGAATAGCCTACATTTCTAATGATGATAAGCACTGTTTTGAGTTTCTTTGTGGAAACATTATCCTGTGTATATTTAATTTTCTTCTGGTGGCTTCAGAATTCTGGGGAATGAGACCATATCAGAAAGAAAAAGAGAATCAAGTATTTCTTTAATCTCATTAAGCTTCCACAGTGCAGGCTGACTTTCCTACAAACGCTTTAGTGACTTTTATTGGCTGCAGTTTTCCCAACAGGAGTCACAGAGAAAGGAATGCTGATGGCCTGTCCTTTCTCAGTACTTTGGTGAAAGGCCTGCCTCTCATTACAAGTATTTATCCAGCTCACTTTTCAGGGCACCTTACCCAGAACTTATAAGGTTCCTGAGAACCTTCAAACACTGCACTTTGCAAACACATATCATGTGATGCAAGCAGGCCCTTTGAAAGAAAGACTAGAATTAGACAAGATTACTAAAAGGAAATTTCAATGCAAAGGAATTTAAACCTTTATCTTAGGTTTTCTTATCTTAAAATAGTATCTTTCTCAAGATTGTTGTCATAAAATAACATTTGGTACATTTCTTTGTGGCTTAATCCCATGGGAAATAACATATATTTAATATTATATTATTTTTCCAAATCTGTTGTGTTTAAGTACTAAAAACAAGTTGGAAAGACTTATGATATAAGCTGCGATCACCATCGACTCTAGAAAGTTCACATAGAGTCCATATATAATGTTTATTTTTCATTTTTTTTGTAGTGCTTATAAATATTCTAACTCATCGTTTGTTCTTCTAGATAAGGTTTTGCACCTTTAAAGAGAGCCTACTATTTTTTTTCACATTCATTTTAACATCTTTTCTGGTTTAGAACTTGTCTCAAGGGAAAACCTTGAAAGAAAATTAAAACTTCATTTTTAAAGCCCACAGTAATTTATTAATATTTTAAAGCTTTTCAATAGAGTTGCATTCACAAATTGGATTTGCACTGTTTGATATGAAACAATTGTTTTATTCCCACTTCAAGTGCTCCACTGTTTTCAAGCTTGTTAATTAGATGTTTTATTTTTTTAAATACTGTACAAGTTTCTCAAAACTTCGTCTGCACCTGCTCCATTAATGAAAAGATGTCCTTGGAACAACTCCAGTTTATTAAGTGGAAAGCCCTTTATTTCACAGAAGAATTCAGTCTTTTACCTGTATGCTTTAGCATGAGGTAGTGTGTATTGTATTCCTTCACCTTTTATCTGCTGTCAATTAATACAAGCATTCTTAGTATGGAGAGAGAAAGAGAGGAAGGGAAAAAAGAGAAAGATGTTTGGAATGTCACTTCCATTGCCTGGAGCTTCTATGTGTGTGGTGAACTGACATCTCTGTAAAGCAATTTAGTGGTTTCTCTTTTGCCGGGCCCTGTTGGTCTTGCCCTGTCATCCTTTTATCCCAATGAGATTGTGTAGTGTGATCTGATGAGATATAGGAGTAGCATGGAGAGATAAAACGGCTACAACTTCTCAGGGATCTACACAGTTAAAGTCCAATTAGCAAACAGCTTTATAACATGAAAAAGAAAGATAGCACAGATGCTGTGGGACCATCCAGACCTTACTAATTCTTGACCAAATCAATTTTAAATTTGTAAAATTGCTGGACATCAGTGGCTCATACCTATTATCCTAGTTATTCAGGACATTGAGATCTAAGGATCCAGTTCAAAGACAACCTAGGCAGGAAAGTCCATGAGACTCTTATCTCCACTTAACCACTAAAAGTCCAGAAGTGGAGTTTTGGCTCAAGTGGTAGAGTGCCAGCCTTGAGAAAAGAAAAAAGTGAAGGGACAATGCGCCAGCCATGAGTTGAATCCCCAGTACCCACACATACATGCATACACACATACATACATATATGCATATATGCACACATACAATTGATAAAATTAAAATAATATTAAACTTCACTGATGATAAGCCTTCAGTAAAGGAGTTTTGGCCATAGATGATTTTTTTCTTTTTTGTCGGTCACGGGGCTTGAACTCAAGAACTAGATGCTTTTCCTGAGCTTTTATGCTCCTGGCTAGCACTCTACCAGTTTGAGCCATGATGCCCCTCCCAGTTTTCTAGTGGTTAATTGGAAATAAGAGTCTCATGGACTTTCCTGACTTGGCTGGCTTTGAACCATGATCCTCAGATCTCAGCCTCCTGAGTAGCTAGGATGACAGACATGAGCCACCAGCACCCCACCACAGATGAATTTATGATGTCTGGCTATTACAATGACAAAACCCATTTTCCTGCTTGTGCAAAGAAAGCTCATAAAATCTGCTAATCTTCTAGCAGAACTAAAGAACTAAAGGGCTGAGATATTATAATACATTCTTTAGTAAAAAGTGAGACTGTAAAATTATGTCAGCTAAAGTTTCTTTTAATGAAATAATACATTATTTAATAAAAAGTAATTTAATATAATACATTGTTTAGTATGAAGTCAGATTGCAAAATTATGTCTGTTAAAGTTTTTTTAGGTTTTTCACAGTATCTTTAATAAACCAGTTATTATTTACTACAATAAGTTGGATGAATAATGAAGAAGGGGCAGCAGGTGGCAGGACTAAGGAATAGGAAGAGAAGAATGGGTATAAAATGTATTTCAAATTCTAATCATACAAACAGCAAAATTTCCTAATCTTTATGTGAGCTTATTATGTTGCAGGTCCCTGAATGATCCCAACCATCTTTAAGGTTTCTGCCATGATTGCTCTCATATAAGTCCCCTTTCTCTAACAAGTGGCTGTCCTAGAAGAAATCACAGGCTTTCTAATTGTTTTCTTTTTCTTTCTTTCTTTCTCTTTTTCTTTCTTTCTTTCTTTCTTTCTTGCTTGCTTGCTTGCTTGCTTGCTTGCTTGCTTGCTTGCTTGCTTGCTTTCGCCAGTCCTGAGGCTTGAACTCAGGGCCTGGGCACTGTCCTTGAACTTCTTTTTTTTGGCCGTGGGGCTTGAACTCTGGGCCTGGGCGCTGTCCTTCAGCTCTTCAGCTCAAGGTGAGCGCTCTACCACTTGAGCTACAGCACCACTTCCGGTTTTCTGGTGGTTTATTGGAGATAGGAGTCTCACGGTCTCTCCTGCCCGGGCTGGCTTTGAACCGCGATCCTCAGATCTCAGCCTCCTGAGTAGCTAGGATTACAGGCGTGAGCCACCAGTGCCCGGCTTATCCTTGAATTTCTTTTGCTCAAGGCTATCAATTTACCACTTGAGCCACAGGCACCATTTCCAACTTTCCTGTTTATGTGGTACTGAGGAATTGAACCCAGGAATTGCATGCTAGGCAAGTACTCTACCACTAAGCCACATTCCCAGCCCACTCTTACAGTTTTCTTTGGGGATATCTTCCACAGTACTGATGACTCTTGTATTAAAGTTTCATTTATATAGTATCATATTCTTACATATAAACAGAAGAGACTTTGGGAGATAAAGGTTCAACATCGTTTTCCACCAGCTAAGTGGTATAATAGCCATTGTTGTATGCCTTGTTTTCAATTATTTGAACGGGTTTTTAATCATTCTTTCTCACCCTCCTATCTATTCTAACAGTATCTGTCCCCTCAAGATTCCTAAGTGAACTAAATATTTCTGAAATCCTTGTTTACCTCCCAAACTTCATACTTCTTGACAATCTCCCTGAAAGTCCTTCTGATTCTGATACATATGCCTTATTCCACACTAACTACTGTTCCACAAAATGATCTCTTCACTGTCCTTGTATTTGTAGCTTTAATGATTGCACAGTACCTGGCATTACCAAGGCCTGGACAAAAGGGAGTGAATAACAAATGAACAAAAGAACCCACAAGTAAATGAATGCAAGACTTTACAATATATACATGATTGCTGTTATTATGAACAATACTGTTTGTGTCTATCTGTATATATTCAAAGATATTATAGTTTATATATTATCTCACTCTGCAGCATTACTTTAGGTGAAATATTAGAAAAGACTAACTTTTTAATAATGATATTATGGGACATAATATCTGAAAATAGCAAATATAAAAATTATGTTGAAGCCAGGCGCTGGTGGCTCACGCCTGTAATCCTAGCTACTCAGGAGGCTGAGATCTGAGGATCGCGGTTCAAAGCTAGCCCGGGCAGGAGAGACCGTGAGACTCCTATCTCCAATAAACCACCAGAAAACCGGAAGTGGCGCTGTAGCTCAAGTGGTAGAGCGCTCGCCTTGAGCTGAAGAGCTGAAGGACAGCGCCCAGGCCCAGAGTTCAAGCCCCACGACCGACAAAAAAAAAATTATGTTGAACTGGGCACTACTGGCTCACACTTGTAATCCTAGCTACTCAGGAAGCTGAGATATGATGAAGGTGTTTTGAAGGCAACCAAGGAAGAAAAGTCCTGTGAGCCTCTTATCTCCAAATAACCACCAGAAAACTGGAAGTGGAGCTGTGACTCAATCTGGCAGAGCACTAGATTTGAGCAAAAGAGCTCAGAGACAGTGTCCAATCCTTGAGTTCAAGCCCCATGATTGACAAATACACAAATACATAATGCTAGCTATCTAAATACAAGTAGATAATAAATCTGTGAAAAGAAAAAACTACATGTTTTTGGTAGTTAAGAGGAAACTTATTATCGTTATTATTATTATTATTATTACTCTTACAAACCAGATATGGCAGGCATATGTAACCATCTGATCCCATCACTAAATGGGAATAAAAAGCTCTGTTTTGTGTTGTCCTTTTTAATTTCTTGTCTTGTTTTCAAAGGGTAGTGCATGCAGAAGGAAAGAACCAATAAAACCAAACAGAAAAAGGTGTGGTATTATCTACCAATGAGAGGAGTTGCAGGTGATTAGAAATTATTGGCTTAAAGCAACTTATGATTTGATCAAGAGCCACTTCTGTCTGCACTGGTGGATCTCCACTGGTTTTCCCAAAATCTGTCTGCTTGCATTGGGTCTGAGAGGCAAAAAGCAGTCGGCTGGTTCCCAGAGCAATACCCTTGCTGGTCTGAGGAAGGCCTGTGAAATATGCTATAAAACAGCTGCTTCTGCCTCCCCAACCTGCCAGAAATAAGCTGAACAGAACAAAACCCGCAATGAAAAAAAACTCGACTTTTCATGCAAGGACAAAAGGCAGTTATTAGGCATACCAGGAAGGTTCTTTTATGGCTAGTAATTACATATAAATTAGGAGACATATAATAAGAAAAAATAACATTTTCCTCTTCATTTACCTAAAAATGTGATTTCTGAAGTCATTATATAATTACTGGTAGTTTTCAGTGACATTATTAGAAATTAATGGACTACTGTTTCTGCAATTATAAAGATAAAAATACTGAAACTTCCTTATTAGAACTGGTTGTCCGGTAGGTGGATAGGGAAAAAGGTGCCTTTTTCTAAAACAGCAATCTGAACTTTTTCTACAGCCAAAGGGATCAAGCTGTCATTTTTTTTCCCCTTTAAAAATGATCCCTGGCTGGGTACTGCTGACTCACACCTGTAAACCTAGCTACACAGGAGGCTGAGATCTGAGAATTGTGGTTCAAAGCCAGCCCAGGTAGGAAAGGCCAGAAGATTCTTCTCTCCAATAAACTACTAAAAAAACAAAAACAAAAACAAAAAACCAGAAGTGGAGCTGTAGCTCCACAGTAGAGCACTAGCCTTGAGCAAAAGAAGTTCAGCACTCAGGCCCTGAGTTCAAGCCCCAGGACCTCTCCAAGTATCCTTATCCTTATTGCTTAAATTTATACTAACTTCTTGTTCTTTATTACTGCTGATCTGTGATTTTAAAAAACAACAACTCTGCTAAAACTTGAAGTCTCACCATTTCATGCTCCTGGGCCAATAGGATAGTAAAGAAAAGAAAAAAAATAGTGATTCCTGTTTTCCTTCTAGGAAGTTTGAGGGCTATTCAGAGACACTGTGTTAGTTAGCCTCACTTTAGTGTAACAGGATTCCTGTGGCAATTAACTTATTTAAAAAAAAAAAAAAAAAAAAAAAGGCCAGGTGCTAGTGGCTCACACCTGTAATCCTGGCTACTGTAATCCTGGCTGAGATCTGAGGATCACAGTTAGAAGCCAGCCAGGCAGAAAAGTCCCTGTGAGACCCTTATCTCTAATAAACCACTCAAAAAACAGAAGTAATGCTGTGGCTCAAGTTGTAGGGCACTAACCTAGAGCACAAAGAAGCTCAGAGACAATTCCCAGGCTCTGAGTTCAAGCCCCATGACCAACCATAAACAAAAAATAAAACATTATTTTGACTTATGATTCTGCAGGTTTCAGTCCACAATCATTGCATTGAGCCTTTGGTCAGGGCAGCACATCATAATGGGAGAATATAACAGAACAAAGTGCTTACCTCTCACAAATCAGGAAGCAAAGAGAGGATTGAGTCCCACAATCCCTTTCAGGAGCACATCTCCATTGAGCTAAGAGGCTCTCATAAAAGCACTACATTATTAAGGTCCACAGCACCTCCCAGTCTTACCACCCAGAGAACCAAGCCCACAATACCTGGAACTTTGAGGAATATTCATCCAAATCATAGCAGTTATCCTCAGCAAAATATAAAGCAGGTAGCTTATTCCACATCTTTCAATATCTTCCTCTGCCTTCTACCCCTCAACAGTCTTCTTTTCTAGAGTCTCCACATAAAAACTTGAACTAAGCCCCCTCTGAGCATTGTCTTTTCTAATCACAACCATCTTCCCTCATCCAAGTGATTAGCTCCATGTTATCCTCAGCTACATATGTCTTGATGACATATGTAAACAAATGGTAGTACTCAGCACAAGATAACATAAATGAATTACTGCAGATATGTCCAATAAAATTGGTCTTTGTTCCTCTCATTCCTCCTCTCAGGTCACGCTATACCTTTATCTGTTTACAATTCACAAGTCTTCCGAAATCTCTAATACGAAAACACCATATTGACGGTGTCAGAAATTATACTAGCAGAAGAGGAAAATACTTTCTCAGGCTGACCTTTTGGCCCCTCTCAAAATATATCATACAGAGCATAAAACTATGTGAAGGTAAAAGGCTGACATTGTCATAACCTCAAAAGTTTAGAGCTGAGGGAGAGGCCTCTCTCTGAAAGCCTGGTTCCAAGCCATTTCTCAAAGCAGAGTCAGAATTAGAGCAGCCAAGTTCCAGTCGTGCCAAGAATTTAACAGAACCCATTCCTAGGAGAATGTAAAATGAACTGGATAATGTAACTAGCTACAGAGACCTGAGCTTTATAAAAGAAATGACAAACACAGAAATAGTGATAACAATTAGAAACCCCTTCTTTTACACCCCAAATGAAAGAATGAATCAAAGCAACATTTCAATAATAGATACTAAAATCATTAGGTGAAAAGATGGGTACACCCAAATCCAATAATTAATCATCTCAAAAAAGCCATGTACATATGACCAGATAAGATGATGTTAAGCAAAATGAACCCCAAGATAGGGATAAAAGCGGTTTTTTCCTTTCTTGCTATTGTTCCTAATGTATTTATAATGTACCATGTGATTTTTTTTTGTTTCTTTGTATGTTCTTCCCCCACAGTATAACACCTGTTTTCACTGTATTTGATGTCGGTGCATTGCATCTTGTACATACACTTCTCTAGCTTGGGGAGGGGAAGGAAAAAAACAAAATGTTAAATAGGGATACAGGTTGACCCATTGTAACAATGAGATGTACAAGATATGATGTTGAAAAACAAACTTTATAATTTAGGCAGGTAGGGGGACAGGAAGAGTGTAGTTATGAAGGTGGGAGGGAAGGGAGGAGAAAAACAAAGGAGAAGGTAACAATGCTTGATAGGAAATGTACTCATTACCTTGCTTATGTAACTGTAATCCCTCTGTACAGTATTTTTACAATAAAAAACTTATTTAAAACAATAAAAAATAAAAAGAGGGGTGTGGGGCTGGGGATGTGGCCTAGTGGTAGAGTGCTTCCTAGCATGCATGAAGCCCTGGGTTTGATTCCTCAGTACCACATAAACAGAAAAGCCAGAAGTGGCACTGTGGCTCAAGTGGTAGAGTGCTAGCCTTGAGCAAATTAAGCTCAGGGACGGTGCCCAGGTCCTGAGTTCAAGCCCCAGAACTGGAAAAAAGTGGGATTTGCCTACTTTACAGCCTCCTGAGATGACAAAAAAAAAAAAAAAAAAAAAAAGAAAGTTGTAACTCTACTCATTAAGTTCTTGCCCTTCTCCAAAATCAATCCTTACTCTAATCTCTGTAAGCAGATAGTGGAAACGGCTTACAGAGGTTAACTATCTGAATATAAGAGATGAAGGAACACCATGCAGAAATAACTAAGCAGATTCAAAATGTCAGAAATTCTGAAGGACAAATGACCTGGTTTCCTCAACAAATAAAAGGAGGCCTAACCAGGCATCAGTGGCCCCTACTTGTAATTGTAGCTACTAAGGAGGCTGAGATCTGAGGATCACATCTCAAAGCAAGTCCAGGCAGGAAAGTCCCTGAGAATCTTATCTCCAATAAACTACTCAGAAAAAGCCTTAAGTGGCGCTGTGGCTCAAATGGTAGAGCACTAGCCTTGTGCACATTTATAAAAGTTTAAAAAAACAAAAACAAAAAATCATGGCTCAACTATTTAAAAAATAAAAAGCATTTTAAGATAATTAGAAATACTAGATAATACTAAGGAGTAATTCAATTTTGTCAGGTATAAAGATTAAGAGGTGGACTGATAAAAATAAGTTTGAATCTTCCTTTAAAATACATAAAAGCAACTGAACCAAACTTTGCGAAACATAGGGGCTCTTATTACCATTTTTGAAAACTTAGAAACACTCTTTTTTTTTTTTTTGCTGGTGGCAGTAAATTGGTTTGGTTTTTTATTTTATAATTTCATAGTTTTTGACAAAGGTTACAGAGTAGTCTTGATACCTTGATAGTTCCATCTCTCCATGCAGATTTTTTTAAGGTTTGATTTAATACAAAAGATCCAGTTAATTAAGAGAGACAGGTCTTTGCAGAAACCATAGGGAAGGTAAGTCAGCAACGCATCGAGGTGGTTAGGAGCTGGCAGCACCAAGCAGGGGAGGGTGTGTGAAATCATGGGACCTTCCACAACTGGCTTCACAAAGACAACGTTCCAAAGTTCCTCACCCCTAGCCCAGACCTGCTGGCTGGTTTCCCACTCCTCTCTGCCAGCTGGCTCTTAGGGTCTAAGAGCCTGGGCCCATGGCTCCCAGGAGCAGAGGGCAGGAAAAAAATAAAAAATAAAAAGGCCAGCTCTACTTGCAGATGGAGCCCACTATATCTAAGCCAGCTGCCCTCCTCCTCCTAGGGCTCCATGCAGAGAGGCCCAGAGGGCTGGTAGAGAAACAGCCCAGCTCATCAACCTCAGGACCCCAGGGATCCAGAATCCAGTCACTCCCCACCCAACAGTAAACAAACCCATTGTCTTGAACAGTTTAATCAAGTTATTTCATCTGGGGAGAGAAAAGGTCCATTGGGAAATTTTATCTGTGGTATTCGATAGTATTATGAAACTGTTAATTTTGTATGATGGTATGTTACTAAGCTATGGAAAAACAGAGAGGAAAACATTCCCAATGTGCATGGAAATAGAGAACTTGTTATGATAACTATCATCTACCTCAAAATACTTTGGCAAAGAAAAATAGAAAAACAGTGACAATTACTAAGTAAAAGTAATGGAGCTAGACCCGTTAACATAAAAACAAAAAGGTATTACAGCACACATGGGAATTTAGCATAACGACTGTGGATCTTCATAGATTATTCTTCAGCTTTGTTCACACAAACAGTCATAAGACTGGTGCTCTACCTTTTGAGCCACAGCTCCACTTCCGGTTTTTTGCTGGTTAATTGGAGATAAGAATCTCATGGACTTTTCCTTTCTGGGCTGGCTTTGAGCCATGATTCTCAAATCTCAGCCTGCTGAGTAGCTAGGATTACAAGCCTGAGCCACCAATGCCTGACTTACACAGTCATTTTTATTTACCTTTTTCATTTAATATTTTCAGTCCACCACTGCTTTATTTAATCATATTTAATTTAATATTTATTTATTTAATATTTATTTAATATTTCTTCACAATATTAACTATAATATCAACAATATAACCTTAACAGTAGCTTCATTTTAGATACTTAGTTGTTTCTCTCCTCTTCACTTTTTCTTTTTGCTTATTTTTGCTCTTTCATCTTTTATTTTCTTTTTTTTGTTCTTAATATATATTTTTATGTAAAGATACTGTACAGAGGGGTTACAGTTACATGAGCAAGGTAATGAGTCCTATTCCTATTGAGCATTGTTACCCCCTCCTTTATTCATCTGCCTTTTTTTAGAGACAATGTTTCATTATGGTGCCTAGCCTCTAACTCCCGTCTTGCCTCAGCCTTCCAAATGGTTGAGACTACAGATGTGAGTCTCTACACCAGGCTCTGATTTTTAATATAGAAATATTTTAACGTGCATATCTTTGATTTCTACCAGAAAAAAAAGTATTTGCAAAACTCTGTTTACAACCAACTTTATTAACTCTCATCATTTGGTATTTATCTAATTGGAATCATGAAGCTTTCTCATAAATTTTAATGATTTATTTGTATCTTGCTATGGATTGCTGCCTGCTGTGACAATTCTACTTAGATTATAACTGTTCTCTTTGAGTTTATTTGTCCGCATGGGTAAATAACATAAGCTTCTGTTGTTTACATAGTCAAGCATATGGGGACTTTTGGTCCTTCTTTCTTTTTTAGGCTATATTTCTCAACAAAACAGAACACCTCTGAGATTAGGTTGACTTAAATTGTATCTGACAACAGCGATCCACACGGAGCAATACTACTGGAAAACAGAGCAATTGTGCTGTCATTCATCTGCTAGCCTGGGTACATTCTCATATTCTCTTATACAATCACAAATCTCAGCCATGTTTTAAGTCTATCCTCCATATCCCTATACCACCATCCTTTATCTTTTGTTATCTGAATTACAAAATGAAATTGCCTCCTAACTCATCTCCTAATCCTCGTGGTATGCAAAATTAGTACCAGCTTATACCCTCCCACATACCCTTCCTTATGGCTCCTGCACAACACCTCATATGCTTTGAATGTTTACCTTGCCTAAACATTCTGCAATCATGACTTCAATGAATCCTCATAGGAATTTAAATACAACATCATTGTCAGCTTCATTTTACAGGTGTGCTTAAACCCAAAGTCCACCATACTCTTTAGACTGCATCACACTTCTCCAAGCTGGCCAGTTACCTGTCTGCAGTACTGCCTGCCTGCCTGCCATTTGCCCTAACACAGTACTGTGCTTCCTGAAATTCCTGGCATACATCTATGCTGCTGCTTCACTCAGTTGCATAGCTCTCCTGTCTCTTGGAATATCCTCTGATTTCCCTTTACCCTTTACCAAATGACTCCTATCTGTCTTTTAAGATTCAGTTCTGCTCCTGGAATCCTTTCTTTATATGACTTTCTATATGCTTTCTCTATATGACTCCCTCCCCTGTACTCACCTTCTCTTCCTTTCTCTCTCTGACAAGAGGAACCCTTCTTCATCACTAAACCCACCACCTGCTGTTATCAATTTCTGTTCCTCAACCAAGCACTGGTGGCTCATGCCTGTAATCCCAGCTATTAAGGAAGTTGATATCTGAGGATCACAGTTCTAAGTTTAGGAGACTCTTATTTCGAAGTAACAACCAAGAAGCCAGAAATGGAGGTATGCCTCAAATGATAGAGTGCCAGCCTTGAGTGGAAAAATCCTAGCAAGCACCAAAGACCTTGAGTTCAACCCCCAGTACTGGGGGGGGGGAAGAGCTAAGTAAACTCTTTTCTTGTGTTTGCCTCCTCCACTTAAGCATGAAAAGCTTGAGACAGCCTTAATCGCCCTATGTCCCATCAAGTGCAGTGTCAGCCAGTTTGCAGGTACTCCATATGGCACCAGTGCTCACGAAGTGAACATTACAGTGGGTCCGCCCTTAAGTATTTGTTGAATACTATGTCTAAAGTACTTTTTAGTAAACGACATAGTCCATAACCAATACATGAACTTGACATAATAAATGAGTACCCAAGACACCTGCTGTGGAAACTCATAAGAATAAAAGAACTCTATGGACTGGAACAGAGAATGAGAAATTTATTTTTAAGTTGTTGAAAGATGTTAAAAAAAGCAAAGCCATATGCAATCTTCTAAGTCTAATGTTTGAGAAAATGTCTAGATGTGGACCCTGGTTAGCAATACGTGGCAAAGCAAAGAATTGTTTCCTCCTTTTGATCCTGAACTCAGATCCTGAGTCAGATCAGCTGTTCTCTAATCCAAGAATCAAGTGCCAGATTTAAGTTTTATTCCAGGACATTTAATCTTTCAGTGAAAAGCTGCTTGCCTTAACTCTCAGACCACCTCTTTTTAGGACAGGAAATCACAAAAATGCTTCCATAGAGATGAAAAATCTAGAGATCGTTACTTCATGAGATTTAGCAATAATGGAAAAATGTCAGAAACATGTGCAGCCCATGTAATGTATTCACTAACTGTCTTAAGGTCATAGGGGTCTTCCTGCAAAATACATGTCATTCTGTTTACATCAAACACAGAGAACTCATTTACAAATGAATGTAATTTTCATCTTTGTCCCATGGCCAAGTACATCTCATTTACATTCGTTTGTTTCCCTACTGGAGTGCTTGTCACTGTGCTACAGCTGGTGTGGCTTGTACTCAGTACCTGCTACTTACCACAGGCCCGCACTCTAGTCATCCTGTACAGGTCTCAATCAAAATCCTAATGATGGTTTTACATACACTTTCAAATGGAATTCATCATAGGAAGACTAAAATTTCCTGACAGTGTTCATAAGGAAGAGCTTTACAATTTCAAATGCATGTACAGGCAAATACATTCTTTCTCCAAATTAGCCTAACATTAAAGTTTTCATATTGCTTGGCCTGCAGAAGTGAAATTCTATAGTTAATGTCTCCCAAGTGTGCTTTGTCAAATTCTCAGGGGGAAAAAAAGAAAAGGAAAGAAATAATGGGGTGAAGGCCCACCTGCTATCTCACTGCTATGGTCAGTGCTAAAGTAGCTCTGAATCTTCCAAGTGTGGAGGAAGAGTGACGTTAAGTAATCAGTCAGTTATTTATTTGCTTGAGGCTGTTCTGATTCTGACACTGTCTTTGCCAGCTCAGCATCCTCAGTAGCCCTCCCCATTGTAATCAAAGCAATAATACCTTCTGAGTGTTAATAACATACCACTGGGATACCTGTACTCCCATGCTTAGGACAACATTATCCACAATAGCCAAGCAGTGAAATCAGCTGATTGCCCAACAACCAATGAACAGGTAAAGAAAATATATATGACATGTATACACAAAAGAGAATTTATTATCCACCCAAGAAGAATGAAAATATTCCATTTGCAGGAAAATGGGTGGGACTCATTACTGAGAGAAATAAGTCAAGGTCAAAAAGCCAAATACTGAATGTTTTTGCTCATCAATGGAACCTAGGTCTAAACTCAAAAAATAACAATAATAATTGGACTTGAGTGTAAATGGGATATTTAAGCAGAAGGAGTCACCTGGAGAGAAAGGAAAATGAAAGGGTACTGAACAGAGAAGAAGGTCAAAGTGTGTGTGTGTGTGTGTGTGTGTGTGTGTGTGTGTGTGTGTGTGTGTGTGTGTGTGTGTGTGTTGACAGAATAATGAAACTCACCTAAGTTTTTATTTTTTGAATATTTATTTATTTTTATTAACTGGTTGTACAAAGGAGTTTCCATTTCTGAAGCAAATATTGTGTTTTAGAAGGAGAAAGAAGAAGAGGGTAAAAGAAATATGAGGGCCATCTTGTCCAAAATGCAATGTACGCATTCATAGAATTTTCACATGAAATCCTGTACTATTAATAAATCCAAAGTTTTAAAAACAAAGAAATTACACCTTTTAAACCATGACTGCACCTCTCCTATAAAATCACTTAGCACAAGTTATTCAGTAAGACATTCCAAACAACTCAACTTTGATCTCCATCAACACAAGTAATTAAATAATATATGTAGAATACTATGCAACAGGAAAAGGGGGAAGGGGGAATGAGGAAGTTCTCTTTGAATCATTGTGGAAAGAAAAACTCCAGGTACATTATTTACAAAAATAAAAATAGCAAGATACTTAACAGAAAACATTATTTTTTATCATAAAGGAGAAAACAGTAATTTTGGGTTGTTTATACTTCAAAAAGGAAGTTTAGAAGTCTACAGGAAATAATAGCTGGTTTTTAAAAAAAATTCAGATCCAGATTTTGTTGGTCCTAAATTCAGAAATTTTGGAGAAGTAAAAGCATGCAGGTCTTTGAAGGAGCTCTTGCTTCACAATATAAGTAGCCATGGTGGTAACTATGGTCTAACAGGAAATACAGAAAATAAGTGGGATGAGGACTTCTGGATGTATGTTTAAGTGTACTTTTGTTCTTTGAGCATGTGAGATACTACCAATTTAAAACAGAAAAAAATGTATAGGTAAACATCGAGGCTCCAGTTGTTTAAGAACTTAGACTTTTGCTGTCTCTTCTCTTTCATCACCACCTTCTTTGGTTTTATTCTGGTTCCTGAATGCACAAGGACTCTACACAATCTAGCTACTTCCAGATGATAGTGTGCCTTGCATTCCGTGTAGTATTTGCCCGTCTAGGTTTTTCTTTCTAATAACTCTCTGTTCTGCCATTAGCAGAGCCACCTGAGGTCAACCAGTCCTGCCTCTGCATATGACTGGCCCAGGTAGGAGTCCAGCCTCTTCCATGTAAAGAGTTGGAAAGTTAAACCACACCACAAGCGTGCCCCAAGTGCAAGGAGACTGAGAACTTTCTAAATCCTAACTTGGAAACTAGATGAATATAAATTTTTTTTAAATTATGAAATCCCAAACTATCAATCCCACTGACGAGGTCAAACTGACATTGGAAACAAATATAGTATATGTAACAAATACCTATGGATGGAAAAGCCAGATTTCAGCATGTTAGCTTGAAATAATTCAGAAAGGCGATAGCTCATATACTATCCAATATGTTTTCTTTTTCTTGCATCTTCTTGATCGCTGAGGCATAATTTTTTCTGCTGCTTCCTGAAAATCACAAACAAGCTTATAAAATCAGACAAGCCTACATTGACTCATTTCTCACTGGATTGACTTTTAGCATACCTGAAAGCATTTTATTGCTCACAGATACATTCTGCCATGGTTCAGTGCCCTCAAATGAGTATGAAGCTGACCTGGGTATGTCTCCGTTTTTCTTAAGGTGATAACTCAAGAATCAATTACCAAGTGTCAAATGTAGAATCTTAACATTTTGCTTTATTTTTACCCAGGGAACTAAAATAATATTTTAAAATATCTTTAACCTTCCTTATGTAAAAGCCATGTGTGATTCCATCTCTCTTCCTGTAGCTCCTGTCATATATGACATTTCTATTCAGATCACAAGATTAGAGTGTTTCCTGCCCAAATACAACATTGGATTTTGAATAAACCTCTCCCGAAAGTAACTTCCAGAAACCTTACTGTACTGCCAACGCTAAAAAAAAATGTTAGCAGTCATTACCTATTGTGCAAAGGCATATGTATATGGATAAGAAAAAAGTTGAGACATGATATTCAGATAACTAATATGTTTTACTTTTCAGTGTCTTTACTCTTTATGAAAACAGTTCTCTTAATCTGCTTCATTCAAATCACCAAAAATCTGTCATCTATGTGATTAATTGTATATTCTTTAATAAACATATCCTCTGGCTTTTAGCTGCTAGTGACATGAAATAATATATCATGTAAACATATTGTACTTGAAATAAAATCAGTCTGTTTACATGTACATTATATATAGATAGATAGATCTATCTATAGATAGATAGATAGATAGATAGATAGATAGATAGATAGATAGATAGATAGATAGATAGATAGATAGATAGACAGATTTTGAAGAACTCTTGGATAGTCTCCAAGTAAGAGGCATTTACAAGTTGTCTGTCGTGCAACGATTTCACCTAATTTGAATTAAACTGTAGTCACAGATGACAGCAGCTCTCCTTTCATCTTTTGTAGGAAGGTCACTGAGCCCAGAGAGAGCGCCACGCTCCTTCTGGAGCTAAACGCGCTGGCCTCCGCCGTCTGTTGAGTCCTCTCCCCTTAGCTCACACCTGGGTGGCCAGAATCACGTCTGATCTCCATTGGCAGCGCTGCACCTCTGCCCTCTCCCCTTCGGAAGGCGGCAGATGGCGAGGTCGTGCGGCGCTGGTGCCGCAACTCCCCAACACAGCGGGACAGGGCACCTAACAAGGACCAGTTGGGGATGCTCCTGTGGGGCACCGCGGGAAGGGCGTGGTTCCCCCATCAATCTCTCCTTAGGAACCCTAGGTCTGTAGTCAGAATTGTGGTGAAACTCCACTCCTTTGCCCCCAACCTCTGTTCCCACGCACAAGGAAACAGTCTCTGGAAAGAATAGCATACTCTCCTGCCTGCAGGACCAAGCAACACCCGCCGGATCCCAGAAGCGGCCAGTCCACCTGGGTGGTGCCTAGACCTCCAAGCTGCCCGTCCACCCTAAACAGCGGCCCTGGCTCCAAGGGATGAACCAATGGGAACTTCCAGAGTAAGGAGGCTTAGCCAATAACTACTCCCTCGGCCCTAGAACCACTGCAGCAGTCCTACAGTTTCTTCAGCCCTACCCACGCACCTTTATCCCTGAGTCAATTCACAACCTTGAGTTATTGCGAACCTTAGTGGATACTTAACCACTCTGCTGGGCTCAGGCTGGGCTCAGAAAGGGAAGATGTGAACATCTCAACCTTTACTGCGTGCTTCTGCTTAATTAAGCTCAGCTCTCTCTGTCCAGAAAATGCTAGGGGAGGAGGGGAGTGACAAAAACGAAAAAGCACTCTTCTTCCACACAACAAAACACTGGAACTGGTGTCTAAACACAAAATGGAAAGACAGCCCCCTAAGGGGTCTGATCTGGAGATGTTTCTCAATGTTTAGAAGATCTTTACTTACAGGAGTTGGTAGGAGCTCCATCGGGAGGTTAGAAGTGAGCCAAGAAGAGAACCTGTTGGTTCTGAAAAAAAGACTTGTAAAAGGGCATCAACTCCTGTCTATTTGGGTTGATATCTGTGAAATGAAAGCATGAAAGGTTAGAACTGCATCATTTGAGAGGTATAAGTGTAAGCCGCTTACTTGCATCTGTTCATTCAATGTTCACAACTATTCTATTGCTTATTTCCCCCTGTTTTATAAGTGAGCAAACTGTGGCAATAGAGGTTGGTCTAAAATCCCAAGGTGCCAGAGACAAGACCAAAGCCAGATGTTTCTGATTTATTTAGGTTATAGTAAAACATTTTAATGCCCAGATGAACTAGGTCCAAACAATTTAGTGTCTTTTGCTTCTAATAGACATGCATTCTCCTACCTTGTATACTTGTTTGCTTGGTCCTGGGGCCTTAACCCATAACCTGGTCTCTGCCCCTAGCTTTTATTCTCAAGACTAACATTCTACTACTTGAGCCACAGCTTTACTTCCAGCTTTTTAGTAATTAGTTGGAGATAAGTATCATAGATTTTCCTGCTCAGGGCTAGCTTTAAACCCCAATACTCAAACCTCAGCCTCCTAAGTAGCTAGAATTACACACATGAGATCCACTTGCGCCCAGATCTCCTGCCTTTTTTTAAATTTTTATTGTAAAGGTGATGTACAAAAGGGTTACAGTTACATACATAAGACAGAGAGTACATTTCTTGTTGAATTTGTTCTCCTACCTTTTTAAGAAATCTTTTGGTGCGAAATACTGTATTAGAATCTCAGAAATGCCTTATGGTTTTAGCATTCCCCTCAAAGTTAAGCTGTGGTCACCAGGGTAAGAATGATTAGGTAGAAGGAGTGAAGGAAATTGAAAGAAGTAATCTGAAAAACACTAATTCAACTGAACCACTTAAATAAGTAATACTGTTGTTCCTGATTTGTATTTCACTTTGACATTGACATAAACAATGGCACTAACTATGCTATTATACACACATTTAAACATAGGTTATCTGAGATTACCTGTGGAGAATTGCAAATGACCTGTAACTAAGAGGCCTTTAAATCTATGTACAATTTTCATTTTATATTAGAATCTCTTCTAAGAAGTTCTAATCAATATTAATTTTGGGAGACATAGAAGGGTTTTGTTTGTTTTGTAAAATATTAATTCTCAATGTGTTCACATTGGTCAGACTGTTTTTATTTATTTGTGGGCTATATTCACAAAACATACTAAGAGTTATAGGTGGTAGTATTGAACCTAAGAAATGGGGCCAACACCAAATGTGTCTAATTTATTGAGTTAGCAAAATGTTTTAATGTCCAACAGAAATTATTGAATATAGGCTTTTAAAGGCTCTTAACATTTTTATAGCTGATAGAGCTTTTTTCCCTTTTTTCAGATTTGGGCAGCATTTCTCACTTCCCTGAGGACTTACATGAGCTGATTTCAGGGGTGGGAGGATCTCTTGTATTTCACTACAAGGATAAGCTTGACTTCAAGCAATAATTAATTGTTACAAAGAACAGGATCTTAATCTAAGCAGCTGGTGAGAAGCTATGAATTCTTGGAGCCCAGGTGTAGCAAGAACTTGGGTTCCTCTTCAGATCTTATGGCAGTGTCATCCCAAACGTGCTAAGTCAAATCCATTGTCCTCAATTAAGGAGAAGAAACTCGTGCAGGTAGCATAAGATTCCCAGAGCAAGTCCTCAATAAAGACTAGTCATAATCTTCACTTTTTAAGCTTTCTCTTTAAGCTTTCTCTTATAAAGCAAAACATTTTCTCATCAGTCAACCTTAAAACCTTGTCATTCCCAGCATTTGTCTTCTCATTAGAGAAATCATTTTGCACATCATCATCAATAGAAATCAGATACCCTCCTAGACATCTACTGTGATGTGTGAAATGTGACTGAGTTAGTGTCTCAACAGGGAGAGGTGGAGATGTGTAAAGCATATATGACTCAGAAAACAATGAGAAAACAACAACATTTAACTAAATTCATTCATGAGGATTACATCCAAATTGTTTGGTGATTGATCAGAAATTTCCAGCCAACTCCTGAGAAAACTGCTATAGACCTAGGCTCTTAGGATTCCTGACCTTGGCTGAAGGTCTAATACTCCACTTCTGGAGAAAAATGGTTTCCAGAATGCATATGGAAAAGTAGCCCACTAATCATATTCTTCTATGGTGCCCATTTTATTTTTTAATGGCAAATAATCATTGCTTCTAACTTTGCCATTCTAATTATAGAATTCCCTGTGACCTTGAAGAATGTTTTATTTTCCATAAAATGAGACTAATGGTGAGAGCACAAGACTATCAGAAGTACCTGGAGGAAGAAAACCAATGCACCTCTGAGAAAAACATTGTTTTAGTGTTTTTAGTTCCTTGAAGATTGTTCTTTTTTCACTAAACATGAAGACATTCAGCATGCTCAACAGTAGTTTGAGAAACCAAATATTTCTTTGCCTGCTGAGACCCTCTGAAATAAACATATTGAAATGGTACCTTTTCCTGTTGCAACATTAGCGTTAATTTTTTGAACAATCAAAGTATCCAAGTTTTCTATTATTTATTTCAAAGTCTCCATGGCAGTTGTTCCCAAATCAATCTACGTCTTTAAAGGATCTTCTGAAGTTGCTGAGTAAAACTTTCATTTGTATCTTTATTTTTCTTAAAGATTGCACAGACTGAAACCAAGACCAAAATACTGCATCCACTATACATCGTTCATTATAAAACAACATACATGTGTACTCTACCAAATAAAGAATTTCTTTAGAATTATATATTGCGTGCTCTTAGATTCATGCTATAGATATCTTACATTTATCCTTATTATCTCATAAATAACTGGAACGTGACCGATTTGTAAACCTGCTACCATGATGTATAGTTAATGTGGCTGGGAGCAGTCTTTGACATGAGACCAGATGAAATGGAAACAAGTGGGTGAACGACACTTCTGAATTTGTGACTACTGTTTTGTCTATGCTGTGAAATGCTCTTGTAAAATTCACACAAAACGTCGTTTCAAAAGGCACAATTCCCCCCCCCCCAAAAAAAAGAACTTTTAAAAAATACGTGGCAACTAAAATCATGATCCTGAAACCCAAGAGTAGACAGTCTGCCTGTGGCATGTAGAAAGAGCAGGGCAGGGAAGGGGCAATGCTCGGAGTCCCTGTCTGGAGACAGAGATCCATGACCACCCTCGAGGGCTGCCGGATTGCTTTCGGCCACCTCTGAACCTTCGCTGACTTCCAGCTCTGGCAGTGAGACTTCTGATTGTTCCAAATCCAATACCATCTCAATAATATTAATATTAATAACGAATGTGTCATTGGGGGTCCCTGCTCCTCATCTCCCAGATTCCCTCCAATCCCAGAACAGACCCCACCCACCCTACTGTTCGGGTCCTGGCCCTCGTCCCTTTAGCGGAAAGACCAGTTAGGAGTCGTGCCCGGCCCGGCCCCCAGCCTCAGGGTCACTCTGGTCGTCCGTAAAGCAGACGTCCACATCGCTGTCATCACTTTTGGGATCCCCAGGCTCGAGCGGATAGCCCGGCTCGGGCCCCGGGCCGTCCCCCGCCTTGGCCAGCAGGCTCTGGCCGGGGTGTCGGGACTTGACGTGGCGCTCCAGGTCCCGGCGGCGGACCAGCACCTTGCCGCAGAACTCGCAGCGGTAGGGCGTGTTGCCCTCGGCGTGCAGTCGGATGTGCTTGTTGAGATTGCTGGGGTCGCCAAAGGGCCGCAGGCACACTTTGCACTTGAGTGGCTTGTAGCCCGTGTGCGTCCGCATGTGGATCTTGAGCCCGTACTTGCGCGAGTACAACTTGCCACAGTAGAGGCACAGGTGGCCGGTCTTGGCCTTGCCGGCCCCGCTGCCCCCGCCGCCGCCGCCGCCGCCCCCCACGCCACCTGCCGCCACGACGGCCGCTGGCAACGCGCCGGGATCCAGACGGCCGCGGCCCTTGCCGGCCGCCATCTCGGACAGTTGCTGCGTGTGCATGGCGATCTCTCGGTCGATGCTGGCGAGGGAGCCCAGCTCCGCCGGGCCTAGGGCCGCCGCCGCCGCCGCGGCCGCCGCCGCCGCCGCCGCCGCCGCCGCGGGCCCGCTCAGATAGGAAATGGACTCGGGGTATTTGAGCAATCCTCCGAAGTGCAGTTTGAGCGGGTAATACGCGGTGGCGGCCGGGGAGCCGTAGAGCAGTTCCCCGTTGTAGACGGTGAAGGCGGGCATGACGGCGGCGGGCAGGTGGCCGCACTCGCCCCCGGGATAGGCCTTGAGCCCGCCCGCGTCGAGGGCCGGCAGCGCGCAACGCTCCAGCGGAAGCCCGGGCGCGGGCGGCAGCGGGGCGTAGCGCGGCCCGGGCAGCGCGGTGGCTGCGGGCGGCGCGCGCTCCACGTGCTTGAAGGCGGACCCCTCTTCTGGGTGGCCCGGGAGCAAAGGGAAGCCGCGCAGGGTGCCCGAGCAAGGCAGGCCGGGCGGAGGGGGCGGCGGCGGCGGCGGTGGCGGCGGGGGGTCGCCCGCGAGGAGGCACTTGGGGTGGTGGTGATGCGCGTGGTGGTGATGGTGGTGGTTGTGGTGGTGGTGGTGGTGGCCCGCGCCTCCTGCTGCCGGGTTCTCGCCACTCCCGGGGCGCCCGCCAGCCCGACCCCCGCCCAGCAGCCGGCCCAAGGCCAGACCCGCCCCGGCTTTGCCGCCACCCTCCTCCCGGTAGGGGTCGCCGTGCGCGGCCGCCCGGGCCAAACCGGTGGGTTTGAAAGCTGAGCGCACGCCGGGGTAGAAAGCCAGGCCGCCGCTCCCCGCTGGAGAGCCACCCACGATGCCCAGGAAGTGGCCGTGATGCGCCCGGGCTGCCCCGCTCATGTCTACGGCACGATCGGCCTGCGGTTCCTTGCCCTTCTTGAGGGGCCCCCACTTGCCCAAGGGCGGCGAGACGGCCGAGGGCCCGGAGGAGGCCTCGCGCTTGATGCCTTCCCGAGCCCCACAAGTCTGGGGGAGTTGTGGGGCCGGTGGTTGAGGCCGCAGAGTGCTCGCCTGGACGGGCGCGGCGAAGTCGGGCGCAGAGGGTTTCGGGGAGAGGCCAAGGCCATCGGCCGGGGCCGCGGCTTGGCGAGCGGCGTGCTCGTGGTGCAGGAAGGCTCGGCCGCCGCCGCCGCTGAGCACGCAGTGGAATCGCAGGTGTGCTTTGAGACTATTGGGGTACCTAAAGGTCCTCCAGCAGTACCAGCAAATGTAACGTTCCTCCCCTGGGCGAGAAAGAGTGGAAAAAGAACCCCGTGAGAGGCGACTAAGCCAGGCCGAAAGAAATCGCTAAGCACAGGTTTTGACCAGCCAGATGGCAGAAGCAACAGTATTCGTGGGGCTCGATGAATAAGTGTGTCCAGTAGCCCCAGTGTATCAAAAACACGCCCTCCCCCTTAAAAAAAAAAAAAAAGCCTGAATTGGTCTGCTCACGTCTCCATCCCCATCTTCTGGGACTACTCAGAGATCAAGACAGGTGACTTGAGCACGTCCAAAGACTTTCTCCCTGCCATCGGAGCAAATCTCTCTTGGAAGACAGAGCTTAGACAGGCTGGCGGAGAAGAGCCGAGAGCAGCTGTTGCTTTAAATCAAGTGTTGAGGCTGTGCGGTGCCTGGGCCCATCTGTTGGCGTTTGCAGAATAGGTGGCGTATGTCAAGGAGTTTGGATAAACTGAACAAAGACCAATCTAATGGTCGTGAGCGCCTCATTACCAGGCGAGACAATATCCTGTATGTATGGGCCATATGTAATCATTCCTTTTCATAGAACAATGTCTTTTGTGTCCACTATCCACCCTTTCTACCCCCTCCCAGCCTTAAACACTTTGCCTGAGGTTTTCCTGGAGCGTGACCAAACTGAAGGACCACATAGGGACTATGATTTGCTATTCTTCAGAATTAGTTGTATCTTTATCTCCTATTTAACTCTCATTTAATTTGATAGGGGGGGAAAAACTCTACCTCCGGATATTCTAGACAGGATAGTGATATTTTAACAAGAATAATGCTATTTCATCTTCTCAGTGTTTCTAGCTTGGTAATTATTAACTCCAGTAGCTGCACAAACTCAAGTTCAGTAAAATACTGGGAGAAGATATGGTAGTGTATGTTTTATTACACAAGTAGATAGAAATGAGATAGAAATGGATACTCGGCTTTGAATACATGCAGAATTCCCTACTAGTACCAAACACATGTCAGATGGTTTTGGTATTTTGTATTATTAGCATTGCTTTTAATTTTGACAGCATCTGTGAACACATTCAAGAGAAGTATATATGAGAATCTAATCAGCAGGCATTAATTTCCAATTGAAAAGGTCATGTTACTTCTGTATGTAGAAAAGAAATCTTGCAATTGGTTTAACATTTAAATGTGGTTGACCGGTAATACAAAAGGAAAGGATATCTGTAAGGAAGAAGTTTATTGACCCACAAGGAAGAATCTAAAATGTATGTGGTCTCTGAAGAGTTAATGGGCAAGTTAAATTATTTGTTTTTATATTCAAACAGCTCAAACTTCCACAACATTACTATAGCATTAACAAAGGAAATTTTCCAAAGCGTCTGCCTTTCTTGTATATTAATTTTGGCTTTTCATAAAACAAGTAGTCTTCCTAAATAACAAAGATAGAAGTTCAGTTAAGAAGTACTTTGTTTGAACAAGAGCCTAAGGACAAGAAAAATTGAAAGGCTAAGCGTGGTGGAGGGAGGGTAAGAAGGATTTGCCTGTGATAGCCTATATTTGCCTGTGATAGCCTATTGTAATTGTTTATTTAAAAAAAGACTCAAACAAAACTAGGTCAGTATTCCTGTTACATTGCACTGCACATCTATGTGAAATCTTGGTGAAAATAAAAGGCAAGATCAGAAAATGATCCCCTGAGTTTTCTTGATGAGTGTGTTAATTTAATATTTAAGCACCATTTTCTTTAGTTCAGAACCTCCCTCTCCTCATCTGTTTAAAGAGAGTTTTAGTCTGCCCCACAATGCCTCAACCAATGCAATCCAGTAAGCTTGGTTCTTTAAAGCTTTCCTTTAAAGCTGAAACCCACTGAGGTCAGTCAGTGATGGAAGCATAAATGCCACCCCTACTTATTTTTTCCTCTATTCAAGATTTAAGCAAAATGAGTATTTTCTGATTCAATACATCTGTGCTCCTGTTTGTCGTAAACATGATTTGCAGGCTCTGAAGTCCAACTCATGGCCAGTGTATCAGACATACTTCTTAAGTAACTCTGTTTCCTCCCCTCTTGTAACTCTAAAGTGGTAAAGATTTCAAGCATCTCCAAACTAGCTATGTCAGGTTCAAAAGAACCCAATAATAAGGCATTTTGAATGTGTTACAATATGTTGTTTATGAATTCAATTAGCTGAAGTAAAAATACAGAAGCCACTACTCAAACAAGTTGCTTTGGCATTATTTGAGAGTGCCTAAGTAAGGATATTGTATCTAGAAAAGGCAAGGCCCTAAATCCCTCCTGTTTTTTTCTGTAGTGGCAGATTTGAGCATTTTCCCCACTATGGGGCTGTTTTGCTTTTCTTTTACTAGAAGAGCCTGCCAAGAGAATTTTATAATGTGACACAAGGAATGAACGACATTAGGCTAATTCTTATGTGGTGTATACAAATCTATTCACAAAATAAATAGAAAATTTTTATAGAGAACAGTGAGACTCTGGATGAAATAACTCATTGTTCTGAATAAACTTCATTCTTTTTTATTCAAGAAGTGTTTCCTAATTGTCACAGTTTTATTACTTTCTAAAGTGATGGGGCTGAAAAGTGATTCAGGAAGTTTATGTCAAAATATTTCATAGGATTTTCATGTTGCTTAAATAATAAATTGATCTTTAAGAGAGATCCCAAATTAAAAATGATCAGAGCTTGTGAATGAGAAAGGATTCTTAAGACCTTATTATTTTTAGCAAGTCTCAGCCTTTCTTTTCTAGGGGAAGTGTTCCTGGGTGTTCAGGGAGGATTTGAAAATGTTTTCCTATTTAGTGCTGCACTTTAATTTGCATAAATCCACTCTTAGCTTTCAACCAAATAAATCTAAGAAGAAACTGGGATACATCCCAGATCCAATTTAAGTAGTCTTAGGAGGGGGAAATGAATAAATACCATTTAAATGGAAGATCCTAAATATCTGCCAACTAACCAGCTGTAAGTACCAAAATGCTTCTAAAATGTTGTGGAAAATACATCGTTCTCCAAAACCAGTGGAGAAGAGATGCCCTCCCACCTTGTAAAACAATTCCACATTTTTGGATGCTTTCTAGAACTTGGGATATAACCACTGTAACACTATATTAAGCCTCCATTTTATTATCCTTAACTGAGTAAATAATTGTCATTGTGGATATGCCACAGGAAAAGATGAGCCCAGGAAGTTCATAGAGTATTGTGAATAAGATGATTATTCTCTTGGTTGTTCCTTTTCAGGTGTGTGTGTGTGTGTGTGTGTGTGTGTGTGTGTGTGTGTGTGTGTGTGTGTGTGTGTGTGTGTGTGTGTGTGTGTCCTGGGGCTTGAATTCAGGGCCTGGGTACTAACACTCTACCTTTTGAACTACAGCTCTGCCTCTGACATTTTTGGTAGCTACTTGGAGATAAGAGTCTCATAGACATTCTTGCCTGGTAGGGCTTTGACCTGTGATCCTCAGATCTCAGCCTCCTAAGTACAAGGATTACAGGAAGGAGCCACCTATAGTATGGAGGCAGGGAGGCTTTACTGTTGATTTGATTTGATTCTAAGGAGATTTCCTGTTTGCCTATATAGGGGTCATGAAATCAGTTTTAGGTAGAGAACAGCCCTTCAGGATGCCTTCCAACACCAGGGAAGGCTAAGCTTCCTCCCACCCACCCAGCCCAGAAAGCTCAGGGTAGTACCTTTCTCATCATGAGTTGGAGTTGCAGTGGTGGGGATGTCAAACCACTGAGCCAAGGAGTTAGAATACCACACAGTCAGTTCTTCCCCTGGCTGGACATCTCTCAATGCTCGGTAGAAGATCTGGGATGCAAAGAATAAAAAAATTCTGTTATTTCCTGAGCAACTGAGAATTAAAGTTCAAACCCTGACTCTGACACTTTTGGACTTTTTTTTCTGAATTGCATCCTTCATCTTTTAAGAGGAAAAACCACATAATCCTATCTACCTCACAGGATCGTTGGGACCTTTAAATGAAACCCCTAGCTAAAGCATTTGGCTCTTAAATGTGTTGGCTACCTTAGGGAAGGTTGGGTGGATAGAATTGGCAGGGGTGGAGGGAGCCCACAGTACCTGTCCTCCGGGTAAGTCTGCAATAGCTTCCAGAGTCTGTTCCTGGGGATTCCTGGCTGCCCGGATTAACCCTATCCACTCCAGAGGGGAGCCCCCCGACTCGTCCACCAGCTCCCCTCTCACCATGCGTACCTGCAACACAAGCAGCAAGCAGCGGTCGTTCTTCCCACACCATGGCAGGGACCACAACCCAGAGCATAACCTTCCCCACCCAACTCAGAAAAAACTTTGCATTCGCTTTACCATGCATAGTGCTATGGGTTGCTGAGACAATTCCTTTGGAGAAAGAGCAGAAACTGACTAGGGCAGTCACACACACACACACACACACACACACACACACACACACACACACACACACACACACCTTGACAACACAAGCCTAGATAGGGCATCTTTCTTGAGGACCTAGATCATTTGTACCAAAACATCCCCCACCACCCTATCTCTCCCCATAAAAGCAGCTCTAACACCAATGAAAAGACTTTGCAAAGTCTGTCTCCAATTCCCCCTACCTCCCAGTACTTTTGCCTCTAGGTGCAAGCAAAGCAAGCAGGGAAATAAATTGTTGAAACAAAGCACTGAAGAGAAATTTTTCCTGTAGCCATCAGGCCATTTAAAAGTAATTAAATTGCCTTTAAAGAGGAAGGCTCTGTACTCCAAAACCCAACTTTAGACAGGAGATGGTAAAACTAAAGGGTAGATTGCATCAGAGGTGAGATACTGGTCCTGCTGGCTGGACCTGGGAAATACTCTCACAAGAATGCAGTAGTCAGTTAGGAAAACAAAAGTCCTTCCTTTTCCGCTAAACTTTTGCCTTCTTTTTCCGCTAAACTTCTGCCTTCTTTTTCAGATGGTTGTTTGCCAATCTTTGGCAACTGAAACGATCCCAGGGCAGGTGAGAACCTATAAATCTCAGCTCTGATCAATGATCCTGATGCTAGTGGGTTGGTCCTTGGCAACTCCAGGATGCTACCCTCGACCCAGAGAGCGGAGCTTAGAGGCGCCCCACTCCGGTGCCCCACGAGAGTGAGCGCCCCTAGTTCTCACAGCCTGCGTCTTCAACACTTAGTTCACCTTGTCTCTACTCCAAACGGGCAGAGAGAAAATTCTGAGGATGTTCCAGGACCTTAGAGATTGCCCAAGAATAATTTTTTTCAGGAGGAAATTGTATGAAATTCATGCAAAAAATTTAAACCTCAAATTATTTGATAGAAGCAAAGGCAGTAAGAAAAGCCCTCATGAGACGCCTAATGTCCACAGAAGAAACAGGCGAAGACCCAAGTGTGTATATGGGGGATGGAGGGTTGAGACTGCCCCCAGCACTTCGCCGAGGATATCTCAGAGCCCGGGAGAGAAACCGCGCTAGTTCCCAGAGATCCTGAACGTAGTGCAAAGCCCGGAACTCTTCACCCAGGGACTGTCCCCTCTCCGCCACGTCCTATTCCAGTCCTCGTCTTACTCTCAGTAAGTCATACTAAATATAATCGGAATCCCCTTCTGCGTAGCAGGATTACCAGGTAAAGATCCAATTATCCCCTTTCTCCACTCCTCTACCCCTCTTAGATCATGGCAAAGGGAGTCAGTCGATCGTCAAGGAACAGGGATCAGAATAGCTAATACCTTTTTCTTAGGCCCGGGCTCCCTGCGATCTGACAGGTACTTGCCCAGCTTGAAGGTGCCAGGCACCGGCCCAAGGCGCAAGCCGGCCGGGATGCAGCAGTCGGCACTCACGCTGGTGGCCGGAGTGCGGGTGTTTCCGTGCATCGTCGCTGCCGCCGCCAGGCAAGCTCTTAGACGCGCCCAGTCCTCCACAGGGCGCGAGTGACAGAGCCCGAGCTGTGCACGCGAGCTAGGGAGCCGCGCCCCGACGTGCGTCCTCCGCCAGCGGAGTGACGCGGGAGGGCATGCACTGCGCCTTTTCAATCAGGGCGGGCGCCTTTTGGCACCGGGGAGCGCAAGGGCGCGGAGTTTGGTGAGAGAGTTGCGCGGTGAAGCAGCTGCAGAGTCCCACCCGAGAGGGTCACATGGAGTGGTTCCCTCAGCCCCCTGCATAATCTAGGCCTCTGAATGGCTAGAACACAATGGTCCAGGCGACCTTCCCATTCCTAAAAATCCAATTTGTCAAGGGCGAAGAAAAGGCGCTAGTGAATCAAAGGTCCGGCGGGACCATTAATCCTCAGCATGGGGTATTGTCCCTGAGACAGTTACGATATTTTAAGTGACAAATCCACTGTATAATTTCTCCATAAATTTTACTTCCTTTTATTGTTCTCCGACAAACCAGTTTTGGGAAATAAGTGACTACTTTAAGTCTACTTGGCTGATTCCTTTGAGCCTTGGTCCACTTCAAAGATTTTTAATTCTCTCCCCTTGGCTTTATTGTAAAGGAGATTAAACAAAGAGATGGGGACTGTTTGGAGGACTTGTTAACTTCTATTGATTTCTGGCGTGTGCCATACAGAAATTAGGCAGGTACTTGATGGGAAAACACCAGAAAATACCTACACTTTTTAAATCACGACCATATTACCATTTCAGGGGATTGGGTTCAGGCCAGTCGTCTATTCAGAACCGCTTTAATTATTCCTTCTGCCCATTTTGTCCCGAAACATGAAACCTCCGGAACAATTTGAGAAGGCGAAATTGGTTATCAGTGCAGCTCCTGGCGAATCCAGGACACGCACTTTCTCTGCAGAATGAGAAGATGCGGTTAACCAAGGGCTTTATAAGAGACCTGGCTGTAAGTTCCGAGCACTGGGTTGAAAGAGTTCCATGCCCGCGCAGCGTTGATTATAAGGACCGTGCAACAGGACGACGGATCGACTCAAATAGTTTTGCTTTTAACTTTAAAATGGGGAGAAAGTCTTCAGTCCAACTTCCCTGAAACCATTTGTTTTACTCTATTTGCTTATTTATTTTAATTTTTTCCAGTCCTGGGGCTTGAACTCTGGATCTGGCTGATATCGCCTAACTTTTGTGCTCAAGGCTAGTGCTCTACCACTTTTACCACAACTCCACTTCTGGCTTTTTGGTGGTTACTTGGAGATAAGAGTCTCACCAGACTTTCCTGCCCAGGCTGGCTTTGAGCCAACAGTGATCCTCAGTTCTCAACTTCCTGAGTAGCTAGGGTTATAGGCATGAGTCAAAAGTGCCAGACTTAATGTTAAAAGCAAACAACCAGTTTGAAACCTCAGATTCAAAGGATGCAGAAAAGAGGACTGAAGTGTGTGTGTGTGTGTGTGTGTGTGTGTGTGTGTGTGTGTGTGTGTGTGAATATAGTCAAGCTGTGCTAATGCTCAGTTCCTTAACAGGACAAATTATTTCAAGCTAAACCCAAATTCCCTCTACCCCTTTTAAAGGAAAACTTCTGTTTGTGTGAGAGCATTTATTTTTACTGAACTAGTAACTAGATAATTGGGCTCAATAGGGAAATCCTGTTGGCACTTGCTGCCCACTTGGAGTCCTGGGTACTTTCCTCCAAATCCCCCACCCCCAAATTCGGAGGGGTCTGAGTGATGCTAGTGTCCTCCTGGTGTCAAAAGCCCAGTTACATGAAAGGCAAAGACCCAGAGCAGCACCCCGCCCCCCAGCTTTGCCCATGTTATGGGTGCAGGTCTTTTACTCACTCCAGCTGGTGTGATTGGTTAACAAGGGTGGCCAGATGCAAAGTGGCAACTCAGTGGCACTCCACAGTTTAATGAAGTCTCTCCAGAAAAGCTCATTGAGTTTCTTCAGTGGAAACGTGGTCACCACACTGGACAGGTTCGGGAGACTTGCAGTTGTTGTGCCTGTGTTCGTTCATACAAGGAAAACTTCAGTAAATTACTTCAGAGCCTTGGAGTCTATCTAATCTGCACAACGGACTGTTGGATACAGTCTCTAAACATCTCAGGCATTACTGTCAGATGTGGAGGTGTCTGTGTAGATATGGCTGCTAGTGCCGAAAAGAAGAGCTTGGTGGGTCTGGGCAGCCACACCACTGGCCCACCCCCCGACCTTGCTACATGCGATGGGCCACTTTCTGAGTGAGCTGCCAGTAAGTTTTCTCTTGTCCTTCCAATCGCCACTCTGTGGGCCAGGGAAGACTGTCCCAGAGAGAGGAAGGGGACCTTTGATCCAGCAGCCTATGAATGGCAAAAGCCGGGGGAGGGGAGGAGGAGGACAGGAAGCCTCTCTGGAGAGTCGAGGGCAATAAATTTAAGCCATGAACATGTCCCTCTAACCTCTGGCCTGGCGACTCCAAGATGACACCCAGTTTAAATTACCAGCGTTGCAAGCGGGAAGGGCGAGCTCGGAGCCTGGGTTCGGGACGCCTCTCCAGCCCTCCTTAATGAGTGAAAAAGCGTGAACGACACGCGAACAATTTTATCAATAGGACCATGTAAAGGCCGACTGTGAGGAAAGTTATTTATTAATATAGCCAATTGTGGCTGGATCCCAGCCCGTCGAGAAGAAAGAGACTGCGCCAGAGGCATTCACACCAGCTCGCCGAGTTTTATTCTGTCCTGTGGCTCGGAGTTGAAGTTCCCCAAGTGAAATAAATTGTCCACAAAGGAGGAAAGGAACACATTTTCTTTTATTTTTCCTCCCCTAAAAAGCAAGGGTGAAACCAATCTAATGTGCCCAGTGGAGCAAGATGGACCCGTGAAAGGCTGGGTGTTAAAAGTAAAAGCGGGCTGCGCAGCAAATGGGATGGAAAATTAAATGAAATTAAATAGCTTGAACGGCCGTATTGTCCCTTATTAAAAAGACACATTAATTACATGGTCTCAGCCTTATTCAAAGACAATGTTGAGACTCAATCAAAACATTCCACTCGGCTTTTTTTTTTTTTTTATCGACTTAAAATGGGCGTCCAGAGGCCCAGTTAAAGCAAGGTCGCTTCTTCGCCGGGGTGAGGTTTGGGGAGTCTGGTTTGGGGGCGGTGCTGCTCCCTGCCCACCGGGGAACCGCCGGGGCAAGCGCCCCTTCCTGCCCCCCTTCCCCTCCCCCCCCCTCCCCGGCTTCGTAACAGGTTGTCCCTAAGGACGCTCAGGAGTCCCGGGGCAGTGGTGAGCAGGAAAGGCTGGGAAACGAAGTCTCAGCTCCCAGCGCAGCCTGGGGTCCGGCTGAGGCCGGGGCGGATCCCTGTCCCCCCCGCGCGCGCGCGCGCGTCACCCGATCCCCGCGCCCGGCCCAGAAAGCTGCGGACGCCAAGCACGTGTGACTCGCCTAGACTCCACCTAGAGGAAAGGAGCCCCAAAAAGAGTTGGGCACTGAGATGAGAGGTTTTGAAAGCTAACGCTGTTTATCGCTGTGGCGCAAAGGCCTTGGACTTGGGGCGGGTCCCGGGGTGGGGATGGGGGGACACTTGGATGCCACCCCCCCCCGCGCCACACACACACCCTGGGCCTTGGGCTTTAGGGACTTGGATGTCGGGGAGTCACCCACACGCTGCTCTCCTGGTCTCCAGATCGCACAGTCCCCCCACCCAGGATGGAGAGAGCAGCGTGGAGCCGAGGTCTCCAGCGGGAACTGAAGCCAGGAGAGACGAAGACAGTGGCCGAGCTGGGGTCCGGGGTGGCGTGGGACGCGCCCCCTCGGGAGTGTCAGCGGGCGGGTCAGCGCGGACCAGCTGCGCTGCCCCCAAGCGCGGGTGGCACATTAAGGCCGGATCTGAATGAGGCGGGGGCCACGGGCTCTGGGAACGCCACCAGATGACACGCCGGAGCCCGGGCCATTTTCCCTTTAATTGCGTGGCCGGTAGATGCTCCAAATTCACAGCCAAGGACCAAGCCAGGACACCGCTGGTGGGTTTTGTGGTTGCCTTTTTGTTTTTGTTTTTGTTTTGTTTTTTGGTTTTGTGGTTGTTATTTTTTTTTAAGTCTTCCATTGGAAACGACTCAATAAAAGTATTCACAGTCTGTCTCAAGTTGCCTTTTAACCGGAGTTTTCCCAACTTATTTCTCGGTTCTTTCGGTTGACATGGTGTAAAGAAAAGTCAGGGAGCGTGTTGCTGAATTGCAATGTCCACATTCAGCGCTTCTCGGCCGGCCTCTGCCCAATGCGCCCTCAATTCGATTTTCCTTGCTGTTGGACACATTTAGGAGCGCTTCTATTTGTGAAGTTCATTTCTAGGCAAATGTATTCAAGAGCCGATGGGAATGAATAGGACCGTGTGTCAGCCGCCCCTAATTGGGATTAAAGCACTTAGGAGCATATGCAGAGAGTGACAGAAATTCTCAGGTTACATTGTGTTCAGACTTCCACCCGCTCCGACACTCCTCCTCCAAGGGAGATTTATAAAGATTGCGGGGAGAAACTGAGGAAGAAGAAAAGCAGAAAGGAATGGCTCAGGATGGGGCTGCGGTTCAGCAAGTGGAGGTGACAGCTTCTGAAGAAAAGATGCTGGGGATAATTGAGCGCGGGAGGGGAGCAGGTCTGAACTCTTTAATCAGAAAGGCGGAGAGTTAAAAGGCGAAATAAAGATGTTCTTGAGATTCCCAGACGGTACCACCCCCTTTTCTTTCTCTTTCTCCTGAAGAGCTTGGCTGTCTTTTTATCTGTGCCCCTACCCCCACTCCCTAAAGAACATACCCGCCCTTGAAGCAATAATAAACACACTTGGATACATTAAATAGAAAGGGGGAGGGAGTCACAAAGGAAACAAAAAATATCTTTTGAAGGTTAAGAATGTCATGTTCAAATTATCAATGAAAATGTTTCCGGATGTGTGCTAAATATATACACGCTATGTTAAAACACAAGCATATTGATAAATATCCCTATGCATTTAGATTGTGTATGTTGATATGCAATCTGCTTGTAACTTTCCACCTACTGAGATTTGGGGGCTGAGGTGAGAGAGTCTTTATTTTATTTTTTAATTTATATTTATTACCTTTAAGTGGCTGTACAAAGGGGTTTCAATTCAACAAATCGGTTTGGAAGGACAATGCAGCTTGATCAATGTCACCATCTCTGTGGTTCTCCTCTATCTTTCCCAACTCCATCCACACTCTCAAGCTAGTTTTATTTTCACATCTGTATGTGGAATATAATTACTATATTTGCTCACTCACTTTCTGCATCACCCTTCCCCTGACAATATTTCAGCTTACTGGTACATATTTTGGTTAAACTGTTAGTCATTCAGAGGAGTTACAGCATTGAAATACTCCCTTGGGTATACCATTCTTTAGTGAATTGTATATATTTATATGATCTTATATATGTCATCATATGTTTAAAATTTTATATCTAACTTCCACATGAGAGAAAATATGTGTCATCTGTCTCTCTGAGCCTGACTTTTTTCACTTAATATTATTTCTACAAGTCCATCCCTTTTCCTGCAAATAGTATAGTATTCTTCCTGATAGATGAGTAAAATTCCAGTGTGTGTGTGTGTGTGTGTGTGTGTGTGTGTGTGTGTATGTGTGTGTATGCATGCAGACACACACACACACACATTTACTTGATCCATTTGTCCTTTGTAGGGCATCTGGACTGTTTCCATAATAACTTGGCTATGGTGAATAGTGGAGCAATAAACATGGGTGTACAAGTGTCTTACCACATCCTGACTTATAATATTCTGGCTAGATATCCAAGAGTAGTATTACTGGATCATAGGGTAGTTCTATGGTTCTTTTTTTTTTTTTTAAATATCCAAACTGGTTGTATTTGCACCAACACTGTAATAGGGTTCTTTTTCTTTTCTTTATATCCCCACCAGCATTTGTTGTTGGTCATATTTTTATTGATGGCCAATCTTACTGGGGGTAAAATGCAATCTCACTGTTGTTTTGATTTGCATTTCCTTTATGGTCAGAAATGTTGATCATTTCTTCATGTGTTTGTTGGCAATTATAACTTCTCTTGAGAAGTCTCTATTTGGTTATTTATTCTTTATTCTTTGAGGGTTTAGTTTCTTGAGCTCCATGTATATTCTGGATATTAGGCCTTTGCCAAATACATAAATCTCTCATTCTGTCAGGGGCCTTTTTTTTATATAACTATGTCTTTCACTATGCAGAAATATTATTAGCTTGATAAAAATCCCATTTGTTAATTCTCCAATTTGCTGACCTCCTGGACCTCAGAAAGTTTCTGCCTATACCAATAAATTCTAGTGTTTCTCTTATTTTAGCTGGTAGTTTCAAGGTTTCAGGTCTTACACTGAGATGTTTAATCCACTCTGAGTTGATATTAGTACATGGTGACAGAAAGGGACCTAGTTTCAATCTGCATATGGTTGTTCAGTTTCTCCAGCACCATTTGTTGAAAAGTCTGCCTTTTTCCAACGTATATATTTTGCTCCCTTTTCAAATAGCAGATGGCTGTAGATATATGGATTTATTACTGGGTTCTCTAGTATACTCACTGGTCTTCAGGTTGATTGTTGTGCCAGTACCAAGCTGGGTTGTTTTTTGTTTTGTTTTGTTTTTTACTATAGCTCTGTAGTAAAGTTTGAAGTCTGGAATTTTGATACTTCAGCATTGTTCTTTTTGCCCAAGATTGTTTTAGCTATTCAGGGCCTTTTGTGCAAAGGTGATTCATTGTTGTATTTACATATATGATATAATGTACTTGAATAAAATTCATCCACCTATATTACTCTTTCTTAACCCTCCCTTTTAGCAATTTTTAGTGGATTTCCTTATGCTATTTTCATATAAACATAGATAATACATATATATAATGTATTTCTCTAATATTCACCTCCATCATCTCCATTTCTTCTTTCCCTTAGTACTAATTCCCCAAACCAGCAGTCTCCCTTTTACAATCATTATTGCTATCATTCTTAATTTTAAATCTGGAGTCTGTATATTAGAGAAAATATACAATGTTTGTCTTTCTAAGTTTGGATTATCTCACTCAATATTATGTAAAACAAAATTTTTCAATCTCGACCTAGTAACATTTGTCATGGCAACTATCTCATCATTCCTTGGTATTTGTCTACATCCCTGACTCTACCAGCTGTATCTTCTCAATTGTGACACTGGACATTGTCAAATGTCCCCAGGGAACAAAACCACTCCTCTTGAGAATCAGTGTAGATGAAATAAACTTGACCATAAGTTGATAAATGTCTAATATGAGTGATAAGCATAAAGAGGCTCATTAAACTATTCCCTTTACATTTGAATGTGTTGATTTTTTTTCAAAATAGAATGGTATTTTAAAAATAAGTTTTACAGTCCAAAAATTCATGTGGAACAACAAAAGACCTAGAATAGTCAAAACAATTCTAGGGAATAAAGATAACATGGGAGGGATATCCATGCCGAACTTCAAACTCCACTATCGGGCTATAATAACAAAGACAGTATGGTACTGACACAAAAACAGACCCGAAGACCAATGGAATAGAATAGAAGATCCAGAAATAAATCCACATGCCTACAGTCAGCTGATATTTGACAAAGGAGCCAAAGACATACAATGAAAGAAACACAGCCTCTTGAACCATTGGTGCTGGGAAAACTGGGCAGCCACATGCAGAAAACTAAAAGTGGACCCCAGCCTATGCACCAACATCAACTCAAAATGGATTAAAGACTTTAACATCAAACCTGAATCTCTGAAACTACTACAGGACAGAGTAGGAGAGACACTTGAACTTATAGGCAAGGAGGAACTTCCTGAACAGAGTCCCAGGGTCACAACAAATTAGAGAGAGACTCGACAAATGGGACTACCTTAAAATAAAAAGCTTTTGCACAGCTAATGCTATCCCTACCAATCTAGAAAGACAACCAACTAATTGGGAAAAAATATTTACCAGCAATATATCAGACAAGGGTCTATACAGGGAACTCAAGAAATGAATCCCTCCCAAACCTAACAAACCAATTACTAAATGGGCAAGGGAACTAAAGAGAGACTTCTCAGAAGAAGAGATAAAAATGGCAAAGAAACACATGAGGAAATGTTCACCATCTCTGGTTGTGAAGGAAATGAAAATAACCCTGAAATACCACCTTACCCCAGTCAGAATGGCCCATATCTACAAGTCAGCCAACGACAAATGCTGGAGGGGATGCGGAGAAAGAGGAACGCTATTACACTGCTGGTGGGAATGTACACTTATACAACCACTTTAGAAAGCAGTCTGGAGGGCCCTCAGAAAGCTAAATATTGACCTCCCTTATGACCCAGTTGTACCACTTCTAGGCATCTACTCTGAACAACAGGAACCAATATACAAGGACACATGCACCCCCATGTTTATTGCAGCACTATTCACAATAGCCAGGATATGGAAACAACCCAGATGTCCCACCACAGATGAATGGATCAAAAAAATGTGGTATCTATACACAATGGAATATTATGCAGCCATTAGAAATGACAAAATAATGGCATTTGCAAGGAAATGGATGGGGCTAGAAGGAATCATGTTGAGCGAGATAAGCCAAGAGCAAAGAGACAAACGGTACATGGTCTCCCTGATAAGTGGATGCTAAATCCAAAATGTTAGGTGATACCACAAAATTAACAGGACTTAAGAAACAAAGAACTTCCACTCATCTGGTCGAATCACTACTAAATAACCCCATGCTGCTGATCACATGTGTGGTATATATGTGTACACTGGAGGGAAACCAGGAAGACGACACAGAACTAGAGGGAATCAGGGAAAAACATACAACAGCAGGACCCATCAGCTGCACTGGACATTGACCAAAATGAACTAAGCAACTCAAGCGATGGGAGGGAGGGAACAAGTGGGAAAGAGGGAACAGCTGATGCTATGCAAAACAAAAGAAATGTACATATCACCCAATGTGGAAGAAATAACTGTATCACAAAGCTCATAGAACTCATAAATGTTATAGACCATGATAGACTGTTTGCTCCAGGAAAGTTAGAATGTGTTTGTGACTTTAACTGAGCATCACTATCCCACAATACTGTGAAATTTGGAAAATTATGTAATCATTTAATCACAATAAAAATTTTTAAAAAACTGGAAATCTCAAAAAAAAAAAAAAAAAAAACAACTAAATGCTGCATATTCCTGAATTCAAATAAAGGCCTATCCCAGTGTCCAGAAAAAAAATGTTTTTTTTTTTGTGCCAGTCCTGGGTTTGAACTCAGGGCCTGGGCACTGTCCCTGAGCTTCTTTTGCTCAAGGCTAGTGCTCTGATAGTTTAATGTCAGTAAGAGCTCCACATACTTGCCTGCCTAGCCTGGCTTCAAACCATGATCATCAGATCTCAGCATTATAAGTAGCTAAGATTGCAGGTGTGAGCCATCAGCACCTGTCAGAAATAAGTTTTTTGTTCTGTTTTGTTTACTGTCGGTTGGAGGGCTTGAACTCAGGGCCTGGGCATTGTCCCTGAGCCTCTTTACACTCAAGCCACAGCACTACTTTCAGTTTGAGGGTGGTTAATTAGATGTAAGAGTCTCATGGGGACTTTTCTGCCAGGGCTGGCTTCAAACTTTGATCCTCAGATAGCAGCCTCCTTAGTAGCTAGGATTGCAGGCATCAGCCACTAGCACCTAGCAGAAATAAAGTTATTTTAAAGGCTAGTGGAGAAGAACTATGTGGAAGGCAGTGTGTGTGTGTGTGTGTGTGTGTGTGTGTGTGTGTGTGTGTGTGTGTGTGTGTGTGTGTGTGTGTGTTGCCAATATTCCTTTGAAATCTTAGAGATAGAAACCAGTTCTGTAGTTTTGTGATCTTTTGAATTATATAAACCAGAGAATGTGCTGCTCTGGATGAGCTGGAAAGAATGCACTGCATTAATGAGTCCACAATCTAAATAGACATCCTACTCCTCACAACTACAGTGGTATATGCCACAAGTATGGTGCAAAGGCTTCACAGTAAAAATTACTCATTGTACCATTGAACAAAATTCGTTATTCTCTTTTTAGTTGGATACTACCAAATATGATCTGAGCCTTAGATCAGTGGTAATTGGCTTAGATTGATTTTTACATGTATAATATCATTTTTATATAATCCAGGAAATTAGTCTGTATTTATCACTTGTGTTTGTGCCTTAACGTTAAGTTTGGAAGATGGCAAGAGTGGGAGACTCTTCTGCATTATCATTGAGTTTTGGGATATTCTGCCTCTGACTTAATGTCCAAGATATGTTTGGATCAGTCCAGTTTCTTAGGTGGTGTTGTGGGTGGTATTGTGTCCCCAGAAATTCACATGTTGAGGTCCCACTCACAAGTGCTTTTGAATGTGACCTTATTTGGAAATAAGGTATTTATAAAGGTAGGCAACATAAAAAGAAGTAGCCAGGCTCAATTGTATAATTTTAGCTCTGCAGAAGGCTGAGATCTGAGGACCAATGTTCAAAGTCAAACCTGGACAGACATATCTAAGAGACTTATCTCCAGTTAACTAGAAAAAAAGCCAGAAATGAAGGTGTGGCACAAGTGGTAAAGTACAAGTGGTAAAGCAAGAGCTCAAGGCCCTTAGTTTAAGCCCTAGTACAGGCTTGTTCTCTCTCTCTCTCTCTCTCTCTCTCTCTCTCTCTCTCTCTCTCTCTCTCTCTCTCTCTCTCTCTCTCTCTCTCTCTCTCTCTCTCTCTCTCTCTCTCTCTCTCTCTCTCTCTCAGAAATTTGTTACTAGAATAAGCTCTAATAAAATAAGACTGGAGAGCTGGGAAGTTGTCTCAGTGTTAGAGTACTTGCCTTGCATGCATAAGGCACTGGGTTTGATTCTTCAGCACCACATAAGCAGAAAAAAGCCAGAAGTGGCACTGTGGCTTAAGTGGTAGGGTGCTAGCCTTGAGCTGAAGAGCTGAGGGACAGCACCTAGGCCCAGTGTTCAGCCCCACAACCTACCAAAAAAAGAAAAGACTGGAGCCAAGCACTAGTCTGGTTCATGTCTGTAATCCAAGCTACTTGGGAGGCAGGAATCTGAGGATCGCTGTTTGAAGCCAGCCCACACACCTCCACAAAAAAAAGAAAAATCTGTGAGACTCTTATCTTCAATAAGCCACCAAAAAGCCAGAAATGAAGCTGTGGTTAAATGATAGAGCACTAACCTTGGATTTTAAAAAATCAGGAACAGCATGCAGGCCCTGAGTTCAAGCTCTAGGACTGGTAGCATTCATGCACACACACACACACACACACACACACACACACACACACACACATTCACACACACATATTCTCATAAGAAGAGGAAATTTGGACCTAGACACACCATAGAGATAATATGATAGGAACAACAAGACAGCTAATTACAAGTCAAGGAGAGAGGCCTAGAACAAATCCTTCCCTCACAGCCCTCAGAAAGAAACAACCCTGACACTGATGATGGTTTGTTTGTTTTGCAGTGGTAAAGATCATCATACCGAAGGCCTTGTGCATACTAAGCAAGTACTCTACCGTTGAGCTACATCCCCAACACTAACCACTTGCTTTTGGAATTCCAGATTTCTTAAGTATGAAATGACACATTGCTATTGTTTAAGCAACACAATTTGTGGTACTTTGTTACAATAGCTCTGGCAAACATAAGGGTACAAACTCTATAGTACAGCCACCGCATGGATCTCTTCCACTGATGGCTCAAGAAATCTGGTATCTCTGCTGCTGCCCTCACAGAAAGGATTCCACAGAGGATTTTTCTTCCCATATTACTTACACTTCAAAACCAAAGTTCTGGGCTGGGAAGATGGCTCAGTGGTAGAGTGCTTGCCTCACATACACGAAACCCTGGGTTCAATTCCTCAGTACCACATAAACAGAAAAAGCCAGAAGTGGTGTTGTGGTTCAAGTGGTAGGATGCTAGCCATGAGCAAAAAGAAGCATTAGGGATGGTGCTCAGGCCCTGAGTTCAAGCCCCAGGACTGGAAAAAGAACAAAACAAAACAAAGCCAAAGTCCTAGGTGGTAGCACCTGACTTACAATCTAATCCACAGGACTGTGTCCTGGATGCAAAAGAAGCCTGGGAACATAAGCTTCTGATTTACAAGTTGGGAAAGAATGGAGTAAGAAGGCAGAATAGTCCTTGTTCATAACTAAAAGATCTTTACAGATTCTCCATAAAAGAATGAGGAAGCTGGGCTCCAGCTCTTGTCACATTTGTAGTCCTAGGCTGAGGGCTGAGGATCACAGTTTGAAGCCAGCCCAGGCAGGAAAATCCATGAGACTCTTATTTCTAATTAACCACCGTAAAACTAGAAGGTGCTATGGCTCAAAGTGGTAGAGCACTGGCCGTGAGTGAAAAAGTTCAGGGACTGTGCCAAGGCCAAGTTCAAGCCCCATGACTGACAAAAATAAAGGAGGAGGAGGACAAAGCCAAGAAGGAAATGCATGCTAAAGTGTCACTCATTGCCTTAGCACTGTATCAGCCTTCTGTTATCCTGCTCAGTATCTCCATCTTCTAACATAACTATGATTATGTCACATTGCTGTCAGTTAGGTTGCTTTTCTGGGAGGAAGTTCAAGAGCAGTGATGTGGGCTACTCTTTCCACTTAGGAGACTATGAGCAGACAGTATATCCTTTAGGTCTGTGACTGGAATGACTGGAATCTGATAGGGAGCTTTTTGAGCTCTGGTTGTTTGATCTCTTCTTCTCTTTGCACTTTATCCTATCTTTCCAGTAACATGTTGTATTTACTTATGCATATATTTTTGTTTATTAATACTTGCGCTATCCAGAATCAGCAAGGCAAAGCAAGGAAGGCATTGCAAGACAAAGTTGGCCTTTGGTTTCCTTTTCTATTGGATAATATGATTCTGCACATTAAGAAACACAAGAAATTATGCTGACCAGAAATAAAGGCATTACCTGGGTGCCAGTGGCTTACATCTGTAACCCTAGCAACTCAGCAGACTTTGATAGGAGGGTCACGCACAGTTTTAAACCAGCCAGGACAGAAAAGTGAGACTCTTGTCTCCAATCAGCCACTCAAAAGCCAGAAGTGATAGAGTACTAGCCTTGAGTAAAAGAGCTCAGGGACAGCGCCCCGGCCCTGATTTCAAGCCCCATAACTGACAAAAGGAAAAACAAAAAAAGTAAAAAAGAAGACATTTTCTTTCTAGAAAATATTTTGTTGGGTGAAAATGTTAAAATTGTCAATCGACACATCTGGTAAAGTTTAACATCATCCTTAGATAAAGCACCCCTTATGAGGGTGTAGATGAAATGTCCCTCTGGGGTCCTCTACCTCTGCTAGCTCTCTTTCCACCTTCTCCCCAGAGTTCTCCATACAACACCCGCTGGGCTGGCAGTGTTTGGAGATGCTAGACTGGCTTCAGCAGCCCTTGCTTAAGTGAAAGGCGCTGAGGGGCGTCCTCATGGCAAAGGTTGGTGGTGAGCAGGGGACCCAGGCTCCCCTCCCGCCAGCCCCACCTACTCCACCTGGCAGGCAGCCTGGTGCTTCCTGGGGCTCTCGATATGCATAGGAAGAATTTCAAACACTCTTTACAATTGTAAGGCCAGCTTCTGGCCACTGAAGCCTTTTGTGGCTCCAGATCACCCTGGTACTGGATGAAGAGTAACAATTCCAGGACCCTAGTGGTGAAATCACTACCCACCACCAGTAAGGGGGAGAGGGAAGGCGGGGGCTTGGCACAGTTTCTCTCCTGGGGAATTATATATGTATATATGTGTATATATATATATGTATATATATATATATATACATATATATATATATTTTTTGGGTCGGACGTGGGGCTTGAACTCTGGGCCTGGGTGCTGTCCCTCAGCTTTTCAGCTCAAGGCGAGCGCTCTACCACTTGAGCCACAGCGCCACTTCCGGTTTTTTGGAGGTTTTATTGGAGATAAGAGTCTCACGGACTTTTCCTGCCTGGACTGGCTTTGAACCGTGATCCTCAGATCTCAGCCTCCTGTGTAGCTAGGATGACAGGTGCCCGGCTCTTATGTTTCTTTTTGAGGCTCCACTGTGGTTCTGAGTTGAACGCTGGGGTGCTCGCTGAGGGGGGAGCGGTGCCTCACTCCTTGAAGTTCCAGAGGCCTTGAGCCAGGCTGGATGGGGGCAGTGACAGCTGTGTGCCGCCCAACCCTGGCAGCCAGAGGCTGAAGCCAGAGGCTGACCCCTGGAGAAGGTGCCCTGGGAGGACTCATCTGGCGCTCAGAGCTCCGCGGTTAAGTCCTGGCTGGCTCTGCAGATGTACTGATGCGTGGGGAGCCAAGGAGTTGGACCCAGCCACCCGGACTTGGCAACCTGCGCGCCACCCAGTGCCCACCTAGAACTGGTTTGAGCCTGGAGTCCCCCAACCATCCTATTCCCCATCCCTTATCTCCTCCCACCCTCGTTGAGTAGGTTTAATCAAGAGGGTTAGGGACTCTTATCCTCAAAGTGAGTCTTATAACTTCATTTTCAACACAAACAAGTGTTTACTGAGCTCCTACCGTGTGCCAGACCCCATACAACCGTAAACAACATAGACAAGGCCTCTGGTTTCAGGAAACTTGCATTTCCAGTTGGTTGATAATGTTTCTAAATAAATAAATAAATAAGAGCAGAGCGCCGGTGGCTCATGCCTGTAATCCTAGCTACTCTGGAGGCTCAGATCTGAGAATCGCAGTTCAAAGCCAACTCGGGCAGGAAAGTCCATGAGACTCGAATCTCCAATTAACCACTAGAAAACTGGAAGTGGCATTGTGGCTCAAATGCTAGAGCACTAGCCTTGGGATGAAGAGCTGAGGACAACGCCCAGGCCCAGAGTTCAAGTCCTACAACCGTCAAAATAAAAAAGAAAAGAAAATAGTGTGCCAAGAACTGCTGTAGAAGAGATGTTCGTTCTAGTCCACTTCCAAAAAGGGCAGGAGGCTGGGAACGGATGGTTCCTGCCTGTAATCCTAGCTATGAAGGAGGCTGAGATCTGAGGATTTTGGTTTGAAGCAAAACCAGGCAGAAAAGTCCCCACAAGACTCTTATCTCCAAGAAACTACCCTCCTCCCCAAAAAAGAGCTGGAAGTAGCTCTGTGGCTCAAGTGGTAGAGCTCTAGAGCACAGACAGTGCCCAGGACAGGGCAAAAAAATAAAAAAATAATAATTTAAAAAGGAGGGGGGGCGGGCAGGACAGGAGAAACAGGACCAGGGAACCCCCCCCCTTCCCGCCTCCACTACATGATTCCCTTTCTAGTGGGTGTCTTGGAATGTGAAACTTAAGATTCTGAAACTTTTCGTGTTTTTTTTTTCAAGAAATTGCACTTTCCAAAATTTTTTTCCATTCATAGTCCCAACATTAGAGATCAAGCCCCATAGGTATTGTTTTCCAGGTTTTTTTTGTATTTTTTATTGTAAAAAATACTGTACAGAGGGACTACAGTTACATGAGTATGTTTTTCAGTGTTAAAACTGCACATCACATAAGTGATTTGTTCAGGTCAGATGGGTAAATGTGAACTAGAAGAGCACTTAGCTCACTGTTCTAAGTTCTGGCTTCAAAACGTGGCCTTCCAAGTTTCAGCCTCTTGAGCAGCTAGGATTATAGGTGTGAGCCACTGGTGCCCTGCTCAGAGTTTATTTCTTTTAATTGACTTTTTATTTTAGAAAAAGTTAAATTTATAGGCCATTAGAAAAATAGCTTGCAGAGTTCCTCTATATGTCTTATTTCTCCTTTATTCTCTCATATCCCACAAGACAGGTTCTTCTTGCATAAATGTGGTACATTTGTCAAAACGAAGAGATTGCTTTTGGCTTGTAACTATTAACTAAGTCACACACTTTATTCAGATCACACCACTTTTTCCTATAATGATCTTTTCCTGTGCCAACATTCCTACCCCAAAAAGCTCATTACATTTGGTTATGAAGTCTACTAACTTCCCTCTGGTCTGTGACCATTTATCAGTCTTTCCTTGTTTTCAATGACCTTGATAGTGTGGGAGAGTAATGATCAGGTGTTCTGTGTAACAGCTTTCGATCTGGGTTTGTCTGCTTTTCTTCTCTCAAACAAGCTATGAGATTTGGGACCTTAAAGAAGAAAACTACAGAAGCAGAGGCCCTCTCACAACATGATGTCAGGAGAATCTACTATCAACATCATTTGTCGCTGTTATCTGTAATCTTGATCCTTCACCTTGTACTTGCACAGGATTTCCACTGGGAAGTTACTAGTTTTCCTTTCCAGAATCTATTCTCTGTAAGGAAGACACTATAGTTAGCCCATATTCAGAGGAAGACGTGATTGATTTATTTATAGTAACCCCACTTATTACCAAAGAGATGTCCCAAGACCTCCAGTGGACATCTGAGACCACAATTCACACCAAGTCCTTTATGCATAGTGCTTTTTCCTATATTTACATGTTGATGGTAAAATGAAATTGAAATCTTTTCGTCATAAAGATGAACAAAATAATAATAAAAATAAAATCACTACAGCAATTCTAGTAAGTTATGCAAATATAGTCTCTCTCATGTGCTCTTAAAAAAGAGAAGAAAAATAGCATTTTTGGGTCCGGTCATGGGGCCTGAACTCTGAGCCTGGGCACTGTCCCTCAGCTCTTGAGCCCAGGGCTAGCGCTCTACCGCTTGAGCCACAGTGCCACTTCCGGCTTTTTTTTCCTTTTTGCGTATGTGGTGCTGAGGAATCCAACCCAGGGCCTCAGGCATGCAAGGCAAGCGCTCTACCACTGAGCCACCTTCCCAGCCCCAAGAAAAATAGCATTTTTGGACTGTGGTTTACTGGAAAGCAAAACTGCAGATAAGGGGAAACTACTATGTATTAGTTGGCATTATGTCCTTCAATCCTTTATCCTTTTTGAGACAAGCTTCTATAAGTAGCCAATTCTGCCCTCAAACTCATGACCTATTTGCTTCTCCTCTATCTCCTAGTTGCTGAGGTCACCATACTAGCTAAAGTTTACCACATTCATCATTTTTTAAAATTTATAGTAATTAGGGCCAAAACCAAGGATTTGCACATGCTAAGCAATTGTTCTACCACTGAGCCTCATTCCCAGACCTGAATTTCTTTAGGAAGAAAAAATGTATCTCTTTTTGCTCACTTATTTATTCAAGAAAATAAGGTATTTATATCAGTATAAATTCAAGTGCATTTATCTTATTATTTGTGTTAGACTAGCACAGGCAGACAGGCACAGGAGAAAGGTTATTATAAGGTTTATTAGAGGAGCCATATTCCCCCGAGAGGGCGCACCATGGCACCTGCCCCTATCCTGGTTGCAGGAGAGTCTGGGGGTCAGAAGTGAGGTAAATGGGAGCTCAGGTGGGTCTGGGCAGAGAGAGGGAGGGGCCAGCTGTGTGGTGGCAATTCCAGGTCTGGGTGGAGCTGAGGACCAAAGCTGGGGATAATACTAACACAAATAGCTGGTTAAAACTATTTCTGATGTCATGAGATTGTTTCTGGCAGAGACTAGCACTTGAATCATTAAATAAGGAAAATGAACCTCATCAGTGTGGAGAGACATCTTTTACTCTGTTTGGTATTCAAATGGAACAAAAAGCAAAGGAAGTGTGGATTTGCTCCTTCTTCTGGATCTAGGACATCTATTATATCCTAATCTGGGAAGATAGTACTTGTGATTCTCAGGACATCAAGCTTGGACTAGACCTACCCCTACTAGTTTTCCTGGTTTGTATATTGTATACAGCAGATTGTGGGGCTTTTCAGTTTCTATAATTATATAATTTCTGTTGGTTGCATTTTTTTTTTTGTCAGTCATGGGGCTTGAACTCTGGGTCTGGGTGCTGTCCCTCAGCTCTTCAGCTCAAGGCCAGCGCTCTACCACTTGAGCTACAGCGCCACTTCCGGTTTTCTGGTGGTTTATTGGAGATAGGAGTCTCACGGTCTCTCCTGCCCGGGCTGGCTTTGAACCGCAATCCTCAGATCTCAGCCTCCTGAGTAGCTAGGATTACAGGCGTGAGCCACCAGCGCCCAGCTGTTGGTTGCATTTATGGAGAACCCTAACACCATTATTTTGCTTACACTGTTCCAGCTTAGACCAATAGGAGCTCTATCAGGATAAATCCTGTGCTCTTTTGACATATTCTCACTCATCCTTTTGCTTTTTGGGGCTTGGATTTCCTTACCTATGGATAAAATGCACCAGACTCATATTTTCTCTGCACAGCCTTAGAATTAAACATTTCTCCTTCTCAAAGTCCCAGGAACTTGAATTCTTGGCCTGAACACTATCCCTGAGCTTTTGTGCTCAAGGCTAGTGCTCTACCACTTGAGCCACAGCTCTACTTTTGGCTATTTGTGGTTAATTGGAGACAAGAGTCATATTAACTAAACTTCCCAGGCTGGCTTTGAACTGCAATCCTCATGTCTCAGCCGCTTGAGTAACTAGAATTACAGGCATTAGCCTGTAATCCAGGAAGAATGATATTTTAAAAACAAAATTTAGATGTACTCATTGGTATTGGGATGTCACTGATTTCAGCCCCACATAACAGAAAATTAGGAAATAGGTCATGTGTACAGTAGGACAACTTTACAAACCTATCTATCACTATTTCTTTGGAGGGGGTAGTACAGGAGTTTTAAACTCAGGGCCTCATACATGCTAGTCAGGAGCTCTATCACTGAGGCATGACTCCATTTTTTACATAGTTATTTTTGAGTTAAAGTCTAGCTTCCTGTCAGGGCTCACACTTGGACCAAAATCCTACTTTTTTTTTTTTTTTTTGCTTTCCCAATGTAGCTAGGATGAGACCCTCGCTATCACATCCATATTCTGTTTCCATTAGATAGAGTCTCTAAGACTTTTCTTCCAATGTCAGCCTGGCAACTATACTGTCTCAACCTCTCACATAGCTAGGATACAGGTGAGTGCCACCTTGCCTAGCTATTGGTTAAGACATGATCTCACTGTATGCTGAAGCTGTCCTTCAACTGTGATCTTCCTGATCTTGAGCTTCAAAGTAGCTAGGATTTCCAGCTATGAATCACCAGTGCCTAGTTTCTATCATTATTTATTTGTATATTTGCATAGTCTATGGTCTGAATGACTGTGTCCAGCAAAAATTTGCAAGTAATCTCCAATGTGGTATTAAAAGGTGGGGCTGCAGGGCTCACACCTGTGATCCTAGCTATTCAGGAGGCTGAGATCTGAAGATCACAGTTCAAAGTCAGCTGGAGCAGGAATGTCTATGAGACTTTTATCTCCAATTAGCCACTAGGAAACTGGAAGTGGAGCTGTAGCTCAAAGTGTTAGTGCACTAGCCTTGAGCACAAAAGCTCAAGGACAGTGCCTAGGCTCTGAGTTCAACCTCCAGGACTGACAAAAAAATAAAGAAAAGAAAAGGTGGGGCCAGGTTTTGGAGGTTCACACCTGTAATCCTAGCTACTCAGGAGGCTGAGATCTGAGGATTTCGGTTCAAACCCAGCCTGGGCAGGAAAGTCCGAGAGACTATTAACTCCAATAAACCACCAGAAAACTGGAAGTGGGGCTGTGGCTCAAGTAGTAGAGCTGAAGAGCTCCCAGAGTTCAAGCCCTATGACCAAAAAAAATAAAAATAAAAAGAGGTGTCCTTGGGAGATGATTAGGTCGGAGGATGATTAGGTCACAGGAGTTCCATCCTCATAAGTGAAATTAATGTCCTTATAACAGGACTAAAACCCTCTTAGACCTATTTCTACCATGTGAAAACATGGCTGGCAGGGAGTGGGTTCTCAGCAGACATCTAATCTCCTGGCACCCTGATCTTGAACTTTCTAGCCTCCATATCTGTGAGCAATAAATTTATGTTGCTTATTAATTGTCCATTCTAAATCATTTTATTTTAGCAGCCAAACCTAAAGCTGTATATAAAAAATTGATCTGATTATGTAATCTGATTCTAATCCATGTTCATAGTTTAGTCTAGCTTCTTCCCTTAATTCCTTGAACTTCTTTCTCTGATAGTGAGAAAACAGACTTCCCAATATTTACTATCTGTTTACTCACTCATTTTGAAATCAAAACACACATACAGAAAGAGACTCCATAAAAATTTTCCTAACATTCCACATGCTGGGATTATCCTTATTCTCCCTAAACCTCTATGCCTGTTATTTTAATGTCATAATACATGTCTTTCCATATAGTTTGCCAAGTCAAATGTAATAAACACAAAGGCATAGAAATGTGTCTCTATGTTTGTATGTATATTTATTCTATAGAAAGCATTTGGTCTGAGAATAGAATCTGAGAAATAGAATGTTTTACAAACACACCACATAATTCTAAAGTACAGTCAAGATTAAGAATCACTGGCCAAAGGGTGAACAAATGCAGCAATGATACTCATTGGACACAATGTTGAAAATGTACTACTTGTGGGTGGAGATGGGAGGGGAAAACTTGGAGAGAGAGAGGGAAGGTAAAACATTGTCCAGAAAGAAATGTACTCTTTACCTCACATATAACTGTTATCCTTCTGTATATCACCTTTATAATAACAATAAAAGTATTTTTAAGACGGAATCACTGATTATACTAAGCCAAATATGTCCATCCTTGCATGGTTGTGTGGAATGATGTCAGATGCATTTGTAATCAGAGAGACAGAGACTTCTGTCTGTCTGTCTGTCTACCTATCTATCCATCTATCTACTTATCTATATGCCTATCTACCTCTATATATCTATCTGTAGATATATCTGTCATATATCTAGATATATCTATAGAGAGATAGACATAAAAAAGCAAATTAAAGAAATAAGGAATGAGTTAGACTAGAAACATGAAACTTCATGATATAAAGAAAAGCTGATATGAAGAGCACAGATTAAAATAGACAAAAATACAAAAAATGAGGAGCTACTATAGGCCACTTGGAACAAGAAAACGTAAGTGTTGCAAGCAGGAATACCCTCTCAATTTTGATAGTTTCCTAGTTGCTAGTCTGGAAAAATCATGTTCCTTTCTATAGTGAACTTAGCTAAGAAGTGATGTAGCAACTAAAATAGTCTGATAATAATATATAGATCTGAAACAAGAATAAATGAAAGGAAGGAAATTGGTCAAAATTCTGGAAATAAGGTAATGAATGATCTGGGTACTGGTGGCTCATGCCTGTAATCCCAACTAATTAGGAGCTGAAAACTGAGGATCCCAGTTTGAATCCAGTGCAGGAATTAAAGAAGAAAAGTGAGTAAAACTCGTTTTCTCTCCCCTCCTCCCTCCCTCCCTCCTTTCCTCCCTCCTTCCCTCTCTTCCTTCCTCCCTCCCTCCCTCCCTTCCTTCCTTCCTCCCTCCCTCCCTCCCTCCCTCCCTCCCTCCCTCCCTCCCTCCCTCCCTCCCTCCCTTCCTTCCTTCCTTCCTTCCTTCCTTCCTTCCTTCCTTTGTGTACTGGTCCCAGGGCTTGAACTCAGGGCCTAGGTGCTCCTTCAGAGCTACTTTTGTTCAAGGCTAGAGCCATAGCACTAATTGCTACTTTTTTTCTGAGTAGTTTTCTGGAGTCTCATAAACTTTTTCCTGCAATGGCTGGCTCAGATCTCACATTCTCAGCCTCCTGAGTAGGTAGGATTATAGAGAGGCCTGAACCACTAGTGCCTGGCCATTCAAGAAACTCTGATTTCCAACTAACCACCAAACAGCCAGATATGGAGCTATGGCTCAAGTGGTAGAGTGCCAGCCTTGAGCAAAGAAGCTAAGGGAGAGCATACAGAGCTCTAGTTCAAGTCCAAGTACCAGCACGGAAAGAATGTAATGAATGAAATTAAGAAAGAATCCAGCCCATGACTGAGTGAGGAGATACACTCTGACAGTCCACTTGAAAAGTTATTTAGGGGAAGTGGCACTATGGCTCAAGTGGTAGAGCGCTAGCCTTGAGCTGAAGAGCTGAGGGACAGTGCCCAGGCCCAGAGTTCAAGCCCCACGACTAACCAAAAAAAAAAAAAATACTGAGATAAGTGGCCTATCCATCAGGTCTGAAAATCTGGCCTTTACTTTTACAGACTGAGAGAAGTAAGTTGTCAATCTCTGCTCCTCTACTCTATATTATACTGTACTGTACTATACTATACTATACTCTTAGACTATACTGTCTATTACAATTTCTTAGGTAAAAGTACACAGTAGTCAAATCCATAGAAACTCATGTATTAAGAATGTGAATTGATTGACTTATAAAAGTAATAATTCTTTAGAGACTAGATATTTTTATCTCCTCAATGTGCAATATTTCTATTAGCAAATCCATGTGCAAAGTCAAAGTATTGTTGGAAGATTTGGTAGGCATACCATTAGACGAATGGAATTTGGGGTCAGCACCATGCATTCACTTCCATTCTAAGGACATGCCTACTGTTGAGCCTGCTTAACAATATGGACATTTGCAGTTATCAAAATAATAGTCCCCACTGGCCATTATGTTGAAAATGAGCTATACAACTTGTGGGTGGGGATCAGAGGGAAAAACTTGGAGAGAGTGAGGGATGGAATACATTGCAAAATAAAAAAGAAATGTACTCTTTATCTGACTTATATCTGACTTATGTAACTATAACCCTTTGGTATATCATCTTTACAGTAACAAACATTTTAACAACAGGTCCCCCAAAATGCCCCCAAACAAATTCTCGGAATTTATAAATGCATTAATTTACACAGAGGGAATTAAGGTTGCTAATCTTTAAAATAAGATTATTTTAGATTACCTGGGTGAGCCCACTATAATCATTACAAAAGAGTCAGTGTTGATGCAATATGAGAAAACCACAACTACTCATTGCTAGCTTTGGAGGTGGAAAGGACTATATGAGCTAAAAGAAAATTTCCTTCTTCACCTACATCATTGTAGATATGAACAATTTTACTATTAAGAATTTACATTTCTAGTCAGGTGCTGGTGGCTCAGACCTGTAATCCTAGCTACTCAGTGTGCTGAAATCTGAGGATCATGGTTCAAAGCCAGCCCAGGCAAAAATGTCCCTGTGAGACTCTTATCTCCAATAAACCACCAGAAAATCAGAAGTGGTACTGTGGCCCAAAGTGGTAGAGTGCTAGCCTTGAGCAAAAGCGTTCAGGGACAGCACCCAGGCCCTGACATCAAACCCAACGACAAAAGAAAGAAAGAAAGAAAGAAAGGAAGGAAGGAAGGAAGGAGGAAGGAAAGCAAGCAAGCAAGCAAGAAAGCAAGCAAGAAAGAGGCAAGGAAACTAACAATGATATTCACATATGTATTATAGGCTCCCCAACATTTCTCGGGCCCCTTGGCAATCAAGTTGGAGGCCCTGTGTCTATTCTGATTGTGTTGTTTCTGTTTCATAGCTCCTAAAGCCATATAGCTAGGAGCTAATGTGAGTCCTCTGTGCTTTGAATCCTGGAAGATTTAAACTTGGAAGCAATGAAAGTTAAGATGGAATATTTGGAAGATAGACATATCCATGATCTATAGGAACATGATCAAGAATAGCCAGCAGACTTTTTGGAACTTCATGAGAAGGAACTGAGACCTACAAGACACTCCTAGGCTAAGTTATGAATACTGGAGGCAAGAGTTCGGAGTGGGGAAATGTTATCTTACTTTGGCCTAGTCTAGCTCATCCAGTCTAATTCATGAATATATGCATTTCACATTTTGTGTATCTATATAGCTGCATCAAATTATAAAAATATATCTTTGCTCTTTCTGGAAGAGCTAGAAACAGTATTATTTAATCTTATAAAGTTAAATTATTGCATTTGTTGCAATGATTCAATTTGGGACATATGTGCATATATGTCCATACATGCTCATTCATATTTTTAGATGTTCTGAAAAGTGAAAAGGATTGAGAGGTAGGAAGCAGGGAAGAAGTGAGGAAAGAAGGAGGGAGAACTGGAGGAAATCTAGGTATGCATCATGATGGAGCAGAATGGAAGGAACAAAACCTCAAAGCACTCAGCTGAACTGCTCAGGAGCAGTCGTGGCTCCTGTGACTGAAAAGGCTAAAAGGTAATAAACAAGACAGGGTCCACAATCATACTCTAGCCAGTGCCTGGTGGCCCTCTAGGTTGACAAAAGAGAAAGAATGGGACAGAGGAGGCCATGAGATCTGTGTTCTAGGAACAGCAATTTCTCCCATATCATTCTCTAGCATCTGAGCCAATGCTGACCACCATCCCCAGCTGTGGTTTAATAGCCTTGTAGCTGCAGGTGGCAGAGGGTGTATAAGCAGTCAGATGGATACCACAGTGATGAGTTTGACTATAGACCATGAGACAGGAGTGCAAAATACCACTGTAAAACTTGGCTGTGCCAAAGAGTCAGAGAGCTGGCAGACTTAGCTATGATGCAATTAGAGTTGGAGGTGGTCATAGAGGAAGTGAGTGTTAGACAGAAACAGAAACTCTTCCCCAAATGAACTAGCCACTGAAATTTCAAAGCACATGCATAAATCTAAGCTGACAGACAAACCAGCCAGGAAACAAACCAGCAAGGAAGCCAATACTCAATTGAAATGAAAATGAATTTCACAGAGTAAAATAACTATTAACCATGAGAAAGGCAACCATTTGGGATAGACTATGCAAAAGCTTATTCTAATCATATTGAAGGGAAGGATTCGTGTTCAAGGTGTGAGTTAGGCATGCAGAAGATATACTATGACCAGAAAGAGAATAAGGGGCCTAGGGGAATAGCTCAAGTGTGGAGTACTTGCCTAGCAAGTGCATGGCCCTGGTTCAAACCTCAGTACCATGGAAAACAAACAAAAACTAATATTTTTAAAAGATCAATCAAGATGCACTGTACTGAGATTGACATGCTGAATTGTAATCCTTTATAGAATGACTTGAAGATTATATATACAACTATACCCACATAGATACACATATAATACATATATGTGCGTATACACATGTATATCTGCATACACACATTGTATACATATATGTATATACCTATACACATAGGTATCTATCTATCTATAGCTATATCTAGAATAGATGAGTGGTTCTCTACCACACTAAATTCCATGAAGAACGTGTTGGGCTCCATGCCACAAGGAACTTTCAAAATCATCTTGAGTTGAGGGATGCTGGATCCTGAGACCGAAATCATCTTCATTTATTTCCTTCCCAATCTTAAGAAGTGACAGCGTGGTGATCTCCGGAGCCTGGGAGATGAAATCAGAGCACCGAGCCACAGCGAGAGAAGCGTGGCGGGAGCTTCGGGGGGGAGGGGGGGTGTCCCAGCCGGCAGGTCATCTCGCGAGACTTGCCGCCGAGCCGCTGAGCCCCGGCGAGAGCTAGTTCCGGTCTCCTGTGTCAGCGCGTCGATCCGCAGCCTCCTTCGCCCGCCGCTTCCATGGCTACTGCAGGGCGGGCCGGAACTTTTGTACGTAGGAACGGCTTTGCACGGTGGAGCTTGCCGGGGAAGGGGAGGAGGACAGGGTGCCCTCCTCTTCCTGTCGCGGCCCCGAAGCGAAGCGGAGCGACTCAGATCCCGGAGCGCGGTCCCCAGACCGGCCGCGTCTATGGTCGCTCCGCGGAACGCTTCGCCGGCTGGTGCTGTTTCATCAGGGAGGGCTGTATTCCATGGCAGGGAACTTTTGGCAGAGCTCCCATTAGTAAGTGACCTTTCCGGTTTGCATCCGAGGCCGGTTCGCGATGGAGAGCCGATAGGGGTGGTGAGCCGGGGCCTGCGGCTCCCCCGGGCCTGGATCCACGTCCCCCCCTCCCCCCCCGTCTTGTAACAAGACCGGAAGCGACCTGTGATGGCGAAGGGGGGGGCGGTGAAGAGGGGGCGACTTCCTCTCCCCAGCAGGGTTTTGGCGGGTCATTTGGTGGGGAGAGGGATCAGAGAAGGGAGGGACTCAAGTCTGCAGGAAAGGAGGTGAATTTGGGGGTTCCAGGGTTGTCTGGGTCTGTGGGGGGAGATGCTGTGAGGACTGGCGCGGGAAGCCTGACTTCAGGGAGGGCTGGGAGGTGGCCGGTTTAGGACAGGTTTATGGATGGCTTTTGGCCCGGATGTGATCAGAGAAACGGCCTTGCTGATCCTTTCTTTTGTACTTTCTATGTTGAGTAGTTTTCATCACCCAAGGAATGTGTCAAGCTTGTTTGTTTTTAACGACCTCAGCGTTTCCTGACTCTGCTTCATTAATGCCTAGTTGGGACGTTAGGTTGATAAAGTATAGGTCATGTGCCCTCAAGATTTTATCATTTATTCATTAGCTTGTGGCTGATAGTTTGTTTTTTTTAAACTGTATTTTCGCTGGGCGCCGTTGATTCAGGCCATGGCTAGCTATTACTCAAGAGGCTGAGATCTTGGGGATCTAACCTAGCTTGAGTCTGTGAGCTATATCTCCAGTTAGCTACCAAGAAGCCGAATGTTGACATGTGGCTCAAGGAGTAGAGCGCCAGCCTTGAGCAAAAGAGCTAAGAGATAGCATTCAGACCGGAATTGAAGCCCTAGGACCAGCACAAAAGACAACACCAAACAAAAATGTATTTTCTATGATAGAATGATGCAAGAGATGTTACCCATCAGGATACATTGTACTTAAAAACTGGCATGTTGAATGGCAACCTCTTAAAGATAATAAAAATGTAATTTAAAAAAAGAAGTGTATTGCATAAGTAAAGGAAAAAGAACTGTATTTGCTGGATTGCCACAATTCACTAGTAAATTTTAGTTTCTGTCTGACCAACTGGAATAATAAAAAAAAGTAAGCTATGTGATGGGGGCTGGTTAAACACTGATTTAGTTTTCCATTGTTTAGTTGAAAGATGAACAGAACTTGTTAAAGAAGATATCTAAATAATCATTTTTAGTGATCATTGATAATTGTAAAATTTTCTGGATACATACAGGATCAGTTCCTGTTGTTCAATTACTTTTTAGTCCTTATGTGGCCTAGTGGTAGAGTGCTTGCCTAGCATGCATGATACCTTGGCTTTGATTCCTCAGTACCACATAAACTGAAAAAGCCAGAAGTGGTGCTGTGGCTCAAGTGGTAGAGTGCTAAGCCTTGAGCAAATGAAGCTCAGGAACAGTTTCTTCTACCTGAGTTCCAGCCCTAGGACTGGCGGAAGGAAGGAAGGAAGGAAGAAAATGGTTTCAGGGAGATGGAATCCTTTGGAAACTTTAATACTAATCATACCATGTTGCTTGGGTAAAGTTGAAATGGAAAAAAGATGAAGTGGAAATAAGATGCTCCCTAACATAAAAAACATAGTCTTTAAAATGTTAGGAAATTTAGGGTGTCTTTTCATGTGTTAATGATGTTAGTCAGTGGAATTGATAGACTGAGGTATTTTTTTAAAAGGCAAAATTAGCTGGGTATCAGTGGCTCACCTCAGTAATCCTATCTGTTCAGAAGGCAGAGATCGGGAGGTTAGAGCCTGGGAGAAAAGTTCTTCAGACACACCTTCAATTAACCAGTAAAAATAAAAAGTTCTAGACTGGAGGGGTACCTCTTGTGGTAGACCACCAGTTATGAGAAGAAAATAAAGCCCTGAGCTTAAGCTATGGTAACTGTACATACACACAAAGACAAGTTATCAGTATGTTGAGATAAAAGTAGTTAGATGAGAATCATTAAATGCTTTCTTTTTAAGTGGATAAGAGGACATCAAATATTAAAGAATAAAATTAAGAGATGAATAAGATGAATAGGAAGAAAGCCTTAAAACTCCATGGTGGAACCTATTTTAATAAATGAAGTTTGATTTTAGTATTACAAGATGACCTCCCTTTTTTTTCCTTTTTTTTTGGGGGGGGGGGAGTACATGATTCTGTACATCAAATATAAGAAAAATTGTGAAAGAATAGTAATGTATAGCAGTGGAAAGTTTCTAAAGAATAGTAGCATGGATTTATTTTCTGTATTTTAATTTCTTAATGTTTTATGTTGTAAGGGCATAGAACAGGGAAAATAAATTGAAAACAGGACATTATAAATTATAAATCAGTATGTCAGTGACATTTAGCTGAATCTTATCTTTTTTTTTTTTTTTTGGGTCAGGTCATGGGGCCTGAACTCTGGGTCTGGGCACTGTCCCTTAGCTCTTCGGCTCAAGGCTAGCGCTCTACCACTTGAGCCACAGCGCCACTTCTGGCTGTTTTCTTTTTGCTTATGTGGTGCTGAGTAATCAAACTCAGGGCCTCATGCATGCAAGGCAAAGCGCTCTACCACTGAGCCACCTTCCCAGCCCCTAGCTGAATCTTATCTTTACATCTATACCAAAATAAACTCCAAACATATTAGCAGCTAAAAGAAAATAACCTAAGGATATTGAGAAATTTGGGTGAAGTTTTAGAAATTATTTTAAACAAGAGAAGGCCTTTCAGTATATAGCAAAGTAAATGATGATCCATTTAAAGAAAAAATTAGAAGTATCAAGAAATATGTAAGTTTGAAGATGGGGGGAGGGCTTGAACTCAGGGCCTGGACTCTGTCCCTGAGCCTCTCTGTGCTCAAGGCTAGCATTCTACCACTTGAGCCACAATGCCACTTCCAGCTTTTTCTGTTCATGTGGTACTTGAGGAATCGAACCCAGGGCTTCATGCATGCTATGCATGTACCATTAAGCCACACTCCCAGCCCTTGCAGAAATGTTTACAGCTTATTTTATAAATGATTCCTCCACACTATACTAATTTGACATCAAAAGGAGCTGTTAATTGGAAAAAAATGACTTTACTAGAAAATGGTCATATTAGAATTAATAGATAAATTAAGTGTATTTGGCCAATGAAGGCATAATGAGATCTTTAGTGGGAAACACTAAGTTGCTTTACCTTGCCTTCAAGCTTTTGTTATTAGATTTTTGTTTGTTTGTTTGTTTTTGTAGTACTGGTAATGAAGTTCAGGGCCTTGTGCATCCTAGGTAGCACTCTATCACTGAATTATATCCTTGCCCTTTTCTGCTTTATTTTGAGGCAGGGTCAAACTCATGATCTTCCTGCCTCAATCCTCCAAGTAGTTGCATTATAGACATGGCTTACCTCTAACTTTTGAAGTATGTGAAAAATTAGCAGTAACTCATAGGATTTGATTTTTTTTTTTTAATACAAGGTCTTATTATGTTGCCTAAGCTGGCCTCGACTTGCTGTGCAGTCAAACAAGGCTGGTATTGAATGTGTAATTTCAGTTGTGGGGATTATGGATGTGTCTATTGATCATCCAGAGTATCAGCCATGTTGTTTAGAGAACTTTTTTGTTTTATCTTCTTTACTTTTATCTTATGTGATAGGGATCAAACTCAGCCCTAACATGCCTACCAAATGCTGGGCTACTGAACTACATACATCCTTAGTCATTTTTTTCACTTTGTTTTGGAACATAGTCTGTAGTTCTGGCTAGCTTCAATTTATGATCTCCTTCCGTCTCCTTAGCTGAGATTACAGGCACATACCACCATGCCTTGCTTACCTTTAAGGGAAGCCTTAGAACATATAAACTGTTAGTATGAATGGAAACTGTTGTAATTTGTTTTGGAGAGCAAGCTGACAATATGTATCAAAGATTCCAGCAAAACTGATCTATTTATCAGTTCTAAGAAATTGTATCCAATATATTACTAATCAAATATGCAGAAATAGTTAATTTTTATGTCTGCCAAGAATTGGATAATTCACTCTTAACTGTTGTGTAGCAGTTTAAAAGGATACCAAATAACAAATTCATTGTTTAAAATACTTCCTATATATACTGAGCACTTAGATTTCAGAATAGTATCTTGTGAGTCATTTAAATTTTATTTCATATCTCTGTGCAAAAGACGTTCACTTGTCTAGGACTATGAGTGTAATAAAGTCTGAAGTAGCTTTTAACATGTTTAAAATTTGTAAAGCAAGGAAATTAAATATCTTACGTACCATAAAATGATGCCTAATAATTCCATTGTTATTTAATGAATCACTAAGAAAGAGTAAGCATGCTACTAAATAAAATACTAAGATGTCACTGTTGCTGGGTATTAGAAAGAGGGAATTACAGAGGAGAGGGGCGAGGTTAGACTGGAATAGTTTTCAGGGCCATACTTGCTTTATTAGTGAGATAATTCTCATTAATAATCCACATTTCAAGAAGTGAGAAAAATAATTGTGGTTTTTGTTTTATTTTGTTTTGTTTTGCTTTTTTGTTGTGGTGATGGTGCTAAAAATCTAATCCAGGCCAGGATCTTGCATATGCTGGGCAAGTGCTCTGCCATTCAGCTATATTCCCAGCTTATGCCCAATATTGGCTTTTATGGTTACTTCTTAAACTTATGCATCTTGGAATATGAACTGCTTGTTAAGTGTTAGTGTGTTTTCTGCGACTTCATTCATTTTCTATAACATAACTTTACATATTTATTTTTTAGTTTGCAATGGATTTTGGATAAACAAGATCTATTGAAGGAGCGCCAAAAGGACTTAAAATTTCTCTCAGAAGAAGAGTATTGGAAGTTACAAATATTTTTTACAAATGGTAAACTATTTTTGGTTGTTGTTGGTTGAAGTGGTATATAATTGGCTCCCTTAGTGTTTTTTATGGTTACTTTTGATAAACTGTTGCATATTCATCTACCATGTTAGCACTCTGGTTAATCTAAATAAAGCTGTTTTGAATTTTACATATCAAAGATAATTTAATAATGATGACTAATTTTACTGAGTCTTTATAATGCAACTCAGTTTAAAGTTGGCTAAAAAAATACTCTGAGGATAAGTGATTCATTGAAATTGACATCCTGCAGTTGTTATTTTTACCTTAGAATTGTCCTACTATGGAAAAGGGATTTGGCCAGAAACCTTTAGTCTGCCATGGGATTTGTCATATGATTTTTCTAACCTTAGTTACTCTTCTGCAAACTTAACTGTTTTTGAGGGCACATTATGGATTTTTGTCTTTAGGGCGCTGGTGGCTCACACCTGTAATCCTAGCTATTCAGGAGGCTGAGATTTGAGGATTGCTGTTCAAAACCAGCCTGGGCAGGAAACTCCATGAAACTTTTTTTTTTTTTTTTTTTTGGTTGGTCATGGGGCCTGAACTCTGGGCCTGGGCGCTGTTCCTCAGCTCTTCAGCTCAAGGCTAGCGCTCTACCACTTGAGCCACAGCACCACTTCCGGCTGTGGTGCTGAGGAATCGAACCCAGGGCCTCATGCATGCAAGGCAAGCACTCTACCACTGAGCCACCTTCCCAGTCCCCGTGAAACTCTTATCTCCAATAAACCACTAGAAAACTGGAAGTGGCGCTGTGGCTGAAGTGGTAGAGCGCTTGCCTTGAGCTAAAGAGCACAGGGACAGCGCCCAAGCCCAGAGTTCAAGTTCCAGGACCAACCAAAAAATAAATAAAGTTATAGCTATACTCAGGAGGATATCTAATGTTTTCTTTTTATATTATAAAATGAAAATCATTACAATATTGGATGATAGAGGGGACTATCATTCAACTTGTTACTAAAAGAGTAACTTTTTTGGGGGGGGCACTTTCTCTTTTCTGTTTATCTGTACTAGTTTTGCAAATCCTAGTACTAAATTACTATTAGGTAGAGTTTTATAGCAGGTTTGTCCCATTGTTAAAAATGAATATAGTCATGTTTTAAACTTGGAGAAATTATTGTTGAAAGTTAACATTATAGTCATGATGCCAATTGATTTATTTAAAACTCTATCATTTTCCTTTTAGTTATCCAAGCATTAGGTGAACATCTTAAATTAAGACAACAAGTTATTGCTACTGCTACCGTTTATTTCAAGAGATTCTATGCCAGGTAAGGCTGTTATATTTTGGGGACTATGTTATAGCTATCTGAAATATTTTTCTTTTTTTTTTTTGGCTTTGGTCAGTTGTGTGGTTTGAACTCTGGCCCTGGGCACTGTCATTGAGCTCTTCAGCTCAGGTTAGCACTGTACCACTTGGAACCACAGCACACTTCTGGTTTTCTTGTGGTTAATTTAAGATGATGACTTTCCTGCCTGGACTGGTTTTGAACTGTGATCCTCAGATCTCAGCCTCCTGAGTAGCTAGGATTACAGGTGTGAGCCACTGGCACCTGGCTGAAATGTTTTTCCTTCCTTCTTTGCTTCCTTCCTTGCTTCCTTCTTCCTTCCCTCCCTCCCCCCCTCTTTCTTTCTCTTACTTCCTTTTCCTCCCTCCCTCCCTCCCTCCCTCCCTCCCTCCCTTCCTCCCTTCCTTCCTTCCTTCCTCTCTTCCTTCTTTCCTTGGTCTTGAACCTTAGCGCCTGGGTGCTGTCCTGGAACTCTTTTGCTCAAGGCTAGCACTCTGCCACTTTGAGCCACAGCTCCACTTCTGGTTTTTGAGTGGTCAATTGGGGATGAGAGTTTCATGGGGGATTTTCTGCCTGGGCTGGCTCTTAACGTCAGTCCTCAGATCTCAGCCTTCTGAGTAGCTAGGATTACTGGTCTGAGCTAGGTGGGCCCAGCTTCTGAAATGTTTTTCTAATATTGACAAACCTTAGTGTAAATTAATTGCTTGTTTGCCGGGGTTATTGTGTTTTTCCCCCCCACTGTATTTTCTAAATTGTAATGTTTTAACTTTATTTTTGTCATATTTTAGGTATTCTCTGAAAAGTATAGATCCTGTATTAATGGCTCCTACATGTGTGTTTTTGGCATCCAAAGTAGAGGTATAAAATATTTTTCTGTTTTACATCAAATATAGTTAATATATGTTGGTTAAGAAATGGTGCTATGGCTCAAAGTGGTAGACTGGGTGCTGTCCCTGAGTTTCTGTGCTCAAGGCTTTTTGGTGGTTAATTGAAGATAAGAATTTCATGGATGAGGCTGGGAAGGTGGCTCAGTGGTGGAGCGCTTGCCTTGCATGCCTGAGGCCCTGGGTTTGATTCCTCAGCACCACATAAGCAAAAAGAAAAAAGCCGGAAGTGGCGCTGTGGCTCAAGTGGTAGAGTGCTAGCCTTGAGCTGAAGAGCTGAGGGACAGCACCCAGGCCCAGAGTTCAGGCCCCACGACCGGACCCAAAAAACAAAACAAAACAAAGAATTTCATGGACTTCTCTGCCTGGGCTGACTTGGGACCATTATATTCACATCTCAGCCTCCTGAGTAGCTAGGATTATAGGAGTGAGCCACTAGCACCTGACACTTTTTTAGTATTTTTTGATAGCTCAGCACTTAGCTAAACCCAAGACAATAGCAGACTATGAAAACTGGGTGTTTTGTACAACTAATCCATGTAGTCTTTAGTGTTAACAACCCTAATTTAGTTTTGTTTTAGCCATTGTTTAGGAGTAAATTACCTAAATGATGAGAATTGACTTTATTAGAAATAATATTAAGAAGAACATTCTAAAATTTAAGGTTCTAATTGTGAGGAGTTTGTGTTTTTTTACTTTTTTTTTTTTGTCAGTTATTGGGCTTGAACTGGGGGCTGGGCGTTGTCCTTGAGCTCTTTTTGCTCAAAGCTAGCACTCTACCACTTTGGCCCATAGCTTCACTTACAATTTTCTTGTATTTAATTGGAGGTAAGAGTCTCATGGACTTTCCTGACCAGGCTAGGTTTGACCTGCAATCCTAAGATTTCAGCCTCCTGAGTAGCTAGGATTACATACAGGAGCCACCAGCGCCCAGCTATAAGAAGTATTTTAAGCAGGTAGAATCTAAGTTATTTAATTGAAAATAGTTTGTAAATGGCCCTTACTCTAGAGTGGTTTTTTTCCCCCAGAAGTGTATTTTTTTCTTTTTGAGATTAAGTGATTACATAAATTTCACAAAATTCACAGGATTGTGGGATAATGATACTTAGTTAAAGTCACACATACATTTTAAGCTTCATGAGGCTCATTGTCATTATCATTAAAGCTTATGGTCTCTACAAATTTTGACACTACAGCTATTTTTTCCAATCTGGGAGATATGTACATTTTTTTCCTTTTGCTTAGTGTAAGCTGTTCCCCCTTTCTCATTTCCTCCCTCCCATCACTGCCCTTGAGTTGCTTAGTTCACTAAAGTATAATATTTTATATATCCTGGGCTGGGAAGGTGGCTCAGTGGTAGAACGCTTGCTTTGCATGCATGAGTCCCTGGGTTCCATTCCTCAACACCATATAAGAAAAAAAAAAAAAAGCTGGAAGTGGCGCTGTGGCTCAAGTGGTAGAGCGCTAGCCTTGAACTGAAGAGCTGAGGGGACAGCGCCTAAGCCCAGAATTCAGGCCCACGACTGGGCCTCCCCCCCCCAAAAAAAATAAATTTATATATCTTAAGCACAACTAGTATGGGATACCAAGACAAAATCTTTGTAAACCTCCCCCCTTGTAGCTTAGTGGGAATTTAGTTTGTCTTGTTTGTTATTTGGTACTTTAGATGTAGCTCAGTGATAAAGTGAATGCTTAGTGTGTTGGCTCACTTCCTATTACTACAGAACCAAAATAAAAGTTTTGTTACGATTTACTGAGTACAGCTCTGTTACTTTGCTAAGTAAAAGCTTTCAACTTTTATTTTTCACCATATGAATTTTTTTTTTTTTTGGTCGGTCGTGGGGCCTGAACTCTGGGCCTGGGCACTGTCCCTCAACTCTTCAGCTCAAGGCTAGTGCTCTACCCCTTGAGCCACAGTGCCACTTCTGGCTTCTTCTGCTTATATGGTACTGAGGAATCGAACCCAGGGCCTCATGCATGCAAGGCAAGCACTCTCCCACAGAGCCACCTTCACAGCCCCATACAAACATTTTTAAAATTTTTTTGTCAGTTGTAGGGCTTTTAACTCAGGGCCTAGGTATTCTCCCTGAGCTCTTTTGCTCAAGACTAGTGCTGTACCACTTTGAGCTACAACACCACTTCCGGTTTACTGATGGTTAATTGGTTCATTATTAATTCTGATGGTTAATTAGTTAATCAGACTTTCCTGCCTGGGCTGGCTTGGAACCTTGATCCTCAGATGTGCTGGCTTGGAACCTTGATCCTCAGATCTCAGCCTCCTCAATATCTAGGATTACAGGTGTGAGCCAGTGCTGGCTCAAACATTCTTTTGTTTTTTGTATTTTGTTTTTGGGTCCTGTCATGGCATCTGAACTCTGGGCCTGGGCGCTGTCCCTCAGCTCTTCAGCTCAAGGCTAGCACTCTACCACTTGAGCCACAGCGCCACTTCTGGCTTTTTTTTTCTGCTTATGTGGTGCTGAGGAATCGAACCCAGGGCCTCAAGCGTGCAAGGCAAGCACTCTACCACTGAGCCACCTTCCCAGCCCTCAAACATTCTTTTGACAAGCAGTTATTTAGAACTGGAAGCATGGTTCAAGTGGTAGAGCATCAGTATGACCCAGATCAAGAATTATTTGGGGGAGGGGACAGTGTATCTTTTTGGATTTGATTGTAGCATTATTGTTTGTTTTTAATCTAATCAAATATTTTTATCTAATTATGGAAATTGTATACAGATGGTGTTTAGTAATACATCTCAGGCTTTCATTTTTATTTTCACTTGCTAGGATTGAAAATGCTAATATAAATACACATTTATATTGTCCCTACAAAGGATATAGGTTGAAGTGTATGAACAGTTTTGTTTTGTTTTGTTTTGTTTTGTTTTGCTGGATAAGGAATCAATCTTGGTTTTTCCTTTTTAAAATGAAATGAAAGCTTTAGAGACCTTAATGGGTTTTATGTGAAATTAAATGGTACAACATATGTGAAGTGGATCACTTGATAATTCCAATGATGGGCAGTGGTAATATATTGAGTTGAAAGAGGAAAAGACAGTTTATCTTAGAAGTCTTACCATATATTCTTATTTTTCTCTTCCAGAAAAGGTCATAGATACTTGTATAGTCTTCTAAGTAATGTCAAAGTTTATATTATTCAGAGATTTGATATATTCTCATGTTATGAAGTATCTGTTCATTAGTCCAGGTCCAATTGGATAGAGACTGAATACTGTTTCTTATGGTTTTAGTATAGAATTTAAATTTTTTTTTTGGAAATGGATTTATTAGCAGAAACTGGCATTGTCATTTTAGGAATTGGTTTCTTTTATTGAGATTAAATAATGAAATTATTTAAAATTTTGCCTTAGTTTGTGAGTTAGTACAGGATTTTGAACTTAAGACTTTACACTGCTAGGCAGGTGCCCTGTCACTTAGCCACATCTCCAGGTCTTTTTGTTCTGCACCTGGCCTACACTGCAGTTCTACTTGTGATTTGTAGCTAAGATGATAGGCTTGAACCACCACGCCCAATTTTTTCTGTTGGAGTGGGGGGGAAGCAGTCTCAAGACCTTTTTTTGCCTGGGCTGACATGGAACCATAATCCTCCCAGACTCAGCCTCTATTGGAGCTAGGATGATAGGTATATATACTCCATGACACCCAGCTGCTGATTGAGATGTTGTCTCATGAACTTATTTTGCCTGGGCTGACCTCAAACTGCAAATTCTCATGATTATAAATAGGCATGAACCACACCAGTATGTAGGTAAATTGTGAAAGCTTCAAGGAACGGTAAATTTAGAAATTTAAATATTTCATACCTAAGTTAGAAGCTGAAGACTATAAACAGGAAAGGAGTTTGCAGATACTCTTTTGAATAGACCTGATGTTTATTGGATTACTATGTATCTGATCACATCCACTTTTTCTTTCTCTAGGAATTTGGAGTGGTTTCTAATACGAGGTTGATTGCTGCTGCTACTTCTGTATGTAAGTGCAAAAAGTATGCTCTGCTTTAACCATGTAATCTAAAGAAAGCTCCATAGTACACAGATATTTTGTAGTTTATAAGACACATGTAGTTGAGTTTATTATATCTCCTAAGAATAACTTTATTACTAGCATATGAGTCAAAAATAAGTTAAAAAGGTGTTAACCATATCTAAGGCGATACTTTTTAAAAAATTATTAAGCAGTTGTATAAGGAGTTTACAATTCCATAAGTCAGGTTATGAGTACTAATGTTTCTTGGTCATTGTCACCCCTTCCTTCATTATCCCCCTCCTATCCTTACCCTCAATTTACATAGTTCATTTTTATATGTAATGTACTTTGGCGATAATTATAGGCTACATTTGCTTCCCCTTCTTCCCTCCATTTCTGTGCCCTCCCTTTGCTTACACCCCAAAACATGTCTCTACTTCCTGATTCTTACTTTGATAAATACTAAGTTGTATGGAGCAATTACAAAAGGCAGTACTTGTATTTTTTTTTTTTTTTTTTTTGCCAGTCCTGGGGCTTGGACTCAAGGCTTGGGCACTGTCCCTGAGCTTTTACTCAAGGTAAACACTATGCCACTTGAGCCATAGTGCCACTTCCAGCTTTTTCTGTTTATGTGGTGCTGAGGAATTGAACCCAGGGCTTTATGCATGCTAGGCAAACACTAACACTAAGCCACATTCTCAGCCCAGTACTTGTAATTTTAAAAATAAGTAGTAACAATCAGCCTCAAAACATTGAGTCAGGAGTTCTTAATTTTATGAGGATGAAAAAATTCATTTTCCGATTTTTATTGTTTTAACTACCTATCGTTATTCTTTGGGCTAGATTCACCCCTTTCTGTAGTAACTATAATGTATGTATTCGATGAGAATTGTGAATTATCATACCTCCAAGTTGAAAAATGTTACATAGGGTAGTCGCTAAGCTAACTTTCGGCCTTAGTTCTGTCTCTTGATAATTGTGCTTTGTCCCTAATCAGCTGTATAACCTTGAGCAAATTGCTTGGTCTTGGATCTTTATCTAAAAAGATGGATGTTTAGCTGTATATGAATCAGGGTATAAATAGAAATAACATTATAAAATAATATAGAACTACTGTACATAGCTTACTAATATTGTGGTATGCTCTATCTTTTTAGATTAAGCAAAAAGACATTATCTGACGAGATCATTCAGACCTTTAAAATTATTTCTGTGATCTACACAAGTGAAACCATTCTGTTTTCTGTGAACCAAGCTGAGTGATTTTTATATTTTGAGGTCATCATCTTTTTTTGAGAGGTACATAATAATCTAGTCCAACGTTTTTCATGTGTGCAAAATAATTGCAAATGAGGGTTGGAGATGTGGTTCAGTTGGTAGATGACTAGCCAGTGAGCAGAAGCATCAGGTACTGAGTTCAAGTCCAACTCTTGAACCAACAAAAGAAAGAATTCTAAATGCTAAATTTTGTATTTAGTTACTCTTTGACTCGGACTAATAAATCCCTACTTCTAAAGTATTGACTATATAGTAACTTCCTGCTAATGTATTGTTGGGACGGGGTCTGAGGAAAGGTAAGTGCGGCCACTCGCCCGTTCCCCAGCCTCCCTCAGCCAAGGAGATAATCAGACACATCGGGGAGTCAACTCAAGCGGGAAAACGCATTTATTAACACAGAGCAGCCCTTTTTAAAGCAAAAAAGAGCGGGTGGCATGGTAGGGGAGGAAGAGGAACCAATCACTGTCAAGGTCACACCCTATCATGCACCTAAGCTTTCACGGGCTGAACGTAAAGCAAATTGGGCTCTGTCCACTCAACTCCATCTTTGCTGCCCATGTGCTCTACAGATTCTCCCCCTTTTTTTTTTAATGGCAGACCCGCCTCCTAGTTAGTTATCCTTTTCCCTCCTCTGTAAAGGTTAATTTAACAGGATTACATTGGTAAAGATAGCATTGGCCATGCAGGGGGTTCGAGGCACGTTTGAGGGGTGAGATTTGCCAAACAAGGATGGGAGGGCCCTTGTGCATGATCCAAGAGCCTGTCCCAGTTACCTCACATCCCCACCTAGCAGAGTAGTAAACATCAGTCCCACCAGTTAGAAATGTCCGAAGCAGTTCAATTAATTCCTGGGCATATATAAAAGTCAGTATCTCATAAGGTCGTCCTCTTCAGAACATGGGAGCAGCCTGGGTATTGGGAATTCCAAACATGTGGAACGGTGCATCCTCATGGGCCCCCATACTCAGGCCATTCTACTAGAGTAGTCCAGAAAAACAAGGAAAATTTAAAACAAACTGCAGACATAGCAAAGCAATCTTGGGCACCTGTTGTCTTCTAAGTAAGCCAGTTCCTTGTACGTGCCTTTAAGCGAGCACAAGGGTCAAGATGACCTTTGAACTTTACTGTCAGCTCCCAATGGCTCCCAATAATGTATATGTTATGGAAAGGGAGAAAAGAAGTAACTATAGTGGAGAAATCTGGCAAAATCCTGCCTCACTCAACCAGGTGATCAAGATCAATAGCAGTGGTGATAAAATACATTAATATTGGGAACCCTTGATGTGTTAATGACAAAAGTGATACTTCTTTAGTCTACCTTGAAGACTCCATAATCCCAGTCCAATCATTGGGAAAACATCAGGCCTATTTCAGTAGGGAGCACCTTTAGCGTAGCTTAGTACTACTAAGAAGTACAAATCATCAAGAATAGAGAAAGTCTGGAAAACTTACAGCCAAAGTCTGAAAAGTCTATAAAGAGGTGTGTAATATCGTATCTCAAATAAATTCCTGGAATAGAAAAAGAAAGACTCCTCCCTTTCTCTTTTACTCCTTTTTTCCTTTCCTCCCTCCTTCCTTTCTATTTTACAAGCATATATAGTATTTGAAAGTAGCATTTATATATAACATTTGTGAACACATGTACAACTCCCATGTCCCTTCTAAACTGAATTACTGGAGAATAGAACAGTATCATTCTAGTACTAGAATGATTTTCATGATGAAAAAGTCAGTGTTTTTTTTCACTCTCTGAATTTGTTTTGATACAACAGCAGAATCCTTTAATATAAAGTGTAAAATTGAACCTCAAATTATGGTATATGGTATATACCAGCTTGTCTTTCTCTTCTTGGAAGTAAATAAAGATCCAGAGATAAAGGGTGACCACATCTATCAAGATGCATTGCAGGGCTGGGAAGGTGGCTCAGTGGTAGAGCGCTTGCCTTGCATGCTCGAGGCCCTGGGTTCGATTCCTCAGCACCATGTAAGCAAAAAGAAAAAAAAGCCAGAAGTGGCGCTGTGGCTCAAGTGGTAGAGTGCTAGCCTTGAGCTGAAGAGCTGAGGGACAGCGCCCAGGCCCAGAGTTCAGGCCCCAGGACCGGACCCAAAAAAAAAAAAAAAAAAAAAAAGATGCATTGCATTCATGAACTGATTTGTTGAATGGTAACTCCTTTGTACTTCATTATTTATACTTAAAAATAATTTTAAAATATAATTAAAAGAAAAGATACAGATTCCTAAGCATTGTCAGGAGAGCCTACTCAGAATTTTGCAGACATACTCTCTAATATTCTCTACTGTGATAAAGGAATTGAGTTAATTCACTTAGACATTTTCTAAGTTGTTTTTTTTTTCTGCAGTGAAAACTAGATTTTCATATGCCTTCCCAAAGGAATTCCCCTATAAGATGAATCATGTAAGTATATTATATAAATCACTCACCAAGACAGTATATGAAATAGCTGTATTTAACAGTAAAATGTAAAATACTTCAAGAATATATATAATATTTTAAATTAAAGCACAATGCCTTCTATTTTATTTTAGTTTTTTTGGTCGTGGAGCTTGAACTCTGGGCCTGGGTTTTCTGGTAGATTATTGGAGATAAGAGTCTCACAGACTTTCCTGCCGGGGTTGGCTCTGATCCGGGATCATCAGCTTTCAGCCTTCTGAGTAGCTAGGATTACAGGCGTGAGCCACTGACACCCGGCTTGCACAAAGCTTCTAAATCATTATTTTAAAAAAATATATACTTGTGCAATTGTGCTGCCCATTATATCACCTTGGCAAGTGTTCTACCTGTTGAGCTCTGCTTCTGCTTCTAGCCTTTTTTAGCTTCAGTTATTTTGTGGAGAGAGTCTCACAGTTTTTGCTCAGGCTAGACTGAACTGCAATCCTCCTGCCCATGCCTCCCTCACCTGTGTCTGGATTGACTTTGAATTGTGATTCTCCTGAGTAGCTGGGATTACAGGAGTGAACTACCTCAAATGTCACCTAGAAACTTAATACTCCACATTAAATCATTAATTCTTACACTTGGAAGCTCTGGCATTAGTATTCTTTATAAGCTTCCAGGTGACACTAATGTGCATCTGGGGTTGAGAACTACAATAATGGATCAGGATGAAAGCATATTTGAAAAGTTAACATTGTTTAATAAGATGAGTTTCTATTGATATTTTGCTAGGTATATCCTTTTTTCATGTTGCAGGGGATTTTTCATATTTTTGAAAATTGTTTTAATATAATTGCATTTTTCATTTGTTGTATGAAAGTATTGAAAAATATGAAGATTTTGGGGGCTGGGAAGGTAGCTCAATGGTAGAGTGCTTCCCTTGCATGCATGAGGCCCTGGGTTTGATTCCTCAACACCACATAAACAGAAAAAGCCGGAAGTGGTGCTGTGGATCAAGTGGTAGAATGCTTACCTTGAGCTGAAGAGCTCAGGCACAGTACCCAGGCCCAGAGTTTAATTAAGCCCCATGACCAATAACAACAACAAAAAATAAATGAAGATTTTGTAGTTTTCTCTTTGTTATTCTTTGTTCTCTTTTGTTTGGGGTTTGAACTCAGAATCTCATGATTGCTTGGTATAGGCATTCTTATCACTTGAGCTATATACACACTTATCCTGTAACATATTTTAAATAGAAATGAGTAAAGAAAATGCGGGGGCTGGTAATGGTTGGCTCGATGTGACAGTTTTAATCCCAGCACCAAAAAAAGGATTTTTTCCTTACATCTTTTTAAATGCTTTTTAATTGTAATTATATGAATTATATAATAGTAAAATAATTTTTGTTGTGCATCTTCTTTCTAATATAAGCTATCCTGCTTATTTTCTTGATTTAAAAATGTTGAGTATATAATAAATTACTAAAATGTCCATGAGTTGTTATTTTAAACCAAGCAGACTTGTAATTAGGCTTCTTGTTAACAGTAGATAATTTTTTTTAACAGATATTAGAATGTGAATTCTATCTACTAGAACTAATGGTGAGTGTTTCTTTCCTGTAATAATTGAAGTAAAGTTTATTTCTATGTTTAATAAAGCCAGGAATAATTTAATGAAGGGATTTGTAGGGAGGTACATTTTGGTGATACGTGGTGAAATTATAGTAATCTAGTAACATCATTACCTGTTTCCTTTCTGATGTTGGGAAATAATTAGCATATCCTACTCAGCATGAAAAAAAGTTCTGTTGTACCCATAATTAAAGGATCAGAAGCAAACAAGTCTAAACCACTGTAAATTATGTGCACAGTCTGTGTATGTATGCAGTGTTATTTGAAGGTAGACATGTCTTTGGCAGAATTCTGCTCCTTCATTTGGGAATTATGGACGTTCAGGCCAATGAGAGGTTTCAGTATAATACGGATGTGACACTTTCAGTCTCTAAGGGAATGAATGGATGCTGATAGACTGCCAACGATTTACCAAGGTATATTCCAGAGAGAGCACTGCTTTCACTGTTACAGTAGAGTTCAGGGCTGTATCACTTGCTTTAAGAGAATAAGAGGGAAGCAAAATGAATTAGAGAAATAACATTTTGAAATGCACAACTATAAATCAGTTGGGTAATGATACCATTTTTGTGTTGTAATAATCTGCTTTTACACATGCACATTTGTTAAACTCTTTCTAGGATTGTTGCTTGATAGTGTATCATCCTTACAGACCTTTGCTCCAGTATGTGCAGGACATGGGCCAAGAAGACATGTTGCTTCCCCTTGCATGGTAATTAGAAAAGAAGTTTATTAATAGTGTTCGTGGATAGGAAAACTGACAAATAGGAAATTTAGTATTTTTAAAGTCATTAAACCAGTTCCTCCAAGATAAATTTGTGTTGAGCAAGAGATTAGCTTAAGTTTTAATGAATATAATGCTATAAATGTTAGTGAAAGGGGGCTGGGAAGATGGCTCAGTGGTAGAGCGCGTGCCTTGCATGCCTGAGGCCCTGGGTTCGATTCCTCAGCACCACATAAGCAAAAAAAAAAAAAAAGAAAATGTTAGTGATAGTCATTTAAATGATCTATTTGATGACTGCTACCTGCTAAAATTTTATTTTGTATGAAAAAATAAGGAAAAATTATGAGTGAATTTGTCTTTAAAATGTATTTTTGGTATCCTGCCCATGTAATTGTAGCCCCTCTGTACAGTATGTTCTCAAATAAAATAAAATACAATTTAAAAAAAAATGTATTTTTGGTAGTATTAAACATTTTCCTAATTTTTCACAAGTTAGAAAAAGGTGCTTGTTTTATATAATTTATTGAGAGTTTTCAAAATTTAATATATTTCCTTGTTGGCATGTGCAGATATCTGTCCTTTACCTTGATGTTTTTAATCTTTATTTCTGTGTTTAGTAATAAAAAAGAGAAATAGGCACAAAGATAGGAAATCTGGCCCTTTCTGGGAGAAAAATTATTTAATTCTGTTTTCATTAATATATGATTTATATTTCTATAGGAGAATAGTGAATGATACCTACAGAACGGATCTTTGCCTACTGTATCCTCCTTTCATGATAGCTCTAGGTATGTAAGTGTGGTGTGCCTTTATTTAAAAAGTTGTTAGGAATCTATTTAGGTCATTCTAAAGTAAATTTCACCCTATTGTACTTTATGTTTTTATGGTCCATAAAGTAATAGACTAAGTCTTGCATGTAAACTTTAAATAATATGAACTGCCACTGTCACAAATCAGGATTATTGTCCTCCTACCCTCTTTGTAAGTTTCTTTTTTCTTAAATTACATAAATAACTTTACCCACTTTCTTTTTTAAAAATAGAACATTTTTATTTAAAGGGGAAATAATTAAGTTTGTTAACATTGTCATAAAATGACTAAGCTTTTTTAATTCTAGGGCCTACCTAGATACTCAGAGATTGAATAGAGAAGCAAATGTGGTTCTTTCTATCTTGGAAGGAGTAAAGTTAGCTACCATTCTACTGTATATGGAGGCAGTAATGAGTTAGAACAGTCTTTGGAGTCAGATCATCCTGCCTTTAGACTTTACTTCCTTTACAGTGTGGGAAAATCACCTACTGTTTCTGACTTTGATACTTTGATTACCTAATTGTAAAAAAGAAGGGAGCTGATTCTGATAATAGAATTTTCTTACGAGTTAAATGAGATAGCTTATAGTGTATCAAATAGCCCATTGTTTTCTAGGCACTTGTTAGTTTCTATTCCTTTTCTTTCCTTCTATTGATTTCCACTATTTTTTTTTGGCGGGGGGGGGGGGGGGGGGTTCGGTCATGAGGCCTGAACTCTGGGCCTGGGCGCTGTCCCTCAGCTCTTCAGCTAAAGGCTAGTGCTGTACCACTTGAGCCACAACGCCACTTCCGGCTTTTTTCTGTTTTGCTTATGTGGTGCTGAGGAATCGAACCCAGGACCTCAGGCATGCAAGGCAAGCGCTTCTACCACTGAGCCACCTTCCCAGCGATTTCTACTATTTTATCCTTTAAACTTTCCCTGTTATTTAACTTTCCTTCCTATTCTTTTACTACATTAGACTCTTGTTGATTTGTCTTTTTTTCTTTTAGTTCTTAAATGTTGATTTATTTTTATTTTTTAGCCTTCTTACATCAAGGGTGACAAATAGGTTTAGGTATATATTTATGCTTTTGTATCACTGATGATGATTGTAAAACATTGGATTTGGAAGGATTCTGAAATGGCATCTGTGTTCAGTGGGTAGAAATGCTAAGATCTGTTGTAGACAAGAAGGAGGAGATAATATGGGCCATGTCTTTGCTGTAAGTGCCCTCTTTGTGGTCTTCTGTCCTTTCTGTTTAGTCTTGGCTCATGGCTTCCACCAGTCTTTTGGTTAATCAAGACTGCATTCCTAAGTAGTTATTCATATTCATCACCCTTTTTACGCAGCTGTACTTGGCATGTCACTATTTCAGACTCAGGACTGAACTCTTGTCTCCAAATATGATTCTTTTAATGTCTTTCTTAGCTTGGTGAATAGAACTAAGTAGTTATCTTAGTTGAAACCAGCAATTAGATTCTTTGGACCTCTGAATAGCTACATGTAGTTAGTGACTATTACCTTTTGTGTCCCTTCTCTAAAGTGATATCCATCTTCTCATTTCCATCAAACTTTCCACAGAAGTTTTTTTTTTGTTTGTTTGTTTTTTTTAATCGCTTGTGGGGCTTGAACTCTGGACCTGAACACTGTCCCTCAGCTCTTCAGCTCAAGGCTAGCACTCTACCACTTGAGCTACAGCGTCACTTCCAGTTTTCTGATGGTTTACCATTGAAGATAAGAGTTTCACAGTTTCCTGCCCAGGTTGGCTTTGAACCATGATCCTCAGATCTCAGCCTCCTAAGTAGCTAGGATTACAGGCATGAGCCACTGGTTTCCGGCTAAACCACAGCAGTCTTCTAACTGGCTGATGGTTTTTGTCATCCCTGTGCTCAGAGAGCCAGTGTGTTCTCCCTACTGTTGAGTGAGGCTAGTGAGTCTCAATGCGGGTAGGAGGTAGTGGTAATTTTTCCCTAGGGAACATTTGGCAGTGTCTGGAGATGGCATTAGATCTCACACTGGAGTGGGATACAACTTGGCTTCTAGTGGGTAGAAGCTGGGCTGTTGCTAGCAGCCTACAATGCATAAGACAGTAGTCTCAGCAAGAATGACAGTAGTGCCAAGGTTGAGAAATAGGGCTTTTAGTATTTTGAATTTTTTGGCAGTACTAGGGTTTGTAATCAGGACCTCATGTTTGCTAAACAGGTGCTCTACCACTTGAACCACAACCCTAGCACTTTATGCTTTAGTTATTTTTCACGTAGATCTCACAGATTTTTGTTTGTTTTTCTGGGATCAGCCTAGATCACATTTTCCTCTTTATACCTACCATTTCCAAAGTAACAGCTGGGGTCACATTCGTTAGCTAGAAATTGTTAACCATAAAGTAAGATTTATTCTTGATAACTTTTTGTCCAGGCTAGCCTTGAACCAGTAGCCTCTCAGTCTCCAACACCTAAATAGCTAGGGTTTTAGGCACGAACACTGCTTCTGACTAGAATAAACCTTTTAAAATGCAGAATATGTCTCCCAATTAAACCTTTTATTGTTCCTCTCAATTGATGGATAAAATCTACAGCCTCTTTTTACCATTTACATATGTGCTCTTCTTTCCTCCACTTCTCACTTTCTTTTTTAAACACCCTCCTACCATCTTCCCCATATCACCAGTCTGGTTTAGGATTTGTTCAGTCCTCTTCATGGCATTTACTGCAATATTTGAAGTTGCTTCTTTTAACGTGGGCAAACAGTATGCCAGTTGACATTTTATTAGCTTTTTTTTGTTTTGTTTTATTTTGGGCTAATTTTTGAAACGAGGACCCTCTGTAGCCAATACTGGCCTATTGGATTGTAGGCATGTGCCAAAACACTGGTTTTTCTTTTTTTGTTGTTTTAATCTTGTTTTTTGTTTGGAACGCTGAGACTAGAACAGGGCTTACAAAGTAGACAATCCACCACCAAGCCACATCTTAACCCCCTTGGATTGCTGTCTACATTATCATTCTTAGCAAAGTCATACAGATAACCAGACCAGAGACTATGACTCTGTCATAAACTGGGATAGAATCAGGATAGCCAGGCTAAACAGTGGGAATTGTATAGATTATTATAGTCTATAAGCTCTTTGTTAGTGTTGATTGTGTATAATTTGTATAATTATATGCAATGCCTTACATTTTTTTCTAATATTTGATCTCAGCACTGATTCTTGACCAGTATGGTCACTTGTCACTAAACCACTAATTTACCTGTGTGCTGAAAATGGGTAAAAGCTTAAAAAAAATTAGAGGCAATATTACTTTTAATTGAAATATCAAAATATAATCGCTATTAAAACATGAGTGTATTGATGAGCTAGTTTGTTGTTTTTGTCAGTGACTTCTGTGCAACTTGACTACTCTGTGCTGCTGTTCAAAGATGACTTTCCCGTTGTAACCTCCCCATTGGATGTGTGGTTGTCTTATGATTTCTCAAGGTATTTGGCACAATTAATGCACAGTGACGAGCAGATATAAAGATCTTTAATGTAGTCTACTAATTTTTTAAATCTTTATCACAGTAAATTGACGAGCTGATCAGTAGTAGTTATTAAATATAACTAAAACAGTATGAGGATAATGTACAGTTTATGAAACTCTTGTTCTGAGACCATGAATGCAGTTAAACTTGAACAACTGTCTCTTTTTTCAGCTTGCCTACATGTGGCCTGTGTTGTACAGCAGAAAGATGCCAGACAGTGGTTTGCTGAACTTTCTGTGGACATGGAGAAGGTATTTCCTAAGATTCTATAGCCTTGGACATTTATAAATTCATATTGTAATAGGGCATGGGTGACTCATTCCTGTAATCCTAGCTACCTGAGAGACTAAGATTATGGTTTAAGGCTGTTAGCCCAGGCCAAAAAGTTTATGAGATCCTTTTTCAACACCGTAATTGGGTGTGGTGGCATGTACCTCATACCTTTTGCTATGTGGAACACTAAGATTGGGAAGGTTGCGGTTCTAGACCAGCCCGGGCAGAAAAATCCAATATTTGCATCTCAATGAAATGAGTTAGAGATGGTCATACACACCTGTCATCTAAGCTGAGACAGGAAGTGAGAATAAGCTGATCTCATTCCAGATATGTACCCAGGCTGGATATGACACCCTAAATAACCAGTATACAAAAAGAGTTGGAGGTGATAGTGTACCAACTGAGCATGCTCCCAAATCATACTGTTTGTGAGAGGAATGGATGTTGATATTTAAAGTTTTGTTTGGTTAGTTGGTTTAGGGTTAAACACAGTGGTCAACTTTTGATTATTTGGTTGCAGAGTAGCCTGTGACTTTGTAAAAGCTATATAGTGACCACTAATTGCTACTGTGAACTTAGATAACAGACTATTTCTGGGGAAGAAATGCTTGCTCCTTTTTTTTTTTTTTTGTACCTTTTCTGCTCAAATATTGAAATCATAAAGTTAATCCAAGATCGGATCTATTTTTAGAAAAGACAGGGCTAATTTTAGTAAACTGAGTGTGGTAGATCCTAGCTGCCAAGATGATTTTTCTTGTTCTACTTTTTTTGTGGTTGCTTTTTTTTTTTTTTTTTGGTTGGTCTTGGAGCTTGAACTTTGGGCTTGAATACTGTCCCTCAGCTCTTCAGCTCAAGGCTAGCACTCTACCAAATGAGCTACAGTACCATTTCCTGTTTCCTGAGTGATTTATTGGAGATGAGTCTCATGGACTTTCCTGCCCGGGCTGGCTTTGAACCACGATCCTCAGATCTTAGTCTCCTGAGTAGCTATGATTACTGACACCCGACTTGTTGTTGCTTTTGTTGTTGTTGTTGGTTTTTGTTGTTGGTTTTGTCGTGAGACTTAAACTCTGGGCCTGGGTGCTGCCCCTGAGCTCTTCAGCTCAAGGCAAGCACTCTACCACTTGAGCCACAGGGTCACTTCCTTAGTATTTTATTTTTAAGACAGTCTTCCTAGGTAGCCCAGGAAGGCCTCAAACTCAGATTCCCTTATTCTTCTGTCTTAGTCTTTTTTTTCCCCCCCAGGGATGGAGGGGTCGGGGGCTGGTACTAGGGCTTGACCTATGAGCCTTGTGCTCTTGCTTGGCTTTTTCACTCATAGCTGGTGCTTGACCATTTTGAGCCATATCTCACCTCTCATCTAGCTATTTGTGCTGGTTAAGTGGACAGTCTTTCAGATTTGTCTGCCTTGCTTCTAATGGTAATCTTCAAATCTTATTCTTCTGAGTAGCTAAAATTATAGGCAGGAGCCACCAGCAGTGGGCTGTACCCCAGGCTCTTGAGTTCTGAGATTATAGGAATATGTCACCATACCCAGCTCTGCCGGTTTTTGATTGTCTCGTGTGGAATAATGAAGAGAACTGAAACAATGTTTTTTGTTTTTTGTTTTTTTTTTGGGTCCGGTCATGGGGCCTGAACTCTGGGCCTGGGCGCTGTCACTCAGCTCTTCAGCTCAAGGCTAGCGCTCTACCACTTGAGCCACAGCGCCACTTCCAGCTTTTTCATTTTGCTTTATGTGGTGCTGAGGAATCAAAGCCAGGGCCTCAGGCATGCAAGGCAAGCACTCTACCACTGAGCCATCTTCCCAGTCCCTGAAACAATGTTTTGTATGCAATACTTTCCCTTACATTGTTTAGAATACTTAGAGGAGTATGCTCTTCATGATTAAAATATTTATTCTATCCCTTCCTCCCTCCCTCCCTCCTTCCTTTTTCTTGTCAGTTACGAGGCTTGAAGTCAGGGCCTGGGTACTGTCTTTGAGCTCTTTTGCTCAAGGCTAGCACTCTACTACTTTGAGCCATACACCACTTCCAGTTTTCTGTTGGTTAACTGCAGATGAATCTCATGGACTTTCCTGCCTCAACTGACTTTGAACCGCGATCCTCAGATAGATCTCAAGCATCCTGAGTAGCTAGGATTACAGGCTTAAGCCACCAGCAATCAGCTTTCATTTTTGTTTTAAAGTGTCTTCAGATAAAAGAAAAATAACTTGTAAGTAGTAAGGCTGGGCAAGTGCATACAGATGACAGATGAGAAAGAAAAACATAAATAGCAATGTGCTGAAAAATAGTGCTTTCTATTTATCAGTATTTTCTCATTTAACCTGATTACTTAAGGATAGAGCGTTTCCCCTTTTTTACTGTTCTTGGAAGGAAGACTTGTATGTGATGTAGGGTTTTTGTGTGTTTTGTTCTTTGAGATAGTTTTTTGCTACATAGCCCAAGCTGGCCCCTTAATCCTTCATTTTCCTACCTCAGACTCCGGAGTGCTGGGCTTAAGGGCCTTTGCTGCCACGATTGGCTCTCCGGATTTGTTCTTTTTGTAGTGATATGTTGCTTATTTTTGTTACTGAGAACTTTTCAAATACTTTCTTCTAGATTTTGGAAATAATCAGGGTTATTTTAAAACTGTATGAGCAGTGGAAGAATTTCGATGAGAAAAAAGAAATGGCTACTATTCTTAGTAAGATGCCGAAACCAAAACCACCTCCAAACAGGTATTTTAAATTATTAGTTAATGGTTTCATTTATTTATTATTTTATTTCTTAGATTATGTTGTTTTATATCTTTCCCTACCAAAATGTCATGACGTGCATACTTTTTAAAGTGACTTAATAGATTGAGAATATCTCACTTTTCTTTCATCAGTTATGTTGTTTAAGGGGGTTTCATTTTAACATGTCCATTTATGTATACAATGCATCGTGTCACCCTCTTCATCAGAGAATGTTTCAGTTTTCAAAATAAATTAATCTGATTATCTGATTAGCAGTATTTCCTAATGTAACGGAGGTCTATTACAGGTATTCCTCAACATACAGCCACATACTGTACATATACTTAAACAGAACTGAGTTAAACAAGTGTATATGAAATTCAAGGATAAAGAGTTCCTTAGTTCTGTACCAGTTTGATTCTGTGCCACACACACCCTGGCTATTCCTCTATTTTATAAATTTCAGTAACAGTTTTCAAAAATTTTAATGAGTAATCTGATATATTTTAAAGGACTTTGGCATTTGAGTGACCCACAATATACCATAACAGTTTGCCAAATGTGAGTTTCCTATGCTAAGAAGTTTTTATTGTTGTCTTAAGATCTGCTCATTTATTTCAGTGGTTCTCAGCCCTCACTATCACGTCATTTGAGGTAGTGACTAAAGGCAGAGGAAAATAAATGCTACCCATCTTAGTCATCCAGAAAGATAATTGATAGATAGCAATAAGCTAGAATGGTAGATTGCAACTGATTAATGTTACAATTTGGAAGGAAATGATACTTGACTTATACAAGGAGCTGTTCAAGGCAGTCATTCAAACAGCTACCTTTGGATGCGTTTTTTACAGAAATCCCCTGAGTGATTCTCCACTAGTGGCAGGGCCTGGAGCTACAAGATGATGGTGGAGAAGATAAGGCAATAATCCTATTGCCACAGTCACTGGTACTTTCAGCTTTAGGAAATTACCGTGTTTTTCTGATTTAAAGATTTGCTGTAATTACATATGATTTTATTATGCCATTAGACAACAGTTTTGTTTGTATGTTTGCTTTTTTGGAAGAACACTTTTGGTTTCCCTAAATAGTAGAAATAGAATTTTATATGTTAAGATTTAATTTTATAGGAAATTTGTTCAGAAAAAAGGTGTAATCTCTATGTTGAGTGATACCTGTAATAATAATGAAACCCCATACACTAATTTAAACTTTTTGAGTGTAAATGGACACTAACTTTTAGACTGCTTGTTGTGTGTTAGGGCAAAAAGTTACAGAAGAATAAAAGCATAAAACCAAATGTTAGTTTTCTGTATTTTAATTTTGCCACATTGGTGTCTTATAATCAGGAATATCTTTGTTTTATGATGATGCCACAGAATAATGACCTTCAGAAGATAGTAGGTGTATCAGGGTGTTGAAAAATGAATCTTTTAATTGGTATAAAATCTCTTTCTTCCCCATTTGAACAGTGAAGGAGAGCAGGGTCCAAATGGAACTCAGAACTCTAGCTACAGCCAATCTTAAAACATTCCGAAGAAGTCTAGTGGAGCACTTGGAAATAAACCATTGGACAATTTCAGTAATGTCTTCAGTGGGACACAAATGAAAACGAATAGCTTGCTTCTGTCAAGCATGTTGGGAAGTGATTTTATTTTTGGAAAATAAGTTGTTCTTTACCCAATTTGGTTCTAGTACATCATTGATTAAAATCTCTTGATTATAACAGTACAGAAGGGCTGTAAGGGGACCTACAGACAGACATAGACATTACAAAGTTAAGAGCTTTTAATGAATATATTATTTCTTGATTTTGGATAATAGAACTTTTTAGCTTTTTATTAAGGCAGGAATCATGAAGCCTAATTTGTTTGAAATCCATTTTGGTCAGGAAGACAAAAAAGGACATTAAAATCCTATGAGGGTTTTGGTCCTTCCCCTCCCTGACCCCCCATTTTACTTTAAAATTGTACTTAAGGGGATTCAACTCTTTAAAAATCCTGGAAGATTTTGATAATGATGATGATAATTTCAGGGAAATTAATCAAGTACTTATTGCTTTTAAAATGTTTTATATTCAGTACTTTTAGTATTTTTCCACAGAAGATACTAATCCAGTCTTGTAGAAAAGTGCAATATGTATAGTATACTCTGACATTTTTAAGGTTAATTCTGCAACCATTTTGAAATGCTGAGCAAAAAATTTTTTTTTAAATCTTACTAAGGTTATTTGGATCGATCACAGTCAACAGGCATTTTGAAAGCCTGCAATAATTAATATAGATTGAATACAAATGTTCATTTTTAATCTACTAATAAAAGGGTTTTTTTCTGAGATAGCTATACCCCAGCTTAATTTTTTTATGTCTTCATATGGAGTTAGATTTTTTTTCAGCTATCTTGAACCAGAAAAACAATCAGGTTGTAGGCCAGTTTCTTAATTCTCATATGAGTGTAGCACTAAAGACTAAATGTTACATCAGTAGTACTGTGCTGTCTGTGGAGTTTAGTAAGTTAAACATTTTCTTCAGACTTGAAGGAGAGTGATAAATAAAACTTGGGATCATAGGAAATTTATGTACAATTAAGGATTTTTTTTAATAAATCAGTTGTGAAAAATGGATTATTAAATTAAGTGTTAATTTCCTAGTATAAAACATCAAGAATAAAAGTGAGATCTCCACTCTATTGGACTAGTGTCTTCAATTCATCCTTTTGAATTTCTCTTTTATTATTTTCTGAGACTTTTTCTTTTTTCCTTTCTTTTTTTTTTTTGGTCAGTATTGGGGCTCAAACTCAGGGCCTGGGTGCTGTCCCTGAGCTCTTTTGCTCAAAGTGTGCTCTACCACTTAGAGCCACAGCTCCATTTCCATTTTTCTGGTGGTTAAACTAGAGTCTCATGGATGTTCTGCCTGGACTGGCTTTGCACCACGATCCTCAAATCTCAGCCTTCTGAGTAGCTAGGATAATAGGTGTGTCACTAGTGCCTAGTCTGAGACTCCAGTTAAGTTTTAGGTAAAAGTCTTCTACATTTAGTCAAAAATAACACCAAAGGTTTTATAAACAAACATTATAAAGTTCTGCTTCCTTAGGGCAAATATCAGATGAGCTGGAAAAGAGATTCATAAAATCAGAACCAATGACCAGTATGGTTTCCCCAAGCTTACTGAAGGGTAATAAGAAAACAAACTCTTCTGATCTAAAAGAATTAATGTTGAACTTGGATTAGATGAACAGAGTGATTATCACAATCAACTGATTTTTTTCTTTAAATTTATGTGTATTTTTTGTTTTGTTTTTCATTAATTATGCCTCAAAACCTCTTTTTGTGGGAAATTTAAAACAACATACAAGAAGAGTAAAGCAGTGAATGAGCCTCCGTTAACTATCTCCCTGTTGCATCAATTTCCTCATCGGAACTCCTACCCACTATCTCCATCTTACATACTATTTTGAAGCAAACCTGGATTATCGTGTCATTTCATCCATTAATATTTCAGGATGTACTGAGAGCATATCTCTTTTAAGAAATCTGTAAAAGTGGGGCTGGGAAGGTGGCTCAGTGGTAGAGTGCTTGCCTGGCTATGCTGAGGCCCAGGGTTCAATGCCTCAGCACCACATAAACAGAAAAGGCCAGAAGTGGCACTGTGGCTCAAATGGTAGAGCACTAGCCTTGAACTGAAGAACTCGGACAGCGCCCAGGGCTAGAGTTCAAACCCCACGACCAACAGCAAAAAAAAAAAAGAAATCTGTAAAAGTAATTGTGCCTAAAAATTTGCACAAAATAATTTGATTATCAAAAACTCAAAGTTTGGTTCTCTGATCAGTATAAGAATTGTTGAATAATGGCAGTTAAGATTCAAGTAAGAACTATATCTTTCAATTCATTAGTTCTTAAAGTTTTTCTTATATCATTTAAAATTCCCCTTTGTCTAAGTTTCTCAAGACCTGATTGCTGATTGCGTCCTTGATATTCCATTTAAAAATGTTCTTTTGTCTTCTGTATTTTCTGTAAACTGGGATGGGTGGGGGATGGCATTTATTACTATTTAAGGTGGTAGTCTTCCATTAGAAGGTATACAGTGGCTGACTTTTTAAAAAAATCAGTTATAGGCAACACTCTCCAGTATGGTTTATCCACAAGGCACTTAGGCCTATTGAACATTTAAGATGTGGCTAGTTTGAATTGAGATGTGCTATAAATGTAAAATATGCATTGAATTTTAAGTATTTAATACAAAAAAAAAGGTTTGTGAAAATTAGATAACCAGTTTGTAATGATTAATTTTTTAAATGGTAATTAGTTTTGAATGCAAAGGATGAAATAAAATATTAAAAATAATTTTTTCTTTTTTTGGGGGGGGGGGATCCGGTCGTGGGGCCTGAACTCTAGGCCTGGACGCTGTCCCTCAGCTCTTCAGCTCAAGGCTAGCGCTCTACCACTTGAACCACAGCGCCACTTCCCACTTTTTCTTTTTGCTTATGTGGTGCTGAGGAATCGAACCCAGGGCCTCAGGCATGCGTACAGTATGTTCACAAATAAAATTAAATTAAATTAAAAAAAATAATTTTTTCTTCTAACGTTTTGAATGTAAGAAGCTTTAAAGTACTGTTATATCCTAAGGAAAATGTTAGATCCTTGTTTCATTCTACCTTGTCATTCCCATTTCCCACTCTTCTGGTTAACTTTAGTCATTTATCTAAGTAGGTAGGATTACAGGCATGAGCCACCAGCACCCAGTTGCAATCATATTTTAAAGATGAGAAAACTTAGGAAGGTTAAGTAATTTATTTATTTATTATTATTAATAAGTTTTTTTATTGTGAAATACCATACAGAAGGATTACAATTACATGAGCAAGGTAATGAGTACATTTCTTATCAAGTATTGTTGCCTCCTTTGTTTTTCAGGTTAAGTAATTTATCCAGTCACAGAGAGTGATACAACTTAGATTTGGATTTCTTCAATTCATTTTCAGTATTAGGTATATCTAATGTAAAAAATGTCTTTTGAAGTATACTTGTATTTTTGTTTTTATTTTTGTATTAGGAATTGGCTTGGTTATAATTTGTTCAATTTGCTTTGTATTTCATGTTCATTTATGCAAGAATCATTTGCAAGCACAATCATTTATGCAAGAATCATTACTCAAAATCACCCGCAGGGAAACATTTTTTCCAAATCCTTCATCCTCCAGTCTGAGCTGGCTGCCTTCTAAGCCAGGTGGTCTTGCTGCTATTGTAGAAGTGGTCATATTGTGACCTCCCTGTTTTCTTTTAGGCAGTTATAGAGGAAATCCAAGTCTTAAGTAGCACCTTGTTCTTGTTTGAGAGAATAATGTTAATCTAGAGATATTAAATTACGGGTTGTTTTAAATTTTTCCTTGTTTCTTTTTTTTTTTTTTTTGGTCATGGGGCTTAACCTCAGGACCCTGGGCCCCAACCCTGAGCTTTTTCACTCACACTGTGATTTCCATATTTCTCGTGGTTAATTGGAGATAACTGAAGGTAATTATGATAAATGGAAATAATTGGAGAGTCTCACGGACTTTGCTTTCCAAGCTGGCTTTGAACTGCTATCTTAGATCTCAGCCTCCTGAGTAGCTAGGATTACAGGCCTGAGTACCCATGCCAGGCTTGTTCCTTGTTTTAACAACAATTTTTCAAGTGTTTTTCCTTCCACATAGTTTTTTTTTTTTTTTTTTTTTTTGGGTCCAGTCGTGGGGCCTGAACTCTGGGTCTGGGCACTGTCCCTCAGCTCTTCAGCTCAAGGCTAGCACTCCACCACTTGAACCACAGCGCCACTTCCGGCTTTTTTCTTATGTGGTGCTGAGGAATCAAACCCAGGGCCTCGAGCATGCAAGGCAAGTGCTCTACCACTGAGCCACCTTCCCAGCCCCCTTCCACATAGTTTTTAAAAAATATTTCATGTTAGATTCTTGCTGTGTTCAGAACCCTTCCTGTTTGAGAGACACAGGGAATGGTAACTTGAAAGTCTGCATATTGGGCTCTGTTGTAGAATCAAGACACAACAGAACTTGGCCACCCTCTCATCTCCAACATAATTTTCTGGCTTTTCTTTGGAATGGGTCAATTTTTTCAGAGAGGAATCTTGTACCTTTTTATCTCAGGCAATATTAGGCAAGCCTTCAGCATTAAGAAACAGGTGAGAGTAATGATGGAGGTATTTTATCCAGTGTTCAGAAGTTCATTTGATCTTGATTTCTGGAAAGTATCTCATTGACATTCTGCCCTCAGATGTCTAGCTAGAAGTTACACCTTCCTTTTTTTTGGTCAGTTGTGGGTCTTAAACTCTGGGCTTGGGCGCTATCCCTCAGCTCTTCAGTTCAAGGTGAGCGCTCTACCGCTTGAGCCACAGCGCCACTTCCGATTTTCTAGTGGTTTATTGGAGATAAGAGTCTCATGGACTTTCCTGCCCGGGCTGGCTTTGAACCATGATCCTCAGATCTCAGCCTCCTGAGTAGCTAGGATTACAGGCATGTGCCACCAGTGCCCGGCTTTACACCCTCCTTTTTAATGTGTATTATTCATCTATATCAAGTGGCCACGAACAAGTACTATATTGTATAGATTCACACGTTAAAAATAATCATAGCAGCATAGTATTGGAAATGGAACAATTACTTAATTATGAAGTTGGATACACTTCAGATTCTACCATTATAATACCTTATTAAAGTCCTCCCCCACACATAGTTTTTTTTTTCCCCTTCTTATACTTGCTCCTGGAGAAACTTGCAGCATTGAAATGAAAATTTGCAGCATTATTTTTCCAATAATAAATTGCTAACTTTAGCCTGACACTTTTTGCTCACACCTGAGGATTGCAGTTTGAAGTCCTCCCGGCCAGGAAAATGTATGAGACTCTTATCTCCATTAACTACTAAAAAGCCAGAAGTAGAGCTGTGGCCCCGGGACATCATTCAGGCCCCGAGTTCAACCCCTAGGACCAGCACACGTATGAAAATAAGACAAAAAGCTGAGCGCCAGTGGCTCACGGCTGATATCTAAAGATCAAGGGTTGAAGCCAGCCTGGGCAGGAAAGTCCCTGATACTCTACCTCCAGTTAACTACTAAAAAGCTGAAAGTGGGTGGAGCCGTGGTGGTTCAAGTGGTAGAAAACTAACCTTGTACAAAGAAGCTCAGGGACTGGGCCTAGACCCAGAGCCTAGGGGATGTGTGAATGGACAGAAGAGACAAAGTGTTATCTGTTGGTGAACTAGTTGGTGTTCTACCTTTATTTGAGACAGTCTCTCAAGGTCTCACATTCTGCTTCACAGACCTCCTGACTGCTGCAGTTATATTACCATGTTTGGTTCAGTTGTCTTTAAGAGTACATTTCTTGACATTCTTCACTGAGATAAACATTCACATGGAGTTACAAAAGATCTCCAATGGGGCCAGTGCAATTTTAGGCTAAAACAAAACAAAACAATCAATGCTGCTAGTATCATAATCACAGACCTCAAACTACCACAAAGCAGTAACAAAAACAGCTCGATACTGGCACAAAAACAGGCCCGAAGATCAATGGAAGATTTAGAAATAAATAAATATATCTAGAGTTATCTGATATTTGACCAGGAAGTCAAAAAACATACGGTATAAAAAAGCCTCTTCCAATTGGTGTTACGAAAACTGGCCATCCATATGTAGCAAATTGACATTTAAACCCTGTTTGTCACCATGCACCAATATCAAGGTGGGTCAAAGACCTTAATGTCCCATCTGAAACTTTGAAACTACAGTGTGGAGTAGGAGAAACATTAGGACATTAGAAGAAACTTTTAGGCATAGATAGGAACTGTTTGAAGAGTTCCAGAGGCAGAGCAAATAGGAGGGTTGGCACATGGGATTACTTTAAAATAAAAAGTTTGCGTAGCCAAGGACATAGTTTACTAAACCAGAAAGACAGCCAGCAGATTGGGAGATGTAGTCATGGTGTTCAGTTCCACACCAGGTGGAAAATGCAGCTTGTGGGCAGTGATGGGAGGTTCTGGGAAGTGGGGAAGGCAAAGGAAAGGGTGACATTCTCCAAAGAATTGTACTCTGTGCCTGACTTAGGAAATGGTATCCCCTTTCTACGACACCTTAATAACAAAATGATGCTTAAAAAATACACTTCTTGGACTAGAGGCCTTGTTCAAGTGGTAGAGTGCCTGCCTGGCAAGTGCAAAGCCCTCAGTTTAAATCCCAGTACTTCAAATAAACAAGTCCTTGCAAATTAGCGTCTATTCACTGCTCTCACGGCTCATATATATACATATATACTGGACAGCCACTTTATCCCAGAATCCAGACCTCATAGAGATTATAAAACTGGTAAGAAGGGGCTGGGAAGGTGGCTCAGTGGTAGAGCGCTTGCCTTTGCATGCCTGAGGCCCTGGGTTCGATTCCTCAGCACCACATAAGCAAAAAGAAAAAAGCCAGAAGTGGCGCTGTGGCTCAAGTGGTAGAGCGCCAGCTTTGAACTGAAGAGCTGAGGGACAGCTCCCAGGCCCAGAGTTCAGGCTCCAGGACCGGACCCTCAAAAAAAAAAAAAAAAAAACTGGTAAGAAAAATGGATGAAACGAGGCATTTTAATTTAGGACTTCTACCTCATTGTAAAAATGATGTGAAGAACTGAAAAAAGAACTCTATAGTTTTTCTCTTACGTTTCTAAACTTTTGACTTACCCCTGTATTATCAAAATAAATATGGTATTCGCTCATGATTGGGATAAAACAACTACTTGTTCAGCCACATGCAATATTTTTGCACTTGATGCCAGAGAACTTCATGACTTTGGGAGTTTTGCTGTACTTGTCCATGTAATTTAAGAAATATGATTTGTTAGGCCAGGTGTAGTGGTTCATACTTGTAATCCTCAGTTACTCAGGAGTCAAAGATCAGGGGCACCACAATTTGAGGCCAGCTAAGGTGAAAAGTTAATGAGACCTTCCCATCTCACCACAAATAACAACAAAAGAAAAAGCTGAGTGTGGCTCTGCATGCCTGTCATTCCAGCTACAGGGGAGGCATAATTAGGAAGATTATGGTCCAGGATGACAGCAAAAAGCCAAGTCCCTACCTGAAAAAGCAAAACCAGAAAGGCCTAAGTAGCAAAACACTTGAATAATAAGCCCAAAGCCCTAAGTTCAGAACCTTAGTACTGCCAATGATTTAAACCTTTACTTCAGAACCATCAACAGCCTTGTCCTCATAAATTAGATCTAATGTAGAAGTTATTCTAGTTGGTTTGCTTCAAATAGTTAAGTGTAATTAAGGTAAATACATTGTCCTATTTTTAAGACAAAAAACTGGATCTTACACGGTGGCACATGCCTATAATTCTAGTACTCCGATGGCTGAGAAAAGGAGATCATACGTTTGAAGCCATTCTGGATTAGATGAGTTCCTAAGCAGTACAGGCTAGGTAATGAGACTCAAAAAAGTAAAAGTTTGCCAAGAATCCAAAAGTCTTGTATAATCTTGTTTAAATGTCAAGTGGAACACACTGTCCTATAGTAAAAGATGACACTAATAATGCATGCTTACCTTTCCCCTCTATCTCTAGCAGGAACCATTCTTACTTTGGTGTTCATCATGTAATGCCTTTAAACGGATTGTGTGTGCATGTGTGTTCAGTTTTTTAAAGTTCTGGTAGGGAACTTCATCTTCAAGAAGCTAGATGGACATCTGAAGCTCATGGTGGTGGTCACATTCCCAGATTGTCCAGTGGCTTTCCATCTCATTTAGGATAAGTCAAGTCCTTGAAATTAGTTATTAGGCCCTATATGACCTACATAACTACTATGTGAGCGAGAGTAAAAACAAATAAGAAAGAAAACAGGTTTATTTTGCTCAGCACACTAACACATTAAGTATAGGAATTAACATTCTGAAGAAAATTACAATTTTCTATTTTCACTTTCTAAATTGAAGGAATAACAGCATAGAAAACATACATTTTTGTGTTTGTTTCAATGAATTTTGATATACATAGCTGTGTACTAGTACTTATTTATTTTTGGGTCTGGTCGTGAATTCTGGGCCTGGGCACTGTCCCTCAGCTCTTCAGCTCAAGGCTAGCCCTCTACCACTTGAGCCATAGCACCGCTTCCGGCTTTTTTTCTTTTTGCTTATGTGGTACTGAGGAATCGAACCCAGGGCCTCATGCATGCAAGGCAGGTGCTCTACCACTAAGCCATCTTCTCAGCCCACTAGTACTTATTTATAACACAGATCATTTGTACCATCCTAGAAAGTTCTCTTTTTGGCTTTTTCCAGTGAAATCTTCTATCCTTCAAAGATATAGTGTAAGAACCCAGTTTTCTTGTTGACTCCCACTTCCATTTCTGAATCTCAAGCCTCCAGATATGTCAGTAAAATGCTGTCCACCTGGTCCTAACCACAGCTGAAGAATATCCTCACCTCTAAAGATCTTTGAACTTCTGTAAATTAGCTTGCTTGTGAAACTACCACCTGCATGTCGTTCTGGCCTTTTATAAACCCTGCCCCATTGGAGGTCGCTGCTGCTCTTAGTTCTGAGCTATCGCAGGACAAGGCAGTTGCTGACTGGCCAATAAAACTCCTTTGTCACTTTTGACCATTCCTCCATGGATTTCTCAACTCTGAGGTCATTTCATCAGCCCTTGTTTTGATTTCTATCACCATATAATCTCTGCCTGTGGGGATTCCAAGTATAAACCACTCTACCAAGCAATTTTTACTTTAAAATTATTAATTATATCACTTTCATACTGGTCACCACACTGACTAGCTTTTAGATGACTTTAACATATTCATTGTTCATCTATTTCTCTATCTTGATTTTTTGGATTTTGAACTCAGGCCTCGGTGTTGTCTCTGAGCTTTTGTGCTCAAGGCTAGCACTCTACCACTTATGCCACTTCTGGCTTTTTGGTGGTTAATTGGAGATAAGGGTTTCCTGGATTTCCTGCTTTGGCAAGCTTTGAACCATGATTCTCAGATCTCAGCCTCCTGATTAGCTAGGATTACAGGCATGAGCCACTGGTGCCCAGCACATTTTTTTAAAATAATTTTTTATTGAGATTAAATGGTTACATAAATTCACAAATTTCCAAGTATTGTGGGATAGTGATACTTAAAGTCATAAACACATTTTTAACCTTCACAAGGCAAATTGTCATTATCTTAGTCTATAAAGCTTGTGAATTCTATAAGCTTTGATTTTTTTTTTTTTTTTTTGTGGGTCATGGGGCTTGACCTCTGGGCCTGGGCGCTGTCCCTGAGCTCTTCAGCTCTAGGCAAGCATTCTGAGCCACAGCACCACTTCCCGTTATTTTCTGGTGGTTAATTCAAGATAAAGAGTCTCAGACTTTCCTGCCTGGGATTGCTTTGAACCGTGATCCTCAGATCTCAGCCTCCTTAGTAGTTAGGATTACAGGCATGAGCCACTGGCGCCCGGCTTTAATTTTTCTTTTAATAAAGTTTACTTGTTAATTTGTTATAGTCTGCCTCTGATGAAAAGGAGCACAGAATTAGTCATATGATTAATAGTGACTTGGTCTTAAAGAATGCAAATTCAACGGTACTAAACCACTTAAAAAATTACTCCTACAATCTAACCATCCATGGTAAGTCACACACATACTTTATCTCAGTCCTGTGGCCTTTGAACGTTATCAAAGGAGCAGTATCTCAATTTACAGACAAAGCAATTCAACAAGCAACTGGCTTACACAGATTGCTCTTATGCTTAACCACTGGTGCCAGGATTTGATTGTTCTTTTGCCTCGATCCTATTTTACACTCCATGTATATAAGGGAAGTCAGCTTGTATTCCAAAATTCAATGTCCTTGTTTCTTCTCTGGAAATTCATAGGTTACCCATTCCTTCCATCCTCCACCATAGTGTTGGGCACTGAAAACATAAATAGTGCAATCAGTATTTTCTCTCCTGTGTTAAAATAGGGTTGGTAGGAATTCTCGAGATAAATAATGCAATATTGCTAGCTACTGATATTATTTAAAGTAGGGGCTTATTTAAAAGACTGAGTTACTTGTGAATAAGATGGAAAGATGTAGGTTCTTAATCTCTCTATTGTGTCTTTACTAACAGTAATTAAACATATTTTTCCTTTTTTTTTCTTTTTGTGGTGGTGGGGGTTGAACCTAGAGCCTCTGCATACTAAACCAACACTCTTCTACTGAACTACATCATCAATGACTAAAGTATCTAAATGAATGCGTATGAAACATTGTGATACACATTCCTGGATCCAGATTTGCCTTCATCTACACACCTGCTGAAGCCTAGAGATATTGCTGTGTCCATAGCCTTTTTGCTTCTCACTCCAGCTAGACAAGAAAACACGATACTGTCAGATTTGGATGGCTTTACTTCATGATACTTCTCTTCGAAATCTCTTGGGTTCATCTGCAGAGCTTGGCCTACTTCACTCACTAAAGGAAAATTTCAAGAGTCTCAATTAAATTTTGGACACAATAAGTTACTGAGTAAATATTTAATGAATGGGTTTAAGGCATGTTACTTACATGGTATATTAATAGACCCAGGGATTTTACCATGTTGGAGAATTTCCCATGTCTCTCTAACATCAATTAACATAATGTTTCCAGAAGTTAACAGGTTTTTTAGTTCCTTGTAAGTGATATGCTTAGGAACAGCAGTACAAACATGGCAGCTTCCCTGTATTGACTTTAAACCTGGGGGAGGGGGGAGCGGAAAGAAAAAACAATTTAGTCAGTTTAAAAGTGCCATCATGCCGGGTGGCTCACGTCTGTAATCCTAGCTACTCAGGAGGCTGAGATCTGAGGATCACAGCCAGCCTGCCGGGGCAGGAAAAATCCATGAGACTCTTATTTCCAATTCACCACAAGAAAACAGGAAGTGGACCTGTGGCTCTAGTGGTTGAGCACTTGCCTTGAACTGAAGAGCTCAGGGACAGCGCTCAGGCCTAAAGTTCAAGCCCCACGACCGACCAAGAAAAAAGTGCTGGATGCCAGTGTCTCACACATGTCATCCTAGCTGCTCAGGAGGCTGAGATCTGGGAATCATGGTTAGAAAGTCCCTGAGACTTTTTTGGGGGGTCTGGTCGTGGGGCCTGAACTCTGGGCCTGGGTGCTGTCCTTCAGCTCTTCAGCTCAAGGCTAGCGCTCTACCACTTGAGCCACAGTGCCACTTCCGGCTTTTTACTTTTTTTTGCTTATGTGGTGCTGAAGAATCGAACCCAGGGCCTCATGCATGCAAGGCAAGCCCTCTACCACTGAGCCACCTTCCCAGCTCCCTGAGACTCTTGCAACCAATTAACCACTAAAAAGCCCAAGTGGAGCTCTGGTTCAAGTGATAGAACCCTACCCCTGAGAGAAAAAAAAAGCTAAAGGGAAGCACCCACACCCTGCAAACCTCAGGACTGGCAAACACAAGAAAGGAGACAACTTGCTTAGGAAAAACCCATCTTACACTACAGATGAAGTTAAGGAGTGGGGGTGGGGGTGGGGCGGGCTATTATCCCGCACACATACATCTGTGCCCACAGATAAAAGCTGAGTCTAAAGGAAAAGCAGCATGTAAAAAACAAGCAGGGATTCTAGGCCTGCTTTGGGCTCTAGGCCCAATCCCCCCACAGACACTTTTCATTTCTCAGCCTCCAGCTTTCCCATCCGTAAAACAAAGGAAGACACTAATTTGGAGAAGAGAGAGAGAGAGAGAGAGAGAGAGAGAGAGAGAGAAGAGGAGAGGAGAGAGGAGAGGAGAGAGGAGAGGGAGAGGAGAGAGAAGAGAGGAGAGAGGGAGAGGGAGAAAGGGAGAGAGAGGGAGGGAGGGAGAAAGGGAGAGGGAGGGAGGGAGGGAGAGAGGGAGAAAGAGAGAGAGAGGCTGGCTAGCAAGGCCAGGCCTGTCAGCTCCTCCCCAGCAGGGGCTGGGCTGGCCTGGCTCTTGTAAGTTAGGCTCTTTTAAGTCTGGAATGGCCTTTCAAGTCTCAAACGAGCACCGAGGTTATTCTAAATGTCTTAGATACCCAGCACCAGTGGGCTATTCCTATCTACTTAGAAGGCTGAGATCTGAGGACCGCAGTTCAAAGCCAACCCCAGGCACAAAAGACCGAAAGACTCTTATTTCCAATTCACCAGTCCAAAAAAGCAGGAATGGAGGCGTGGCTCCAAAAAATAGCAAACGACTTACACAAGAGCCCCGGTGCGGTTTATTTCCTCCCCCCCTGCCATCCCCAAGGATGCCTCCGACAGCCGGGTATCCGGGGGGGGGGGCGGTGCGGGGACCGCGGGAGGGGCCGTCCGTCTCCCTGCCCCGCGCAGCCAGCCTCGGGTCCACGGGAGCCAGGACCCCGTCCTTGCCCTGCGCTCCCCGGGACCCGAGGCTGGGCGCCTCCCCTTTTCCCGGGGCTCAGGCTCACCGCAGAGCGCAGTCACCGCCGTCCGGAGAACCGCAGATCCGAACCCCAGCGGGGGCCGCATGGTCCTGGCCTGTGCTCTCCGCGCAAGGACAGGTTGCGGGTCTCGGGTGCTCTTCCCCGGCTCGTCCCCGCTCTTCCGCCGCACTGCCCGCCCCTCCGGGCTCTTGAGCGCCCCCCCAGCCGACGCCGGCGGAACAGGGTACTGCCACTGAAAAAGTCTAGTAGGAAAGCTTAAAATCTCGCAGCTTCCAGAATTGGGCAGCACTATCACGAATAACTAAGAATCAGAAGACTGTGTGATGAGGAGAAATTTTTGAGCTCTTTTCCTCACATCCCAAAAGCTTATCACTGTAATGTATTTAAGTGATCAATAAAATTACTATTTTAACACGGTCATGATTTTTTTAACCAAATACATTAAATTCTGAAAACTAGTATCAAAATTTCTCATATACTTTGCATGGATAAACTACAAAGTTTGCCGTAAGATTGTATTTGTTTTCCTTAATAGAACAATTGTTCTTCCATGCTGAACAAATTTTGTTCACACAATTAAAACAAAAAACAAAAAATCTTGGAAATCATTTGGAAAGAAAGTAAGAGTTACGCTTGCTCTCCTTTTCCTTTCTTCTTTTTGAGCCAGTTATGAGGCCTGAACTCAGGTCCCAGGTCCTGTCCCCTTTTTCTTGTTGTTGTTCAAGGCTAATGCTCTACCAGTTGAGCCAAAGCTCCACTTCCAGCTTTTTGATGATGTTTATTGGAGAGAAGACCCTCACAGATTTTCCTGCCTGGGCTGGCTTTGAACTGAGATCCCCAAGTCTCAGCCTCTTGAGTAGCTAAAATTACAGGCATGAGCCACTAGAGTCCTGTCTTCTTTTCTTTTTTTGCTTTTGCTTTTTTTTTGTTTTGTTTTTAGTGAAAGGAGTTTGACTCCTCTGTATATCACCTTTGTAATAACAATAAAATTTAAAAACTGAAAAATAGAAAAAAAGGTTAAAAGGAAGTTTTAAAGTGTAAAGTACAAAATATGAGGCTGCTATGATTTAGCAGTTAAATTAATTTCAGTAGATAACATGATTATCATACGTTGGCTCAGTTTAAAGCAGAACACATGGACATTTATTTTTATTTACTTTTTTGTCGGTCATGAACCTTGACCTCAGGGCCTGGGCATTGAGTTTTTCTGCTCAGGGCTAGAGATCTACCACTTTGGGCCACAGCTCCACTTGTGGTTTTGTAGTCTTGAACTGGAGATGAGTCTCATGGACTTTCCTGCCCTGGCTAGCTTTGAGCCACGAGTACTGAGTAGCTAAGATTACAAAGCACGAGCCACTGTCCCTGAGCTGCATTCATTCTTGCTTTCTAAAAATTCAGTGTGAACAAACAGCAACCCCCATTACCAAGCTTGTACATGGGGGCTGGGGGGAGATGGAGTGCTGGTGTCCTTGAGCATCTAATGGCGTGCTCTGTCCACTTGACAGTTGCGGGCACGAGGAGACTTGAGGGCCTGTGACCAGGGGGCCGTTTGCAAAGTCAGTCGGCAGACTTCGTTCACAGCAACTGTTTTTACTCTGCACGCGTAGCCCCTCCCACAGGTCATCGGCCTCTGAAGCAGCACAGGTGTGAGCCCACCCAGGCACTGCCTCGCTAGGGAGGGAGAACCAGAAAAAGGAACAGATACTGTGTGTTAAGAGGTGATCACGTCCGGGGCGGGCGATGGAGACCTCGGAGCGGTGCAAAGGCAGCAAGCGGGGGGAACAGGGCTGCGGGGGCCGCTGGGACACCCGGCCCCGCCCCACCTTTCCCTTCCCGGTGACCTTGTCCTTCCAACTCCGGACCTTTGGACATCCTCTCCCCCTCCCCCCCCCCGCCCCCAGCCTTCCCTGCGCAGCGCCCGCGGCCCCGAACCCGCCCGGGACGCCAGGCCCCGCCCTCCGCGGGCGCGCTCCCGGCCGCGCACGCGCACTGGCGGCTGGTCGTGGACGCGGCGGCCCGGCGGGCGGGGTGAGTCTGGGCGGCGGCCGTGGGGTCCCCGCGGGGGGCCGGTGGCCGGCGCTCTTCGGTGACCCAAGCCCCCCCCCTGCGGGAGAACGGGCCTGGACGGGAGGTTTTCCCACAGCCCTGGCCTGTCCGATCCCGCGGGGCTGCGGGCCGCGTGGGCGCCGCCGGGCCCGCCGGGCGAGGGCGGGGGTGCGGGCGGCGGCCGGGAGCCGGGCGGAGGGGCCCCGGGGGCCCGCACCGCGGTGACCCCCCACCCCGCCGCCTCAGCTCGGCCCAGCTCCTCGTGGGTAACTCGGGGTGCGTTTGTTAGTGGGCGGAGGAAGCGGGGCTCACCTTGGCTTCCTGGCAGCTTGGCTTATTTTAGGGGCTCCGGAGCCTGGGTCGGTTGTGTCCCGTCCACCATCTACTGGCTCCCCGGCTTCTGCAAGCCCCGCAGCCTGAGTCAGGTGTAAAATGGGGAGACTAGCACGTAGCCGCGATCTGGGGCCTCGCGCCTGTAGTCCGAGATACTCGGGCGCTAGAGCATTGAAGGATCCCAGTTCGAAGCCCGCCTGGGTAGGAAAGTCCCTGAGACTTTCCTCCAGTAAACTACAAAAACAGCCAGCAGTGGAGCTGTGGCTCAAGTGGTGGAGCACCAGCCTTGGCCCCCAAATGCTCAGAAATAGTGTTCAGGCCCTGAATTCAAGCCCCAGGAGGGCACAAATAAAAAGTAGCTCTGGGGATTGAGTGAATTAATACTCACCAGCGCTCAGAGATAAGCATGGTACACAGCAAAACTCTTAAGTGCTTTTTATCATTTTGAATCTGGGTACCTGGAGAAGTTTGGCCTCCCCCCGCCCCATTTTCCCCCTGATCCTGGGGGAAATAGTTAAAAGAAAAATGTATATATAGGGCTAGGAATGTGGCCTAGTGGTAGAGTGCTTGTCTAGTATGCGTGAAGCCCTGGGTTCCGTTCCTCAGTACCACATACACAGAAAAAGCCAGAAGTGGTGCTGTGGCTCAAGTGGTAGAGTGCTAGCCTTCAGCAAAAGAAGGGACAGTGCCCAGGCACTGAGTTTAAGCCCCGATGGGAAAAAAGAAAAGAATAGAAAAATATACATAAAATATTATGTATATATATGCAAATACGGGCTTTTTGCTCATGTAGTCTGTTGACAACCACAACTTTTCAAGTAAGTTAGAGAAAAGACCAGGCCTAGATAATGCTGATGTCAAAAACTGTAAAGTTCCAAGTTTGGAAAAACCATTGAGGAAATAGCCAACATATTTGTGCAGAAAAGAGTTAATAAAGCAAGCCTAAGTGCCATCCTTTGAAAGGCGTGCTTGCAAGGTTGGCCACTGTTGTATGAGGAACTTAGATTTTGGGAGTGTGCCCACCTAAGAGAATTTGTTTTATGCTGAATACTATGTTTATGCTGAAATTATCAGCTTCCCTAAAACTCCTAGGCTGGAGCCAGGTTTCCCCGGGCAGAATTACTTACGTATTGCTGTGTATTCCTTGTTGGGGAGACAGTTTGAAGGAGTTTTGGAGATTGCTAAATGCAATTTGATAAGAGAAAGTATTTGGAGTTCTAATAACAATTTTTTTTTTGCCCTAAATGGAAATTAGAAAAGCAACAGTATAGATTGTTACTGTGGGTTATTGTGGCAAAATAATTGTGTTTAGTTATTACCATGCAGGTGTTCATAAATTGCCTTTCTCTGCCAACATAATTTTGAGTGGATCATTTTTTGCCAAAGTTATGGCTATCTACTGATTCTAAGTCATAGACCTGGATCTGTGCATTATTTTGACAGTACGTGAGGAAGGTATGTACTTAGAGAGAAGGTACTTCAATATTAAGTGATTAAAGGATCTGACTATGTATAAAGTAACCTGTAATAAAAATCCTTAGCCTTATATACAGTGTAAGTCCTTAACCTGTAACCCTGAAGAAAGCCTTTAATTTGTTGCAATCTAATTCAAGAGTGATGTTCTTAGATTTAAAAAAAAGATGGTAGCACAGTGGTAGAGATGGAGGGTATGCTTAGCGTGTGTGAGCACTGGGTTCTAGCCACAGCAGCACCCCCTTTCATCAAAAATAAATTTCTAGCTGGGTGCCAGTGGCTGACGCCTGTAATCCTAGCTACTCAGAAGGCTGAGATCTGAGGATTGCAGTTCAAAGCCAGCCCGGGCAGGAAAGTCTGTGAAACTCTTATCTCCAGTAAACCACCAGGAAACCGAACTGGCGCTGTAGCTCAAGTGGTAGAGCACTAGTCTTGAGCTGAAGAGCTGAGGGACAGTGAGCAGGGCCAGAGTTCAGGCCCCATGACTGACAATAAATAAATAAATAAATAAATAAATAAATAAATCTCTTATTTGAGATGTGGAACAACTAAATCCAGATTTAAGACTTTATATTGGAATAAATGAGTCATTTACTTTGATCATTAAAAAGTAAACCATCATAGCTGGTGCCAGTGGCTCACGCCTGTAATCCTAGCTACTCAGGAGGCTGAGATCTGAGGATCGCAGTTCAAAGCCAGCCAGGGCAGGAAAGTCTGAGACTCTTTTCTCCAATTAACCCCCCCCAGAAAACTCGAAGTGGTGCTGTGGCTCAAGTGGTAAAGTGCTAGCCTTGAGCTAAAGAGCTGAAGGACAGCACCCAGGCCCAGAGTTCAAGCCCCACGACACACACACACACACACACACACACACACACACACACACACATACACACACACACACACACACACACACACACAGAGCAAATCATCATAGAGCTGTGTGTTGATGGCTCATGCCTATAATATTAGCTGCTTAGGAGGCAGAGATCTGAAGATGTCAGTTTAAAACCCACCCGGGTTGGAAGTCTGTAAGTCTCTTATTTCCAATTAACCACCCAAAAAGTCAGAAGTTGAGCTGTGGCTCAAGTGGTAGAGCACTGGCCTTGAGCAAAACGAAGTTCAGGGACAGCACCCAGGCCCTGAGTTCAAGTCCTAGGACTAGCACACACACATATACACACACGTAAACATCATCAAATTTGTAATTTGTTATGTTTTATATCTGTAATCCCTGCTACATGGAGGCAGATGATTGAAGTTAGAAGCCCATCTGAGTCAAAAGTTATTGAGATCAACATTGGTGGTGCCCATCTGAGTCAAAAGTTATTGAGATCAACATTGGTGGTTCACATCTCAGGCTGAGATCTGAGAATTGCTATTTGAAGCCAGCCAGAGCAGGAAAGTCAGTGAGACTTTTTTTTTTTTTTGGGTCCAGTCATGGGGCCTGAACTCGGCCTGGGCGCTGTCCCTCAGCTCTTCAGCTCAAGGTTAGCACTCTACCACTTGAGCCACAGTGCCACTTCCGGCTTTTTTCTTTTTGCTTATGTGGTGCTGAGGAATCAAACCCAGGGCCTCATGCATGAAAGGCAAGCACTCTACCACTGAGCCACCTTCCCAGCCCCTCAGTGAGACTTTTATTTTCAGTTAACCACCAAAAAAGCTGGAAGTGAAGTTGTTGCTGAAGTAGTGAGCTAGCTTTGAGCAAAAAAGCTGAAGAATAGAATCTAGGCCCTGAATTCAAGCCCCAAGAACAGCATATCGACAAAAAAGTTAATGAAACCTCTCAACAGAAAAGCTGGGCATGGTGGTACATGCCTGTCATCACAGCTACCTGTGAAGTATAGGTGGAAGGGTCACAGACCAAGTCAGCCTGGGAAAAAAATTTAAGACTGTGTCTGAAAAATAATTGCGAAAAGAGCTTGGGAGTGGGGCATCTGCCTGGCAAGTTCAAGGACCTGAGTTCAAACTCCTGTACTGGGAAAAAAAAAAAAGACTTTTCGACCTAGGCTAGGTCAAATGTAATAATGTGCTCACATATAAATAAAACAAAATGCAGGGCTGGGAAGGCAGCAGACTTGGTGTTCAGTGGGGGCAACGCAGACCCCAATTAAACAGGATATTTAGTGTTGGCTGTCTTTTTGTGTGTCCTTCCGTAGATAAAAGGTTAGCTCTCTGGTCTCTTATAAAGGTACCGTACCATATGAGGGTAGAGCCCTCATGAGGTAATTAACCCTCCAAAGATTTCATCTCCAGGACTTGAGATTATCTTTCAATATGTGAATTGAGGAGGGGGTGCTAGACATCTATTTAGTCCATAATAAGGTGGCTAGTTAGAGTCAAATGGGATATTCCTTTTGAATATAGAGCTACACACACCTCCAGTCCTATAGATTGACTTTTTTTTTTATTAGCGTAAATTAGTTATACAGGGAGAGAGATTTCATTGTTTACTGATTTTGAGAACCATCAAAAAGCTGGTCTTGCTATCATTTTTCTATGTTGTTTTGATATACATATATTTAAAGAAAGTCCATAAAATCTTACTTTTGAAGCTTAAGGTGTATTTATTATATTTTTCTTCTACTTTTTTTTCTTAGTAAATAACAGATGCGGGTAAAAGATCCATCCACAGATTTACCTGAAAAAGGCAAAAGAAATAAAAGGCCTTCAATCCCTCATGATGAAGATTCTTCAGATGATATTACAGGTAAGCTGTGGATTTCTGGCTTCCAAATGTTTCCAGGTCCTAAATCGAAGGTGTTGCACAATTTAATTTCAGCAACTGGGGGTTTGAGTCAGTTGAAGCCTGCCTAATGTGTATTAAGCCCTTAAGCCTTTTCAGTTTTAGTTCACTTATGTGTAAACCCATTAACAGTTTCACATTTAAAAGTCTGAATAGCTAGGCACTGATGGCTCATGTCTGTATCCTAGCTCTTCAGGTGCCTAAGATCTAAGAATCATGGTTCGAAGCCAGCCCAGGCAAGAAAATTTGTGAGACTCTTATATCCAGTTAACCACCAAAAAGCCTAGAAGTGGAACTGTGGCTCAAGGGGTAGAGTAGTGGCTAGCCGTGAGAGCAACACACACACACACACACACACACACTCTGAATAATAGAATCAGAATATTTTACACACACACACACACACACACACACTCTGCATAATAGAATCAGAGAATATTTTACACACACACACACACACACACACATTCTCTCTCTCTCTCTCTCTCTCTCTCTCTGAATAATAGAATCAGAGAATATTTTAGTTGTACCTTGGCCAGAGCCAAACACAGAGATTATGTAGAAGATACCTAAATGATCTTTTTCTTTAGGATTTTAAAATGTAAAATTCAGACAAAACATTTGTCGAACCATTTGTAGATCCTGTATTTGCTGGTATTGGACTTTCCCTGAGCAGTTTTTTTAGTGGTGTGGCCTTGCTTTTGAAACATACTTAAGAATTTAGACTTCAGAATTTTTTTTTTATGTCTGTTTTTTTTTTTTGGTCGGTCGTGGGGCTTGAACTCTGTGCCTGGGCACTGTCCCTCAGCTCTTCTGCTCAAGGCTAGCACTGGACCACTTGAGCTACAGCACCACTTCCGGTTTTCTGGTGGTTTATTGGAGATAAGAGTCTCACAGACTTTTCTTACCCCGGCTGGCTTTGAACTGTGATCCTCAGATCTCAGCCTCCTGAGTAGCTAGGATTACAGGTGTGAGGCACCAGCACCCAACTATGTCTGTTTTTATAACTTGCTCTTAGTGTAAAATTAAGAGTCTTAATATTTAATTCAAATTTAGACATTTAATTATTATAAATACCTTTAAAGATTTGCATTCTTACTGTTCAGGAGGAAGAATTAAGGCATGGTTAGCTTACCTCTTGTTAGTTGATTAGTAGATAAAAGGAAATTCCTTACATTTGGAAAGGAAGATAGGCATAGGTGAAATGTATACCATCTTATTTTCCTTTTGGAGTTACTCTTTCCATTGCTATTTGACTTTGGTAGATAGTTGTAGTTTTGATGTGTGGGATATCTGAAGCAGAGAAATTAAGGTGTCCAGGTATTTGGGAAAAATGAAGGCATAACTGATCTTGGGAAGAGAAATAGTTATTTGAAGACTTAAAGATATATTTTTAAGGTCATGTTAGCCATTTGTCTCCACACAGTGCACACAGTGGCAAGGCAAAATAATTTGACATTTGGGAATATTCATAAAAGAGAAATTTTCTTCTGATGTGCTATGACAAAAATAGCAAAGTTAGCTTATGTAAAAGATTTTATATGTATCTTGCTCTCTTTTCTTTTTTCTTTCTTTCTATTTTTTTTTTATGTTGGGTCTTGGTCTCACAGCTTCACACAAGTTCTGTATCTGCACCACCACTGGGCTATAGCCTCACCAGCCTGTGCTGTTTTAGTAGACTTAAAATACCTTTAAAGGACTTGACACATATTGGCTGTTCAATAAATATTTGAACCTCTTAATTTTGTTTATTGTTTATTATTTTTAACTAATTTAGATTCACAACAAGGCACACAGAGATATACTCACCCAGCCTTCCCTGGTACTAAATCTTACCTGACTGCAGTACATTTAATGGTATAATCCTTAGCTTATTCAGATTCACACACGTGTGCGTGTGTGTGTGTGTGTGTGTGTGTGTGTGTGTGTGTGTGTGTGTGTGTGTGTGTGTGTGTGTGTGTGTGTGTGTGTGTGTGTGTGTGTGTGTGTGTGTGTGTGTGTGTGTGTGTGTGTGTGTGTGTGCCATTTGATGACCTGTGTGGTCGTGTGTGTGTGTGTGTGCGCGCGCCATTTGATGACCTGTGTGGTCTTATATACTTCACAGAACTTGTATATACTATCACCTCCCTGCATGGTACCCATTTCCCATTGATAGCTTCTAGGAACCACTAATCCAGTCTTTAGTTCTTTCATTCATGTTATATAAATGGATTCATATTTAGGTATAATTTTGAGTTAGTTTATTTTTGAATCATGATGCTTTTTTGAAGTTTAAAGTATTTTAATGCTCTTATTAACTAAAGCTTTTCATTTTGTTTCATCTTAATTAGTAGCCTTAACTTGCCAACACGTAAGTCACGCTGTCAGTGTGAATCATGTGAAGAAAGCGATAGCCGAGAACCTATGGTCAGTTTGCTCAGAATGTTTAAGAGAAAGAAGATTCTGTGATGGGCAGCCAGTACTTCCTTCTGATGTTTGGCTGTGTCTCAAGTGTGGTTATCAGGTAAGAAAATGTTGCATGTACATTTTTAAAAAAATGCTTTCTGTGAATTGGACTTTTAGTCATACCTAGATCTTAAAATAATAAGAAATTGTATATAAAATTTAAAATAATCTTAAAATATATTTCTTATTTAGATGGTAAGTTTATAAGAATATATACCTTTTTTTTTGGGGGGGGGGTCCGGTCGTGGGGCCTGAACTCTGGGCCTGGGTGCTGTCCCTCAGCTCTTCAGCTCAAGGCTAGCACTCTACCACTTGAGCCACAGTGCCACTTCTGGCTTTTTTTTTTTTTTTTTTTTTTTTGCTTACATGGTGCTGAGGAATCGAACCCAGGGCCTCAGGCATGCAGGGCAAGCACTGTACCACTGAGCCACCTTCCTAGCCCCTGCCTTTTTTTTTTTTTAAACCAGTCCTGGGGCTTGAACTCAGAGCTCAAACTTTTTTTGCTTAAGGGTAGTACTCTACTGCTTGAGTCACAGTGCCACTTCCAGCTTTTTCTGAATAGTTGGTTGGAGATAAGAGTCTCATGGCCTTTCCTGCCTGGGCTGGCTTCAAACCATGATTCTTAGGTCTCAGCTTCCTGAGTAACTAAGATTAGAGGAGTGAGCCATTAGCACCCAGCAAAAAAAAAAAAAAAGAATCTATCTTATCTAATATAGAAAGTCCGGAAGTAGAGACACTTTAGACTTAGTTAATTAAAGAGAAAGATCAGTAAAACTTTGCTATTTTAGCCTGGGGTCACTGGCTTATCTTTGTAATCCTAACTATTAAGGAAGCTAATACCTGGAGACTCTCAGTTTAAAGCCAGGCTGGGCAGCAAAATCTGAGAGACTCTAGTTAATTAGCAAAATGTCAGTCTAAAAATGTGGCCCAAGTGGTAGAGTGCCAGTCACAATTTAAAAAAAAAGCTGAGTCAAGTGAGATCATGAGACCTTGAGTTCAGACCTTGGTACCAGTACCAACAACAAAGGCAAAACTGAGATTTCATTTTTTTTTGTGTCATCCCAACTTTATGGCTTCAGGATGACTGAAGATAATTTGGACATTATGCTTCCTGTTACAATCTCCAGAGATCATCAAGAGGAGGAAAGAGTACATCTTTAAAAATAAATGTAAACCTTTCTTGGAAATATCCATTAGACTTTACTTCTTCCTCTCACATCATGCTCATTAGAATTGACTGGGTTCATTTCCTGCTGTATCTAGTGAGGGAAATGACTTGTATTAGTTCTCAGTGAGGTTGGGGTGGAAGTGAGTCCAGGACTGGGAAATGTATGTTTGGAGCAGGGGTCCCACTGGCCTGCCAGGATCTTTAGTGTTCAACAGTGTGCAAGACGGAAGATGCAGTAGGCCTTTCTAAATGTTCGGAAAATTAACTTTGCTTATGATTGTTTTAGTTAAATACTATAGAATAAAAAAGGAAGTTAACCTCTGCCAAAAAATTTAAGTTGAATAAGAATCTGTATGTTTTCTGAAACTATTCTTTCCTGCTGAAATTAAAGACAAAACCTTTTCAGTATGTTTGAGTCAATTTAAGTTTTGGTTAATTTGAAACAAGCTTGGATGTACATCATGCATCTGTCATCTGTTCATCTTCAGGGATGTGGTAAAAACTCAGAAGGCCAGCATTCACTGAAGCACTTCCGGAGTTGCAGAACAGATTCGCATTGTATTACAGTTAGTCTGAGTACATGGATTATATGGTAAGTTAAATTTGTTAGTACTTGTGTTCACTCAAACAAACAAACAAACTAAAGTCTTTCTCTTTTTCTTTGAACTTCATAAAATAAACTAAAGATATTTTATCAGTTTATGATTTTTTTTCTTTTGTTCTGTGACTTAGAGCCTGGGCACTGTCCCTGAGCTTTTGTGCTCAAGGCTAGCATTCTATCACTTGAGCCACAGCTCCATTTGTGGCTTTTTTTTCTGGTTAATTGGAGATAAGAGTTTCACTGACTTTTCTGCCTGGGTTGGCTTTGAACTGTGATTCTCACATCTTGGCTTCCTGAGCAGCTAGGATTACAGTGAGAGCCACTGGTGCCTAGCATGTCTCTTTTATTCATTTATCTTTTTGCTAGTATTAGGGCTTGAACTCAGAGCCTCACACTCTTGCTTAGCTTTTTCACTCAAGGCTGACACTCTGCTACTGAAGCCATACCTCCACTTGCAGCTTTTTTTGTGGTTAATTGGAGATATCAGTCTCTCCAATTTGTCTGCCTATCCTTGTGGTGAACCTCAATCCTCATATCTCAGCCTCCTGATTAGTGAGGATTGCAGGAGTAAGCCACTGGCACCAAGATATTTTGTCTATAGTTAATATAATTTATTTTGCTTTTATATTTACATAGAGTTAGAAAGATGATTAATTTACTACTTTTTATATGTATGTTAGATTTATAGTAAAATGAAAATAACTAAAATCATTTTTGTGGGCTTGTAGAATTATTTTCCTATAACAAGAAGCTATATAAGCTTGTCAAATGTTTTTATAGGAATTTAACTGCTGTGCAAATTTTTTTTCTTCCTGATTGTGAAACAACAACAATATAAGAAACAATTTCAGTACAAAACTTCATTAATGCCGGGCGCTGGTGGCTCACGCCTGTAATCCTAGCTACTCAGGAGGTTGAGATCTGAGGATCGCGGTTCAAAGCCAGCCCGGGCAGGAAAGACCGTGAGACTCCTATCTCCAATAAACCACCAGAAAACCGGAAGTGACGCTGTAGCTCAAGTGGTAGAGTGCTCACCTTGAGCTGAAGAGCTGAAGGACAGCGCCCAGGCCCAGAGTTCAAGCCCCATGGCCGACCAAAAAAAAAAAAAAAACAACTTCATTAATTTAGGTTCAATGGAAAGCCAGTTTAAAGTAGAGAGACCTGAACTGTATAAAAAGGAAGGTGAATCACAGATTTGGTTATTTAATTGGGGCAATAAAGAGGTACTTACAGTGGTTGCAAGACTGCTTTGAGCATTGGTTCTTATGTCTGACTTCATGTCAGAGTCACACAGGAGTATTTAGTACATCCATAGCTGCTACCAGTCCTCTCTTAAACCATACCTATTCAATCAGGGCTACTGTATTTCTTCCTGTTGGTCATGCTGAAACCTAAACAGAGTTCAGTCATGCTTTAAACTTAAAGTTAACCTGTTGATGAATTTTTCTAAGTACTCAAAGGTCTGCTGAAGACTCATTTTCCCTATATTTCTATTAAAGTATTGATTTATGATCCCTTCTGTAGAAAGAACATATACTCTATGAAGATATACTTAAAATAATTAGATCATGTAACCACTTTGTATAGTGCCTGTTGTATACCAAAAACTCAATTTAAATTTTTTGTTTTGAGTAGGCATCCACCACATTGTATTTTGAACTGTCTTTTTTTTAACTCTAAATTCTCTGCAATGATCCTGATTTTTATTTACTTGCTCTTTTTGTTATATAAAAGTTAAAACAGTGGATTATGTAGCAAATCAACTATATTAGCAAACATTTCTTGACATCTCAGTATTTTATAAATCAACAATTATTTTATATTCTTACTATTTTTGTCACAAGTCAAGTGAGTTAAATATTGAACATCTAATATGGTGAAAGCCTGACAATTGCAACTAAATTGTTTGAATTCCAACTTGGTCTGTTGAGAAAAAATGTTTTTGGTAATGTTTTCTGTATCACATCTCCAAAGCAGAGGGAGATTGAATTGAGCAGGTTAAGTATTTAAATGCATTTTGAATGCCATTTTGAAAATGAATCCAAGTCTACTTTATAGCCATTAATAATCTCAGGATCACTAGTAGTTACAGTTAGGAAGACTGACCACATGAGACAGCTCTTCTGCTCAAGGCGAGCACTCCTGGTTTTCTAGTAGTTAATTGGAGAGAAGAGTCTCATAGATTTTCCTGCCTGCCTGTTTTTGAACTGCGATCCTCAGCCTCCTGAGTAGCTACAATTATAGGCATGAGCCACCAATGCCTGGCCAAATAAATATTCTTATATGACCATTAGATCCCATGATGATAAAGGAAGTAAGGGTAATATAGAAAAGATACATCTTAATACTAAAACCACAAATAAAACTTAATTACAAGTAGTATTCTAAAAAGAAGTGTACTTATAAAAATACTTTACCTAACTGTCTACAGATAAGCTCCAAACAAGATAAAAAAGCTTTGTCTTTGTCTATTTCTGAATAATCAAGCTATAAGCCTACAGATATTTTGGCCTTTCTTTCTTTCTTTCTTTCTTTCTTTCTTTCTTTCTTTCTGTCTTTCTGTCTTTCTGTCTTTCTGTCTTTCTGTCTTTCTGTCTTTCTGTCTTTCTTTATCTCATTTTAATTGCTAGCCTTCTAACAGAAGTAGACAAAATAGTATAATGTGGGGCTGGAAAGTGGCTCAGTGGTAGAGTGTTTGTTTTATATGCACGAGGCCCGGGTTCAATTCCTTAGCACCATATAAACAGAAAAGGCCGGAAGTGGTGCTGTAGCTCAAGTGTTAGAACACTAGCCTTGAGCTGAAGAGCTGAGGGACAGTGCCCAAGCCCAGAGTTCAAGCCCCACGACTGACAATAACAATAATAACAATAACAATAATGTGTTCCTGTATCCCTATTACCAGTTAATTTAAACATCAACTAACAGCGAGTCTTGTTTTATATTCACCAAGGTTTCTTCATCTTAGCACCATTGACTTTATAGGACAGTTAGCAGCTTCTCTGGCCTCTACTGCCAGAAACAGCCAGGAAGTAAACAAAACATGTCTGAGTATTGGGTTACTGTCCCCTGGGAAACAATTAGTCCATACTTCAAATCACTAATATGTGCTACCCTACTACTCTCTTCTCGTGGCAGTTATTTTGACTCTTTGGTCTCCCTCATATTTCGTATTGAATGTAAAGCTGTTACTGCCTGGACATAGATAATTCAGTATGTCTCCTTTGCTCCAGATTCATGCCGCTGTACTGCTCTGCTTCTATTCCTGATGTCCTCCAATCTAGTTTATCACATAGTCAGAGTGATGTTTTTAAAATATAAATTGGGCCATATTCCTGCCCTGCTTAAAAACCCCTCATGGCATTCCATTTCATTCAAGGTAAACTGCAGAACCTTTCATTTAAAGTAGAAGGCTTTGTATGAACTCTTCTAGCTTATTTCTCTGGGTTTAGCTAATGCCTTCCACATTGTGTTCCCTGCCAATTTTCTTATAAGACAAAAGAGTACATTTCAAAATGTGCCAAAAGAAGAGAGGCAAAAAGTGTTTGTATATCAACTTCGTTCCCTGATATGCAAATTTACTGGAAGTATATTCATAATATTTGCTTAAAATTTATATTTATATTTTTTCAGGTGTTACGAATGTGATGAAAAATTATCAACACATTGTAATAAGAAGGTTTTGGCTCAGATTGTTGATTTTCTCCAGAAACATTTTTCTAAAACACAAACAAGTAAGTGAAGCAGTTAAAAGAATTCATATTAAAATATGATATTTCATACTTTGTATAAAACAAATTTGTGGAGTACCCTAGATTTCACTGTGATATTGCAGTCTATAATTTGAATGAGGATGTAATATCATAAAGCCTTAGCTAGCAGTCTCATAATATTGCTTTGTGAGATGTTTACCTAACAATAGGAGAAGTAGAAGTATTGAGTGACTGTGTCATGGGCTTTTAAACCAGACAGTCCTGAATTTGTACTTAGGTTTTCTTACTTATTGGCTGTGGGACATTTTGATTATTATGTGATCGTATTGTGAGGCTTAGAAATAATATTTTGAAAATATTTAGAAATAATGTGTGTAAAAACACTTGCATTCAGCTTGTGACACATTTCTGTTGCTAGTATCTGTTGCTGTTTGTTACATAATCATAGTTCAGATTCTAACTCCTAGACGTAGCCAGACTGCCCTGCTAAAGGCTCAAGTTGCCCACAAGAATGCTCTCACATCAGGCACCACCCAAAAGTTCAAAGCATGTCTAGGCCGCTGGCTACAAATTTGGGCCATTCCTACTCTCTTCAGATTTGCTAATTTGCTAGAATAATTTAGGAATTCGGGCAAGATATATACTTCACAATTAGAGTTTTCTGATAACACAGAAGAATATACTTCAGAATACACCAAGAGAGATACGGGGCAAGATCTGCCAGGTATGAGACTTCTGGATCCACTCCACAGGGAGTGAGGCTACCACCTCTCATCCTTACACCCATACCTGTCCTCATACCCATACCCACAGGGGTGTGTAGCAGTCTGTGCAGGGAAGCTCTTAGTGTTCCAAACTTTTACTCAGGTTTCATTAGTGGGCTTGATGGATTGAATCATTGGCTGCTTTGATTTCTGTTACCCTGACCATCTAGTTTATCTTCCCAGCATGGGCAGCCCCTGTCCTGAGTTGTATCTCTATCTCCCCCCACCCCCATGTGTATTTCAACTCAGGTCTTCATGTGTACTAATGTACTAGTTAATGACTCTCTGCCACGTGAGCAACAACCCTACCCCTATTTTGCTTTAGTTATTTTTTGGATAAGGTTTGCAGGGCTTAAGGGCTGGCATCTAACTGACAACTACTGATCTTAAATCCCAAACCTCCCAAGTAGCTGAGATTGTAGGTATGAGCTACCATGTCTGATCTGAGTCAGCTCCTTAGTAGAACCTGTCTAGTGATCTTCCATATTACCATTATGAATGACACTATGAATGATAAACCCACTATGAAAAGATCCATATGAATGACAAACCTTCCTGATTCTCTGGAAACTGCAAAAATTTAGAGTCTACTTATCAGGACACTGGATCAAAAGCCAGCCCAAACCTTTATAATATGACAATAATGCATTATATATTCCATGTTGAGGGATTGGAGGTATGGCTCAGTTGGTAGAGTGCCAGCCAGTGAACAAAAACATCAAGTATCAAGTTTGAGTCCTGGTCTTGGACTTAAAAAAAAAAGAATATTGTATGTTGATATGTATAGACTGTTACCTAATATGAGAAATATATGGTATATATTAATATAAATTCAAAGTATATAGGGTGGGGCTGGGAAGGTGGCTCAGTGGTAGAGTGCTTGCCTTGCATGCATGAGGCCCTGGGTTCAATTCCTCAGCACCACATAAGCAGAACAAGCTGGAAGTGGTGTTGTGGCTCAAGTAGTATAGTGCTAGCCTTGAACTGAGCTGAGAGACAGTGCCCAGGCCCAGAGTTCAGGCCTCCTGACTGACAAAAAAAAAAGTATATAGGGTACCAGTTTCTTCATCCAAATATAGAAAGTGCTAGGCATTATACTCAGTCTGTAGTAGAGAAATAAAAATAGATTTTTCTTGCTGTCTTGGGGTTTATAGTCAGAAAAAATTATAAGAAAATACTTAAGGTCTGGTGTGTGCAAAGGAAAGACAGCAAAGGCAGTGTAGCTGAAGTGTGGTTTGTTAGAAGAGAGAAGGATGAGTCTGGTGGGCCATAAGGAATTCCATGGTAAATAATGTGTATTTGATTGGAATTGTAAGGGAAGTTATTAAATATGTTGTAAGCAAGGGAGAATCACAGTCACTTCAGTTTTGGGGAAAAAAAAGATGACATGGGAGGGCGGGATTAAGAGTAGGAGTCATTAAGAAGGTTAAAGTAATACTGGGTGTATAACTCAAGTGGTAAAGTACTTCCCTAGCAGTGGTGAGGTCCTGAGCTCAACCCCCAGTAGGGGAAGGGATGGGCACTTATAGGAGGTTATTGTGGTGGGGCAGGTGAGAGGCTAGTACAATCTTGGTGGAAAGAAGGTAAAGGAGAGTGAGAGGAATTAAGTACAAATTTCAGGACATTGAATATCTAAGCAAGGGACACTAAATGTACAAAGTAAGTTCGAGGTGCTTTTGAAGTAGAATTAAACTATTTAGACAGTGGTGGGCCATCTGAAACCTCAAAATCATTTGGTACTCAGTGGGACAAACACATATGCTTCTTGTAAGCTGCCCACAGCTGTCTGCCTTTATAATTGCATGTGTGTGCTTATGCGCATGTGCATACACATGCATCACCCTAAGGCTTGAACTCAGCACCTGGGTGTTGTCCCTGAGGTTTTGTGTTCAAGGCTAGGTTTTGTGTTCATACATGCTAAGCAAGCACTCTACCACTAAGCTCCATTCTCAACCCCACTCTACTACATTTGAACTACAGCTCCAGTTCTGGCTTTTTGGTAGTTAACTGAGAAAAGAGTCTCAGATTTTTCTGCCCTGGCTGGCTTTGAACTGAGGCCCTCAGATCTCAGTGTCCTTAATAGCTAGGATCATAGGCATGAGCCTCTAGCACCTGGCTTACACTGATAATTTAAAATGATATTATAAATAAGTGGCCCTTGGCAGAGAAAAGGTTCTCTACCCCAGGTAGAAAGTGGCAACAAGCTAGGCACTTGTAGCTAATCATTTCATTAATATCTAAAGATCATAATTTGAAGTCAGCCCAGGCAGACATATCTAAGAGACTCTATATCTCTAGTTAACTAGCAAAAAGCTGGAAGTGGAAGTGCTCAAGAGGTAGAGCACTAGCCTTGAGTGAAAAAGTCAAATGAAAGTTCCAGGCCCTGAGTTCAAGCCAGATTACCAGTACACACACACAAAAACAAACAATTAGACAACAGAAACTGAAAAGTTATTTAAGAGTACAAGTACCAAGACAAAAAAAAAACATAGCTGCCAATTATTTTCTATCATAGGTGTCTTTCTTAGCTGTGTATCACTAATGAAAGAGTAATGAAGAGGTTGGAGAAGGAGGCAGTAAGCCCAGCCTCGGGGACAGCAAGAGAGTGACTAATTTTTATTACTTATTCATTTACTTATTCAACGGCCATTTGTTGAATTCTTACTTTGTGGCAGGGATGCTAGCCATGGTTCCACTTCTGTTCTCATAAAGAAGCAGGAAAGCCAGGCGCTGGTGACTCACGTCTGTAATCCTAGGCTGGCATCTGAGGATCGCTGTTGGAAGCAGTCTGAGGAGTAAAGTCCATGAGGCTCTTACTTCCAATAAACTACTCAGAAAAAGCCGGAAGTGGCACCATGGTAGAGCACTAATCTTGAGCAAAAGAAGCTTTAGAGGCAGAGCCCAGGCCCAGAGTTCAAGTCTCAGACCAGCAAAAAACAAAACAAAAAAGCAGGAAAATGTGGTGATGAAAGATATTTAATATGTCAGCAAATGAAGTTGGCTGTCTCCTGAGAAGGGCATGTACATTGCATTTGTTTTGTTTGCCATAATATTAGACATATAATATAAATATTGATGAAACTACAATTATAGAAATTGTTTTCTGTGTGTGTGTGTGTGTGTGTGTGTGTGTGTATGTGTGTGTGTGTGTGTCTGTGTGTGTGTGTGTGCGTTGGTACTGGGGCTTGAACTCAGGGCCTGTGTACAATGCCTTAGCTTCCCTCCTCTTTTTTTTTAATAGTGAAAATACTACAGAGACGTTACAATTACATGGACAAGATAATGAGTACATTTCTTATCAAGCATTGTTGCCTTAGCTTTTTGCTCAAAGCTGACACTGTACCACTTGAACTACAGCTCCATTTCTGGCTTTATAGTAGGTAATTGGAGATAAGAGTCTCGTGGACTTTCCTGCCCAGGCTGTCTTTGGACTTGGATCCTCAGATCTCAGTTTCCTAAGTATCTATGATTACAGCCACTGACACTTGGCTTTTTCTGCATTTTTTTAAAACCTGAGTTCAAGGACAAAGCTAGTCTGATTTTGATTCAATTTTACAAATTTCTGGAATATTTATGACAGTAAGCAAGGGAGTCTTTTTTTTTTTTTAAATCAGTGTGATAAACCTGATAGAAACAACTCAAAAAGAGAGATTTATTTCGGCTCACAGTTTCTGAGGTTTCAGTCGGCAGGATATCCTTCTGGTGAGGCAGGACACATCATGGCAGCAAACATGTGCTAGAGCAAGGTTGTACTCCTTCTGATGGCCAAGAAGTAGAGAAAGCAAGTCACCAAGGGGCTAAGGTAAGGTACCACCTCAAAGTCACACTCTTAGTGATCTACTTTCTTTACTAGGCCACACCTAGTGTCTTCCCAAATAATGCCACCAGCTGGAGACCAAGTTTTCAACCCCCGAGACCAAGTTTTCAACCTCAAGAGAGCTGAAAGATGTGATATAAAAACGTAATGAGAATACAAGCAGAGCAAGATTTCTGTTTTAATTGATATGGTGCATGTAATGATCATTTGAAAAGGAAAGAAATCATGGAGCTGGCTTTCAGGCTGACTCTCAGAGAACCAAATTTGGGGCAGGTGGAGAGGAGAGAAGAAATCACTTCAGGTGGTGGTAGGCACTGAGTATACCTTGATTGACTTTGTGGAAGCCTTCAGAACAGAAGCCTTCAGAATTCTTGGCACATGGGCTTTTGAAGTAGTTTGAGAGTGAGCAGAGTCTCCAGAATAGCAGAGTTCTGAGTTCTTGGTGGCCAGAAGTTCCAGAGGAAAATGTGTTTCTCCTTGTCGGCCGAGCTACAGGATTTAACAGGCAAGTTTGATTTAAAGTAAGATCTCAAGGCATTTTTAAGTGTTTTAGATTAGTAATCTGCTATACTCAAGTATGAAGCTTCAGGGTATTTTTAGAACATTCTTGGCAAATCATAGACGAAAATTGACATTAAGCCAAGCACTGGTAGCTCAAGTCTGTAATTCTAGCTTGTCCAGAGGCTGAAATCTGAGGATTGTGGTTCAAAGCCATCCTGGGCAGGAAAGTCCATGAGACCTTATCTCCAGTTAACCACCAGAAAACCAGAAGTGCTGCTGTGGCTCAAAGTGGCCTTGAGCAAAAATATCAGGGTCAGTTTCCAGGCCCTGAGTTCTAGCCCTACAGTGGAACACACACACATACACACACACACGAACGCACGCACGCACGCACACACACACACACAAAATGGGGGTGGGGGGAGGAAAGAAGGAAGGAAGGAAGTTGATATTAACATTTGTAAGAATTCTGTATCTGATTTTGCAGTTTTTTTAAAATAGTAACTGAAGACATGTAAAAATGTTGGTACATGGTAATTCAGAAGGAATATAAAATGTTGTTGTAAAGGATATAGAGAAATCATAATTTGTTATTGCTTGTTTAAATAGTGCCATAATGAAGCACGTGCAGTAGACTAATATGAACATTCTGGAATAGTATCTAATATAGACTAACAGCAAGGAAATTTTGTTTGGAAAAATTTGTTTGGAAAAGAAGCTTTGTAAACCATCTAGACCAAAAGGGAAAAGGTATGTTCCAGGCAGAGGAAATAGCTTTTAAATAGTTCTAGGGAATTGTACAGAGCAGAAAGGAGTTTTGTGGTGCTGGGGATGATGAGAAGTGAAACTTAGTAGATAAGTAGGAGCATTAGTTAAAGCAGTGTTAATTTAGAGTGTTTCCTGAAGGCAGTTTTGTATTTTAGATAGGTTACTTATAATATGAAAACAGGAATGCACACACACTCAAACACACACACACACACACACACACACACACATCTGCTTATTCATTACACTAATGTCATATGACTAAATACATATTTCTAAGGAGAATGGTTAACTGGCAGTTTGATTTGGAGAATAAACAGGTAAGCTAATTATGATGCAGTTTCAAGGTAGGGAAGTTATGGGGAAGCAAGATTTTCCTTTTCAAGATTAAACTTCTTTTCAGCTGTAGAAATGGGCAAATTACATTATTACTACATGACTGGGTTAGGTAATTGCATTAAGCAGTTGAGATGAACCCTAGTGCAGGTTCCCAGAAGAATGCTTACAGCTGTGTAGATTTCACATCTGATGTTCAGATTTGCTGAAAAAACAAAAAACCAAACCAAACCCCTCTCTCTACTTTATATACATAATGAAAAGGTCCTCTATAACACAAGATTGAAAAAGGTCAAATAAACATTTTTATGAAACTCAATCAAAAATAAGTGTTATCAAAATAGACCTAAAAGCTGCACATGATAAAAAGATCGGTCGGTGGGGTTTGGGGTGTCGGCTGGGAAAATAGGGAGGATAATGAATAGGCAAAGCAGAAGAGAGAATTTTTAGGGCAGTGAAATGACTCTGATGACACAGGGATGGATGTGTGTCATTATGCATTTGTCCAGATCCATAAACTCCACCACAAGAGTGGGCCTAATGCAAACTCTGGACTTTGGGTAATAACAATGTGTCAGTGTGGGTTCATCATTTATAACAGAAGAACCATTCTAGTGGGGATGTTGGTCATGGGGAAAGCTAGCCACTTGTGGGACAGAGGCAAATGGCTCAATTTTGCTGTGAATCTACAACCTAAAAAAAAAAAAAAGTTTATTGTTAAAAAGTGATCTGTGTTTCCTAAAAGGCTCATGAGATAATGTTACTTCATCGGTCTATTCTACAAGTACTTACAGAATACAGAAATTCTGATAAAATTCTGTTAAAATACTGTTTTTGATTGCTTTGCTTTCTGTTAACTAGACAGATAATTGACAGTCCCACATTCTTCTCTAGACAAGTAAATTTGACTCATTTTTAATGCTGGTGGTAAACCATTTTAAACAAGACTCAAAATAATTAAGCATATTCTGTTAAAAATTATAAATTCTGGTATACAAATGTCATGAATTATGTTGGTTCTTTTGGTTTATTTATTTTGTATGTGGTCCCAAGGAATTAAACCCAAGGCATCAAGCATGTACCATTAAGCTACATTCTGAACCCCACCCAGTTCTTTTGGTTGTAGAAGGTCTAAGTTTTCTGAACCTTCATTTGAAACTAAAGCAGTAAATTGTATAGTGGATATTTGAGATTAAATATATTATGACCGTTCATAGTAGCAATTTGAATGTTATTTGATAGTTTCTTTTTTTTAAAGTAAGTTTGTTCTGCTATAAAGTAATGTCCTGCTCAGAAATTTGTGTTTCCAAAATTGAGCACTAAAAACTTATTTCTGTATATACCAGGGGTTGGAAAAAAGGTATTTGATATTTGAAATGCAACTTAACCTGCAGAAATGCAAATCCAGGAATCCTGAATTTACATTTCTTGAAAACATTTGCTAAGATTATAAAGATAGTTACCTGATTAAAAAGATAGTCACTTATGAATATATGTCTAGCAACATACACACACACACACACACACACACACACACACACACACACACACACACACACACACACACACACACACACACACACACACACACACACACACACACACACACACACACACACACACACACACACACACACACATTTTAAATGCCAGTTCTGGGGCTTGAACTCAGGGCTTGGGTTCTGTCCCTGGGCCTCTCTGTACTCAAAGCTAGTGCTCTACCACTTGAGCCACAGCTCCACTTCTGGCATTTTCTGTTTATGTGGTACTGAGGAATCGAACCCAGGGCTTCATGCATGGTAGGCAAGCACTCTACCATTAAGCCACATTCCCAGCCCTGGCCTTTTTTGTCTTTAACTGGCTAATTGCAGATAAGTCTCACAAACTTACCTGTCCTGGCTGGTTTCAACCCATAGTTCTCAGATTTCAGCCTTTTTGAGTACATAAGATTACAGGCATGAGCCACGGATGCCCAACTATGTGTTTTTTTTAAAATTTGCTTTGTTTAGGGCTGGGAAGGGGGCTCAGTGGTAGAGCACTTACCTTGCATGCATGAGGCCCTGGGTTCGATTCCTCAGCACCACATAAGCAAAAAGAAAAAAAGCCTGAAGTGGTGCTGTGGCTCAAGTGGTAGAGTGCTAGCCTTGAGCTGAAGAGCTGAGGGACAGCACCCAGGCCCAGAGTTCAGGCCCCATGATCCAGCCCCCCCCCCAAAAAAAAAATTTGTTTTGTTTTTGTTTTCTTTGGTGGTACTTATAATCTAACTTAGGGTCTTAAGAATGCTAGGCAAATGCTCCATCACTAAACTACATTCCAGGGTCAGTGGTTTTATTTGTACATTTATCATTTAGTATCTTTTAACTTGTCTTATGAAAGAGTCAATTGTCTAATATTTGAGTATTGAAATCATTACTATGGTAGAAATTTTTGAATTTGTGTGTTGGTTTGGTGTGTTTTTATTGTTTACTTTTTTCTGGCTCTTCAGCCAGTTTTCTGTCCTGTATCATCAGAGGTCTGTACAAGATCTAGGAGGGCTTGGTTTGTGCCTGTAACTCTAGCTATGCAAGAGGCTGAGATCTGGACTAGGAAGGTGTCTCAGTGGTAGAGTGCTTGCCTTGCATGCATGAGCCCTGGGTTCGATTCCTCAGCACCACATAAACAGAAAAAGGCGGAAGTGGTGCTGTGGCTCCAGTGGTAGAGCATTAGCCTTGAGCTGAAGATCTGAGGGACAGCACCCAGGCCCAGAGTTCAAGCCCCAAGACTGACAAAAAAAAGCTGAGATCTCAAAATCTTGGTTTGAAATCATCCTGGGCAAGAAAGTCCATGAGACTTATCTCCAATTAACCAGCAAAAAGCCAGAAGTGGAGTTGTACCTTGAGGGGAAAAAAAAAAGTTTAGTACCAGCATCAAGAAAGAAAGGAAGGGGGCTGGGAAGTTGGCTCAGTGGTAGAGCGCTTGCCTTGCATGCCTGAGGCCCTGGGTTCGATTCCTCAGCACCACATAAGCGAAAAGAAAAAAGCCGGAAGTGGCGCTGTGGCTCAAGTGGTACAGCACTAGCCTTGAGCTGACGAGCTGAGGGACAGTGCTCAGGCCCAGAGTTCAGGCCCCACAACCGGACCAAAAAAAAAAAAAAAAAAAAGAAAGGAAGGAAGGAAAAAAAATGCCTATGAGGTTTACTCAACCAGCAACTCTGTGTACTCAGACCCTGTAGGCTTACAGCCTTCAAAGTCAACTACAGATCCATAAAAGATACTTAAGAAATTTAGGTAGTAAAAAATAAAACTATTAGGCTGGGCACTGGTGGCACACATGCTTGTAATCCTCGCTACTCAGGAGGCTGAGATCTGAGGATCGAGGTTAAAAGCCAGCCAGGGCAGGAAAGTCCATGAGACTCTTTATCTCTAATAAACCACCAGAAAACAGCAAGTGATGCTGTGGCTCAAGTGGTAGAGCGCTAGCCTTGAGCTGAAGAGCTGAGGGACAGTGCCCAGGCCTAGAGTTCAAGCTCCATGACTGAAAAAATAAATAAAAATAAAAATATTAGAATGCTGGAGGTGTAGCACAGTAGTAAAATGAGTGATTGCATAGGCCCTGTATTCTGTACCTAGAACTAGAAATGAAAAATAAAACAAAAATGTTCGCTACACTACCTGTTTCCTCTCAATGTTCTTTGTCTTTTAAGCTTGTATTGTACTGTGTAAGGGACTTTCTGATGACAATGTCAGTAGAATATATTAAATCCTTTTTAATAAAATGCTTTCAAATATAAGTAGTACTTTTTAAAAAAGTAAATGCAAATAAACTTAAAATGAACAAAGCAATTGACAATCACAATTTCACAGTTTGTTTTTGTTGTTGTGGCTTTGTCTTTTTAGTTATACTATATTGCAAAACATCTTGGGGTCTAGTTTTTAGACTATTAGATTTTCTGTTTGGAAAGAAGAAGAGAGTTGTTTTTAAAACATCTACACTTCCAAACTGAGAAAGCTTTGTCATCTCTATAAAGGAAATGACAATCATTCTTAGAAGTTATAAATTGTGTCCTACTAAAACACACATACCTATATTTGTCAAATAATTGAAATGCTAGTCTGATACCTCTGTTTTGAACTAGATATTCAGCCCATATTTTTTCTTTTCTTTCTTTCTGTCTTTTGGTTTGTTCTTTTTTTTTTAATTTAATTTAATTTTATTTGTGAACATACTGTACAGAGGAGTTACAATTACGTGGGCAGGATAATGCGTACATTTCTTACCAAGCATTGCAGCCTCCTCCTTTGTTTACCCTTCACATCCTGGTTTGTTCTTTTGAAGCAAAATTCTTCTCCATAGCTCAGGCTGGACCAAGCTCATGTCAGTCTCCCTGGTGCTGATTAAGCATATGCTGCCATACGCAGTTGAGCAGCAATACTAAACCAATAGACAACATGTATACTTAGTTTACAAAGGATTTACTGAAATAATGTTTAATGCTATAAGTTTAAGGCCTAACACAATAGTGCTGTTCATATAATATTCTTATGTTCTAGTCATAGGCTAAGCAATTTAGTATAAATTACTATTGTGCTTCATATATTGTCTGACACCCCATAAACATTTGATTAATCAATTTAACTTGTTACATATTAGAAAACTTGTACTTTTAAAATGCAAAACTAAAATGTTACTCTGTTTTCCAGTTAAATTAATGATCTGATCTATTTGATCCTCACGCCTAATAACATGGTTGATGTTGATATTTTCTCACAGACTGACATATAAAAGTCAACACAGAGCCTTGCCACGTGTGTGAAGTGGCAATTTAACCATGAAATAAACAGTTTTTATTGCCATTGCCCTGTGGACATGTTCTTTCTGGCAGTGCTGTCCATATTTGGTGGCTGTGCATGGAGAGCCAGGTGGTGCTGAAAAGCATCGTACACTGAAGCGTGGACATATCTAGGTTTGACATTTGTCATCCCTTTCTGCTGAAGGGAAGGAGAAAATCTGTTTTTCCATATGTTTATGCTTTTTTTTTTTTTGCCTGCAGTTTTGTCCAGATGGTCTTATGAACATTGTTTACTTTGGGATGTTATCCCAGATGTTTTAAAAAACTAATGGGTAAACATGGTACATACATATATAAATTATTGTATGCTATGATTTTTTAATGTTTTTTTAAGATTAAAAGATAATTTATTTCTGAGACTATTTTTATAAGTGAATGTTTATACTTACATACAGTTATATTCTGTAACTTTTTTCTTGCAACTGTTCATTTTTCAGATTAAAAGCTAAAACTTTTTCCACATTATTTTTTTTACATTCTTAAAACTTTCTTTTAACATTACCAAGAATGTTTTGAGTCATTTGTCAGGGTTTCATATACTCAAATCTATAAGAATCTGATCTTTTATAATTATTCTCATTCAAAATAAATTATTAATGAGAATGTAGGTAGCAAAATGACAGTGGATTTGTAATTATACTTTTATTATGGTCTTGAGAAATACTAATTAACCTTTCTGAAATTAAGTTTTGTAAATGTAAAAATCACTTAACTGCTTTGCTTAAAAAGGTGGAGTTGGCTGGGAATGTGGCTCAGTGGTAGAATGCTTGCCTTGCATGCATGAAGCCCTGGGTTCCACATACACAGAAAAAGCTGGAAGTGACGCTTTAACTCAAGTGGTAGAGTGCTAGCTTTGTGCAAAAAAATACCTCAGGGACAGGGCCCAGGCCCAGGACTGGCAATAAAAAAAAAAAAAAAAAGATGGAGTAGTACTTTGAATTACTCTTTTATCTTGAATCTCTTAAAAGTCACTATGAAAACATCTATTATCAACAGATAGAATGAGAGTCTGAAACTTCCTTGTTCTAGGTTCTAGTTGGGCTAAGAGGCAAATTGTTCTGTCTGCAAACCCAGCCAGGAGCCATGTCAGAATCCCAAGTTAATGCAGAGAAGAACTAGCAAGACAGGAGCCTGGAGTTGAGAGTTAAATATAACTCTTTAATGTCTGGACATCAGTTACCAGTAATAAATACTTTTTAAAAAAGCAAACCGGAAGCTGGGTGCTAGTGAAACATGCCTATAATCCTAGCTACTCAAGAGTCTGAGAGCTGAGGATTGCAGTTTGAAGCCAGACTGGGCAGGGCAGGGAAGTCATCTCCAATAAATTACCAAAAAAAAGTGGAGCTGTGGCTTAAGTGGTAGAGCTAGCCTTGAGCAAAAAAGAAGCTCAAGAACAGAGCCCAGGCCCCTGTGTGTGTGTGTGTGTGTGTGTGTGTGTGTGTGTGTGTGTGTGTGTGTGTGTGTGTGTGTGTATGTGTGTGTGTGTGTGTGTGTGTGTACGTGTGTGTGTGTGTGTGTGTACGTGTGTGTGTACATGTGTGTGTGTACGTGTATGTGTGTGTGTACGTGTGTGCAACAGGAAAGAAGGGAAATTTCACCTTATTAAAAGATGCTGTAGCATCACTTAAAAGTTACTAGGACTGGGCCTGGGAAGATGGCTCAGTGGTAGAGCGCTTGCCTTGCATGCTCTAGGCCCTGGGTTCCATTCCTCAGCACTACATAAGAAAAAAGAAAAAAGCCGGAAGTGGTGCTGTGGCTCAAGTGGTAGAGCACTAGCCTTGAGCTGAAGAGCTGAGGGACAGCGCCCAGGCCCAGAGTTCAGGCCCCACGACCGGACCAAAAAAAAAAAAAAGTTATTAGGACTTGGAAGAAAAATCTTTTTCAAGAAATAGATTTGCATAACAAAATGCTGAAACAAAGATAGAGGTTGACCCACTGTAACAATGCGACATACAAGACACTGTGTTGAAAGCAAACTTTACAACTTGGGGTGGGGTGGGAGAGGGAGGCCCCTTCCTCCTTGTAAAAGCCACAGGTACTGGGTCAGACCACTTTGAAGCAACAGAATAGATAAGACATTAGTCTGGCTCCATTGGAAACCAGAACTATGTATGTATGTATGTGTGTATGTGTGTATGTATGTATGTATATATGTATGTCAGTGCTGGGGCTTCAACTTAAATCCTGGGCACTGTCCCTTAATATTTTTGCTCGTCTGGCTGTCACTCTACCACTTGAGCAACAGCTTCACTTCTGACTTTTTGGTGGTTAATTTGGAGATAACAGTTTCACAGACTTTCCTACCTGGGCTGGCTTCGAACTGTGATCATCAGATCTCAGCCTCCTGAGTAGCTAGGATTACAAGTGTGAGCTGCTGGTACCTGGCATTTTTAAGCTTTTAACTTTGATAACAGAAAAGCTCACAAGAAAGAGTAATATAACAAAATTTTGACTCATTATTTCTTCTGCTTATTAGTTTTCCTTCTCTTACAAGGAACTCTTACCATTCCCTTTTTCTTCATTTAAAAAATCCGTCTTTGGAAGTGGCGCTGTAGCTCAAGTGGTAGAGCGCTCGCCTTGAGCTGAAGAGCTAAGGGACAATGCCCAGGCCCAGAGTTCAAGCCCCACGACCGACAAAAAAAAAAAAAATCCGTCTTTACAGTAACAATAAAAAAAATCTCTGATCATTTCTATCTCCTTATGTGAGTAATCTATTACTCTGTCCTTATTTATTGTGATGGCCAAATTAGTGCTTGTGTATTTTGAGCTCCTTCCACCACTTCATTATTGCCTGATACAGCACAAAATGGTATAGTTTTCTTTTTCTTTCTCTTTTTTTTATTTTATTGACAAGGTGATTTATAGAGGGTGATTTATATACGTAAGGTAATGAGTACTAAGTTGCTTTTTCATCTTTGCTTCTCTAGGCTTAGAATCAGCCTTTTCTTTAAGGAATCCTGATCATAATAGGAAATGCTATTTAGAAGCTAGGTCTTTCCTACTTGTTTTTCAATTATTTTCTTTTATATTTAACTAGAATTTACCTAGAATATTATGTGACATATAGCTCTTTTATACTTAAATGAGTTTATATTAGCTGTAATAGCAATAAAATATATAACCAAAGACATTTGCATTGTTTCTTTTTTTTTTTTTTTTTTTTTGGTCAGTTGTGGGGCTTGAACTGTGGGCTTGGGTGCTGTCCCTCAGCTCTTCAGCTCAAGGCGAGCACTTTACCTCTTGAGCCACAGCACCACTTTTTTCTAGTGGTTCATTGGAGATAAGAGTCTCACGGACTTTCCTGCCTGGGCTGGATTTGAACTTCGGTCCTCAGATCCAGCCTCCTGAGTAGCTAGAATTACAGGCATGAGCCACTGGCACTGGGCTTACATTGTATTTTTGTCTTTCAGGAACACTCATTCGAAGAGACAATATTATTTACTTTTAAATAATATATTTAAATTATCAAATGATGTTTAATTTCATATCTCTTGTCAGTGACATTTTCTTTAACTTGTAGATGCATTTGCTCGAATCTTAAAGCTTTGTGAAGAAAAATATGAAACGGGAGAAATAAAGAAGGGAAGACAAGCCATCAGTGTGTCCTCAGTGAAAGGAATTACAAATTTAGGGAATACCTGCTTTTTTAATGCAGTCATCCAGGTAAAAGTCATCAAAAAGCTTTATAAAGGATAAGTAATCATCTAACTAATTTAATTTTTTAAAATTTTTTTTAATTTTTTTTTTTTGGGTCCGGTTGTGGGGCCTGAACTCTGGGCCTGGGTGCTGTCCCTCAGCTCTTCAGCTCAAGGCTAGCGCTCTACCACTTGAGCCACAGCGCCACTTCTGGCTTTTTTCTTTTTGCTTATATGGTGCTGAGGAATCGAACCCAGGGCCTCAGGCTTGCAAGGCAAGCGCTCTACCACTGAGCCACCTTCCCAGCCCAATCTAACTCATTTATATGGGTATACATGAAATACATGCGGACCACCAGATGATTCCTGGATATTTGTTCTTTTAGTGATCTTTTCCTGTTTTCTTTTTAGTTTCTTTGGTTATCATCAAACATATATCCCTTTGCTTCATGCTGTGCTTCCGAAAGATCCTCTATTTTAACATCACTGGTAGTGATTTTAGCCTGTGTACTTAATTTATATTAATTAAATTTTAAATGTTTTAAATGCCTTTTTTTTGGCTAGGCTAGATGAAATTCTGTCAGAGTATTAGCTTCCTAAGATCAGAGGCACAAGATAAGCGAATCTGAATTTTATGTTACTTTTGTTTAGAACTTGGCACAAACTTACATACTTATTGAAACGATGAATGAGATTAGAGAAGATGGCACAAAATTGAAAATTGCTCTCTCTCCAGATTCCCAGATGGTGAGTAAATAGACCTCTCTGGATAATACTTGTTTTCAGATGAACTACTAATATCACCAAAGTAAACTTCTCTGTTTTTCAGATTTGTAAACTGGGAAGGTAGTTTGAGAGCTTTAAGTAAATAATTGAAAAGAAATACAACATGAAACTTGTTGAAATTGTTTGGGGAAGGGGGGAGGGACAGTGATAGGATGAGACATCTGAATATATTGTAAACAGGTATGGAGATGTATAACGTGTGCATAATGTCAGATTGTCAAAATAATTCAAAAGCACTTTTTTAAAGTAAATCAGTTAAAGTTTCCAAAATTTCTTTATGGTACGGTTCAAATATATCATTGAACCAGTAATTCAAAGATATTGAGACAGCCTTTAAACAAACTGGAAAAAATGAAAACATCTCTGCTTTGTTGAGCAAAATGGATGGATTAATATTTTGTAGTTACTGGTGACATTTACTTAAATTCAGCACTTTTGTTCTTAAATAGTGAGCATCTGGAGTTTTTCTATTTATTGATTGATTGATTGATTGATTGATGTGTGTATGTATGTATGCATGTATGTCAGTCCTGGGGTTTGAATTTGAACTCTAGGCACTGTCCCTGAGCATTTTTGCTCAAGGCTAAACACTCTTCCACTTGATCCACAGCACCACTTCTGGCTTTTTTTGTGTATGTGGTATTGAGTAATCAAACCCAGGGCTTCATGCATGCAAGGCAAGCACTCTACCACTAAGCCACAATCTTAGCTCTGGAGTTCTTTGAAGTCTAATCTTGTAATGGAGTTTTAGTGGGAAAGAAAACAGAAGCAAGAAACAAGAGCCAACCATTGACATTGAGAGCTGGCCTTCCACTCCTACTCAATCCCACCCAGGTAGACCACGGTCAAATCCTCTCAGAGGGAAGTGGACACAGATTAGCTCTCCCTGAGTTTGCGCTAAACTAAGGGTATATTGCATAATATCTCAACACAGACAAAAAGAGTTACTGCCATTTAGAAAAATCTCAATATCCTTTCTCTTGGTCAACATGAGAAGTGAATAGCTACCTGAGAAGTGAAGAATATGCTCTCATTGGCATATCTAATTACATGTCATGATACCATGCTGATGACATCCTGTAGAATGACTTTACACTTGTTATGATCAAAATCCAAATCCTATGTAGGTTCTTGTATAACACCATCTCACTGAGACTAAGATGGGTTCTATCTCACTGCACCATGTAATCGATTGACTTTATTTGCTCTGGGGGTGTTCTGACTGGTGAGCATTGACACAGGTAGTTATGGTTTTATTTAGAAATGGTGAACCAGCATAGGGGTGTGTCTCATTCCTGGCAAGCAGGAGGGAAGTTGGCAAGACAAGACACCCATCTGGGGGGAAAAAAAAGGAAAAAAAGGAGGGAGAAAGAAAGAAAAGGAAAGAAAAAAGAAAGGAGAAGAGAGGGGAAATCCTCTTAATGTATTCTCTAATATATTCTCTGACATTCTCTAGTATGTGTATAGTTTTTGGTCTGTACATAGAACTCTTCCAAAAGAAGAGTTTATGATCTGTATTTATGATCAGTATATAGTTTATGATCTGCATTTTCATAACAATTAAAAATAGCTGTAAAAAGGTACTTAGCCCATTGTGGTGATCTAGGTTGTTCATACTAGTATACTGGCAGCTTTGGAAGACAAAGGCATTGGGCACTACTGGCTCCTGCCTGCAATCCCAGCTACTCAGGAAGCAGAGATCTAAGGCTCTCCATTAAAGCTCCTGCTGCCAGAATCTTATCTCCAGAAGGGAGGCGTGGCTCAAATGGTAGAGGACTACCCACGAGGGAAAAATTCAGCTAAGCAAGTATTGGAAGCCCTGAGTTCAAGCCCTAGTAGTGGGACAAAAGGAAGGGAGGGAGGAAGAGAGGAAGAAGGGAAGGAGAGGGGAAAGAAAAAAAGAGAAAGGGAAAAGAGAGAAGAAGAAAGACAAAAGGAAAAGGTTTGAAAAGGTTTCTAAACCAAAATTTGGTAGGGAAAAAAATCAAAAATAGATAAATTTATCACAATTTTAGCTACTCTTGCCAGGCTTTATATTTCTCTCCATTAAAAGAGGAAGTAGCAGCCGGGCAGCAGTGGCTCACACTTATAATCCTAGCTACTCAGGAGGCTGAGATCTGAGGATCATGGTTCACAGCCAGCCTGGTCAGGAAAGTCCTTGAGACTCTTATCTCCAATTAACCACCAGAAAACCAGAAGTGGCTCTGTGGCTCAAGTGGTAGAGCGCTCACCTCTAGCTGAAGAACTGAGGGACAGCGCCCAGGCCCAGAGTTCAAGCCCCACAACCCCCCCCCCACACACACACAAAAGTACCAATTTTTTTCACACATAATTATCCATGCATTCTTTTATTTATTTTTTATTTTTTTTGTCGGTCGTCGGGCTTGAACTCTGGGCCTGGGTGCTGTCCTTCAGCTCTTCAGCTCAAGGCGAGCGCTCTACCACTTGAGCTACAGCGCCACTTCCGGTTTTTTGGTGGTTTATTGGAGATAGGAGTCTCACAGTTTCTCCTGCCCGGGCTGGCTTTGAACCGCGATCCTCAGATCTCAGCCTCCTGAGTAGCTAGGATTACAGGCGTGAGCCACCAGCGCCCGGCCATGCATTCTTTTATTACTAAAATATTTGAAGAAAAGAATGACATGGAGTTTTACTGGTATATGTAACATGATTATTTGTGAAGATGAACAAATATCAAATAAGTTGGTAATTTTCCTTTTAGGAAAATGCAGGACAGCACATTAAGGGAAAGTTAGAAGCCAATAAAGACTGGTAATTTCACTCAGTCTGGTTTTATTAAGTAAAGTGCAGAGAATAACAAGGCACTAAATCCAGTTTTGTTTTTTAGATACTCAGACTCAAAGGAAGAGTTTCTTAATATTCTTTTGGGCAGTTAGTTATTACCATTTAAAGAAAGTATAGTTCTTAAATTCTTAACAGTGTTTTAAAATATATGGAAAGAGGAAGGATGGGTGAATGTAGTCATAATATTTAATGCACATATTTAGTGCGTATATGAAAATGGAGCCAGATAACGTGAGGGAATGAGAGCGTGTTGGGAGAGATGACGAAGAATGATAGAAGGGTGACATTGATCAAGGTACTCATAAAATAACATGTTATATTGAAATCCCTGTGTACCACTACTTAAAAATAATTTTAAAAAATTAGAAGTTTTATATTCCTGACATAAAGCTGATTATGTTTTTAAAGGACCCCTTAGTGGTGGAACTTGCGAACCCTGGACCACTGACCTCAGCCTTGTTCCTGTTTCTTCACAGCATGAAGGAGTCAGAAAAAGGACCACTTTCTCCTAAAGTTCTTTTTAACCAGCTTTGTCAGAAGTGAGTGTGCCTGTAGTCTGAACACAAATAATCACATTACAAAAGATTAATGTATTCATCACTTAACTTGAGATGTTTTAGTCCTACTCTTACATTGTTGTTACTGCCCAGACTATAGAAGGAAAGTGTGTGCTTCATGCAGATTATGTCATAATGCTTAAGAAGTGATCATTCCTGTAATAAGGATTTGAGAGCTCACAGAGATGAAATAGCTCAACAAGTACTTTAAAGGTAGAGCTGAGAATAATATAGAAGTCTGTTTTAACTCAAGTCTCTGATGTAGTACTGTAAAGGAAGCAAATTAGGGGCTGGGAAGTTGGTTCAGTGGTAGAGTGCTTGCCCCATGTGCATGAGACCCTGTGGCTCAAGTGGTAGGATGCTAGCCTTGAGATGAAGAGCTGAGGGATAGAGCCCAGGCCCAGAGTTCAGCCCCTGTGACCACCAAAAACAAAAGGAAGAAAATTAAAGAATAGTAAACTGCACAAAAAAGTATAAAGATATAAGGTGATCTAGATTCCTTTTTTGAAATTATTTTATTTGGTTTTTGGTGCTGAGTATCTAACCCAGGGTCTGTGCCTACGGAGCAAGCACAATGCCACTGGTTCACATTCTCAGCCCTCTACTTCCTTATTTTTAAAGATGAGCTTTGAGGCAAATAGTTTTAAGGTACTACTGTATGCTTTAAGCAAAATCCTCATGTGTCTAGACATCAACACATACCAAAACAGGCATGATTTTTAATTTTTAATGTTTTTCAGATTATTTTTGCATATATCTTACATATGAGATCTCTTGAAGAGGATCCAAGTCACTACACAGAATTCTTTTTTTTCAAGTATAAATGTAATTCATGTTTATTAGGATTTTCTTAATGTTGTGCATTTAAAATGAAATATGGCCAGGCACCAGTGGCTCAAGCCTGTAATCCTAGCTACTCACGTGATCTGAGGATCACGGTTCATAGCCAGCCTAGGCAGGAAAGTCCGTAAGATTCTTACCTCTGATAAACCACCAGAAAACCAGAAGTGGTACTGTGGCTCAAGTGGTAGAGCACTAGCCTTGAACTGATGAGCTGAGGGACAGTACCCAGGCCCAGAGTTCAAGCCCCTAGACCGGCAAGCTTTTTTTTTTTTTTTTTTTTTTGTCAGTCATGGGTCTTGAACTCTAGATGTAGGCACTGTCCTTTAGCTCATCAGTTCAAAGCTAGTGCTCTACCACTTGAGCCATGGCACCACTTCTGGCTTTTTCTGTGTATGTAGTGCTGAGGAATTAAACTCAGGGCCTCATGCATATGAGGCAAGCACTCTACCACTGAGCCACCTTCCCAGCCCAAGAAATACATTTTGAATGGAGTCTGGGTAAATTGTTATGCCTGAATTGACCTTATTTTTTTATTTTTTATTTTTGCCAGTACCAGGGCTTGATATGCATGCTGGGCAAGCACTCTACCACTAAGCCACATTCTTAGTCCCTGCTTTTTATTTTTCAAGGCAGAAAGATAAAGCTGAGGGCAGTGGCTCATGCCTATAATCCTAGCTACTCTGGATGGTAATATCTGAAGGTCAGCCCAGGCAAGATTCAAAGCCAGTTCTGTCAAGAAAATTCCTGAGATTCTTATCTTCAATTAACCACTAAAAAGCAGAAGTGTCACTGTGGCTTCAGAGGTAGAATGCCAGCCTCGAGTGAAAAAGCTAAGAGACAGCATTGGGCCCTGAGTTCAAACTCCATACCAAAAAATAAAAAAAGATGATAAATGTGGCCTTATCAAACTCACAGTGGCTTGGATTTGAGTATTTTTTTGTTATTGTTGTTTAAATTTTTTGTTTTTGGGTTTGTTTGTTTTTTGGGTCCAGTCATGGGGCCTGACCTCTGGGCCTGAGTGCTGTCCCTCAGCTCTTCAGCTCAAGGCTAGGGCTCTACCACTTGAGCCACAGCACCACTTCTGGCTTTTTTCTTTTTGCTTGTGGTGCTGAGGAATGGAATCCAGGGCTTCATGCATGCAAGGCAAGCACTCTACCACTGAGCTACCTTCCCAGCTCCTTGTTTAAGTTTTTTTTTTTGCTAACTATATGACTGCAAATTATTTAAATAACCCTTCTGAGTCCTCAAGTATAAGCTACAGAAGATAGCACATCTCAGTAAAATTGTTTGGCAATTAGATGACTTAAACTATGTGAAACTACTGTTCTTTACTTGACATAGAGTCATTGCTTAATAAATGGTAGCTGTTTTGTTCCCAGTGCAAACTTAAGATCTAAGAATCACATCTTTCTATTAGGTTGAGAAGGAAATAAATGCAATCATTGACTTATTTTACAGTGATTTTGAATAAGAATAACAGAGTGGGGGCTGGGAAGGTAGCTCAGTGGTAGAGCACTTGCCCTGCATGCTCGAGGCCCTGGGTTCGATTCCTTAGCACCACATAAGAAAAAAGCTGGAAATGGCGCTGTGGCTCAAGTGGTAGAGCACTAGCCTTGAGCTGAAGAGCTGAGGGACAGCGCCCAGGCCCAGAGTTCAGGCCCCATGACTAGACCCCCCCCCCAAAAAAAAAAAAAAAAAGAATAACAGAGTGAGAGTTGATTATTGTTTACTTTCCTGGTTTGTTTTTTATGACAGGGCACCTCGATTTAAAGGTTTCCAACAGCAGGATAGTCAGGAGCTTCTTCATTATTTGCTGGATGCAGTGAGGACAGAAGAAACAAAGGTAATGTTACTTAATGCTCTTAACACATGTAGGACTGGAAGACTTAGGGCTGGGAAGGTGGCTCAGTGGTAGAGCACTTGCCTTACATGCCTGAGGCCTTGGGTTCGATTCCTCAGCACCACATAAGCAGAAAAATAAAGCCGGAAGTGGTGCTGTGGCTCAAGTGGTAGAGCGCTAGCCTTGAGCTGAAGAGCTGAGGGACAGCACCCAGGCCCAGAGTTCAGGTCCACAACCAGACCCCCCCCCCCCCCAACAAAAAAAAGATTGGGAGACTTAATTCTTATTATCACCTGAAAGTACAGTATGAAGTCATTTGAATTTTTTGGTATTCTGTTTTTCTTTTCCTGTAAGGGTATTTTCTTTTATACTTTTAGAGATAATTTATCAATTATTAATGCCTTTTGGCTACAAAAAATTCAACTAACTTAAATAAAGAATAGATAATTTTTTTTTTTTTTTTGCCAGTCTTAGGACTTGAACTCTGGGCCTGAGCTTATTTTGCTCAAGGCTAGCACTCTACCACTTGAGCCACAGCTCCATTTCCGGCTTTTTCTGTGTATGTGGTACTGAGGAATCGAACCCAGGGCTTCATGCACTCAAGGCAAGCACTCTACCACTGAGCTACCTTCCCAGCCCAAAAGTAGATATTTTAATTGGGCACTGTGGTGGTGTAAGTCTGTAGTTCCATATATTCAGGAAGATTCCTTGAGCACCGAGTCCAAGTTTGTATAGAAATATTCCTCTTAAAACAAAACAAAATTGAGCCAGGCAATGGTGGCTCATGCCTGTAATCCTAGCTGCTCAGGAGACAGATCTGAGAATAATGGTTCAAAGCCAGCCAGGACAGGAAAGTCCATGAGACTCTCATCTCCAGTAAACTACCAGAAAACTGGAAGTGGCCCTGTCGCTCAAGTGGTAGAGCACTAACCTTGAGCTGAAGAGGTGAGGGACAGGGCCCAGGCTCAGAGTTCAAGCCCCACAGCTGACAAAAAAAAAAAAAAAAAAAAGCCCAGGCCTGGAGTTCAAACCCCACGACCAACTCCCCCCCCAAAAAAATTGAGGCCAAAGAAAATTATAGGGAAAAATTATAGGTGAAAGTATTCACCTTTTTTCCTGTAAGTTTTTTTTCATTTATATAATCACCATAACTTGCATACTACAGTTCCATGCATTTAAAAGTTCAACTGGCTGCTTGTGATTCCCAGTTCTAAACTCCCAGTATCCTGTGCTGGGCTAAGTAAGATTCATTCAAGATCAGGTTGGGAGTGTAGTCTCAGCCTTGTGAATTAGTAAAATTCAGTTTCTTGAGGAGGAATTACTATGCAGATAGGATATAATTTATTAGAAAAAGTATAAGCATTACAGATGTCAAATACAGAACACATGTTCTGCAATTCTGTGATTTGTATGTGGCCCCCAAAAGTTCATATATTAGAAATTTAATCACTACTGACATGTGCTAGTGGTAATTGGAAGTGGGGCCTTTAAAAGGTAGTTTGGATTAGATAGGGTCTTGAGGGTAAAGCCCCATAACTGCACTGGTGGTTTAATAGAAATGGAGGAGGCACTCAAGCCAGCATGCTTGTTTTTGTCTGGCCATGTGATACCTTCTGCTACATAGTAATTCCCTCAGAAGGGCCTTGGCCAGATGCTAAACATTGGGTCCGTAGCCATGGTCCTAAGTAAATTTCTTTATGAATTTACTGGGTTCTTGTACTTTGTTACAGTAATGGAAAATAGAGTAAAATATTCATTTGTCCCTTCTTGCTCACAGAAGACATTGGTGAGTCTTCATTCAGCTTCAGAATTGTTCTCTGTGGGGGCTGGGAAGGTGGCTCAGTGGTAGAGCGCTTGCCTTGCATGCTCAAGGCCCTGGGTTTGATTCCTCAGCACCACATAAGCAAAAAGAAAAAAGCTGGAAGTGGCGCTGTGGCTCAAGTGGTAGAGCACTAGCCTTGAGCTGAAGAGCTGAGGGACAGCACCCAGGCCCAGAGTTCAGGCCCCATGACTGGGCCCAAAAAAAAAAAAGAATTGTTCTCTGTATACCACTGTGGACCACTCTGACAATTTTAATTAGGATAAAAAAATGAAAATCTGTTTTCCATTCCAGCAAATGTACTACTTAATCTATTTGGTAATGTGTGATTTTAAAAAAAGCCAAATATAAGCCAGGTGCTGGTGGCTCATTCCTGTAATCCTAACTACTCAGGAGGCTGAAAATGAGTATCATATTTCAAAGCCAGCCCTGGCAGGAATGTCTGTGACTTTCTTTATCTCCAATAAACTACAGTGCCTAGGCCCAGAGTTCAAGCTCCATGACCGACAAACAAACAAGTGAAGATGGGCTGGGAATGTGGCTTGCTTAGCATGAATGAAGCCCTAGGTTTGATTCCTAAGTACCACATAAACAGAAAAAGCCATAAGTGGCACTATGGCTCAAATGGCAGAACACTAGCCTTGAGTGAAAAAGCTCAGGGACAGAGCCCAGGCCCTGAGTTCAAGCTTCCCGACAGACTAAAAAAACAAAAAGCCAAATATAAATGAAATGTTTACATGTCTGTTTTAAGTATTATTAGACATTGTAGACTTTAGGCTGTGTGCTTTTTTCTTTCTATTTTAATTCATTTTATCTTTCTTCTGAGTCTAGGAATCAAGTCTAGGGTCTCACAAGTTTTAGGCTACCACTGGGTTATACTTTTGTGTCCTTCTCTCCTGCCTTTTAAGGTCTACTTTGTTTGCAATTGTAGCACAATTGCTAATGGCCAGCTTTCTGTGGATAGTTATGGTTCTAGCATTTTCTTACAATTATCTTAAAAATTTAAAAATGAATTAATCTCTCCCTTCTGTTACAAAGTACAATTTTCTAATTATTGCTGTGTGGCCTTCATGTTAAATATTGAATTCAGCTTCTCAAAGTGCTCCTACCTTTTCGAGGTCTTGCTCTATATAGACTTTGATTATGCAGCTATGACCTTCTCTGTAGAAGGTGTCATTGTCTGTCCCCTCTCTTATGCTGTCCTTGAAAGATGTTGCTGTGTATTTTCCATCCCATGGGCCTGCCATAGTGCTCTGTGAATGTTTGTTGAATGAGTTATCTGTGCTTTAACTTCATTGCATCTTCTTTTGAGAATTTGAATTGGGATGATAACAAATAATAGTCCTGGAAATAAGTTATTTCTAGCTAGCTTTCTCAGGGATTTTCAATTTCTGGGAAATGTTGTAATTGGAGTAAAGTGATAATTTGACAAGATAGTAACTATTATGCTTTGCCTATATTTTGTTCTTAAAAATCAGTTAAGAGATTGATAATTACATTTTTGGACAATAATATAATCCTTCTGAGGTAATATTTGATCATAATTTCCTATGGCTAGGAAATTGTATTTAGAATAGAAATTCAAACTCCAGTCTTTCTAACCACTTACAAATTAGCTAATTTTTATTATCAATTGCAACAATATTTTAAGCCTCCCATTTAAAGTTTAGCTATGGTGATTTCACTATTTGAAAGAGTATCAAATTGGATTCAGACATTATAGTATATTAATATTTTTATTGAGAGGGTAGACATAAGACAGGGAGAGATTGTTCCTTATATTATGAAATAAATGCAACTTACTTGCCCTGGACCTACAGATGATAAACTAGTTACTCTCAGTTAATTCATACTATCAGTGGGCTAGCATTTTTTTTCAGAAGTATATTTGCAGAAATATTTGTATTACATAGTAGTAATGTGTCATTACAAATGGATTCAAATTGGCTCTTTGCATTATATTTTTCACAATACTACATAGTATCTTATAGACTCAGGCATACTGGTTTTGAAAGCTCTTATCTTTCTAACGCTGTTTGAGGGCTTTAGATAGTATGGGCAGATTTAAAATGTCAAGTCTGTGGGTCTGTTCAGTCTCATAGGCCAGAGCAGCATGGCGGTCAGTCACAGTGAGCACTCAGGCAGGACCTGTATTGTCTGACCTGGGAACGCCGCAGCTGTTAATCGTGCTGGGTTGGAGTGTGTCACTGCCATGTGTTTTTGATTGAAGAAAAGCTACAGTGTTAGGGCTGCCACCAGAATCTTTAGAAATAAGTAAGAATTACTGACCTCCTTTCATATTGTTCATTTCTTTTATGACTGTACAGTTGATTGACTATAATGCTAAAGGGATTATTTGTGTAGAGGTTCTGCATTTTTATGTCCAAATTATATAGTCAACATTTACTAAAAGCAGTTATTAGAAATTTTTATTGCTGTTATAAAGGTGATGTACAGAAGAATTACAGTTACATAAGTCAGGTAATGAGTACATTTCTTTTTGGACAGTGTCACCCCTTCCCTTACTCTCTCCCAATTTTTCCCTCCCATTCTGACCACAAGTTTGTACAGTTCATTTTCAGCATAGTGTCTACTGAGTACCACTGCTGAATTTGTTTGCCCTTTGTAAAAAGCAGTTCTTTTAAAAGCAGTCCTCTCAACATAAATTTGTGCGTCTTTGTTTTTCTCCTAACTTCACTCGTCATTAATATAACATTTTTATTGTTTTTTAAAAGATATATCACTTTATGAGATCTGTTACCAACCAGTGTTAGTGCTGAATTATCCACATATTTTTTGTGTGTTCTTTTTTTGGGGGGGGGGGTCCGAACGTGGGGCCTGAACTCTGGGCCTGGGCGCTGTCCCTCAGCTCTTCAGCTCAAGGCTAGCGCTCTACCACTTGAGCCACAACGCCACTCCAGCTTTTTTCTTTTTGCTTATGTGGTGCTGAGGAATCGAACCCAGGGCCTCAGGCATGCAAGGCAAGCACTCTACCACTGAGCCATCTTCCCAGCCCCTTTTTGTGTGTTTTTTTTTTTTGTCGGCCGTGGGGCTTGAACTCTGGGCCTGGGCGCTGTCCCTCAGCTCTTCAGCTCAAGGCGAGCGCTCTACCACTTGAGCTACAGCGCCACTTCCGGTTTTCTGGTGGTTTATTGGAGATAGGAGTCTCACGGTTTCTCCTGCCCGGGCTGGCTTTGAACCGCGATCCTCAGATCTCAGCCTCCTGAGTAGCTAGGATTACAGGCGTGAGCCACCAGCGCCCGGCTTTTTTGTGTGTTCTTAATGGACATTATTTTCTGCTTGTTCTCTCAGTAGGATCAGTGAATGATGTTAGCTTCATATTAATTCCAAACCTAACCCCTACGTCAGGTCATAAAAAATTTAGTGCTTGTGTCTAGTTCAAGATCTCCTTTATTCAACAGATACCTCCTGCCAGTTCATATCTCCTCTTTCAGATTCTAAAAGAGTTGGTGTCTTTTTTTTCTGTGATGAGAAATCCATCCTTATATATATTTCTAGATTTAAATGTGATACTTGTATCCCAAGAATGGTTTTTAAAAGATTCTGGGATTATTGAACCAAGAAATATACCTTGACAGCTGGGTGCTGTTGGCTCACGCCTATAATCCTAGCCACTCAGGAGGCAGAGATCTAAGGATCCCAGTTCAAAGCCAGCCCAGGCAGAAAAATCCCCATGAGTCTCTTATCTCCAATTAACCACTCCAAAACGGGGCGTGGAGCTGTGGCTCAAAATGGTAGAGTGCTAGCCTTGGGACAGAGCCCTCCCCACTCCCTGAAAAAAAAAGAATGTACCTTGAAGGAATAACTAATAAAAACCCACTTAAAATATATCATCTTAATGCACTGTGGGACAGAATTATTTTAAAGAAGGTTGTCTGAAACTGACTTAAACTATAGTAAATATTAGTGTCTTTGAAAGAGGTTTCAGATAGAGATAAATAGTTGAGCCTTCTTTCTAACTAATTAGAGGGCTGTACATATTAGTAGTTCCCAGGCCAATGTCTCTACTCTAAATGATTTTAACCTAAGAGTTTAAGCAACTAATAAGGGGGGAGGGTTGTGTATGGAATTAACTCATTCATTTTATTCTACTTGATAAATTACCTATTAATTCTTCTTGGACTCTGGTATGTTGTCCCCACTATCGCTTACATATCAGAAATAAGACTAGTATCTTCCATCCAAAATTAGAAACACTTCTGGTCTCAAGCATTTTGGATAAGAGATACACAACATGTGTACACTTTCCTGTACTTGTTTTTTTTCACTTAACATGTAATATTCATCTGTTCCTATCAGAAAACAGAAAACTTGTTCATTTGTTTTCTTCAACCTAACATATCAAACCAATCCTTGTTCGGTGGATATCTGTTATTTTCAATATTTCTGCATAATTACAGTGCTAAGAAGAATTTTATTGTACAAGCTATTTGCAATACTTGTAGCAATGTCTCTTTAATCAGAGAAGCAAAATTGGTAGATCAGCTGATACATCATTTCCACTCCATAAAAGTCTATTTCAGACAGTGGTTAAATATTAAAACTTGTGATCAAGACAGGAAAACATTTTCCCACAGATAGTAGGGCTTGAACTCTGGGTCTGGGCACTGTCCCTCAGCTCTTCAGCTCAAGGCTAGCGCTACCACTTGAGCCACAGTGCCACTTTTGGTTTTTTGGTGGTTTATTGGAGATGAGAGTTTCACGGACTTTCCTGCCTGGGCTGGCTTTGAACCGTGATCCTCAAATCTCAGCCTCCTGAGTAGCTAGGATTACAAGCGTGATCCACCAGCGCCTAGCTTAATTTAGTTTTTAAAGCTTCTGGTGAAATTGAATCTCATAAAATGTATACAAAAGATATAGAAATAAGCTGGGTCCTGGTGGCTCATCTCTGTAAACCTAGCTAATCAGGAGGCTGAGATCTGAGGATCAGTTTGAAGTCAGCCTGGTCAGAAAAGTCCTTGTGAGACCCTTTCCAATAAACTCCCCAAAAAAGCAGTAAGTGATAGAGTGCTAACCTTGAGCACAAAGAAACTCAGAGACAGGCCCTGAGTTCAGACCAGCAAAAATCAATCAATCAATCAATAAAAATAGTGTCTAGGCTGTAGCTACGCAGTAGTAGAAGTGCTTTCCCAGTGTGTATTAAGCTCTGATTTCATATCTCAGCAACACACAGCTGTAAAAATAGAAACTTGTTTTTTTTTTTACTAAGAGTTGCCAAAGACATGATCACTGTTAGCAACTAAATTCAGATAAAACCTCCAGAACCTGTTTGACACATACAATACAGTGTTTTAAACAGATTAACCTCCTCATCTTATCCCCACTACCTTTTACTGTTCAAAAGCTTTTAGTGAGTTTTCGTTTGTGGTATTCATTCACCAATGCAATGTATTTCAGTATTTTCACCCTCTAATGTTTATCCCCTCAAGTAGTCCCATGGTTACATATGGTAGAGAGAGAAAGAGAGAGTATTTGTGTGTATCTGTGTATATGATCTTGTATGTGCTTACATATCTGTTTATCTTTTAGGTCTAGCATTCACAGATAAATTCCAAATCTGGGTTATTTAACATGATGATCTCCAGTTCCATCCATCTTCCTGAAAACAACATAATTTCATTCTTCCTTACTGATATGTACAGATATGTACATTCTCTTGATCCATTCATCAGTTGTCATCTGGGCTGTTTCCACAGCTTGACTATTGCCAATAATGAACATAGGTGTGTAAGTGTTTCTATTGTAACCATGTTCTTTCAGATCTATGCCTAATAGTGGTATTGCTGGATTTTATGGTAGTTCTGTTTTTAGTATTTTAAGAACCTTCATACTGATTTCCACAGTGGTTGCACTAGTTTACATTTCCACCAATAGTGGATGGATGAGGATCTCCTTTTTCTTCTGTATCCCAACCAGCATTTGTTGTTGTTTGTGTTCTTGATGACGGATGTTTGGACTTCAGTGAGATGGAATCTCTACGCTGTTTTGATTTGCATTATCTTTATAACCTGGATATTGAGCATTCATCTTGCATTTACTGATTATTTGTATTACCTTTGAAAATGGTCTGTTCAGATCACTTGTCCATTTATTAACTAGGTTGTTGATCCTTTGGGGGTTAGCTTTTTTAGCTCTTTGTATATTCTGGTTATTAATCCCTTGTTAGATATAGAGCGGGTGACAATTTTCTCCTATAGGCTTTCTCTTCAGTCCAGTGATTATTTCTTTTATTGTAGCTTTTTGGTTTGATGTAATCCTATTTGTCCTTGCTCTTTCTTACTTGTTGAGCAATTGGAGTTCTATTCGGGAGGTTAATGCTTATGCTTGTATGTTATAGTATTTTCTCTATTTTTTTTTCCTATAGTAGTTTCACAGTTTCTGGTCTTGATCCATTACAACTTGATACCAGTACAAGGTGTGAGTTGGGGATATAGTTTGTCTTTTTCTTTTTAATTTTTTGGGTCCAGTCGTGGGGCCTGAACTCTGGGCCTGGGCACTGTCCCTCAGCTCTTCAGCTCAAGGCTAGTACTCTGCCACTTGAGCCACAGCGCCACTTCCGGCTTTTTTTTCTTTTTTCTGCTTATGTGGTGCTGAGGAATTGAACCCAGGGCCTCATGCATGCAAGGCAAGCGCTTTACCACTGAGCCACCTTCCCAGCCCCTCTTTTTTTTTTTTTTTTTAAGACAAGTTCTTACTATAAAAACCAGGTCTCACTATATAACCTTAATCTCACTATTTTCCTGCCTCAGTCAGCTTTCTTACTGCTGGAATCCTAGGTATACACCACCACATCTATCTTTGAGAGTTGAACATGGTGGTACGTGGGATTTTAGGACTTAAAGGAATTCGAGTATTTAGACTTAGAGAGCTGAACTCTACATTGCTATTTGTAAGTTCTTTATTTTTATTTTTTAATCTTTAGTTTTTTTTGCCAGTCCTGGGGCTTGAACTCAGGGCCTGGGCACTGTCCCTGAGCTTCTTTTGCTCAAGGCTAGAACTGTACCACTTGAGCCACAGCACCACTTCCAGCTTTTTTTGTTTATGTGACACTGAGGAATTGAGCCCAGGTCTTTATGCCTGTGAGACAAGCACTCTACCACTAAGCCACATTCCCAGCCAAGTGCTTTTATTAATAGGATGGGCTTGGCTTAACTAATAATAGACTAGATTTTACTGACTTTGTTTTACAGAGAATACAAGCTAGCATTCTAAAAGCATTTAACAACCCAACTACTAGGACTGCTGATGAAGAAACTAGAAAAAAAGTCAAAGGTATGTTGACTCTTTAATTGTTAAAGCTTTTTTCTAAAGAGAAAATATTCACTATTCTTTATAGTAGGAGAATTGATTATTGTAGGAGCTAATTTTCTAAAGTAGGACTGTTGAAGAAAGGATACACCAATGGCTATAAGATACTTTAGTAAGACATAGAAAATGTTTGAATGTATTGTAGGAATTAAAACAACAAACAAATAACTTGACACCACTCATGCCCTTTTGTAAGATCTGGGAAGACTTGAAAGATTGTTGAAAGTAGCAACCTCCCTCAGAAATTGTAACATTTTAGGTGTGTTTTGACAAGTGGGTTTATGAATTTATTAACTAGTTTTCCCTAACGTATGCTTAACTGTGCCAAAGAAATTATAAATAAATTATTCTATTAAGGAGATTGATAATAGTCAACCCTACGAACGTCTTACCTACTCTAGTGCTTTCTCTTTATCTGGCCAATTGTGAGGCCAAAAAAAAATTATTAATGAAAGCCTATCACATTTATAGATATTATAGTGTAAATTTTTATCTTTTGATATTAATAATTTACCTTATCCTAAGTGTATGTTCTGCTTCGTGCTATCAGTTAATGTTAGTGTGAAGTCATTGTTTTAGGAGACATTTAAACATTGTGTTTTATTTATTTCTAACTTCTGTTTTTGCCATTTTATAATGTTCATACTACATGCTTATACTTTGTAACCAAATACATATGCACTGTTACATACACTCTTAAACATAGTTACTATATGCTCTTAAACTCTATTACAGTTAAGAGTTCAAGAATTTTAGCTTTTCAGTTATGCTTCTTGTTTTTTTATGTTGAGATAGTGCCATCTAGTGCATGTTTACAATAGCAACCTTGTTTTTCTTGCCCTTTCTGTAATCTTACTCCCTTTAATTCCTTGAATAATTTTTTAATGTACCAGTATTTTGAAGAGTTACTGTAAAATGTTTGATACTTGCAAATGTAAGTGCTGTGTTATTCAGTATTTAAGATAGTTTTGAATGATTTTAATGATTTAAGCTTGGGTGCTGGTGGCTCACACCTGTAATCTCAGCTAATCAGGAAGTTGCGATTTGAGGATTGAGGTTGAAAGCCAGCCCAGGCTGACAAATCTATGAGACTCTTATCTCCTGTTAGCCAGCCAAAAGCCAGCTAGAGGCATGGCTTTATATAATGGCAGCTGTAAGAAGATAAGAGAGAGTATGAGACCTTACACATACACCCCCCCCCCATAAAAGCTATTTCTGTGAAATTTGAGGGTAGAGGCACAAAAATGGTGGAAGAAAAGTTGAAGGGGGTAAATTTTGTTAATATATTTCTGCCTCATGGTTTATTAAGGACATTTTCAAAGTAGAGATCAATGAATAATGTAGCCTCTTAATGTGTATAACTCATCCAAGACTATATTAATGGCATATATTGAATATCTGTTTTTCCAACCCCAGATTATTGTGTGACAAATGATTGGCACAGCTTCCTTTGATTTATAAGTACTTCACTTTCAACTTTTTACAATATTATTAAGCATGTATGTATGTATGTATGTGTGTTTCTAAGAGTTGTTAATTGCCCATGTTAATGCCTCAGGTTATGATATGTCGACTTGTCTTTTACAACTCTTTTCATAGCCAGAGGCCTGTCAGCTAGTCTTGAAAACAGTGTTCCTCATTGTTCTTTCTACTCAGCTTAAGGCACAAAGGCTTTAAATGGGTTAATGAAACAGTTGGGGAATAGTAGGGATAGTGGTTATAGCTTTATTTTCCTCTTAAGAACTACTAGTTTTTGGAAATCATAGTAGTTGGTAGTCATATTTGCCCTACAGAATTGTAAAAGAGAAGACCCTATATTGTTATAGTAAACTATACTACCAAATGCAATACAGGAAAAAAATTCCCTATTTGCATTAGTTTTGAATAGACAATTAATAGCATGTAACACTATTAGATGGTTGATTTTTTGTGTTAAAAAGTATGATTTTTACAGCATATGGAAAAGAAGGCGTAAAAATGAACTTCATAGATCGGATCTTTATTGGTGAATTAACTAGCACAGTCATGTGTGAAGAATGTGCAAACGTAGGTACTTTGGAATTCACTTCATGGAATAGATTACAGCCACATCATTTTTATTATGTGTTACTTTTTTTGTTTTTCAAGTATCACAGTGTTTATTGATGGGTACAAGTAAATAAAGTCAGGACATGAACAAAATTTAGTAGACATAATTTCAGTGCCAGTTCAAATTCTACTTGTTTCACACTCACAAACATGAGCTCAAAGACATTAATGGTTTCTTGGGACTGGTCAGTTTTGTGTAATCAAACCATGTTGATTTACTTACATGATTGTGTACTTGTCCACACTCAAGTCTGGCATGTAAAAACTATTAGCAGTAGAAACATAGCCAGCATTTTTTGTTTGTTTGTTTGTTTGAGACAGGGTTTCCTATGTAGCCAGACTGTCCTTGAACTGACTGTCCTTTTGCCTCATCCTACTAAGGGCTGGGATTACAAGTGTATGCCACCATGCTGGGCAAGGCTATCTTAATATGCTATCTATACTAGCTGCCTATTTAGATGGAAGTGTCAGAGAAATTTCTGTGGTGAGAGTAACTATGTTAAGTTGCAATGTCCTAGTTCCAATAGAATGACATAGTAACATAGTAGGATGATTGTAAAACAATTGATTTAAACTTTGTATGTATTTTATTAAGCTCACCCATGTTTTTGAGTTTAGTATTAATTTTATTTTAAATATCGTCTTTTACAACTTAAAGCATTCATAAATTTTTGTAGATTTTTTTCATTTGCAATATTTTTGAAAGCATAGGGCTTAAGATATACATTTAGGCTTTTATCAGATTTTAATGGTAAAAAGGAGTCTGTATGTGCATTTTTTTCTGACCCAGATTATAGAATACTTTTCTGTGTTTTCTCTATCCTTATGAAATCAGGATTATAAACTATATCTTCTAGCTTGTTACATTGAAATACAGAAGTGATAACATGGTGCTTAAATGTTCAGAAAACTGAACACAGAAGTTGATTTCTCTCTTACAAAGGTTAGAGGGTGGCTTTTAAAGTTGAAATATCCTATGGAATCTACAAACACCTTTTCAGAGGCTCTGCTTTTTTTATGGCTTTATCTTAACACTTCATGTAATTTATTCTAATTTAAAAGTTTTAAGTTGCTTGGGAAATTTGATTAGTTTGCATCTTTTAAAAAACAAAATGACTACCCTTGAATTCTAACTGAAGTTCTCAATCTGTTTTCTTTTTAAGATCTCCACAGTAAAAGATCCTTTCATTGATATTTCACTTCCTATAATAGAAGAAAGGGTAAGAAAACAAAAGGAAGCATAAGGATTTTTTTGAAGAACTTTTATTTATTCATTCATTTATTTAGTGACCATATTTATTTGTGGAACATAATATTAAATATCTGAACATCACACTTTACATGTTATTGAGTTTGCTATAGTTCTTGTTTTTCAGAAAATTAAATCCTTATGCTTTCTATTTTTATGAATCAAAGTTAAACAAATCATCTTTTTATTTTTTCAAGTATGTTAGAGATGTTTTTAAAGACAATATCCAGCATTTATTTGCTAAATTTATTTGTTGTATATATTGTATCTACATAGGTTTCAAAACCTGTACTTTCTGGGAAAATGAACAGATGTAGAAGTTTACAGGAGGCAGATCATGACCAGCACCAGGACACAGTCACTGTGCAGAGTACTCAGCAGCCCAGAGCTGCCAGGAAGCAGTCCTCAGCTAAGGATAAGGTAGGACTCACATTTGTTATACACCTGTTTTTTAATTCTTTTTCATTCAGAAAAATCTTATACATTTACAAGTTGAGAAAATCAAATAATTAATACCCATATTTCTATTTTGTTTTCTTTCTTTTTTTTTTTTTTTTTTTTTTTTTGGTGGTAGTGGTGGTATTGGGGTTTGAACTCAGGGCCTTATACTTGTTAAGGAGGCCATCACTGGAGCCCTCCCCCCACCCTCCATACCCCCATCTCACCTTCATCATTATCAACTCAGCAAATCATACTTTCACTTTATCCCTCTCTATACTCCAGATCCAAAATCTACTGTCACGATACATATCTAAAGGATCTTCTTTAGGAGCTGGGGATATAGTTCAGTGGGAGAGTACTTTCGTAGCATACGCAAGGTTCTGAATTTAATACAGAAATCTCAGAAAAGTATTTAAAAATAAAGATACACTGTGTAAAAACATAGTACCATCATAATGATAAAAGTTTGGTACCAGATAAGGAATTTAGTGCTTTGTGTTTGCTAACATGCACTGTACCAGTTGAGCTACACCCAGTAAACAAAAGGAAGAGAAACATTTCCTGCTTTCTATGAAGGACAGGAAAGTCAATACACAGGCCTGCTAGTTTTTTGTTGTTGTTGTTGTTGTTGTTTTTTGGGTCTGGTCGTGGGGCTTGAACTCTGGGCCTGGGCGCTGTCCCTCAGCTCTTCAGCTCAAGGCTAGTGTTCTACCGCTTGAGCCACAGCACCACTTCCGGCTTTTTTCTTTTTGCTTATATGGTGCTGAGGAATCGAACCCAGGGCCTCAGGCATGCAAGGCAAGTGCTCTACTACTGAGCCACCTTCCCAGCCCCTGGCCTGCTAGTTTTTGAGATAGGTTCTGACCAATTTTTTTTTTCCCCCAATTGCTTAGGAAATGGAAAGCTATCAATCCACATTATTCTTCACTTAAAAAAAAATTTGTATGCAAAATGATCCATACTGATTTGACAAATTGACACACAAAATTTAAATTACTCTTTTAGTAACTGAGGCCTCAAAGTGTCAAGACTATACAGAATGGACACACAGTAATCATTGGGATTTTTTTATTTTTCATTCTTTTTGTGCTTGTACTAGGGCTTGAACTCAGACTCTGGCACTGTCCCTTAGCTTTTTCACTCAAACCAGAAATGGAGCTCTGGCGTTTTGGTGGCTAACTGGAGATAAAGAATTTCACAGACTTTCCTGCTGGAGCTAGCTTCTAACTGTAATCCTCAGATGTTGTCCTCCTGAGTAGCTAGGATTACAGGCATGAGCCACTGGCCCCTGGCCCTTTGAGAATTCCTTGAAACAAAATAGAAGAGATACATTTCTTCTTGGAATATTTTTTATCTGCCCTACATTTTTAAGATTTAAAATGGATTTAACTGTGTGTATAACAAAAAACAGAAGCTCCTTCCATCTTTTAAGATTAAGTGAATGGATAATTCTCTTCACTGTCAAACTTAGGTTATTTTACCTCTGTTACACAGTCACCAAGAAACAGTTGGGCTAACTATGATTTAAAAACCTAGCTGGGTGCTAGTGACTCATGCCTGTAATCCTAACTACTCAGAGGCTGAGATCTGAGGATCATTCTTTGAAGCCAGCTCCAGCAGGGAAGTCTCTGAGACTCGTATCCCCAGTTAGCCACCAAAAATTAATTCAGGCCTCAGCGCGCGCGCGCACGCGCACACACACACACACACACTAAAAAGCAAACTGATGGACACTTAAAATATTCCTTTCAGATCTATGGCAACCATCAATACAATCATGAGACAGCTTGAAATGTATTAATTTTTCTTGTGTTTAAAAAAATACATAGTACATTTTCAAATTATAAAATTCATGTACGAAAAGGTTTACATTTTCTTCATAGCCCTGGGCTCCAAAAATGTTTTTCCCTTCCACAAAAACAGGTGACCACTGTTGTTTGTTCCCAAATAAAGTTTTAGTTTTAACTTTTTGTTTTTGTTTTTTGTTTTTGTCTTTACTTTTTTGGTACTGGGGATCAAACCCAGGATATTTACCGTGGTAGGCAAGTGCTTTGCCACTGAACTACATACCAGTTCAGTTATAGTTTTAAATTAAAACTCTTTGTTAGTGTATTTTCTGTTGATCTTAGTTTAGGTAGATTTTGGAAATGGATGTCATAGAAAGCATGTTTAATAGTTATAGAACAATTAGATAGGACTTTCAGTTTATTTTCAGTAAGGTCACAGATTCTTTTCTTTGTGAACACTGCCAATTTACAGAATCAAGGAATTCCTAGCAGAAAACATGGAAGAAAATTATCACCTGGAGAAAACCCTCCTGTTATATATGAGAACAATGAAGACCTCCAAAGGAGTGGGGAGTCATCAGCCTTTGCAAGCATTGAGAGTACTGCAAGGTCTCTGACAGAAAGCCCTACAGATGGCAGTGACAAAGCGGCAAGCAATTCTGAATCTAGCGCTGATGCCGACAGTGAGGCTTCAGAATCAGAAAGTACTTCCCGGAAGAGCAAGCTGCCTAGATCCCATGGTGAAGCCCGTGGGCACACACATAGGCACTGTCAGCTGCTGCCATCACCTGAACTGCCACATTCCAAGACCAACAGTGGAGATGAGGGAATAGCTCAAGCAATTTCTGACCTGCGATTGAACAACACTGCAACTGGAGATAGAGATTTTGACAGAGAAAATCATCCCCTTAATGGTCCAAACAACCTATGTCTTCCAGATAGGAAACATATGAGGCCTCACAGTCCCCAAAATGCTTTTCAGACTCTTTCTCAGAGCTATGTAACTACTTCCAAAGAATGTTCAATTCAGTCCTGTCTCTACCAGTTTACATCTATGGAATTACTAATGGGGAATAATAAGCTTCTCTGTGAGAATTGTACTGAAAAGAAGCAGAGATACTTAAAGGAAAGCAGTTCTGCAGGTACATGTTTATCTTAATTTGTTTTTCTATTATTTTGAAGGATCATCAGTGAGTAGTGGGCTATAGATTTCCACAGGGAGGAGCTTGCAAGTCAGTCAGTGTCTCAGGAATGGTCTTATTCATGTTTGTGCCTTAGCCATTTAAGATACTGGCTGAGCAGATTACATTTCCAGTAGATTTTTGTGGAATTAAATTGAAGAGTAAGAGGAACATATCTCTGCCTTGAAAGTCCTACTCCAGAATCTCCCCCCCCCCCTCCTGCCCAGTCCTGGGGCTTGAACTGAGGGCCTGGGCACTGTCTCTGAGCTTCTTTTGCTCAAGGATGGCACTCTACCACTTAAGCCACAGTGCTACTTCCAGCATTTTTTCTTTATGTGGTATTGAGGAATCAAACCCAGTGTTTCATGTATACTAGGTAAGCACTCTACCACTAAGCCACATTCCCAGCCCTACTCCACAATCTTAACTGAGGGAACTAGCTATCCAAAACTTCATCCCTAAAGGGTACAGGTATATCGCTAATGAAATTAATGGCTAGATTGATGACAATCTCAATCCACAAATTCCTTAATCAAATGCAAAGCATACTTACTGTGCCTACCTTTTTCTTTTGGTGAAGTTAAGAGATCAGGAGATGATTGCCATATTGGAAAAAATGGTTGAGTTCCCAAGAAGTTGGGGGCATTTGATGCCCCATGGGTCACACGAGGAAGTCTAAGGGTCAGTCAGGAGGCAGAGATTAGAGAAAAAGGTAACTGGGCAAGAACTTTGTTGTGATTTTGGAGGGGAGGATTGGGTGAGGCTGATTAAAGGAGGCCTAGGAATGGTTCATTTGGATAATGTTAGTGGGTTCTAGGACATAGAGGCTGTCCTGAATTACCTGGTACTTGGCGCTGGAGTGATAGGGCAGATAGATCATGACCCAAAGTATAAGAACCCAGTTAATAAGGCTGTTGGGATCAAGGTCTTGGCAGTGAGTTCTATATGAAAGGTACACTTAAGTCGATTGCTATTCCTAGAAATTAGAAAGCCTGAGGTAGGATTGACTCTCCAATATGAGCAAGGCCATGAATGTAAAAACATCAGAATAAAGACATACTTCATGTACTAGTAACTAAAGAAATGGCTAGATGGGAGAAGAAATACCAATTTACATGAATCCAAGTTAAATATGCAGTTGTTTGTATTCAAATCCTATCATAAATCCTTTGTAACTACTTTTGCTGAAATCTATGAATCCCCATGGTGTAGATTCCCCCTTTGCTGCAATGAATAAGTAGGAGACCTAACTTCTGAAACCATTAAATGAGCTCAGTCAGTAGAGAGCTAGCCAATGAGCAAAAGCAGCAGGTTGTACTGAATTTTGAGTCCCAGTTTGGGACCTTAAAAAAAAAAAAAAAAAGAGCTTCTGGTGGTATTTGGCTGGAATGTACTGACATTAAGTTACTACCAATCTTTCCAGTTTCCAGATTTCTGCTACAAATATCACCTTTCCTATTCTTTGTCTTTACTGTGTGTCTTTTATGAAAGCCTTTGCTTTTATTTCAGTGGAGTATTGGAAAGGAATAGAGGAACCCTGTCATCAGAAGTCCAATTCTATTAACATTGTACTAAAAAATGTGGTATGATGATCTCAGTGAATGTTTACTGTGTTACATGGTGGGTAAAATATAGTAACTTTATCATATTTTATGCAGTGAAGAAAGCAGAAGGAGTTTATACAAATGCCAGGAAGCAACTGCTCATTTCTGCTGTTCCAGCTATCCTGATTCTCCATCTTAAGAGGTTCCATCAGGTAATAATCTTCTCTGGTAGAACTTAGTCCATTCATTGTGTGCTCTGCAGAGCCCTAAGTCCTGTAAAATGCCATCAAGTTAGAAAGTCATTTATAAAATTTAAATATTTTTCATGTGGGATTTCCTGCATTTCCACTCAAAACAGTTTATAAGACTTGGCTGATTAACAGTATTAAGGGCAAAGGGTGTAGCTCAGTGGCAGAGCACTTGCCTAGCATATACATGAGGCCCTGGGTTCAATTCTAGTACAGCCAAAGAAATGTTTAATTCACAGTATTAGAATATTTAAGGGGGCTGGGAATGTGGCCTTGTGGTAGAGTACTTGCCTAGCATGCATGAAGTCCTCGGTCCGATTCCTCAGCACCACATAAACAGAAAATGCTGAAAGTGGTACTAGCCTTGAGCAAAAAAGCTGAAGGACAGCACCCAGACCCTGAGTTCAAGCCCCAGGAGCAGCGCACACACGCGCACTTAACACACACACAAAACAAAAACATAGAAGCTATTTTTTTATACTTGTTTTAAAATAATTCTAGTAACAAATAGTTTGATTGAAATTGTTACTAAAATCTGACCATAATTTAAAGCAATTGCATGTGATAAAGGAAGAATTGCAAATCAGATGGGAAGGGGACTGGACTTACCTAGTAAAGGACTTAGGGAAAAATACCTCTTGAAGAAATAAAAATTTAGGGGCTGGGAAGGTGGCTCAGTGGTAGAGCACTTGCCTTGCATGCATGAGGCCCTGGGTTCGATTCCTCAGCACCACATAAGCAAAAAGAAAAAAGCCGGAAGTGGCACTGTGGCTCAAGTGGTAGAGCGCTAGCCTTGAGTTGAAGAGCTGAGGGACAGCGCCTAGGCCCAGAGTTCAGGCCCCACGACCGGACCCAAAAAAAAAAAAAAAAGAAAGAAATAAAAATTTAGAGCTCCCTCTAGATCACCATATTATTTTCTAATATATTTTAGTGCACAAAACCAATCATCAACAAGAGTAGGATGAAATTAAATGAATATTTGATCTGACCTCAGTGTGAGGGACTTTTGTAAGTAAAAAAATCCATGAAAGTGGTAGAGCGCTTGCCTTGCATGCATGAGGCCCTGGGTTCAATTCCTCAGCACCACATAAGCAGAAAGAAAAAAAAAGCCAGAAGTGGCGCTGTGGCGCTCAAGTGGTAGAGCGTTAGCCTTGAGCTGAAGAGCTGAGGGACAGTGCCTAGGCCCAGAGTTCAGGCCCCATGACTGTACCCAAAATAAATAAATAAACAAACAAATAAATAAAATCCACGAAAGGAAAAGATTGAAGTTGTCTTGTGTGTCCATGGATCAAACACAGGACCTTGTGTATACTAACTGTGCATTCTCTACTGTGTTATATTGTACAACATTCCTGCTACTGATGAGCAGGAAGAGCTTTTATTCTATATCTCACCCTATTGACCAAAAGATTAAGTTTTGGGTTTAAGTTTTGTGGGTTTTTTTGTTTTATTTTTTGTTTTTTTTCAGGCGCTAAGGCTTGAACTCTCTGGGCCTGGGTGCTGTTCCTGAGCTTATCTGGCTCAAGGCTAGCACTTCACTACTTAAGTCATAGCATCACTTTAAGCTTTTTTTTCTGAGTAGTTTATTGAAGATAAGAGTCTCACAGACTTTTCTGCCCAGGTTGGCTTTGAACCTCAATCCTCAGATTTCAGCCTCCTGAGTAGCTAGGATTTCAGGCGTGAGCCACCAGTGCCTGGCCAAGTTTTTTATTTTCTATGCCTCATATATAGAGAAAAATTCTAATGTATGATTCATATCTTCTGTGATAAGACTGGACTTTACAGTATGTTTATTTTGGTTTTTGAGATCTCTGCTAATCACAATGAATACATTTTAAAAGTAATCATGCACATTATGAAGACAACCTATTATAATTTGCTCAACATATTTTAATTTAAATTTTATTTTTTGCTGCTACTGGGGTTTGAACTCAGAGCCTGGAACATGATAGACTGGTACAACACTGGTACAATACCATGCCTCCATCTCTACTTTATCCCATCTGAGCAAATGCCTGAGCTACAATCTGCCCACTTTTTAAGCTTACTGTTATTGCTGGGATTCTAGGCACCCATCACCAATTCCAGCTTCCCTTCTCTTCCTATCTGAAAGATGGAGTCTCTCAGTCCTTTGTGTCCCAGCTGTCTAGCACCACAATCTCCCCATTTTTAGCCTTTCCTGGAGCTTTGGATAACACACACTTGCCACTGTAATCACTTATGGGCTGAGAAGGAGGCTTTGCTGACTTTTCTGCCCAGACTGATCTTGAACTGGAATCCTTCCATTCTCAGCCTCTCAAGTATCTGGATTAGGCATGAGCCAAAGGCACCCAACTATAAGAACTCTTAAATACCAATAAGACAGCCAGGAACTGGTGGCTCACACCTGTAATCCTAACTACTCAGGAGACTGAGATTTGAGAATTGAGGTCCAAAACCAGCCAGGGCAGGAAAGTTCATGAGACTGTTAATCTCCAGGTAAATACTAAAAATGTGGGAAGTGGAATAGCTCAAGTGTTAGAGCGCTAGCCTTGAGCAAAAGAGCTCAGAGCCATGCACAGGTCCTGAAGTCCCAAGACTGGCACAAATAAAATAAGGATCAGTAAGACAAATATGAAGATCTAATATGAGTGAAGAATTACCAATTAACAGTTCTAGAAGAGGAAATACAAATTCCAAGAAACTGAAAATAGGCCTAGCCTTCCCATCAAAAGAATTGCAAGTAAAATGACAGATTCCTTCCTTTTGTATCCTATTCAAATTAGCAAAGATATAGTAGTGCTGATAAAGATGACGTTGGGGCATAGACACTCTCATTTATCACCAGTGGGAATGTAAATTAACACAATCTTCTAAAAAGTAAGTTAGAAATGGGTATCAAAAACAAGGAGTGGGCTGAGATGTAGCTTAGTAGCAAAGTACTTGCCTAGCAAGTGCAACATCCTGGGTTTGGTCCCCAGTACCAAAAAAGAAGACAAAACAAAACAAAACAACAAGAACAAAAAAAGACAAGGAGTGGTTTTCAGTACAACAGTTTTTGACTAAAAATACTCCTCAGTAAGTAATTCACTTCTAAGAACCTATAAGAAATAGGAAATAAACACATACACAGAAGTGTTCTTTGTATAGATCAAGCCAAATGTAAAGCCTAAAGTCCAGTGTGTAGGACACTGATTTATATTTTAATGACTGGAAAACTGGTAGTAAAAAAGACCTAATGGCCTTTTTTCTGCATAAAGTAGGTAAAACTGTCTAAACTGTCTAGAATTAAGTTCATTGTTAACAGGTCATTGAATTAGGCCTAAACACATTTTGACTTTTTTTTTTTTGTCAGTTGTGGGGTTTGAACTCAGGGCCTAGACATTGTCCCTGAGCTCTTTTGCACAAGGCTAGCGCTCTACCACTTTGAGCTACTTCTGGTTTTGGGGTGGTTAATTGGAGATTAGAGACTCATGGACTTTCCTGCCAGGCTGCCTTTGAACCGCAATCCTCAGATCCCAGCCTCTTCAGTAGTTAGGATTCCAGGTGTGAGCCACTAGTACCCAGCCACATTTTGACTCTTATGTTGGATATATTTCATGATAGCTGTATAGTCTGGAGCTTAAATTATGTGTGTGTGCATGTGTATGTGCTACTGAAGCTTGAACTCAGAGCCTCAAGCTCTTGCTTGGCTTTTTTTACTCAAGACTGGCTCTCTACTACTGGATCATGCCTCTACTTTTGGCTTTTTGCTGGTTAGTTGAAAATAGGAGCCTCGTGGACTTTCTTGCTTAAGCTGGCTTTGAACTGTGACCCTCAAATCTCAGTCTCCTAAGTAGCTAAGATTACAGGTCTGAGCTACCAGTGCCCAGCAGTAGCTTAGATTTTTATCACTTAAAATTAATTTTTTTGTTATGTGTTGGCTAACCAGAGGGGGGATAATTATTGCCTTCATTGGTTTTGGTACAAATCCTCATGTAAAAGAACCATCTTTGTACTATCAGTTTACGAAATCCAACTTTTTAACTTAGTCATAGCAATTGCCTATTAGTCACATTTATTTTTGTCTATAAAAAAATCTAACAGTAGCCAGGCACCAGTGGCTCATGCCTGTAATTCTAGTTACTCAGGAGGCTGAGATCTGAGGATTGTGGCCCAAGGCCAGCCCAGACAAGAAAGTCTATGAGAGTCTTATCTCCAATACACCAACACAAAACTAGAAGTGATGCTGTGGCTCAAAGTGGTAGAGCACTAGTCTTGAGCAAAAGAGCTCAGGGACAGTGTCCAGGCCTCAAGTTCAAGTCCCACAACCAACAACAACAATTTAAAAAAATCTAATGCCTGGAATTTCTCTTCAATTTTAATTAGTATAGTGCCTTGGAACCAATTAAGCTTGTTAAATTAAAAAATATATATTTTGTTCTGTTTAAGGCTGGCTTGAGTCTTCGTAAAGTAAACCGGCACGTAGATTTTCCACTTATGCTGGATTTAGCACCATTCTGTTCATCTGCTTGTAAGGTACAGTATGTTAGGATAGGTAATTAAGCTGCAAACAAATGCTTAAATCTTTATGTTGTTTATTAGGTCATGCTTCTGTGATTAAAGAAAATGTTGTTTGTAAAATAAATTTCTCTTCTAAAAGAGAATTTGAGTAAGTAAAGTCAGAAACCTGTGTCACACTTAATGCACCCAATAGGACTTTTGTCCTTTGGGAGAAAAATGAGTAAGACACTAGGCATGATGACTATGAAGATACAAGCTGCTTGTAAATGCTGTTAGGAGATGAAGGTTGCTGTAAGAAGTGAGCAGGTTTGGCGCCTTACCTTGTTCTTGTGTTTAATCTGCATAATGAGTAGTTTTAGCATAGGTATGGATTTTTGGCAAGTCAACACAATGCATTTTTATGCCATTTCATGTATAAGACTGAGAGTGGTATACATGTCTACTGAGTATGATACTTCACAATTCTTAATATCTTACTAATAGAAAATAGAAAGCAGACTGCTTTATAATTGCTTATACTTACTTGCACATAAGAATTGTATAGATGGAACTGATGGCTTTTCTTGATGAAACCAAGCAGTTTTGGGGTAATAAGGTATCCTGTTCATGCTTAGTAGCTAATATCCGTATCTTGTGGTATGCTGTAGGATTTTGTTTTGCTTGTTTGGGGTTTTGCTGTTACTGTTTTGTGTGTATGGTACTAGGGTTTGAACTAAAGGCCCTTGTACTTTCTAGAAACCTCTAAGACTTGAACCTTACCTCCAGCCCTTTTTACTTTTTTCAGATAGAATCCAGTGTTTTTTTGTCTAGGTTAACCTCACCTGGCACCGAGCCTTACTACTCTGCCTTCCTATGCCTACCACATAGTTGGGTTACAGGCTGCAGCTTTGTGTCACTTACCTATCTTGGGTTTTTTTTTTTGGACATAGGGTCCTGTTAACATTTTGCCCTAGGCTGGCCTATAACTGCAATCCTCCCTCCCAAGAAGCTGAGATTACAGGTATGAGTCACCAGCCCAATAGAATACTTCTTGAAGCAAACATACCTTCAGTGTGGTTTCCAGTTTATCTAATTTATTTGCTATAGAATACCAGTACTGTCAATCATTAACATTCATTATTCCTAAAATTTGATAATGTGGTAAATAATAATGAAGCTTACTAAGTTCAATGTTAACTTTATGAGATCATTACATTTGTTAAAAACAGAATTTCTAACATATACAAAATAGAAAGAACATGAACCTCCAGTCCTAAAACTTGAGAGCTATGGCCAGTCTTTCCCCATTCACATATTCCTCTCCTCCATACTATAATATTATTTTAAAGCAAATATTGGCACAATTTCACCCATAAATATTGCATCATGTAGCTATAGAATATAAAACTTACCTTTACTGTTTCTTTGTTAGTTTGTGACAATGTCTCATTCAGTGGTTAAATTTATATTCCTCCTGCTTTAGCTTCTTGAGTTCTGGGACAAGCATAAAACCTTATTCTCAAATAACTAAAACTAAAAGGACTGGAAGCATAGCTCAGTTGATAGAATGCCTATCTCTAGTCAGCAGGAGACACTTAGTTCAACCTCCATTACAGCTGAATTAAAAAAACAAAACAAAAAAGAATGGTGACATTATAATATTGGCATTTCTTCTTTATTAGCTAGAATATTTTTATATAAAGAGAAATTTCCTTGTTTGGTTACTTAATATATAATTCTTATACATAATGCAGAATAAAAAGTTGACTCCAAATTATTTTTCAAACTAATTATCTGGTACTGATGACTCATGCCTATAATCCTAGATATTCAGGAAGATGAGCCCTGGAAAGATCACAGACTCCATCTTCAATTAACCAGTGAAATGTCAATGTGGCTAAAGTGGTAGAATGCACAAAAGCTAGCTGAGCAAGTGCCTAAGGCCCTGAGTTCTAGCTCTGATACTGGCATGCACATGCACACACCATAATAGTAGTAAATTACCAGTAGTATCCTCTATTTATCATTATTTATGGATTTATCATTATTTTATAATTTATCATTATTATTAGTGGATTTAAATATATTAATTACATTTTTAAGTTGGTTACATTAGTCTTTTTGTTCATTCTCTAATATACTAGTCTAATGTGTTAATAGTTGATCACTGAAAGACACATGACCCTGCTAGTCCCTCTAATAAGAGTTATGCCATCATTGAATGTTTCATTTGTGTAATTTTTCATTTTTATCATTTAAAAATTTTCCTTTATAGAGGTTGCTTTTTTAATAACTGTGAAAGTACAGTTATTATATCAAATATACTAAAAAAGATAAGAAGTCTGATTTTTATCTGTGTCTATGCTATTTATTTCCTTCCTTTTATAAATAACCATTTAAAAATATGGCTTATTCATGCTTGTTTTTAAAGTATAAGCAGATGTGTATGTATATATGTATATGTGTGTATGTATATTTGTTTCATCCCCCTTGAATAGCTTAAATAATGATAACTTACTCTGTGAATTCAATTTTTTTTAATATTCTACCTTTTCCTGAACATTATGTCCTAGAGATTATTTAGGGATAGTGTACACTATATTTTTCTTTTCTTGTCCTGTCTGACCTCATCCTGCCCCACCCTGCTCTATCCCTTCTTTCTTTTTTTGTGAAGTTCAGGATTGAACTCAGGGCATTATACATGCTAACCACTGAGCTACCTCAGCCCCCTATTTCATTTACAGACAGCATACATAATATATTGTGTCCATGTGTCATAGTTTATTTAACCAGTTCTTAATTTATGGGCATTTGAGTTTATTCCAGTCATATGATGTTAAAAATAATCTTTCAACTAATAGTTTAGTCTTTTTACATTTGCTCATGTAGTTGTGGGATAAAATCCTAGAATTGGGATTGACAAATACAAGGATGAGAGAGAGAGACAGAGAGAGTGTGTGTGTGTGTGTGTGTGTGTGTGTGTGAGAGAGAGAGAGAGAGAGAGAGAGAGAGAGAGAGAGAGAGAGAGAGAGAGAGAGAGAGAGAGTTCACTAGAGAACATGAAATACCACTGCACAAGAGGATACCCCTTTGAATTCCCACATGCAGTCTCTGCAATCACTCCTTTTATAGTACTGATCAGCCACAGAGGAACTTCTCCAGCTTTTGCATTTTCCCAGCTTAGTAGTATGGGAAAGTAATTCAGTCATTACATTTTGTTTTTTGTGTGTCAGTACTGGGCTTAAACTCAGGGCCTAGAGCTCGAACTTAGCCTTTGCTCTCAAGGATGGCACTCTACCATTTGAGACACACCTTCACTTCTATCTTCTTGCTGGTTAGTTGAAGATATTAAGATTTGTCTGCCTGGGTTGGTTTTGAACTTTATGTCTTAGATCTCAACCTCATGAGTAATTAGGTTTACAGGTATGAGACACTAGTACCTGGCTAATAATTCATGTATCTTCTTTTAAGCAGTATGTGCATAACTTTTTCTCACAGTATTTCACTAGCTGTTACTAAAACTGACTTTTCTCTCTGTTTCAAAGAATGTAAATATGGGAGACAAGGTTCTTTATGGTCTGTATGGCATAGTGGAACACAGTGGCTCGATGAGAGGAGGTCATTACACTGCTTATGTGAAAGTGAGAGTTCCCTGCAGGAAATTACCAGAACAGACCACTGGGAGGAAAAATGTGCCCGGTATGCCATCCTAAGTGTATTTTATTCTTAACAAAATATGTAAATCTGGTTGTTCTTTTGGAAGATGAGATATTATTTTATTTATTTATTGGGTCCGGTCGTGGGGCCTGAACTCTGGGCCTGGGTGCTGTCCCTCAGCTCTTCAGCTCAAGGCTAGGGCTCTACCAATTGAGCCACAGCACCACTTCTGGCTTTTTTCTTTTTGCTTATGTGGTGCTGAGGAATCGAACCCAGGGCCTCAGGCATGCAAGGCAGGCGCTCTACCACTGAACCACCTTCCCAGCCCAGAGATATTAAAAAGTATCTCACTTCGTTAATGTTAAGTAAGAGTTAGCTTTAAGTACTCCTTAATCTTAATTTTCATAAGACTGAATTCTTCTAATAAGTAGGGTGTGAGGTGACACAGCATTTCAGGGTAATGAAATGAACACAAAAAATAATATACAATTTTTTGAAGACATACCAGGTATTCAAAATAGACAGGAGTTAAGAGTTAGAAATTTGCTGGCTGTGCTTAGGGATGATCAAATTAACTTCATTATTTTTCCCCTTTAATTTTTTTTCTGAACAATTAAGTATTTACAAGGCTAATATTTCACTAAATAGTTAAAAATGTTAGTAACTGGAAATAATTACTAATTATTCCCATAATATTTGTAAAAAAGATTAACCCAAGAAAATGATTAACCAAAGAAAGAACAGTAAGACCTAGCACGTACTGTGTAATGAATATGTTGGTGTTTGCATTTAGGGAATATAAGGAATACTTGTTGTAAAATTGTACTCTTTTGTGTCCTTAGGTTTGAAAGAACTTGCCAGTGAGGCAGGAGGCCACTGGGTCTACGTCAGTGACACTTACGTGCAGGTGGTTCCAGAATCAAGAGCACTGAGTGCACAAGCTTATCTTCTTTTTTATGAAAGAATTTTATAGTTATTTGTTACTTGCTAATGGCAATGATTATTTAGCTCACTTTTATTTGAATGCTGCAACGGGAACTATAATATGTAATGTGCCTTGGTAGTCTCTCTTCTGTAGGATCAGCATGACCTTCAAAGGCTCCTTAGCATTTTCACCATTTTTGTGAATCCTTTTAATGTAAATTAAATTTACTCAGTGCTTTCAAGTTTATATTTCTGAATGTAAAAACAAGGTTTATTTCATGTCATGAGGGACAAAAATATCAAAATTGACAATAGTAAGAATTTTCTTTATGATATGGCTCATTATTACAAGCATTCAGAAAGGATGCTGGCTTAATGAAATTATTCCTTAATGATACTCTTTTCTCATTAAGATACTGCTTTTCTGATCTCCTGTAGTATATCCTATGCCATTATTTACTTTTAATGTTTTAGTCTTTTTAGCCTTAACCTTATTCTGAGCAGTTGTAATTAACATTTTATGTATTTGTTATTTTTGTAATAAACATCAAATTTATAACCATAGAAGAAATTATTTATCCATGAACCACTCCACTTAAAAAATCATCTCAGGGCTAATAGTGGTATATGTGTAATATTGTTTGGGACACATTACTGTAACTATATGGAATAATGCCTAATGTTATGCACTTACTTTGTCATATTTTATATGACGCAGCCATATAAAAGGTATCACTATAATTTTGGTAGTGTGAATTTTTCAAGTAATAAATTGATTCCCTAGTGTTTCGACGTTTTAAGATTATTCAAACATTTCATAAATAAACCATTTGCAGCCTATTCATGGTAGAGTTAAATATAATCTGCAAGTGGTTGGCCAAAGGCAAAATGTAATTATAGATAATTTATACATGAAAATTGGTAAACAGAAGTTGATAATCCTGTTGGGACCATGGGAACCTCTGAAGTCTCATTACCAAATTATATTTGTAAATAAATGATAGACAGTTATATTCTTATACAAGGAAATATAATACAATTTCTACTTCTGTCTTTCAATAAATGTAGTTTCAGGATGTAGAGATCACTTTTGTCTTCAGTAATTTAAAAGGTTAGGTGGATTTAATTGGGCACAGAGCTGGCATTTTGGTTTTCATTTAAAAAAATTATTGTTATAAAGGTGAGGGGTTCCAATTACATAAGTCAGAAAATGAGTACATTTCTTTTTGGACAATGTCACCCTTTCCCTCACTCTTTGGCACTTTGGTTTTCTAAGTAATTAAATAGTGGCAAAACATTTATTTATTCATTGTGCCTGTCTTGGGACTTGAACTCAGAGCCTAGGTGCTGTCCCTGAGCTGCTTTTGTTCAAGGCTAGCTCTCTATTACTTGAGCCATAGCCCCACTTCTAGCCTTTATTTAGGTTTTTAAAGCAGCTTATTGGAGTTGAGTGTCTCAGGGACTTTTCTGCCCAGACTGGCTTTGAACAGTGATCTCAGATCTCAGCCTCCTGTTCCTAGGATTACAAGTATGAGCCACTGGTGCCCCTAGAATATAACAAAGTCGTCAAGACTTAGCATGAGAAATATTACTATTATTACTATTCAATTTTAAAAAAGAATAGCTACTTCACTGTCATAGTATTAAATCAAAACATTACTATGTGGTCCAAGTTTCCTATCATTAATGCCAGTGTTTGATGACAGGAAGCATTAGATGAGTGTGCAGAAAGTGAGGACAGGACAAGAATAGTGACTATAAGATAATATGGGGAAAATATTGAAGACTGATGGTTTTTAACATCCAAGTGTATATCCATTATCAAGGTTAACAGTGCTACCTTTTGATATATGGATGAGTAGAATTGTGATTGGTGTTAAGATGGAACTAGCCTACAAAATGCAGAGTTTTAAAATGTCATTGCACAAATTCTATTTTTAGAATTGTTGAAATTGCTGTTGAGATTTAAAGTAGTGTTTTCTTGATTTTTAACAGTGAAAATGAAGAAATACATCTTTGTTATCTGCTTTGGTTAGTAAGGGGAAGTTTTAATCTGTAAACAATGAAGGTTTCAGTGCCAGAGCAATTAATTGTGTGTGTGTGTGTGTGTGTGTGTGTGCATGTGCGTGCATGCGTTCATGTGTGCATGCATGCATGTGTGTGTGTGCTCACGTGCGCAACAGCCAGTCTTGGGGCTTGAACTCAGGGCCTGCGTGCTGTCCCTGAGCTTGTAAGCTCAAGGTTAGTGCTGTACCACAGCCCAACTTCTGGCTTCTTTGTTAATTGGAGATGAGAGTCTCATGGGCTTTCCTGCCAGGGCTAGCTTCAAACCTCAGTCCTCAGATCTTAGCCTCCCAAGTAGCTGGGATTCCAGGCAGTGATTAATTTTTTGAAAAAAATTAAATTTCCTCAGTCAGCTCAGCCTACTTGGAAGTAGCAGTTGTTAGCTCTCCCTCAAGCAATTTATTGTTCTAGAAATCTCATATCCTTTAAAGAAGTACACACTTCTCAAGGAATAAGAACCTGTTGTTTTTTTTTAAATACATGTCTAGATAGATACCTATATTCACCAGGCATTATGTACTAAGGTGACATCATTTTATCATCTTTAAAAATGGAAAGACCTGGGGCTGGGAATGTGGCTTAGTGTAACAGTGCTTACTTAGCATGCATGAAGCTCTGGGTTCAATTTCTCAGTACCACATAAAAAGAAAAAGCTGGAAATGGAGCTGTGGCTCAGGTGGTATAGTACTAACTTTGAGCAAAAAGAAGCCCAGGGACAGTGCTTAGGCCCTGAGTTCAAGCCCCAGGGCTGGCCAAAAAAAAAAAAAAGAAGGAAATACCTGTATGATCTATATAGTTTAGATATTATTTTACCAGAAGTATGCAAATAAGATATTTTTTATTTTCAATTCCTTAGTGTTTTATGAGCTGATGTTGAAATCTAGTTTTTATGGCCTAAAGTGTATAAACACTTTTTTCTTGGTCTCTGAAAAATTGTAAAACAACTGATTTTAATACCCAGGGATTTTCTAAATAGTACATAAAGCATACTGAATTGCACATGAGTTTGCATTTATTTTTTTGTTTTGATTTTGAAATTTTCCAAAGTACATTTGCAGGGATTTCTTAAATTGTGAGGCACAGTAATGACAGTAGTTCAGGAAACTGTACAAGTAAATGAGAATGTTTACAGACCATCAGTGCAACTACATGATGTTTAACTGAATGAATTTAATAAGTCAAACCCAGAAGTTTCACTAGTTCTGTTCAGAAACTGGTTTACAGGGTATGTATAGCCCTTCTCCTTAGTCCCTTAGCTTTTCCATGTATAAAATGATAATGTTTTGATTATGTGCCAATTATACAAATATTTGACATAACCACATATATACATACATTTAAATTTTTGTCATACAATGCTTTAAAAATTATATGAAGACCACCTTTTTAGGTAGCCTAAAAGAGTGGTCATTGATAACAATTCAGAGGAGTTGATTCAGAGCTAGTTTACTATATATAGTAGCTCAAACTTTGCATGTGTGATGACTTTAGTCAATGGTTTTATGACATAGTTGAATAAAATAGCTGTAAAATATAGTACAGACAGACATACTGCGTACTTCTCTTGGCTTGATATTTATATTTTTCTGCATGACACCTGATCATATAAGCATAAATGAAATATGTGCAATAAAATTGAGCCGTTAGATAATGGAATCTTGTCCATTATTAAGAAAGACTTTCTATATTTAAAATGTTCTTGTTCATGTAGAAATAAAAGTTCAAATCTCTTTAAAAGATATGAATATATTTTCAATTTTGAGTGTCATTCTACTGTTGTCTTTTTTGCAGTGTTTTTAGATAATAGCTATGTAATTTATTGAGTTATTTTGGTGTTATAAGCATCATAATAAATATTAAATTCTTATTTTCCTTGTAAGATTGAGTTTTTTCATATGTGTTATAGACAATGTTTTAATATTGTATTTGCATTTTTTTTAGTCCCCTTTGCAACAGAGTATCATGCAGTATCAACAGAATTTATTTCCTGCAGTTCTAGAGGATGGAAAGTTCAAGATTAAGGCACCAACAGAGTCAGTGTCTGGTGAGGGCCAGCACAGTCCTCATTGTTTGTTCACATGGTTAAAGGGACAAGGGACCTTTATGAAGGCATAAACCCTGTTATGAGGGCTCTTCTCTCATTACCTACTTTCCCTAAGACTTTGCTTCCACATGCCCTTGCAGGAGGTGTTAACATTCACTCTGTAACATCTTAGTTGTATTCCAAATATTCTCCATATTTTAGAAATGCATATCTGAAAATAAAATATATGCACATATGAAGTACCATAGGGAAACTTCTTGGTACAATAAATCACATGCATTAAAGAAGTTGTAAGAAAGTTAAACAGGCTGTGATGGAGGTGGGCACCAGCAGGACAGGGGAGGACAAAGAAAGGAATATGGTTGATGTAATTTATTTGCATGTTATGAGAATGAAACCTATTGGGATTGGTGTGTGTGTGTGTGTGTGTGTGTGTGTGTGTGTGTGTGTGTGTGTGTGTGTGTGTGTGTGTGTGTGTGTGTGTGTGTGTGTGTGTGTGTGTGTGTGTGTGTGTGTGTGTGTGTGTGTGTGCTGGTTCTGGGGCTTGACTCAGGGTCTGAGCAACACCCTTGAGCTTCTTTTGCTCAAGGCTTGCACTTTGCTTTACCATTTAAGGCAAAGCTCTACTTTGGGCTTTTTTTTGGTGATGATTAGGAGAGTCTCAAGGATTTTACTGGGCTGGCTTCAAACTTTGATCCTCTTCCTGAATAAGATTACAGGCATAAGCCACCAGGATCAAGATATTGTGGTTGTTTTCAGATGAGTGGGGAAGGAAAGAGTGTTAGAGGGAGTTATATTGGTCTTGATACATTGTATTCATGTATTCATTCACAAGGGATGAAACTCACCTTGAAAACTAATAAAGTTATTCTAATAAAAATGATTAAAAGTCTGGGAAAGTGGCTCCATAGTAGAGTGCTTGCCTTGCATGCATGAGGCCGTGGGTTTGATTCCTCAGCACCACATAAGCAGAAAAAGCTGGAAGTGGAACTATGGCTCAAGTGGTAGAGCGCTAACCTTGAGCTGAAGAGCTGAGGGACAGCGCCCAGGCCCAGAGTTCAGGCCCCATCACTGCCCCCCCCTCAAAAAAAATAATCCTAGCAACTCAGAAGGCTTAAGATCTGAGGACTTATAGTTCAAAACCAGTACAGGCAGGAAAGGCCATGAGACTCATCTCCAATAAACTACCCAAAAAACTAAGTTGAGCTGTGGCTCAAGTGGTAAGAGTGCTACCCTTAAGCAAAGAAACTCAGGAACAGTGCCCAGGCACTAAGTTTAAGCCCCACACTCAAATTTAACCCAGATCCTCAGGTTTCATCCTTTCAGACATTTTCAAAATTCTTGAGTTATTTAGACAAAGTCATTTATTAGGAAGTATTTTACCTGCATTAACTCTTTTGGGTCATGAAACTCTTTGAGGGTATGCTGAAAGTTATTTAAATATATTTTTATTATGCAATCATTGAATAAGTTTATAGCTGTTAATGGGGTTGGCAGGGCTACAGAAGTGAAAGCTAGAAATGAGGAAATAGTCTAAACTGAATAAGGGGAAAGGATGGCAAATGCTAACAATATGGAGAAAGCAAACAATATTGCTTGCAGAGCTGTATAGGAATTAATGTCAAGCAGGTAAAAGGGATAATTGTTCTGATAATTGAACGTTGGAGGAAGAGTGGGTTCTAATTCTGGCCCCCAAAATTTTGTATATAATTGCAAAGTTCATGAATCTCCTTAAACCAGTTTCATACATTAAAAAAAAAAAATCGTACCCAAGGAGAAATATCTGCAATTGGTATACTGAAGAAATTGCATCCAAACAGAAAGTTGATATTATAAGATGGGTTAACAGCCCCAAATAGTAATCCTAGTGGCTTAATAGATTATTTTTACAGGATGACTTCATGTAAGAATACATAAAAATTTCATTAGAGTAGAGCTCTATCACTTGAGCCATAGCTGGTGTTTCTTTCTCTCTCTCACTCTCACCCTCTCTCCTTTCCCCCCTCCCCCTTTCTCTCTCTCTCTCTCTCTCTCTCTCTCTGAACTAAGAATTTCCTGCCCTGGCTGGCCTTGAACCACTTCTCAGATCTTAGCCTGGTCAGTATCTAGGGTTCTGAACCAGTGCCACTTGGCTGTAAAATGGTTTTTTTTTTTAGATCACATAGAACATTGCACAGACTTCGTTGTGCTAAGTGGGAAGGGGCCAAAAATGTTTTCCTTTTTTTTTTTTTTGTCAGCTGTGGGACTTGATCTCAGGGCTTGAGCGCTGTCCCTGAGCTTCTTTGTGCTCAAGGCTAGCACTCATCATTTGAGCCACAGGGCCCACTTGCATTTTTTGAGTGGTTAATTGGAGAGGAGTCTCACTGATTTTTCTGCTTGAGCCGGCTTGGAACTGCAACCCTCAAATCTCAGCTTCCTGAGTAGCTAGGATAACAGACATGAGCTACTGACCTCAGCCACTGACCCCTACTGACTCCAGTAGGATCCACATGGTATAATTAGTAAACATCTCTCTCAAGGTAAAATTGCATTTTAAAAGTTACTTAAATTTGACGACCAGCATATCTTTAGCTAGAGAGCATTTTAATCATAATCCAGGAATGCAAGCTTGTGTTTAATGAAGACCTGAATTTTATGCAAAGAGCATCCATCATGTCAAGCCTATAGTTATCCTTTTCCAGCTTTTATTTTAATTCGCTGTTTAGGGCCCATGCTCCTGAGCTGGAGCCACAGCTCCACTTCTGGCTGTGTGTGTGTGTGTGTGTGTGTGTGTGTGTGTGTGTGTGTGTGTGTGTGTGTGTGTGTGTGTGTGTGTGTGTGTGTGTGTGTGTGTGTGTGTGTGTGTGTGTGTGTGTGTGTGTGTGTGTCTGTGTAGATAAGTATCATATGCACGTGTTTAACTGGAGATAAGAATATCACAGACAGACTTTCCTGCCCAAGCTGGCTAGGAACCACTGTTCTCAGATACCGGCTTCCTCAATAGCCTTGGATTACAGGCTCAAGCCACCACGCCCGGCCAATTACTTCCTGCACTCTTTCTTCAATCACATAAGTTCACTTCTTGGAAGACACTTCCAGGTTTGACTAAAATAAAATACTAATATTGTATTGGTTATATTTTTCTATTAAATACAATACGCAACGGAAACACTTGTATTTTGAGAACTTTTGCTTGTAACTCGAAGCTGCAAGTCCGGACATCGGTTCTTCTGATACCCGAGCCCTGAATGCTGTCTTTCCCGGGAATTGCACCGCGCACGTCATCTAGAGGACCAGGACAGAAACTCTTCTCTCCTCGTCCCTAACTCCATAGGAACCACGGATTGCCAATCAGGATTTACGGTGGCGGGCCGGTCCCCCCCGGAGGGGGCGCGAGGTTTTGAGGTTCCCGAGGACGACGACCTGCAGGGTCGCGTCAGGTCTCGGGGTGCTGGGCTCACCCTGGGCCCCCCGCCCCCAGCCAGCTCTGCGAGGGGGCGGGCGCGGGGCGGGACCCCAGGTCGGAGCGCTGCGGGGTTCGAGCCCCTCCCTCCGTCCGCACCCAGCCGAGTTCTCCGGGCGAAGCTCCCCGGCCCGCGGAGCCTCCTCGGGGGCCTTCGGCCCGATGCGCGGATACGAGCTTGTGAGCCGCCGGTTCGGCAGGAGCACTTCACGGGGGCCGGGCGTGGAGACCCGCGGCGCCAGGCCGGCGCCTCACACCCCGCAAGCGAAACCGCGACCGAGCCGGGCAAACGCCCCGTTAGGTCAGGGTTGGAGACGCCGGGGAGAAGATGGCCATCAGAGGCCGGTCCCGGACAACACCCCGCAGGCGACCCCACCTGACACACAACTAACGCAAAAGGAGGCGCGGCTCCCGGGATGTAAGCCCTGAGTTCAACCACCACAACACAATTTTAACGATCATAATAACCTGTACTTGACAAGAATATCCACTGGCAAAAGCGGCGGTGGGGGATTGCCCGGAACAAACATGGCGCGGAGGCGCGTCCAGCCGCAGTCACGTGCTCAGAAGCCCGGAGGAGAGCTGGTATGGCTTCAGAGACCGGGCGGATGTTATTACCATTCACTTCCGGGTGAGACCCATCCGGCGCCATCTTGTCTTGTTCGTGAAGAAGTGGAAGCATCGAAAGGGTTGGGAAGGTACCCCAGGAACGGTGGCGACGGTGGTGTTCCGGAACGAGAGTGGGTAAGTGATGAAGACAACACTGAGGCGTGGGGGCCCGCCGCACTATTACGGCCCTCTCGGTTCCGGAGGGATGGCACCGGGGCTTAACCGGGATGCGTACACTGCCTGGCGCGACCGCTGGACTTCTTCTCACGCAGCGGCGTCTGCCTGCCTTGGTTGAGCAGATCGCGGCCCTCGGTGAAAGGCAATGTCCGTACAAGAGAGAATTCGCGGCCCCTCCCCATGAAAGGAGTCCTAGGAGGAGATGGGCTAATTGTTGGGCTCCGGGCCGGCCGTTAAGTACTGCGCGTGCGCAGTGGGAGGTCTAGTGGGGAGGGGGCGCCGCAGGCCGGAGGGGGCGGGGGCCGGGCCCGGGGCCCGGAGCTCTCACCCCCCGGGTCTCCGACTGCGCAGGCGCGGCCAAGGGTGCCTGCGTTCTGTTTGAATGAATGAGGTTCCCTATTTGTTTTTCCTGTATTCTTAACACCGTGATGGATATTACGTGTCAGCCGTCACGGAGGAAATAAAGTCGCCTGTGAAATGTTCACTTGCTTTGCCCTGTGGTGGATAAGTTGTGTTACCTAAACTCACTGAGCACTAACTAGACCGATTTTGATGATGGTTGGGGGCGTACACTTTTAAATTTATCTTCTCGGATTCCCAATCCTTCGGAAATCCTTTTTTTTTTTTTTTTTCTCCTTGGCTCCACATTCAACAAAACGAGCTTGGAATTTCTCACTTCACTGCCACAAGACAAAAACAACCACGAACGCTCAGGATTTTTTTTTTTAATTTTTAAACTTTTTAAACTTTTTACTGTGAAATTCTTTTGTGAAGCGTCCAGAGCATGCTACAGGGAGACTAATAGTAAATAAATTCTTTTAAGATGTTCTCGAGAGGTTGATGCTTTTTAAATTACCAATAACCTTTATATATATATGTGTGTGTGTATATATATATATATGTGTATATATATATATGTATATATATATATATACACACACATATATATGTGCTTTTTTTGGGGGGGGGTCCGGTCGTGGGGCCTGAACTCTGGGCCTGGGCACTGTCCCTCAGCTCTTCAGCTCAAGGCTAGCACTCTACCCCTTGAGCCCCTTCCGGCTTTTTTTCCTTTTTGCTTATGTGGTGCTGAGGAATCGAACCCAGGGCCTCAGGCTTGCAAGGCAAGCGCTATACCACTGAGCCACCTTCCAGCCCACCTTTATATTTTAGAACGGTTTTTTTTCTAGCTTACAGAAAAATTGAGCATATATAGGAACAAATCACACCACTTTGGTTTTTTTTTTCCTCCCCAGTGACTATATTAGTATGGGACGTTGATTACATTAACGGATCAGTATTGATAAATTATTGCTGATAATTCTTATTTAATTTTTCAAAAAGTTCTTTTTCTCTGTGAGGATGCTGTCTAGGATAACACATGACATTTAGTTGTCATATGCTTTAGGCTCCTTTTGCCAAGACAGTTTCTTAGGCTTTCTCATTTTTGTGTCCTGAATAGGCCCTCCTTCCCTTCTCTCAAATTCTAACCTCAGAAATCTGAGTATATTTTGAGGAAGGGTCTTTACAGAGGTAGAATGAAATTATTTTGGTGGACTAATTCAGCATGAATGGTGTCCTTACAAGAAAAGAGAATGAAACCCACCTGTTTGTGAATCTCGAGCCTCCAGACCTATGAGGAAATAAATTTCTGTTGTTTGGCCAGTTAGTCTGTGGTATGTTACTATGGCAGCCCTTGCTAACTTAAAGTGACTTGGCCTTTTTGGAGAATGTCTGTCAGGATCCTCTTCTGTTGGAATTTGTCGGATAGTTTCCTCCTGATTGAAATAGTGTTACGGATTTGAAGGAGAACAATCAGAGGTAAGGTATGCATTCAATGTGACTTCATTTGCTGATAATGACTGATGGCTGCCTCAGAGTGTCAAGTTTCTCTGCTATGAAATTATCCATTCTTTTCATTGGAAAGCAATTGCTTTTTATCTCAGAAAGAATGGGGAATTAAGCTCTCCCTTTGGTATTTTTATAATTTATTTAGAAATCCTCATGAGAGATGTATCCCTCAGATTTGTTAATTTACTTTATTATTTATATCAGTATGAACTTAGGGATATTTGTTTCATAATTTGTGTTATAATCCAGTATGACTTTTTTTTTTTTGCCAGTCATGATGCCTGAACTCTGGGCCTGGGCACTGTCCCTCAGCTCTTCAGCTCAAGGCTAGTGCTCTACCACTTGAGCCACAGCACCACTTCCAGCTTTTTCTCCTTACATGGTGCTGAGGAATCAAACCTAGGGCCTCATGTATGCAAGGCAAGCACTCTACCACTGAGCCACCTTCCCAGCCCCTCCAGTATGACATTTTGTTACTCAGATTGTTCCAGTTTGAACCATTGACATAATTTCTTTCTACTGTTCCCCTTTTACATGTTCCTTTTTTTTTTTTTTGGCCAGTGCTGGGGCTTGAACTCAGGGCCTGGGCACTGTCCTTGAGCTTCGTTTGCTCAAGGCGGGCATTCTATCTCTTGCGCCATAGCACCACTTCTGGCTTTTTCTGTTTATGTGGTACTGAGGAATTGAACCCAGGGCTTCATTCATGCTAGGTAAGCAATCTACCACTAAGCCACATTCCCAGCCCTTCCATTGTATTTTAAATCATGTTACATTCTTATTTTTTTATTTGCTAGCACTAAAAGATGGTTCATGCTTATATTTTAGCATTTCTTCCTTCAGTACCAGAATCTGTTTCTTTGGAGAGCCCATATTCTATTTTAGAATGGTACTAGAACCTTCTAGGTGCCTAGGTGCACTTGTTCTTACCAGGGTGTTGTAGGCCTTCTCTCTATTAATGTTTTTTATTATCAATATTTTCAGGGGTATTTATAACCAACTAGTCAGTTGGAGCTATAAGCTCAAAATATTTCAAATGAACATAAATGCACATGAAATCAAGCAGGTAGCCAAAAAAATCCACAGTATTACAAATGATTACAAAATTAATCATTACCAATGTCAGTTCTATCTTACATTTGTTTGTCATTGAACAAATAAATTCTTTGTGACTTAGAAGTTAGTCATAAGGTATTGTGGCAGGGATAAAAATAATTATTTTTTAACTTAGCAGAGTTGTGTTTGATAGGAACTGTTATACCATATGCTCAAAGAATATGTGTTTTTGTGTGGCTCTTTTTGGGGAGGGTGGGGAGTGTTTGACAATACCAGTGCTTGAACTCAGGGCCTTGAATACTCTCTTGGCTTTTTTGCTCATGGCTAGTGACCTGCCACTTGAGCCCAGCCTCCAGTCCAGCTTGTTTGTTGGTTAGTTGGGAATACAGTTTCTCAGACTTTAGTGACCAAGGTGGCTTGGAACCACAATCCTTCAGGTCTCACTTGGTGTCCTGAGTAGTTAGATAAAATTGTAAGCCACTGGCATCCAACTATGTTTCTATATCTTTGATTTTGTATTTGATACTTATTACTATTATTAATTTTTGGTGGTGCTAGGGTTTGAATGCATGAATAGACCAGTATTCTATCACTTGACCCATGACCTCATACTCTTGTCTCTTGTTTGTTTTTGAGACAAGGTTTCACTATACAGTGTAGACTGACCTTGAACTTACTAGGTAGCTCAGGCTGATCTCAAATGCACTGCCCTCCAGCCTTGTCTCCCAAGTGCTAGGATTACAGATGTGTTCCACCATGTTCACCATAGTAGCAGTATTAAAATGCCATTTGCATGATTAAGTATTAATATATTGACTGGATAGCATATTTTAACAGATGATTAAAATATTTAACCACATGGATTATGCAGTACGAATAATTCAAATAACTTACTTTGCTCTTAAGATTCTTCTTTGAGTCAAAACAACCATAAGAACTCAAGACTACTGTGTCTTTAACTTAGGGGAAAAAATTTAACAATGCAGAAATGTAATGAGCACTTACCTTTAGCAGTAACAGTATTTTCCAAATCATTATTAAACCAGTGCTTCATTATCATTTTTAATGGTATCAGGTTATATTATTCATTAAACCATAGTTGGGCTGAAGGTGTAACTAGTGGTAGAGTGCTTGCCTAGCATGTTTGATATTCTGGACTGGATCTTCAGTACCTCAAGAAAAAAATTAAAAAGACACAATAAATTTAAAAAAATACAATTTTCCACCCTGTCAGTGGGTTCTACATCTTTGGAGTCAGTCACCTGAAGATCAGAAATACAGGGTTGGGGGGGAAGTCCATCTACACTAAAAAGTCTTTTTTTTTTTTTTGTCAGTTATGGGGTTTGAACTCAGGGCCTTGACACTGTCCCTGAGCTCTTTTCATTCAAGGCTAGCACTCTACCACTTTGAGTCACAGTGCCAATTTTTAAATGGTTAATTGGAGATAAGAGTCTGACAGGGCTGGCGCCCATTGCTCACACATGTAATCCTAGCTACTCAGGAGTCTGAGATCTGAGGGGCACAGTTCAAAGCCAGCCTGGGCAGGAAAGTCCATAAGACTCTTTTGTAGCTTTTTTTTTTTTTTCCAGGGCTGAGGACCAAACCCAGGGTCATGCGCACGCCGGGTGGGCGCCCTTCTGCTGTGCTAAATCCCCAGCCCCGTGGGCGCCCTTCTGCTGTGCTAAATCCCCAGCCCCCATGAGACTCTTATCCGTAGTGAACCACCAGAAAACTGGAAGTGGCACTGTGGCGCAAGCGGTAGAGCACACACTCACCTTATGCTTAAGAGTTCAGGGACAGCACCCTGGCCTAGAGTTCAAGCCCCATGACTGACAAAAAAAAAGTCTCACAGGAACTTTTCTGCCTGGGCTAGCTTCAAACTGCAATCCTCAGATCTCATCCTCCTGAATAACTAGGATAACAGGTGTGACCCACTAGCGTCTGGCTTGAATATATGTCTTTAAACAATACCAACACCAACTGCTTATATATAATTTACATTGTATTCAGTATTTTGAGTAACCTAGAGATAATTTAAAGAATATGGGAAGATGTGTGTATGTTATTTGCAAATACTGTTCCACTTTATGTATAAGGAACTTGAGCATTTGTAGATTTAGGTATCCCTAGGGGATCCTGGGCCAATTTCCTAAAGATGAGGAAGAGGTGAAACTCGAGTTTCAGACGTAGGTCCAAACCATAGGAACTTTGTCAGTGATGCTGGGCAGGTGGTCCTGTCTCCTGTCCACTCCTTCCTGGCTTCCACAATATCTATAAAATAACATTAGAAGAGAATGGCTCAGTACAGAGGACCTGGATATGAAATGGAAGAGGCTGAAATGCCAACTTTTTATTTCCTTTTAGTTAACTTATGGTCCCAAGTAAGGAGTCTGTGTTAATTACCAAAAACAATTATCAGGGACTTGTTTCAAAACTATCTTTTGATTGCTGTGTAGTGTGTCTGTATTCAAAATCTGTTTTCCAGATGCTGCATGTAAGTTTGTTAATATTGAATATTTTGCAGTGAAAATAGAGATGGAAAGAATAGGGCTTCTAAATCCTTGACATCACATAATTTGTTGTTGTTGTTTTGTTTTTGGTGGGTCATTGGGCTTGAACTTTGGGCCTGGATACTGTCCTTCAGTTCTTCAGTTCAAGCGGAGCACTTTACCACTTGAGCCACAGTGCCACTTCTGGTTTTCTGGTGGTTAATTGGAAATAAGAGTCTCATGGACTTTCCTGCCCAGGCTGGCTTTGAACCGTGATCCTCAGATCTCAGCCTCCTGAGTACTAGGAGTGAGCCTTGCCAGATAATTTTTTTAAAGAATATTTAAAGAAACAATAAAGTGTAGTGCCAGTATTAAATATTTCAATAATTATAATTTATAAAGACTTTGCCTAAAATATTTTGTGCAAACTTTAGCATAATTGAAGTTAATTTTCATGACCAGAGGTACTTATTTTCAACTAGAATATTAAGATATACACTAAATCTTATAAAACAGTGAAACAAAGGTTAGCTAATTCATGCCATGTCTCACAATTGCATTACTTTTTTTTTTTTTTTTTGCCCATTGTAGGGCTTGAACTCTGGGCCTGGGTGCTGTCCCTCAGCTCTTCAGCTCAAGGCTAGCGCTCTACCACTTGAGCCACAGCATCACTTCCGCCTTTTTTTTCTGCTTATGTGGTGCTGACGAATTGAACCCAGGGCCTCATGCATGCAAAGCAACCACTCTGCCACTGAGCCACCTTCCCAGCCCACAATTGCATTACTTTCATGTAATTTTTACTCCCTATACCAGTAGAGTGTAGTTACTGGTTTCCCTTGATTTCTCTTATCTTTTAAAATTTACATATTTCTAAAAATATACTTTAAACAAATCCAAAGGATATTTTTCAAAATCACAGTTCCCTGGTCCTGGTTTTTCCTTCTTAGAATTGACCACTTTTAAGGTTTTAGGTAAGGGGTATTTTGTAATTCAGGAATTTACTTAACTTTTTCACTTAACTGTAATTTACCTAACTTTTTTTTTTTTTTTTTTTTGGTCGGTTGTGGGGCCTGAACTCTGGGCCTGGGCACTGTTCCTCAGCTCTTCAGCTCAAGGCTAGTGCTCTACCATTTGAGCCATAGTTCCACTTCCAGTTTTTTCTGCTTATGTGGTGCTGAGGAATTGAACCCAGGGCCTCATGTATGCAAGGCAAGCACTCTACCACCTTCCCAGCCCCCTTACCTAACTTTTAAATGAAATGTCACTGAAAGTTTATGCTTAATAGAAAATTTGCTCAGATTTTATTAGTTATATTGTGATTATCCTCATCCTTGATTTTATTCTCAAGTGGAAATGCTGGCACAGAGGAGTGTGTATTTATAATTTTGATAGAAACTATAATGATAAACTACCTTTTGATTTTTCTGAGTAATTATTTAAATTGAATACATTTGTGCATGGTAGACATAGAAAGCATTTGAATTTAGAGTGTACATAAAAAATAACTCAGCCAGGCACGGTGGCTCATGCCTGTAATCCTAGCTACTGAGGAGGTTGAGATCTGAGGTTCAAAGTCAGTCCAGGCAGGAAAGTCCATGAAAACCAGAAGTGGCGCTGTGGCTCAAGTGGTAGAGTGCTAGCTTTGAGCTGAAGAGCTGAGGGACAGTGCCCAGGCCCAGAGTTTAAGCTCCACAAAACAGCAACAATTCATCTTTCCTGTCTTTAGTGTTGCAGATCTTGACAGTGTTAATTTACCGAACAAATTAAAGCCTAACAGAATTAAAACTTGCTTTGAAATAAACATTGAAAATGCTTTGAGATACAAATCACCAGGAATTTAAATATGAGTTAGTGTTGTGGCAGTCACAACTGCTACTAGCTCTTTGCCTTCTATGTGCTTGTTGATGTCTTCTGTTAAATGGGTTCCTTTGGAAGTGTTTCTTTATGAAAGAGTTACTAAAGAGCCATGGGGTACTACTGGCATGAATTTGAGATACTCATCTCCTGAATACCCACACAACTTGGAGTTCTTCTACAATATTGAGCTTTTCTCCCAAATAGTTAGAATCAGCTGAAGAGTTCCTAGTGATTACTGTTCGATGATTGTGGACTGTTGGGCGGCTTCTGGTTCACAGAAGTTGAGAGCCACAGGACTCTGCTCAGTCTATTGACAACCATTTCATCCTCAGATTCTGCCATTCTAGGACTTAGCAGACTACCTAAATTGAGTTTGAAAATACTAATGAGGCTGGGTGCAGGTTATGCCTATAATGCTAGTTACTCAGAAGGCTGAGATGGGAGGATCGCAGTTCAAAAGCAGCCTGGACAGGAAAGTCCATGACACACACTTCTGGTTAACCATGAGAAAACCAGGAAGTGATGCTATGGCTCATAGTGTAGAGCTCTATCCAAGCAAAAGAGCTCAGGATCAGGAAACATTGAAAAAATGCTTTAGATTAGTGCTTTGTCTAAGTAAATTGCCCAGGTTTTTGTTGTTGTTGTTTTGTTTTGTTTTTGTTTTTGGTCATGGGGCTTGAACTTTGGGCCTGGGTGCTGTCCCTGATTTCTTCATCTCAAGGCCGGTTGGAGTTATTGGAGATGAGAGTCTCATGGACTTTCCTGCCTGGACTGGCTTTGATCTCAGCCTCCTGAGTAGCTAAGATTACAGGCGTGAGCCATCACCTCCCAGCCCAGATTTTTTTTGAACTCAATCCTATCTGAACTGATTAGTAGCTAAGATTATAGGAATTTGACAACAAGCCTGGCTCTTTTTTGGGTGTGGGAGGTGCATACTGGGGTTTGGACTCAAGACCTCATGCTTGCTAAGCACTTGCTGTACCACTTAGACTATACCTCCATTCCCTATTGCTTTAATTACTTTTTTTTTTTTTTTTTTGCCTGACCTTGATCCTCATATGAATGCTTTCTGCATACCTGAGGTTTGGGGATGTACTATCACACCCAGCTCTTTATTGATTTAAGTGGGGTCTTGAGAGCTTTTTTGCCCTGACTGGCCTCAAACTGTGAGTATTTTGATTTCAGTCTCACAAGTAGCTAGATTTACAGGTATTAGCCATCATATTCAATTTTAATAATAATAATCTATGATTTAAATTTTTTTATTGTTGTTATAAAGGTGATGTACACAGAGGGGTTACAGTTACATAAGTCAAGCAAAGAATACATTTCTTTTTGTACTATGTCACCCCTTCCCTCGCTGTCTCCCAGTTTAGTCTGTGGTTTTTGAGAGAATTTAGGACAGGAAGACAAGCTTATAACTAAAGAATTATTGCAAAGATAGAGTGATCTTGATAGGTCTTAGATTACTACTTGGAGAATATAACTTCTGGTTGAATTAGAACTGTGTTGGCTTTATCAAACTTTTTTTCTGATAGTTGCAGAAGTGATGGGAAGAAAGCTCTGGTATTAATCAACTGGAGCTTTCTGTGTTTCTCACAATAATCAGTAACTCTATAAGGCAGACATTAGGCTTCCATTTTACATGTGAAATTAAGGATTGAGAGTAATTTGCCTGTGTTCACACATTGTGAATGGTTGTTGGGAGGCATAATGAGCTCATAAAACTTAAAAAGTTGTCTTGACAGTCATTAGATATGAGTAAGAAAAACCTATTTTTAGTGATTTCTGGAAGAGGAAATTTATGTATTGGAAATTATGTAGTCCATACATTCATGAGAGCGGTTTTGCTATTTGCATCCCTTCTGGCACCAGCATAAAGATCGATGTCTACATTGTAAATTTATTACAACTTAGGCTAGGAAAAATGTGCATTCAGCTCTGATAAGCTGTTGAAGCTTTGCCAAAAGAGAGCAAAGCTTGGTTCTTGTAAGTCAACAGCTTTCTCATCATTGTCCTTTTAAAAATAAACAAAAAGGAGTTGGTGACCTCTCAGGTACTGTTTGTATTTATTTTGTGCCTGCTTTGTGTAAGATCTTTTCTTTCTTTCTTTCTTTCTTTCTTTTTTTTTTTTTTTTTTTTTTGCTGGTCCACGGGCTTGAACTCAGGGCTTAGGCTCTGTCCCTGACCCTCTCTGTGCTCAGGGTTAGCACTCTACCACTTGAGATACAGCACCACTTCTGGCTTTTTCTGAGTACTTTATTAGAGGTGAGAGTTTCACAGACTTTCCTGCCTGGGCTGGCTTTGAACCACGATCCTCAGATCTCAGCCTCCTGAGTTGCTAGGATGACAGGTGTGAGTCACAGGTGCCTGGCTAAGATACTTTTTTGTATTTTATGGAAGATAAAAAGTGATTTTTATCTATCTGCTTTAGAAGACTATTGCTAAAGCAGTCCTTACTGTCCGGTGCCACAACTTTGAACCTTTCTGCACCATGCACGCGGTACACCCCAGTTCCGCTGCAGTCCTAAAACTCTGCTTTGGCGGCCCAAAAGGCAGCTGGAAGGAGCTGGGTTGTCACCTCCTTGGGGCTGGTGAGGCAGGGTCAGTGCTGAGCCAAGGGCCCCAGCGGCCACTACAGTCGTAGAATCTCACACTTTTGTCTGGGCTGCCCTTGAACTGTGATTCTCTGGTCTTACCTCTCAAATCTGATGAGATTGGCTGATATAACTCTTAAGGGCTGGGAATGTGGCTTAGTGGTAGAGTGCTTGTCTAGCATGCACGAAGCCCTGGGTTTGATTCCTCGGTACTACAGAAAATGCTGGAAGTGGCACTGTAGCTCAAGTGGTAGAGTGCTAACCTTGAGCAAAAGAAGCTCAAGGACAGTCAGTGCCCAGGCCTTGAGCTCAAGCCCCAGGAGGACCAAAAAAAAAAAAAAAAGATGTAACTTTTCAACACCACCTTTGTATTAGGCTGTGTTGCAACCATGTTTGGGAGGCTGATCCTTCCCCAAATGCTTTTTGCTACTATCCTTGGAATTGCTGGAGGAATATATATTTACCAACTGATATTGAAACAATACTCCAGAGATCAAGAGGAATTAAATAAAAGATGAAATTGGAACAAGAATCAGAAGAGAAGAGGAATTAATGCTGTTTGAAGATGAACTGTTGCTTAAAGAAATCCTTACTGATGAAAAGAAAAAAACTTTTGCTAGCAGGATGAAAGATATACTATGTCAGGACAAACTGATGTCTTTGCTGACTATTTTAGGGACAAACCAATACCTTTGCTGATGTTAGTTTCTAAACAGAATTCCATAGAATTCCACAGAATTCCATGGGTAATTTTATTTCCTTACTTTAATACCAGATGAAATCTTTTCCACTTCTCTTTTTTTTTCCTAGTGCTGAGCCTTATATTTTCTAGGCAAGCATTCTACTTCTAAACTACCTCAAATATTTGTTCTTTGTTTTTTTCTAAATTATTTGATAGTGTCGTATATTGTAAACACAAGAGAAATGATAAAAGATAAAGATAGTTTGAAAGTTAAAAAGATGTCAGAAATCTTTGACTTTTTCTTTTTGATCTCTATTAATAATGGCAAAGCAATTCTCTGCTAAAAGATTTATAGAAAATAACTTTGAGCTTCTAATCTAATTTGGAAATGATCACACTTACACATTGTATCCCCAGAATTTATTTTTATAGGAGTCTATGAATAAATACAGTAATAATCTCTTATGTTTACAGTAATGTCTATAGGTCTGTAGTATATGAGTGAACACTTTTTTTTCCCCACCCTCCTCCCTCAGGGCATAACTATTCTTGCTGTTATGCTGTCAAGCTGTAAACTAACCAGCCGAAGTTTTAACCAGAAGTTGAGCCTCTGAGGTCAGTTAAAGTAGCAGTTGACATTTTTTTCTTGGTGTGTATTTATTCATGTATTTATTAACTTTTAATGAAAGTAGACTTATGATGCCTTGAGCTTCAGGATATAATTGAGAAACAAGAAAAAAATGGGAGAGAAGAAACAAACATTGAAGAAAGATTAGAAAAAGAAGTCTATTTAGCTTGTAACTGAAGATAACCAGTCTAGATGTTATCCTCAATTGTGGTACTATGGAGTATTCATTTTGACATAATCTGATAATGCCATTGTAATGAACACTATATTAATTATGTCCTAATACCCTTTAATAGGCCATATTCATGTAACTATAACCCAAGTAGACTCATAAATAAACCAGGGTAATAAAGAAATATATCTTACAGTGTTCTTCAGTGGAGAAGTCAGAATTGCCACTGATAGAACTGTGTTAACATTCTGAGAATGCTACAGAGGCTGGAGGCTTTAAAAGTTTGAATTGTAATAGTCACCTATCGAATAAAAGTGGGTATCTTCACTTCCTTCTTATCTGACTTCATTAGTTGTTGTTCATTTGCAGTACTGAGGCTTGCTTTTGTTTTGGTTCTAGATAGAGGAAAGGAAGAGTCTAGAAGGAAGGTTCATTTAGTAAATATTTATTAAATGCCTGCTGTATGCTAAGCCTAGGGATAAAGAAATAAAGAAGAAACATACTGTGATTACTGTGTATGTCATTAATTCTTAAACAGAGCTTTATATCAGAGTTGGTTTTGAAAGACAAAGGTAATTTATTTTACCTTAGGGTAAATTGCAAAGGTAGATTTGTAGGAATTTAAAAATTGTGTTTGAAAAGTTTGCATATTTATTTACAGAAAAGTTGACTACTATAATGATTCCTCCTTTAGACAGACTAGACATTACCAGACTACTATCCTCCCTTCTGTTTGTTGCTATTTTGTTCTTGGACTGGAGCATAAGTGCCTGCCTAACAAGCATGAGACCTTAAGTTCAAACCCCAGTACTGCCAAAAAAGAAAAGAAAAGAAAAGAAAAAAGCAGGTCTTAAAGACTTGTACTTTCTAACATTGTCTTGTTATTTCTTCTGATACCAAATAATCATATTCTTTTATCCCCCCCCCCTTATAATTTCACTAGAAGCTCAATAATAACACTGTAATAATACTGGTAGCTCAGTTGGGTTGATTAAACACTTCTGATGAGGAAATTAAGTGATTCGGTGTACTTCTTACTGTATCTTAATGGCCACTTCATCTGTGAAGGTGATATTTTGGCAACCTTTGCATTTTTGATATCTCATCACCTTTTCTTTTCCCAATTACTAAATAGGACAATAGGACAGTTTTCTAATTCTATTTTACATTCTGCACTTATTAGCTATAATTTTTTTGCAAAAAATTTTATTAGTGCTATATGGGTACTTTTAGAAAAGGAGAATATATATGTACATATATATATATATATATATATATATATATATGTATCTTCTTTGAGCTAGACTACCACCAAACTGTGGCATCAATGTTAACATAATATTTTGTACTCCTGATAGCTAACTTTAAAATTCTAATTGTCTGTGACAATCTATTGACCAGTAATTTAGAATTCTTATATAGAAACATATAATAATTTCTGATATGTGTGGTTTGAAAATTAAAGGACTTACTGTATTTTTTAAACTGTGTTTAATTTTTGAAGATAGAAAATCAGTACATTTGTAAGAAAGGATGTGGGATCAAGGAGGACAGCCTTGGCAGCAATGGCCTTTGAACCAACAGCAGTGGATGCAGTCATTTCAGCACCAGCAAGATCCAAGTAAGAAAGAAAATGAACGTGGAAGAAGCTGGGAAGTGAATGGAGATGGGTAGGAGATAGGTGTGGGGTTAGGATTGGTTTATCACTGGGTTGATAAACCAATTGATTGTCTTAATCACAGTATTCAGAATGTGATCTTATAAATAACCCTACCATATAATAAAAAGTGAGATTTATTTTTTGGCTTTCTCGAAGGATAACAGGCTCTATGAAAATTTTACTCTTAAACTGATTTAGTCTCATTTTTCTAAAGAAAAAGCATTAAAGTTGTATAACTAACATATACTTCTTTATTCTGGACCTTTCAATTACATGATATTCAACTATGATAATACTATATTTTTAACTTTTCAAGTATTTTGAGCATATGTTAGAGTATAGAGTCCTCATTTATTACTTTAGTATTTATTTAACTATAGCTAATTTTGTTTCATCCATATTTTCTTACACTGATCTGCCTTGTCTGAGAAATCCTGCAATATGCCCTTCATATCCTCCTCTTCTTACTTTTTCTTTCTGAGCAGAGTCCTCTTATATAGCACAGGCTAAACTAAACTCATACTATTCCTGTTTTACCTCCCAAGTGCTGAGATTTCTCGATATTTGACTTTTTCTTTCTTTTAGATAGCACAATCATATATACATATATTAGTCACTGTCCAGTCACTTTCTTAATAAAAGAGCAAGGTTTGCCAAATGACATTGTAGATTTAGAAAATTCTCTTTATTTTTTGGTGGTACTGAGGTTTGAACTCAGGGCGTTGTGCTTGCTAGGCAACACTTCACTGCCTGAGCCATGTTCCTAGCTCTCTTCTGCTTTTAGTGTCGCATATTTTTATCATGGGCTGGCCTTGGACCTCAGTCATCCTACCTGTACCCCATAGCTACAATAATATTTGTATACCACCCTACTCAACTTGTTTATTGCAGTGGAGTCTTCCTAACTTTTTTTGCTAGGAATGGCCTCAAACTACTACCCCCCAGTCTCAGTCTCCCAAGTAACTGGTATTAATAGGCATCTGCCACTACACCCAGACTAGATTTAGAAAGTTTTAGATACAGATGGACAAGTTTAACACCATCCAGGTTATTCCAGTTTTATCTTTCAACAAAACATTATGAGAATGTCTACTCTTTACTAAACTGAAGTGTGGGAAAAAATGTTCTATTTTATTAGTAATATTAGACCTTAAGCTATTATCTTTGAAGATAATAAAGGGAAATAATAGGGACAATAAATTTTTAGTAAAGGAAAAGTTATAGAGATGTGTTTTGGCCACCAATAAGCCTTAAAGAAAGGTAGCCATGAGGAGGAACTGGGATAGATAGCTACAGTAATCAAAGTATGCCTAGAATGGAGAATAGGACATGCTACAGTATTTTCTTATTTGTTTTTAAAGGAGGGGAGCTGATTTTTAAAAATTGAGTAAGCTAAAGATACATGAAGTTGATTTCTTGGAATAATATTGGAAAGGGGCTAAGACTTCTGTGGATTCTTCTGAAAAGTTTTAAGTAATTTTTGGTCTGGTCTGAGTACGGACTGTTTTCTAAGCATTTTTTCAGGCATAACACTCTATATTTAAAATGTACTACAGAATAATTTGAGATGTTTATTTTAATGGATGCACTGCTATTTTAGCTTCTCTTCTGAATGCTGAAATCTTATTAATTTACATTAGGCCAAATTGACTGGGCTGCATTGGCTCAAGCTTGGATTGCTCAAAGAGAAGCTTCAGGACAGCAAAGCATTGTAGAACAACCACCAGGAATGATGCCAAATGGACAAGATATGTCTCCGATGGAATCTGGTCCAAACAATCATGGGAATTTTCAAGGAGATTCAAACTTTAACAGAATGTGGCAACCAGGTTTGTTTATGTTATCTAGATTTTAAGACTTTTTAAAGAACATGAAGATCATTAGTAAATTATTTAGTTGGATTAATTTTATGTCAGTCTCAATTTTATTTGACCTTAATATATGTGGTTAAAAATATTCTGTACTCAGTCTGCTAGCATTGTGGCACTCAGTTTGATTTTTTTCTTGGTTCTTCATTCCTAGGATGACAGGGGCTGGGAACACTCTGGAAACCTCACTTGGCACCTAGGGGAGAGAGCATTCTCTCTGTTGCAACCTCTGGCCTTTACACAAGCAGCAGTGGCAGAATAAAATATGTCTAGCTTCTAATTAAAGAAAAATTGTGTCACCATGTGACAAGTCTGTCAAGCATACTCTGCCCCTATCAGGCACCCACCGTTTTCTTCCCTTTTTTTCAGATAGTCATGATCTTCCATAAGCTTTTATGTTTTTTTTCTTTATGTTTTAGATTTCTTGATGCTAATTCAGTTTTCTATGGTTGTGTTATTTTTTAATAATCACTGAAAACTAGACGAATTTTATATTTGGTCATGCTGATGGTGAAGCCATATCCTTCTTTTGCTATTAATATTTCTTCTATTACTGTACGAGTGGAAAACAGGCATTTCCAACATTACTTTGATAGGAATAACAAACTTCGATACTGTGAGGTGTCCGTTTCTATCTTCTTGAGGCCAAATTTTTCCAAGTATGAAGCTGTTTTGGTGTCCCAGTTTTAAGTTTATAAATGATTCACCCTGACATTACTCTCCCACCCTCCAAAGTTTTACTCTATTGGCTTTCTTTGTGACCTTGGGGAAGTTATTTACCTCTGTATGCCTCCCTTCCCCCTCCTGAAATTGGCAAAAATAGTACCTTTTTTCTTCCTACCTCACAGGGATGTTGTGAGGATCAATGTGTTCATGGAAGAAAGAAATTATATATTAAGTAATTTTTATGGTGTCATTATTGAACAAAATAGATTCAACAAAAGTTGCTTTGGATTGTGTTCTATTCATTAAAGTTAATTTTGAGCATTTGGATTTTATTGACTTAGGATGTAAATTAGAATGGAATTAACTTATTTGAACTTAGACAATTTATTAGTTCTTTGCTCAGTTTTAAGATTGATATAGAAAGAATTTGACCAAAAAGTCATAAGTTGTTTTTATTGTTTCTTTACTGAAAAAATCTAGCTTTTTTGAGATGTTAAAATTTTGTATTGATTTTATTATAACCCCCTGTTGAATGTTTTTATGCCTGAATCCTAAATAGAATGGGGAATGCATCAGCAGCCCCCACATCCCCCTCCAGATCAGCCATGGATGCCACCAACACCAGGCCCAATGGACATTGTTCCTCCTTCTGAAGACAGCAACAGTCAGGACAGTGGGGAATTTGCCCCTGACAACAGGCATATATTTAACCAGAACAATCACAACTTTGGTGGACCACCCGATAATTTTGCAGTGGGGCCAGTGAACCAGTTTGACTATCAGGTGAAAGATATTTTGTTGCCTTAATATCATAGATGTGCACGTATCCATTCTTTGGAAGTGTCTCATGAAGAATATCTAAGATATGTGTGCAGAGTTGTACAGATAAGCATTTACAGTGTTTGAGAGACTTTATCAATTTTTGATTATTTAAATCATTAGACTTTATTTTCTGAATATTTCTTTGATTAGGAAATGAATAAAGGATCATTTGGGGGAAATCTGGATAAAATGAAAAATGAGTTGGTGTAATAGCTGGTAGCTGAATACATTGTCAATAATAGATTATGGTTAAGACATGATTTAAGATGCTTAACATAGATGATTTTTTTTTAACAGTTCCATCTGTGTAGTATTACACCTGTTTTTTCAGTGTTTCCCTTCCTCCTCCTCCCCATTCTGGCATAACTTATTAATGGAATTGTACATGATTTCTTCTGTAACATTTAATTCATGACATGGAGCTCTATGGGGAATAGTAGTACCATGTGTGTATATCCTCTGTGAGAATTGACGATCCTTAAATGATAATGCTAGATGTCATTGTGAAATAACTTACTACTATTGTTACTTTATAAACTAAATTGCTATAATATAAAATTTTGGAAAGTCCCACTTAATTCTAAGATAGATTTGATAATATATTCACCTTGAAGTAGTCATTTTCTAGTTAACACACAGTCACATAAGTTGTACTGTGCTCATATTTGTTAATACACATGACAGCTTTTATTTCTGAAGAGATGTAGTAGCAGGGAACTTCTTTTAGTCTAGTTTTGATTGGTGGATTCTATATTAAGGAAACAAAACTATTGGCTACTGGCCTTGAAAACCTCTAAATATAGCAAAGCTAAAAATAAATTACTGTTATAATTAAGTAACTGTCTTTGATTATAAGTAAATATATCCTGTGGGATTATAAAAGCAAGTTGAATTCACTAGAAAAAGGAATTTGAAATTGACAAAAGCCTTTACTTGTATTTTCTAGTTAAAAATTGGCTGGGCCTGGTGGCCCTTACCTATAATCCCAGCACTTGGGAGGCAGAGGCAGAAGGATCAAGAGTTTGAGAACAGGCTACATAGCAACATCCTACTTCAAAAAATAAAAAGGAAGAGGAAATACCAAGTCTTTGTGGTGGTGGTAGTGTCTACAAATTAGTCTAGAAAATGTTCATATATACATATATACACATCTATGCACATAAACACACATACAGTTCTTGAAGATGGTGAATCATTTGGTTTTCTTAAGAAACAAAATTAGGTTCTTTGGGTTTCAGAAATACTAGTAGATATTAGAACCATGGGATTCTTGGATTTGCTTCACACATGGATACTGTCCCAGTTCATAACACGCATGTGTCCCAGGGAGTATATTATGTTAAACTGAAGAAAAATAAAATACAATACTCTTTCAGCATGGGGCTGCTTTTGGTCCACCGCAAGGTGGATTTCATCCTCCTTATTGGCAACCAGGACCTCCAGGACCTCCAGCACCTCCCCAGAACCGCAGAGAAAGACCTTCATCATTCAGGGATCGTCAGCGTTCACCTATTGCACTTCCGGTGAAGCAGGAGCCTCCACAAATTGGTAGCTATTTAAATGAGTTCGGTGAAACACAGTTGTCATTAAACCTTTGTAAAAACAATGTTTTGTTTCACAAATTGTTACAGCTGAAATAGTGGTACTTTAAAACAATTTTTAAATCATAAATCTTAAAACTACAAAAAGATTGATGCAAAAAAAGTTTCAAGTAATTTCTTCAAATCTTTTGTCATAAACTAGTTTGTGATAAAGTGTAATTTTTTTGATTTCCATAGCATCTTCTATTCTGGGTTAAAATTTTGGTATAGTAAGTGTCCCTTTTCAAAACCTAATTGTTAAACTGGGGGCTGGTGGCTCATACCTGTAATCTTAGCTACTTAGAAGGCTAAGATCTAAGGATTGTGGTTCATGACTAGATTAGGCAGGAAAATCTGTTATCACCCAGTTAACATCCAGAAAAGGTCAGAATTAATGCTGTAACTCATGTGGTAGAGTGCTGGCCTTGAGCAGAAAAGCCCAGGGACAGCACCGAGGCCCTGAATTTAAGCCCAACAACTGGCACACACACCTGCATGTGCACACACACAGACAAAGAAAACAAAACCTAATGGTTTCCTGTTTTAGTTCTCTTTCTACTCTTAGTTCATAAGATACACAGTTTTCAAATTTTAGATTTTCAAAAATTTTTCAATTTTCCTTTGATTATTTCACATTCTTAAGTACTTTGGCAGAAAATTTAGAATTTAAATATCAGATGTAGATTATTGCTAGTGAGAAGTTACACACATGCCACATTTTAACTGGAATGTTTCAGAATCATTCAGCATTTTGTAGAGCAGAACATTAAGCCTTTCTTTAGAAATATTCTTTCTTTCTTTCTTTTTTTTTTTTTTTTTTGCCTGCCTGAACTCAGCCTGGGCTCTGTCCTTCAGCTCTTCAGCTCAAGGCTAGCGCTCTACCACCTGAGTCACAGCGCCACTTCCAGCTTTTTCTGCGTATGTGGTGCTGAGGAATCAAACCCCAGAGCTTCATGCATGCAAGGCAAGCACTCTACAACTGAGCTACCTTCCCAGCCCTCCTTAGAAATATTCTAACTGCTTCCCAATGTATGGAAAGATCTTAGTGTAAAAAATCTGTCCTGCCTTTTGTTTGACTCTGCTGTATGTTCATATTTTGGGGCAGCAGCTTAGTATAAGAATTTTTCTGTAAGCCGGGCGCTGGTGGCTCACGCCTGTAATCCTAGCTACTCAGGAGGCTGAGACATGAGGATCGCGGTTCAAAGCCAGCCCGGGCAGGAGAGACCGTGAGACTCCTACCTCCAATAAACCACCAGAAAACCGGAAGTGGCGCTGTAGCTCAAGTGGTAGAGCGCTCGCTTTGAGCTGAAGAGCTGAGGGACAGCGCCCAGGCCCAGAGTTCAAGCCCCATGGCCAACAAAAAAAAAGAATTTTTCTGTAGCCCACATCATAATTTACTGGCTTTTAAACCTCAGGCATATCCCTTTATCACATCAGTTTTCTCAAATAATGGTAACAAACTTGGTTCTGAATTATTCCATAGCACCACTTACTGGCTTTATCCCTTCAGTCTTCTCATTAACAAAAAAGAATGATAGTAGAAATCTTTGAGGCGTTTTGTATAGATTAAATGAAATAACAGCTTAATATTCTTTTATTGTGCCCTGGAAAATTGCAAGCATTAAAAAAAACATTTCCTGCTGCTGTTAAACATGTTTGGTTTTTCAAAAAGCCCAATGTGATGGTATTAAAAAAAAATTCATTTTGAGGTTGAACTTAAGACTTTCAGTCTGCTAGGGATACATGCTACAGGTTGAGCCAGGTTTCTACCCTGTTTTTCCATTGGTTATTTTCCAGTTATGGTCTCAATGCCTAAGCTGGCCTGGGTTGTACTTCTCAGTGTCACTTCAGGTGACAGATGCATGCCATTGTGTCCAGCATTGGTTGAAATGGAGTCTTTAACCATCATCCCTGGATCTTTATCTCCCAAGTAGCTAGGAGCACAGGCTTGAGCACCATGTCCCATTAATGTTAACAGATTTGTTTCCTTGTTTTTACTTAAAAGTTTGTAGACAACCAAAGTTAAGGAACTCATTTGTTTTATTATGCCTTTAATTTACTTGTAAATTGTTTTTTTCCTGTGTAAATAGATGCAGTAAAACGGAGAACTCTTCCAGCTTGGATTCGTGAAGGTCTCGAAAAAATGGAACGTGAAAAGCAGAAGAAATTGGAAAAAGAAAGAATGGAACAACAACGTTCACAGTTGTCCAAAAAAGAAAAGAAGGCCACAGAAGATGCGGAAGGAGGAGATGGTCCTCGTTTACCTCAGAGAAGTAAATTTGTAAGTAGACGCCTCTGAAAATTTTATCCTGAAAAGTTTATTGACATGAATATTTTAGCCCATAGGAAAATACTCGTGTCACAATGCATGATGGGTTTTGTGTTTTTATATATGTGCTATTGAGGATGGATTAAGGAGAAAAAGGGGCTTTATTTCAGAGAGATATTATTACATATGATCTTATTGTTTATGAATAAATAAATCCATGATCTTTCACTATTGTGTACCTGACTCTAGTGGATTCAGTGAAACAAAAGTATTCAGTGGCATAGCAGGAATAAATGTGCCTTGCGAATATTTAGATGTACTACACTTGGAGATAAAATAATTTTTATTGTTTTTGACATGAGCACTGAAAGTAACAACGTTTTAAATCCCTGAGCTCTTCTGTGCAGAACTAGCGCCCCTGCCACTTGAGCCAAAGCTCTACTTCAGACTGTTTTTTATGTGTGTTCTGGTCATGGGGCTTGAGCTCAAGGCTTGAGCACTGTCCCAGAGCTTCTTTTGCTCAGTCTGGTGCTCTACCACTTGAGCCATAGATTCATCTCTGTTTTTTTCTGTGATTAATTGGAGATGAATCTCAGGGACTTTCTTGCCTAGGCTGGCGTTGGACCATGATCCTCAGATCTCAGTCTCCTGTGTAGCTAGGATTACAGGTGTGAGCCACAGGCTCCGGGCTTCACTTTAGGCTTTTTGGTAGTTCATTGGAGATAAGAGTTCATTGGATTTTAACTGCCTGCCTGGGCTGGCTTGGAACCCTGATCTTCAGATTCAGTCTCCTAAATAGCTACGATTACAAGCATGAGCCACCAGAGCCTAGCTCATAATTCCTTCTTTACTCTTTCATTTCTTTCCACATTATACTTTTTTAAGTTACCAAATGAAGTTACCAAATTACAAAAATGTAATTTAAAGGCTGGAGCCCTGTCTCAAGAAAAGAAAAGAAAAGAAAATAGAAAATCTGGTTTGTCTTAAATAATTTAAAAACTTACTTAAAAATATAGACTGGAGATGTAGCTCAGTGATAAAGTACCTTTCTTTGTGTCCATGAAGCATTACTTTGATCCTCAGTACCCAAAAAGAAATGTCACACAATTCAGAAATGAATTTTACCTTTACATTTCTCTTATCAACTGTGCATTATAAGTATAAATTCAGGCTACCATATTGTTTTTACAGGATAGTGATGAGGAAGATGAAGATGCTGAAAATATTGAGGCTGCAAGCAGTGGAAAAGTTACCAGAAGTCCATCTCCAGTTCCCCAAGAAGAACATAGCGAACCAGAGATGACTGAAGAAGAGAAAGAGTATCAGATGGTAGAATGTCAAATTTCTTACCATGTGCAGGATTTATTTTGTTTGTAATGTTTTAAAAGTATTAATTTTATAAAATGTTTAAACTGAGAACTCAGAAAAATTGTAAAGTACATATACGTTTTGTCAGGCAAATTGTGTCTAAATTTGAGATAGTAAACCTATCTCCTTTCCCACTGCTCAATATTCAGATAGTAATTAAAATACAAAATTGTGGCCTATCAAGTAGTTATTAAACTTATTTTGTAATTCCAATGATAAAATTAAATAATATTTTACTATATGAAAACCAGAGGAACTTTTATTGATCTGTTTTCTGAAGTGTTTCTTTTAAATAGAAATACTAAGAAATATTAAAGGAATTGAGGGGGAAATAGGTTTAGACTGAACAAAGTTAAACATACTTTTTTAGTGTAAGAACATACTTCTGTGTAAAAATTCCTTAAGCTTTTATAATTGTTATGTTGTCAGATTTTGAATCTGTTACATTTCTCATATTGAAAGACTCATGAGTTTTGGAATGCATTTAGAAGATGCTAATTTGGTCAACTCTAATTTTAGTAAGATGAGTAAATCAGAGGCAGAGAGAGGCTGGAGAACTAAGAATCTGCATTTCAAATAGTTGTTGGTAGCCAAGCCAGAGCTAACATCTAGCTCTTCAAATTGTGCTCTCCATTTTATATTGTGTTATCTCTTAACTTAAGGATGTTACAGTTTATGAGTAGTGGAACTTCAGCAGAATGGAGTAATATCCTTATTTTTTTTTTAAGTTATATTAATTTTTTTGGTGGGTCTAGGCTTTTGTGCTGTTTAAGACTCTTCATTCTTTCACGGATCTATGCCTAGATCTCAATCTTATTTTTTGCTTTCCACTGTGTCTAGGATGACATGCATGAGCTGTCATATCCAGCTTCTTCCATTGAGATGGAGTTGCATGGACATTTCTGCCGAGGCTGGCCTGGATCTTTCATCTTCTTAATCTCAGCTTCCAACATAGCAAGGATGACACATTCATTACCCTGCCCAGCTATCACTTAGGAAGAAAATCTCTTAAACATTTCTGTTCCAGTTGGCTTTGAACCTTGATCTTTCTAGTCTCAGCCTCTTGAATAGCTAAAACTGTAGTCATGAGCTACCTTCACGCAGCTTCCCCTTTAATTTTTTTTTTTTTTTTGGTGCCAGGCCTGGGGCTTGAACTCGGCCTGGGCACTATCTTTGAGCTCCTTTTGTTTGAGACTAGCACTCTACCACTTGAGCCACAGTGCCACTTTTGTTTTTTTCAGTAATTAATTGGAAATAAGAATCTCATAGACTTCACTGCCCCAGCTGACTTTGAACTACGATCCTTAGTTGTCAGTCTTTTGAGTAGTTAGGATTATAGGTGTGAGCCACCTGTCTTTGGCTCCTCTTTAGACTTGTAATCTAACCTTTGGAAGTGACTTAAAAAAGTAGTAATGTAAACCTTACCAGTGTTACTAAATAAAAGTAGTATCCTTTTAATAAAAGTATACTTTTAATGAAGAGTATTCTTTTATTTGATATATTATGATACTAAATAATATGTATTAGTATATAATAATAATAGTATGATTTTTGGTATTCTCTAGTATGGTTTTATTTGGTAATATGCTCTACTTAAAGCACTCATAGAATTTTTTTAATAATAGAGAGCCTGTTAAGTTTCTTACTTTTTTGTGTCTAAAGTAAGGATTCAGTGACTATGCATGGATGTATAGTTTTTCTTTGATACTTATGATTTTGAAATATTTTCAGGCTTTGGTGTTTTAGAATAATGTTTAAAATATTCTTTTTTTAGGAATGGCTAGTCTGATCTGTTTCTTTGCATTTTGATTTAGAAAACAAGCAGTAATTATAACTAAGTTGGAAATGCTATATAAAATATTTATCTTTAGATGTTGCTGACAAAAATGCTTCTAACTGAAATTCTGCTGGATGTCACAGACGAAGAAATTTATTATGTAGCCAAAGATGCACATCGGAAAGCAACGAAAGGTATATTGTGGGTGTTCTTGGTTTGTGGGGGAATTTTGGCTTCTTGAACATTTGGACTTTTTGTTTTCCTCTGGATTGCTATCAGATATTTATATATTCTCTTCTTGCATGATTTAACTCTTGGGGAAAGATTAGATATGTAGACACCATATTGAGACTATACAATTCTATTTATATATATTTTTTATCTGACCTACCTGAAAATAGCAATCACGCTGTTGTCCTGAAAAATGTATTGTGGAAAATTCCTGGTGTTAAGTTTATCTTACCTGATTTAAGTTTATTTCATCATGATACCAGGGTATTGATAGATGGCTTGTAAATACAGTTTATTGTGACAGTGAATTTTAAATTATGAACCTTGAGAATTTTCAATTTAATCAATTGCAGCTTTTACAAAAGCAAGTAATTTCTACCCTTCCCCATGATTTTAGTAACACTTAAAAAAAATAAAAACCATAATTCATACCAGAATTAGAAATAACAGTCAACATTTTCTTCATTATAAACCAATTTCAGCTCACATCAGAATTATAATTTCAAAGCCAGACATGCTACTGGTTTAAAATGAATGTTATGTTTTTAATGTTTCTTCTCTCCCCAAAAAGCAGCAATAGTAGTAGATTTAACAATACCATAGACTCTCATGACTATGAAATCGTGGCTATTTGTGTTAACATGTTGCTCCTGTTGTTGATGTGATACAAAGCTCCTGCAAAACAGCTGGCACAGTCCAGTGCACTGGCTTCCCTCACTGGACTCGGTAAGTGTTTTCCTTATTTGTGAGAGGGCCTAAAGGGAAATACGCACTTACCTTGTCTTTCTACATGTTCTGTGTTGACACTGGATTATTCCTACTCAGTTAAGAAACCTAAGCTTCTGTGTCACTAAGAGATTGACTCTTTTTTTTTGACTAAAATATTCACAGTGGAATGATTAAAAATGTAATTAATTCAGTTTATTGGGGCAAGTTGAATGAAAATTTCCTTATTAATTGCTCCAATATGTGATATGTGTGTATGGATATGAATATATATATATATATATATGTATGTGTGTGTGGTATATATATATATATATATATGTATAGTTTGTATATATATGTATAGGTCATTTAGCCACAGTAGTATCTAAAGTCACTTTGAGAATTATTGCATACATAGTTTAGGGATTTATCTATCCACTAATGCTTATAATGACTTACATAAATTGTGTTGCAGCAAGTCAAGTATTAACATAGAAGGAAAGGGTTTTTTTTTGTCATGGTATAATGGTAGTGCTAGATTGAAATTTTGCTAATTGCATATTATCCAAGATTCTAAAGTTTGAATTTGCCTTTTCCATGTTTTATGTTCATTTCTGTTAGGAAGAAGGGAGAGGGATAGGATAAAGTGCCATGTGGTTTTGTTATAATAATTACTTGGATCACTTCAGGGCGGGGAGTTCATTCCATTTCTGTGCCAATAAGAATTACAATCTTCTAATTTTTAAAGGAAAAAAATGCTTAACATCCTATCAGATTCTAAAAGTATGAACAATAAAAGAGTTCATGTTAAAAATACTTCCAGGATCACCATAAATTTTATTAAGATAGTTGAATTGGTTAAGTTTTTAGTGAGGCTTCATTATTGCCCTGTTAAATGGTTGTATGCCTGCCATTATTATAATTCTTTAAGGGTGTAAAATGTTTCCTTGCTTGAAACATTTAGCAAGAACTCTATGTAACCGTTGTCTGAGGGGTCGTTGAACTCCTTAAACATTTGAATTTATGTTTCTCCCCACCTGGAATAAACATCTTCCAGGAAAAGGCAATGAAAAAAAAAGAGCTTCTTCTCTAATCTTAAAAAGTTTTTAGTGGAGCACATGTCTTTTTCATATGATAGACTGAGCTTTATGCACACAGGTGGACTGGGTGGTTATGGATCAGGAGACAGTGAAGATGAGAGGAGCGACAGAGGCTCTGAGTCATCTGATACTGATGATGAAGAATTACGGCACCGAATCCGGCAAAAACAGGAAGCTTTTTGGCGAAAAGAAAAAGAACAGCAGCTATTACATGATAAACAGATGGAAGGTAAATTTTTTTAGATTTATGTAGTTTATGTCCAGTTTTATATGAACTTTTTTTTTTGTCATGGGGCTTGAACTCTTGGCCTGGGTGCTGTCCCTCAGCTTTTCAGCTCAGGGTTATTCTCTATCACTTGAGCCACAGCACTACTTCTGGTTTCCTGGTGGCTAATTGGAGATGAGTCTCAAGGACTTTTGTACCTGGGCTGGCTTTGAACTGTGATCTTCAGACTTCAGCCTCCTGAGTAGCTAGGATTACAGGCTTGAGCCACCAAAGCCCAGTTATAAACTACTTTTTAAGCAAAACTAAAAAAACAAAATTTGGTGCTAGATGAATAATACATGACGTACCTTCAATCAATTGTTTTTGTTTTTATTTTAGAATTTATTTTAGTAGCTGTAGACATTATTTCTTATTAAAATTGTTGAAATGAAAGCCAAGAAATGAGGAAATATTTAAATACATTATTGGGCAGGGTAGCACACATGGCCTTGTAATCAGTTATTTTGCCAGCAGAGACTTTCAGGTCATCCCAAGTAAAAATATTTAGCCAGCCCCCATATTAACAAATAAGCCAGGCATGGTGGTACATGGCATTTGGAAAAGGCAAAGAGTAGGAAAATCACCATTCAAGGCAAAATGTATGAGACTGTGTGTGGAAAGATTAAAGCAAAAAGGGACAGAACATTTCTCAAGAGATAGAGTGCTTGTTTAACAAGCAAAAGTCCTTAAGTTCAAGTCCTAGTAGTGCCAAAAATAAACTGATAGCTGACTACTTATAGCTATTAAATGTATGTATACAGATATGCCACAGATATAAAAGATTTTGAAGATTTAACATGAAAGAAAAAGCTGAATGTTTCTCTAAGTTTAATTGATTACATATTAGAGTAATTACATTTTACCCTGGTACTGGTGGCTCATACCTCTAATACTAACTCCTTAAGAGTCTGAGATCTGAGGATCACAGTTTGACAGCAGCCTGGGCAGAAAAGTCCATGAGACTGCTCCCCTCTAATGCTGGCAGTCTACCTCTGCTGTGAGACTGTTATTTCCAATTAACTAGCAAAAAGCTATAAGTGAACGTGTGGCACAAGTAGGAGAGTGCCAGCCTTGAGCAGAGTAGGCCAAGTGAGACCTCTAGGCCTTCAGTTCAAGCACTAGTACTTGCACCAAAAAATGATAACATTTTAGATATATTGGGGTTGTAAAATACCGAAATTAATTCACTTGTTTCTATCTTACCTGTTTGTGTGGCTCCTACAAAGTTTTGAATTATGCTAGGTGCTTGTGGCTCACACCTATAATCCTTGCTACTCAAGAGGCTGAGATTTGCAGATCACACTTCAGAGCCACCTTGGGCAAGTGGGCAAGAAAATCCATAAGACTCTCATCTCCAGTTAAGCTTCAAAAAAGCTGAAAAGGCTGTGGCTCAAGTGGTAGAGTGCTAGCTTTAACCAAAAATGCTCAGGGATATTGCCCAGGGCCTGAGTTCATGCCCCAGGACTGGCACCAACAACAGCAAAAAGCTTATGTTTCTTTTTTTTGTTTTAGTTTGCTAACTTCATTTTTACTAGTATGAGAATTTTTCATTTTATTTTCATCTTAAAATTTTTTTGTCTTGTTCTCTTGCAGAAGAAAAACAACAAACAGAAAGGGTTACAAAAGAGATGAACGAATTTATCCATAAAGAGCAAAATAATTTATCAATACTAGAAGCAAGAGAAGCAGATGGTGATGTGGTTAATGAAAAGAAAAGAACTCCAAATGAAACTGCATCAGTTTTAGAACCCAAAAAAGAGCATAAAGAAAAGGAGAAACAAGGAAGGAGTAGATCAGGGAGTTCTAGCAGTGGTAGTTCCAGCAGCAATAGCAGAACGAGTAGTACTAGTAGTACTGTCTCTAGTTCTTCATACAGCTCTAGCTCAGGTAGTAGTCGCACTTCTTCTCGGTCTTCTTCTCCTAAAAGGAAAAAAAGACATAGTAGGAGTAGATCTCCAACAATAAAAGGTAGACGTAGCAGGAGTAGAAGCTACTCCCGCAGAATTAAAATAGAGAGCAACAGGGCTAGGGTAAAAATTAGGGATAGGAGGAGATCTAATAGAAGTAGTATTGAAAGAGAAAGACGAAGAAATCGGAGTCCTTCCCGAGAGAGACGTAGAAGTAGAAGTCGCTCAAGGGATAGACGAACCAATCGTTCCAGTCGCAGTAGGAGTCGAGATAGGCGTAAAATTGAGGATCAACGTGGAAATCTTAGTGGGAGCAGTCATAAGCATAAAGGTGAGGCTAAAGAACAAGAGAGGAGAAAGGAGAGGAGTAGAAGCATAGACAAAGATAGGAAAAAGAAAGACAAAGAAAGGGAACGTGAACAGGATAAAAGAAAAGAGAAACAAAAAAGGGAAGAAAAAGATTTTAAGTTCAGTAGCCAGGATGATAGATTAAAAAGGAAACGGGAAAGTGAAAGAACATTTTCCAGAAGTGGCTCTATATCCGTTAAAATCATAAGACATGATTCTAGACAGGACAGTAAGAAGAATACTACCAAAGATAGTAAGAAGCATTCAGGCTCTGATTCTAGTGGAAGGAGCAGTTCTGAATCTCCAGGAAGTAGCAAAGAAAAGAAGGCTAAGAAGCCTAAACATAGTCGATCGCGATCCATGGAGAAATCTCAAAGGTCTGGTAAGAAGGCAAGCCGCAAACACAAGTCTAAGTCTCGATCAAGGTAGTATACTTTTTAAAGTATTTTGTCTGATTTTTTAAAAAAAAATTGACTGAATTTATTCAAAGTTGAAAGTGTCCTTTCTCTCTCTCTTTAATAAACTCAGTTTGGTACTTGATAAATGATCATAGTTTTAAATAATGTTAGAAATCCTATAAAATAGTATTTATTGAAAATTGCAGATTTTCAGTCTAAAATACATTTTTATTTTTAAATTTTGTCTTTTCCCTTTTTTTTTCAGATCAACAACCCCTCCCCGTCGTAAGCGCTGAGGAATGATGTTGGCAAGAATGCCATGATGTTGTTTAAAAAAATTCCATGAGTTTTAAGGGCTTGTCTCATTATAGAGGCACAATGTGGCTGTGTAGGTGAAACCAGAATTTTTTTTTTTTAATCTGTAAATAGGTGTACTTTTTCCAAATGCTGCTCCAAGTTACTTAATAGGATTTCTTTGTATTACATTTTTTCAAGAAATAGTGCATAATAAGACTATAAACATGCCATTCTCTTTCAGCTGTAATGTTCTTAAAATTATTCTTGAATGTACTGTGATGTCAATAAAGCTCTTTAGTTCATTTTTGTTAAATTCTTGCACCTTAATTTTATGATTTTAATCTAAGGAACGTACTTTTATAAAAAGGCAGCTGGAAATTTGTATAACAGGTTTTAAAGGTACTTCCTCCCACCTTCCCCAAAGAAAATGGTTTTAACTTAATAAGTTTGTCAAAGTTTGTATATTGTACCCATGGACTTGTCAAATTTCAACTTTCAGGGTGTGGAAGAGGGCCAGAAAAGACCTTTATTTTTCATTTGAAAGCACTTGATTGGCTTTCTAAAGTTTTCTTCTTATTTTGGGGATTTTTCTCTGTGTGTATACGATATGGTTCACTCCTGTAAAATGAAATTGCTAAAATCAATCAAGCCAATGCACCAGTAGAGTTACTTGTGATGAAAAATTGTGTTTGACACTAATAGTCAAGTCTGAAACTATACAGTCACCCACTTCTGTTTTACAGGCATATTTTAACACCATGGGGTTACTATAGAAATGGAACTTATAATTCAATATATTTATTTCTATTTTTAAAGTATATGATCTAAACTCAGCAGGGGAATACTGTATTATACAGGCTTATATCAGTTATAAAAGAATAAAATGGTCTGATTTGTCAGTTTAAAAATAATGATGAGTGGGTTGGGTGGTCTAGTTTAAGGCAGTCATAACTTAGAGTGAAATGAGGCTCTCAAGGCATTTTAACTTAAGTGCTCAACTGCTTTCAGGGTCCATTTTTTATTATGACTACGCATTTATGCAGTGATAGTTGAGTCTTTGAAAACAAATGCTTTAATGTTTTAATTTAAAAAGTAAAAGCAAGTGCAGGACACAAAAAGTTTTAAAGTATGCCTTTTTACCAGCAATAGCTCATTTTAAAAATAATGCCAGATTTTTGCCAAGATCAGTGTTCCCTCAAAATGAAGATAAAATAGATTTGTATGGTGTGCTCTTGTACCTCTAGTAGGTTCTTAAATAATTTTGAGCAGTTATGCATTTATCTAAAGGAAATAAATCAACTGTGAATAAATGCATGTTTACCAAAATGACTGTTTACAGTGCATTTAGTTCTGATATTTATAAAGTTGACATTTCACAGAACAACTTTACGATAGTTTGGATTTCTATATAGTTTAGTCATCAGTGTAACATCTGGAAATAAAGGAAAATGTGCAGTATTTTTTATGTAGGTGAACTAACACAGTGTATCTAATTGAAAAACTATCTGGTTAATTTGTAATAAGTTGTATAACATTTTTTGAATCTTAAAATGTTTTTAGATCAATCTTCAAGTGAAATATTATTTTCAAAATAAAATTCTACAGAAAAATTATCCTGGCTATGATATACACATTTTTGGATAAGAGCTAGAGCCAAAAAAACAAGTAATGTTTTTAACTGTCACAATTTGCAAGGTTCTTATCAGTTTAAACCTGTAGATTTAAAACCCAGTGTATCATGACACTTGTATTAGTAGATATGTCAGTATAATAATTAGATATTAGAAATTTTCAGATTTTTATCAATAATGTAGAGAATTCCCTTTACATGTGATTTAGTGTTTAACTTGAGTGGCAAGAATTTATAAACTAGGGCTTTTAAAATGTTGAATGTTAAAATGTTCACAAAAGTCAGGTTGAGGATAATTTGTTATAAAATCTTTTCTAAAAAGATACCAGAAAATAAATAGATTCAGCTTTTCGAGACAGACCTTGATATGGATTGGTTAATACAAACTATTTAAGAGAGTCTCTTAAAATATTTCTAGTGTATTAGTCATACTTGTTTTTGTGGAGTGAGGGTAAACCACACCATTAACAGAACAAGATGTAATTTGGAAGAAGTACCTATAATTTGTTTCAGGTCCCAAAATATAAATAAAGATTGGTGTGGAATCTCATTAATGTACATGTTTTTTGCCATTGTGATATGCTTTTGTTGCCTTCTAAGGGGTAGTACACAACAGACATTTTCTAACAGTCTTTTTTTTCTCAAAGATATACATGACATATGCTAGTAGGTTTAAAAATGTTTTCATTTGAGAATTTATGGGAGTTATATTTTAAGTTCTTATGCATACTTTCACATTTAAGTCTTCTCACACAACTTATTGCAATTTCTACACTATACTGTTATAGTTTAATGGAAGTAATAAGTATTAGAGTGAAATTAACCTGTGTCTGGTAACTGAATGGGTTTAGGGAAATCACCCAACTTCATCAGCTGTGTAAGGAAGGAATTAGATAATCTCCAAGGTCTTAGACACTTTAGTTTTAAGTACTATTTGTTTAGAATCCCCAAAATTTAAAAGAGAAAATAAGTTTTTTTTATTGGTTCTTAGATTAGTACACATAATGAGTTACATTTGTACCATAAAGTTAACCAGGCATCATCCACAAAATTTTCCTGTTAGTGCATTTGTTATGTCTATCACAGTCTTATAATATTTCAAATTATATAGTTATCCTAAGTTGACAAATTGGCTAGAACTTTTTGGTAAATAAGGAAACAGTTAAAGCTGAGTGGTTATATTTCACAGCAGAAAACTTGGTTACCTTTGCTTTAGTGAAAAAATGCACATAAAGCAATAAACTACAGAATATTAAATAGGCATTAAAAGATTCCTGATAAAATCAATATTTACACAACAAGTTTATGGGTGAGACCGCAGAGATAGTGTAGGCAATAACCTCATGTACTGTATTACAGTCCACACAGCTTTAAACACACTCAGGTTCAGTGGTCATTGGAAAAGCTTTTGTTGATGCTTGTAGAGAAAAGTACTTTGAACTAGTTTTGGTTATCTGGTTCTGGGGGTTTAAAAGAAAATGTTTTCCTATTCAGGCAAACCACTGCCAAATGTGAGAAGGCTCAAACTCCCAAAGCGATGCGATACATAGAAGACACTTACAAAGTTCTTAGAACTTTAATCACATTTGCACTCTGGGTTTTCCTTGGTTTTATCTCTCCAAACACAAGACAGGCCAAGTTTCCTTCTGTGCTATTTCTGCCTTATATTTAGGGAGTGGAACTCAGAAGACTGCTTGGAAGGTCTCCAACCACTTAAGTCTGCACACAAGCAATAGGTGAAAAGATTCTTCCTGACGAGTAAATGTCAAAGGATCCAATTAAAGGACCCCTGGCTTATTTGACCCTGACTTGAACATATGAGACGTTTTATGTCTTAAATCTTGGCTACCACGTTCAAGGCCCTAGAAGTTGGCCCAGAGTGAGTGCTAGTCTTTAGGGGTTATTTTGGTGTTAGGTTTTAGTGGTAGGGTCCCTTTGCTTCTGTAGATGTCCGGCCACCGCCATGCCCAGCCATTGGTTGGATGTGGACTTGTGAACTTTTAATTCCCTGGCTGGTGTACCTTGTTCCCAGGTTTCTGGCTCCCCAGTAGCCAGGACTGAGTGATAGTCTTTTGCCGGATAATGTGTGTTGTCAGAGTTGGGAAACCCTTCAGAATTAGTGCGTTTGAGTCTGGAAAGGAAACTGCTGCCCTTGGAGAAGAAACGCCTCCAAACTGCTGTGTGTGTAGCCGTGTAAGACCAGTGTGTTCGGGCTGGCGAGGGGATTCGGTGGTACCGTGTCCCGGAGGAGAGGGCGCAGCGCCCAGCGGTGGCACCCCCACCGCCGGACACCCAGGCGGGAACGACGCCGCAAACCCACCGCGGCCGGAGTGGGCGCGGAACCTTTCCGTCGGCGATCCGGAGGGACGGACCGGAAGGGGAGTGGCACTGTAATCGCGAGGTGGGGACGCCGGGCCTGGGGCTCCTGGGAGACTCGGATTTTGTTTACGTCTGGACTCCGGGGCCCACGAGCCGAGCGTCCCAGGGTCGCCTCGTGGGCGGGTGAGTGTGCGCGGAATTCCTTCCCACGGCGCAGGGCGTTCTGCGCAGGCGCGGCGGCAGGCCGTGGGTGGGGGGAGGCTGCGCTGGCCGCTGGTTTGCGCGAGGGCGGCGTCGCGGCCCCGGGCCTGCGTGGAATCCCGGATCTGAGTGCTGTCATCCCGCTGGACTCGGTTCTCCCGGCTGAGGGAGAGCCGAGGCCCGCCGCCCGGCCCCGCGACCGCCCGGCCCGGAAGACACCTGCTGCGCTCCCACGTGCTCCACTGCGGAAGTCAGTGCTCGGTCTGCTCGCAGTTGGCGTTGTCATTTGTCCAGAACTTAAGGCAGCAGCTAAGCTTTCTTGGGCTAATTCATTATTTGCAAATAAGATCAAGGAAATAATTGATTATATTCGGTGCTTGTGGATAAGTGTGGTTATTGAAATCTATTGTCACTATTATTATTATTATTATTATGGCTTGAAGTCGGACCGGGCGCTGTCCCTGAGCTCGTTCACTCAGGGCTAGTACTCTACCATTTGAGCCACAGCACCAATTCCAGCTTTTTGTGAGCTAGTAATTTCACAGACTTTTCTGCCCAGGCTGGCTTCAAACCACCATCCTCAGATCTCAGCCTCCTGAGTAGCTAGGATTACAGACGTGAGCCACTAGCACCCAGCTAAACTTTTAGTATTATTTACGAGAGAATTAAGTTCATCCCTCACAGGGAACTCATTAACTGTTGTTTGGTAAGAACTCTTAGAGACACCGAGAATCTAAAATGAATTACACTTCGAAAGAATCTTTTAGAAAATGTTCAAATAGAACTAAAATCAAGATATAATGAAGAAAATAATGGAATAATCAATCCACCAAGAGACTTGATTAGTCATTTAAAAAGGGAAAACAGGACAAATCAGATGAAACAACAACAAAACATAGTACCAACTATTTAAATCCATTTATCTCCACATGGGAAAATGATTAAGGGCTTTGTGTGTGTGTGTGTGTGTGAGTCCCTGTGTGTCCTTGCACATTCCCACACCAATAATGGAGCTTGAATCTAGGACTTCACTGTCTTGCTTACCCTCCCCCCTCCCCAAACACACACCTTAACCTGGTACTCTACCACTTGAGCCACACCTCCAGTTTCAGCTTTTTATTCATCAATTGGAGATAACAGTTTTTCAGATTTGTCTGCTCGAGTTGAATTCAAGGTTTCTAGAGTCAGCTTCTTGAGTAGCTAGGATTACAAGCATTTGCTACCAGCTCCAGGCTAGTGTGTAACACAGAATTAAGTTTTTATTATATATTATGTATATGGACATAGATAGAGCTATCTATCTATCTATCTATCTAACTTTAACAGTGATTACTTGTAGTGGAGTAGGTGATTGTCTATCATCATCCTTTAAGTACTTTTTTTTCTGAACTGTTTTTCAGTAAGCATGTGTGTCTTATATAATCAGAAATGTAGGGGGTGGGGGGAACCAAGCCATGGGCTTCAGTTTGAAGGGTAACCATAGAGGAACATCTGCCTAATATTCAGGATTAGGGAGAGTTTGGGGAAATAAAAATGTTCCTTGAAAAGTAGAGTATGGATGGAATATGGGCAGTGAAGGAAAGGGATGAGCAGAGAACATTAATGGTCATGACAAGTTCATAAAAAGCCACACATAACCTGTGAGAAGCAACGCCATCAGACTTAGAAATAACATTTGGCAGTTCTGTAGCATACGGAGCTCTAAGACAGTCCTGAGAGGAATCCAGATATTAGATAATGAATGCTTGTTAAATACTGAATAAATGACTTAAATGAAGTTCTTCCTCTCTCTACATTCCTTTAAATACTAGGATTCAAATGAGAGAAGGAATTGGTAACGTGCTGTTTAAAATTTAAACTCAATTGGTCACTTTATGTTGTGGGAAGGAGGATTTTAAAGCTCCTGAGAATTCTAGCAATACTCAAGACTAATTTTCCAGAAATACAGGGAGTCAAAAGAAGTCCAGTGGTTGGCACTGACTAGAAGCAAGTACTGTTAAAGTCTCTGAGGTGGTTTATCTCTGGGATGTGTTTTGTTTGTTTTTTGGTGCCAGTTCTGGGGCTTGAACTCAGGGCCTGGGTGCTGTCCCTGAGTTGTTTTTTTTTCTCTCGAATCTAGCACTCGATCCACCTCTGCATCTAAGGCTTTTTGGTGGTTAATTGGAGATGAGAGCCTCATAGACATTCCTACCTAGGCTGGCTTCAAATCAAGATCCTTAGATCTCAGCCTCCTGAGTAGCTAGGATTGCAGACAAGAGCCACTGGCCCAGCAAAATCTCTGAGGAGGTTTAGTTCTACAATACTTTGTATTTCCTTATTTGTATATTGAAGTTTATGTAATTTTATATAACATCTTATTTACCTGCCTAAACTCATAAACTCATAATGGACCTTATAAGGTAGACATGATAGAGTTGATGGAAGAGGGAATAATATGAGCAAAAGCATAGAAGTTCCAGGTGCTAATGGCTCATGCCCGCAATCCTACTTTGGAGGTTCAAGGTTTGAAGCCAGCTACAGCAGGAATGTCACTGAAAGTCTTGTTTCCAATTAACCACTAACAAAAAGCCTGAAATGAAGATACTGTTTAAGTGGTAGAGTCCCCACCTTCAGTGAAAAGGCTAAGTAAGGGACAGTGCCTAGGCCTTGAATTCAAGCCCCACTATCAGCGCACACACAAAAAAGCCCTAAAAGCATGAATTTCTTTTAGTGTGCATGATAACATTGGAATGGATTTGGGCCAGACTGAGAATTACTCATTTAAAAAAGAGAGAACAAACACAATAAAGGATGGCGAGCATATTTAAAATCTAATTAAGATAGCTAATATTAAATTAACATGAAAGGTGGCTCACACCTGTAATCCTACCTATTCTGGATGCTAGAATCTGGATCATGGTTCAAAGCCAGCCTAGGAAGAAAAGTTTGAGAGACTGCATCTCCAATTAACTGGCAAAAAGCAGAGCTGGAGTAATGGCTCTAGTGATAGAGCACCATCCATGCAATCAAGCTGATCAAATGCAAAGCCCCAAGTTCAAATCCAAGTACTGTATTATATAACTAAAACTGCTACAGATTACATTTAAATAACACTTTGTAATTTTGTGTAATGTGTGTGCAAAAACTACTGGCCTGAAAAGCTTTTACTTAATATTACTACTCTCATTTTCTAATTATAATTTCAGAACTCTGGTTGGAATTAAATGGCAGAAAGCAAGAGCTTTGTTATTGTTTTTTTCAAGAGCCTTATTTTTAAAGTCAAATAAATGGGGGGTAACAAGTTAGACAAGAAATGTAATCACTCCCTTACTTAGATAACTGTAACCTCTCTGTATATCACCTTGACAATATTTTTTAAAAGTAAAATAAAAAATTAAGAAACTCCTTTATCAATTATCATAATGAAGATTACCATATAAAGTAGAATTCTTCAGTTATATGAATTACAGAGTTCTTACTATGTGATGCTTTCCTCTAGATATTTAATTTTGGTTTTCTTTTCAGTTTACTCAGAAAATAAACTCAGTTGGTCTCTGCGAATTAAACCACAAGTTTTCAGTGAATACAAAACCATGTGGTTTAAACATTGTAGGATGACTTTTTCCTATTTGAATAAAATAAAAAGTTACAGGTAAGTTTATTTACATAATCATATACAATATTTATTGTATATGATTTATTTATTTAATATTTATTGTATAGGTTTATTGATTATGTTTCATAAACTTGGTCAGCGTGTAATAGTTTATATGGTTTGACTATTTAAATATTCTTAATTTTTAGCAGCTTTTAGATTTAAAGTTTTTCAAGTCTACTGGAAAGTCAATAAAAGAATACAGTATTATGCCTGTGCATACCTTCATTCAAATTCAGAGATTGTTTTTTAATGTATTATAAAATACTATATTGCTTGGAGAAGTTATTTTAATTTCTGTATAATATCCTTATGACAGACCACAAATAATGTCATTCTCAAGGCTAAGTATATATGTCAGCTTAGCACACAAGAGGTCTTCACTGATTTTTTTTTAAGAAAAAGAACAAAAACCCTTATGCCTAAAATTATAAATGATTTCAGAGCAACATAAATATATAAGGTGGCTATATATGTATTTTAGCTAAAGTTGAGCTTGAGTAATATCTTTTGGAATATTTATATTTTATAATCCAATTTCTGACCTTTTGAAAAATATTTCATAACATTACAGCCATAACTGTGTTTTAGGTACTTGATCCTGCTTCTTGGAAGTAGCACTTTAAAGACTGGGTGCCTCAGCTGAGCATCTACCTAGTATTATCAATTATCAGTTAGTCCTAGATTACTGCAGTTTTGAATGATATATGGAAAAGGAAATTAATGGTTTGTTTTTTTTTTTTTTTGTTTGTTTTTGTTTTGATCGGTTGTGGGGCTTGAACTCTGTGCCTGGGTGCTGTCCCTGAACTCTTCAGCTCAAGGCTAGTGCTCTACTACTTGAGCCACAGTGATACTTCTGGTTTTCTGGTGGTTTATTGGAGATAAGAGTCTCACAGACTTTCCCATCTGGGCTGGCTTTGAACCGCAATTCTCAGATCTCAGCCTCCTTAGTAGCTAGGATTACATGTGTGAGCCACTGGCACCAGCTGAAACTAAGGTTCTTAAGATAATATTGAAGAAAAGTGATATTTAAATTTTAAAAGGCTAAAGAGTAATGAATGTAGTATGTATTCTCCATTTGGAAAGATTTAGCTTTACTCATAAAACATCCTTCTATAAGTTTGAATATATAGACTAGGTGAATGTTTATTTTAGGATATAGTATATATACATACATATATTCATATATACATATACACATACATGCAAACATTCATGCATACATACATATATACATAATACAAAATAAAATATACATATATGAATATATTAATATACTTTTAGGCCCTCTATAAAGGCAGGTGAGCATATGTGAGCACTGTCCCTCAGCTCTTCAGCTCAAGGCTGGCACTCTACCACTTGAGCCACAGCACCACCTCTAATTTTCTGGTGGTTAATTGGAGATAGGAGTCTTAGGGACTTTCCTGCCCAGGCTGGCTTTGAACTGTGATCCTCAGATCTCAGCCTCCTGAGTAGTTAGGATTATGGGCGTGAGCCACTGACTCCTAGCTTATATGAGGAAATAATATGATCAGATGAGTATTTTTATAGCATGCAGTGCAGAGTAGATAATGCCAGCCCTTAGAAGCAGTGATAATAGCCTTTATCTGGTAGAGTTGCCTGAAGGATTAAGAGAATATATTTAGATTTCCTAGCTACTGCCCGATATTTATTAAATTCTCAATAAATGGTAACTATAATTATTTTATTATTTTAAATGTGACCCAGAAGCCTACGTTTATATAATTCCATTTTCAGTTATAACTTACTTCCAAAGTCAATTAATTTTCTTTTTCTGTGAATATATGTATATATAATCATAATCATATATATGATATATATCTTGTAATCATAGTGCTCATATTAATCATATATCTCATAATCATACTGCATATCCATATAAGCAGTATGGTATATAGTTGCGGAATGATTATGAGATGCTTGGTTATAAATCATCAAAACTGAAAAAATTATGTGTTTAGGATCTAATAAAATATAAATAAGAATGTCTTTCTACACAGTATCTTAGAAGATAAGTTTTCTATAACAGCGGTATTTGCTTGGATCTTTGTTTTCACCTGTTAGGTCCCCTTGGAAAAGATCATACAGTACTTCACAAACCACTGTCGACAGCAGTGAGGTGAAAACCTTCAGGGTCCTGGCTGACAAGTGGTGGGATGAGCAAGGAGTGTATGCGCCTCTTCACTCTATGAATGACCTGAGGGTGCCATTCATTAGGTAACACTTCCAACTCTTAATTTTTCCTTTTTACTTAAAAATATATATACTTACCATGTATTTTACTATCATTTGCCCTCCATCATTCTCTTTAAAAACTGCAGCTCTTTTTAATAATCCATCCACTTTGCATCCACTTTTCTCTTAGTTTACACTTAGGTTCAAAATGCTGTAACTTGCCTCATGATGGTGGCTCACGCCTGAAATTTTAACTACTCAGGAGGCTAAACTCTGAGGACCATGGTTTGAAGTGAGCCCAGGTAAAACAGTCTATAAGATTCTTAACCAGCAAAGAGCTGAAAATAGAGGTGTGGCTCCAGTAGTGCAGCACCAGCCTTTTACTTTATTTTGTTTTGTATTGTTTTATTTGAGCAGCACAAAGAAAATGAAACAAATGGATAGGTTTGTTTTGAAAATTAGGGATAGTCTCTTCAATGTCCAGCCTGTGAAACCATGTACTTTTACTAATATCAAAGACCTAGGCTCTTTTTACAGCTTAATGTGAAGCAGTTTAGGTGAATTTGAATTAAATTAGTTTTCTTTGGAGGTGTGTATGTGTGTGCTTGAACTTAGGGCCTCGGTGCTGTAACTGAGCTTTTGTACTCAAAGCTAGCAATCTACCACTTTGAGCCACAGCTCCATTTCTGGTGTTCTGGTGGTTAGTTGGCGATAAGAGTCTCAGAGACTTTCCTGCCTAGACTGGCTTCAAACCAAGATCCTTCTATCTCAGCCTCCTGAGTAACCAGGATTACAGGTGTGAGCCAGCTGTACCTGGCTAAGAATTCTTTTTTTTTTTTTTGGTCAGTCATGGGGCCTGAACTCTGGGACTGGGCGCTGTCCCTCAGCTCTTCAGCTCAAGGATAGCACTCTACCATTTGAGCCACAGTGCCACTTCGGCTTTTTCTGCTTATGTGGTGCTAGGAATCGAACCCAGGGCCTCATGCATGCAAGGCAAGCGCTCTACCACTGAGCCACCTTCCCAGCCCAAGAATTAAATTCTTATGCAAGGAATTAAGACATGGTGACAGGTACACTCTTGTAATCCCAGCATTCGGAAGGCTGAGGATAGGAGGATCACAAGTGTGAGGCTAGATGGGCTATATAGCAAGAAGAAAAATGAAAGAAGATAAATTAATTAAATAAAATGGGGATTAATTTTTTCTTAGAAATCATATGTTTAAAACTTTCTTACTGATTACTAATTTTTTTACATGTTTTGAATTTTATTTTAAAGAGACAATCTTTTGACAACACTTGCCAATCACCAGCCAGGAAAACCTTTGTCTGGGCTGAAGATTCTCGATGTTGGCTGTGGTGGTGGATTATTAACTGAAGTAAGTGATTTAGAGTTGTTATGATATTATTACCTTTATGGGGAAAATTGAGAACTCAACTTAGAGCTGATTTGTCTTTTTGACAAATAATAATGTTTATCTTTTTGATGAATAATGTTGATTTGTAGCCTTTTGGAAAGTTTAAAAGTATGTATGCTTCGAAATTTTTTTTGCATGTGAAAATTTCAGGAAATATCCTGAAGATTTTTTATCGACAAATTTGATTATCTTAAAGGTTTTAGGTTTACAAAAATTGAGATAAAAGTACACTGATCTCATATGCTCTACAATTCCTGTTGTATTTCAGTATGCTTTCAGAAAATTATACAGAAGGGTTTTTGTGCGGTCCTTTTACACTTGTGTAATAATAGATCCTCAGACTTTTATGTACAAGTGGGGCCTTTTCCATCTTAGATGATTTAGAGTAATTGGAAGAGTAGTAGTGAAGAATAATTGCTTTAGCTTAGCGTAAGTGTATACCTTTGTATTCTGATGTCAGCACAGAAACTTTTTGCTGATGCTATATCATAATGTCTTGAAACATACTTTCAGTGACTAGGGGATTCAGAAATGCTAAGGTTTAATGGGATGTGATTACCGTCAAGGTCCATGATTCAGGCAGGTTGACAGTGACACTAACAGAGCTCTTTGATACACAGTTGTTTCAATATGCACATAAAATATGTTGTTTATCTGTTAGTAGACCCTTCCAAATTTCAGGAAACTTGAAATATGTGAAAATACATTTCTTAGGATCAAGAGTATATGGTATATAAATTGTAGAAAAGTAAGATTTTACTATGTGTTCTTAAGCCTGCTTAGTGTATTGTAGCAGGTCTTATAGCTCTAAAACTAACACAGTGAGTCCTACTTTTAGCTTATTGACTTTTTTGTTGTTGGTGGTTGTGGGGCTTGAACTCTGGGCCTGGGTGCTGGCACTGAGCTCTTTTGTTCAAGGATAGAGCTCTATCACTTTGAGACACAGCGCCACTTCCAGTTTCCTGGTGGTTAATTGGAGATAAGAGCCTCATGGACTTTCCTGCCCTGGCTGGCTTTGAGCCATAATACTCAGACTTCAGCTTCTTGAGCTAGGATTAAAGGTGTAAGCTACCAGTGCCTGGCTTGTTTGACTAACTTTAATATAAATAGTATGTAGACTTTGATTAAAATTAAGCCTAGTACATTTTTTTCTTTTATTTTAGTATATTAATTGTACATAGGGAGATTTCACTCTGACATTTCCATACATGCATACATATACCTCAATCATATACAACACCCCCATTACTTTTTTACTATCAGTGATGGGTCTTGGACTCAGTGCCGAGGCACTGTTCCTGAGGTTTTTACTCAAGGCTAGCACTCTACCTCTTTAAGCCACTGTTCCTCTTCAGTTATCTGGTGGTTAATTGGAGATAAGAGTCTCATGGACTTTCCTGCCAGGGCTAGCTTTGAACCGCAATCCTCAGAGCTCAGCCTCCTGAATAGCTAGGATTATAGCCCTGAACCACCAATGCCTAACAACAACAACAAAAAACACCACAAAAAACCCCAAAACCTAAAGAAGGCTGGGCTGGTGGCTCACACCTGTAATCCTAGCTACTCAGAAGGCTGAGAGTTGAGAACTGAGGTTCAATTCAGGGGCAGGAAAGGCCATGCAACTCTTTATCTCCAATTAATCACCAGAAAATCAGTCAGATGTAGTGTTGTGGCTCAAAGTGGTTGAGTACTAGCCTTGAGTAAAAGAGCTCAGAAACCATGGTCAGGCCTTGAGTTCAAGCCCCATGGCCAGCAACAACAACAAAAAGAACAAACTATAAAGAACTATTTGTGGGAGCTGGGAAATTAGCCCTCTAGTACCATGATAAAAATCAAAGGAAAAAGTAGAAAGAAAGGAGGGAGGGGGAAGTGAAGAGAGAAGAGGAAAGAAGGAAGGAAGGGAAGGAAGCAGGCCTCCTCTCCTCCACTCCTCCTCTCCTCCCCTGCAGTAACTGTTTTCCTCAGGACTCTGTCTTTCCCTTGCTCTCCTCTCCTCAGGAGTCCAGGTGTCCTCTGGACCTCTCTCCTCCCTCCACTATTTTCCTCTAACCTCTCCTCAGGACTCCTACTCCCCCCACCCCTCTGGGGCACGCAGCCTATATATCCCTGGATAGGCTGCGCCCTGCCCCCACTAATGGTTTCAAACCGACATTCGTGCTCCTACCCAGGCTGCCCCCTGTCCAATCCCAATAGGCTGCTAACCATGTGGGGCTCAACACCCCACCCCCTCCGATAGCACCCCCCCCCAGCATGTCCCACCCCTTTCGGTGGTATGCCCCTCCCCTTCCCTTGGCATGGGCCCTCTGGCGGTGCTCTGTGGGATGGTGACGTCGGCCTCTCAATGTCCTGCTCTGTCTGGTGGCCTGGTCTGTGGAGCGGTGAGGCTCAACTCTTGATGCCCGGCCCCCTCCAGCAGGCCGGGCCATGGGGCCACGCTGACTATTGGGCCCTGCTGATTATCAGGGCCCCATGGGGTATTACACTTTAAATATGTTATTATTATACCACATGCATGTAAATGTAAGGTTGTTTGATCATTGTTCTCACATTTAAGCTTTTTGCTGTAGAAAATTTCAAATATATACAAAAATGGAGGAAATGGTCTATGAACCCAAATACCTATAGATGATCTTCAGTAATCATCAGGAGTCACATTGTTTCATTTTTGGTAAATTGCTTGTTACTAACATGTCCTATTTTCTTACTGAGAGTAACTTTCTTTATGCCATTAGCCTCTAGGGCGGCTAGGAGCTTCTGTTACTGGAATTGATCCTGTGGATGAAAACATTAAAATAGCACAACACCATAAATCATTTGATCCAGTTCTGGATAAGAGGATAGAGTACAGAGTGTGTTCCCTGGAGGAGATTGTGGAAGATTCTGCAGAAACTTTTGATGCTGTCATAGCTTCTGAAGTTGTAGAACATGTGATTAATCTGGAAGCATTTGTACAGTGCTGTTGTCAAGTGTTGAAAGTAAGACTTACAGAACTTTTCCGTTTTTCTCTGTATGTGTATGTATCTATATAGCAACAGAATGTTATTTTAGCAGTCCAGCAGGCAAGGTATAGGAGAGAGGAACTAATAAGCAAGGATTAGGAGGTAGCATCTCTGCTGGAGAGTGTTTCTGTGCCTCTGATTGCCCTCAATAGCAAGACCTTCCAGTGTCCAATGAGTATCTTGATGTCTAGGGATCTTAAAAAAGGTGCTAAACTGGACAACAATACATCCATAGTGGTAATTTTCCCATTTGTACAATCTGCATTAAATACTTAATGGACATTATATGACAATTACTAAGAAATTGATTTAGATTAATATTTGAAATCCATGAGAACAAGCACTTGGTAAGTTTATGTGTGATATATATCTATGTATTATATATAGAAAAGTTTTCAGCTTTTTTTTTTTTTTGGTCTGTCATGGGGCTTGAACTCTGTGCCCAGGCACTGTCCCTCAGCTCTTCAGCTCAAGGCTTGCACTCTACCAATTGAGCCACAGCACCACTTCTGGTTTTTTGGTGGTTTATTGGAGATGAGTCTTACAGACTTTTGTGCCTGAGTTGGCTTTGAACCGTGATCCTCAGATCTCAGCCTCCTGAGTAGCTAGGATTACAGGTGTGAGCCACGGGTACCTGGTGTTTTCAGCTTTTTAAACCAAATTTTAGCTTTGTAGAAGAATTACAAAGAAAATGTGTGTTCCCTTTACCTTTTCCCCCTGGTACTAACACTAATAAGGCTCAGGTGCCCACCCTATGCTTTCAAACCCTGAAAGGGCGACCTCTTTCTGTTTTGGGTCCCAGGAGCTTCCCCAAGTCCTGTCCCTGCACATTTCTTCTGGTACAGTTCTCAAGAACAGCACCTGGACACTGACATTGTGCTTGCATACTACTCTACAGAGCCTGTTAAATTTCATTAGTTTTCTCACTAATGTCATTTTTGTGTCATGGGATCCAGTATAGCCTCCTGCATTGTACTCACTTGCCATATCTTCTTTGCCTAGCACTTTACCAACTGAGCCGTATCTCCAACCCCTAAATTTATTTTATATTATTATTGTACAAATGAGTTTTGATTCAACATGTCACTTTATGAGTGTACTACATCTTGATCAATGTTATCTCTTCCACCATTCTTTGCCCCTTCCCCTATCTCCCTCAACTCCACTCATCTCAAGTTATTTCAACTTTTACTTAAACAACATATCTCAATAATAGGCATCCTCTTTTAGAGTTTTGATTTGGGGTGGTATTTGAGATGTTTCTTTCCCACACCACATATAAATAGAGAATAATATGATTATTTTGGAGGGAATCTTTCATTTTTCTCCCCATTCAGACTTAATTTGTAATAAAAGGAAGGGACATCAATGTCCTTGGATCTCTGAGACTAAACATAGGAAGCACCATAAATATAGTCACTGAAAAATGGAAGACTGCATATACTTGTAAATGGTCTGTGTTCATGTTGGTGCTTATTTTGGTCTTTTCATAAAACAAAACCATTTTAACCTTAACCGTTAAAGTTCTGGTCAGAGATCACTTACTGGCATATTGTTCCCTTATGTAAGATACATAGTTCTGTGGTACATCAAACAGGTTTAAACAAGCTTAGCATCCTGTAGAAAATGTAGAGAGAGCATCCTGATTATTAGAATCAGGGTTGGTTTTAGGGCTTGAACTCAGGTGCTGTCTCTGGGCCTCTTTGTGCTCAAGGCTAGTACTCCATCAGTGTGTGTCACTTCTGGTTTTTGAATGGTTAATTGGAGATCAGAGTCTCACAGGGACTTTTCTGCCCAGGCTGGTTTCAAACCACAATCCTCAGATCTCAGCCTACTTAGTAGCTAGGATTTATAGGTATGAGCCACTGGCATCCCGCTAAATTTTACTTCTATACAATTTTATCTGTATATGATTTTTTTTAGCCTGCTGGTTCTTTATTTATTACTACAATCAACAAAACACAGATGTCCTATGCCCTGGGAATTGTATTTACAGAACAAATTGCAGGTATTGTACCAAAAGGTACTCATACATGGGAGAAGTTTGTTTCACCTGAGACACTAGAGAGCATTCTGGAATCTAGTAAGTATGGAGAATTTTTTCTCTAATTTTCAAGGCCTACTCAAGCTTTTAATGCATTATGTAATATAATTCACAATCACATTACTAGCATTTAAACAGGTCAGTATGTTTTACATATTAGCCTCTCAACTGTTATAAACATCTTAAGAAATGGATAAAATACTACTTTTACATGTGGCACCTAACCCAGTACAAAACAAAAAATAGCTGATCAGTGAACAGGTTTCTTTCTATTTAGTATTAAGTTGTTTAAAGATGAGGTACAGATATCTTACACATCTTCAGTTTGCCATTCTGAGTCTTACTTGTATTAGCTTATCTTATAGATTGTTTTCCCTGATTCTGCCATACTCAGATATTTCAAACTTGTTTGCTACTTTTTACACATTTACTGTCAGTTACGTATATTCTAGTATACTTTTTTCTCTTTCCTGATATGTTGGTAAGGTTATCTTCTTGTATCCTATACAGTGTTATACTGTGTTTTATATATAATGGACACTCAATTTACATGTTGAGATCTTGTCCAGTGCTATTGTCTCTCATTTATTTAGCATTTGATGGTTTTGTTTTTGTTTATGTTTTTGTCTCGGTTGTGGGGCTTGAACTCTGGGCCTGAGAGCTGCCCCTCAGCTCTTCAGCTCAAGGCTAGCACTCTACCACTTGAGCTACAGACTTTCCTGCCTGGGCTGGCTTTGAACCGTGATCCTCAGATCTCAGCCTCCTGAGTAGCTAGTATTACAGGCGTGAGCCACCGGTGCCTGGCTTGATGGTTTTGTTGAGTACTTAGTGTCATTGCATTTGTCATGCTTCTTGTTTTGATAATAGATCAAAAAAATTGATTTTACTTGAAAGATAATCAGTCCATAGCAAATAGGTAAATAATTTGTCCAGTATTACCGTGTACAGAGTGCCAAAGCTAGGTCTTGAACCCAAGTAGTCTGCTTTAGAGTATGTGTTCTAGTCTAAAGTATGGTCTGTACATGGTTACAAAGTATTTTTGCCCACTAAAGTACTAATAAATTTTCATTGATATGAAATGTTGCAGAGACTTTTGGCCTTTGGAAGTTAAAAGTTATTAAATCCATGTTTTCTGTTGAATTTTTCAGATGGTCTCTCAGTTCAGACTGTGGCAGGAATGATCTATAACCCCTTCTCAGGTTACTGGCATTGGAGCGACAGCACCATCATTAACTATGCAGCTCATGCTGTAAAATCCTTGGCACAGGAGCATCCGGGGCCTGCTGAGTTTGTTTTCAAGGGTGAAACAGAAGAGCTCCATGCTAACACATCCAGCAGTCCAGGTGTTCATGAACAGCTAAAGAAATGAATTGTTTTTGAGGATTGTAATAGCATGGCTGAAAAGTCTGTTTATAAGTTTAAAAAGACATACAAAAATATTCAGTTTATCTTTGGAGAGAAAAATCATGAAATAAAGGCCAACCAAAAAGGCTAAATCTTTGAAAAGACTCATGATCATGTGCTACTTTCAAGAGATTCTATGGACAAAAATTTTTATCAAGATATTGTGTGATCTAGGAGTTTACATTCTTTAGCTTTTAGTTTACAAGTAAAATCTGCATATTTCATTTCATCTTATACATTACATATTTCCCCACATGCATTTACATGAATATGTTTTGTTATTTATTTTAACTTAATATGGAATCTTTTTTGTTTTTTGTTAATTCAGTAGTACTCTTGCCTGATAAAAACCAATTACAATTTTCTATTACTTACACTTGGGAAGATAACATGTATTATTTTTCTCTACATCTTATTTTGTTGGAAAACAAATGGGTTATTATATATGTCCTGGGTTTAGATTCAGACATTAAAATCAACTTGTGACTCCCTCCCAGAAAGAACTAATATTCATGTCTTAAAGCCATCTCCATTGCATTCTTTCCCCTCCCCTCTGCTACCTTGTATTTATTACTATCCAGGATGTTTGTAACATTTTAGTACCCTTAACTTTCTGTTAGAAAACTATTTTAAGCATGTGAGGGTGAGGCAAGAGGATCACAGGTTCAAGGCCATGCTGGGATACATAGATGTTTGAGGCTACATGCAACCCATAGCAAAAAGTAAAGGGAGGCAGGGTGCCAGTGGCTTACGCCTCTAATCCTAGCTACTCAGCAGGCTGAGATCCGAGGATCACAGTTCAGAGCCAGCCTGAGCAGGAAAGTCTGTGAGACTCTTATCTCTAATTAATCACCAGAAAACCAGAAGTGGCCAGGCCCTGAATTCAAGCTCCAGAACTGGCAAAAAAAAAATGTTAGTTAATCAAAAAAGGTAAATATTTTGGACACTTTTTTTTTTTTTTTTTGCCATTCCCTAGGGCTTGAACTCGGGGCCTGGGCACTGTCCCTTAGCTGCTTTTGCTCAAAGCTAGCACTCTTACCACTTGAGCCACAGTGCCACTTCTGGCTTTTTCTGTTATGTAGTACTGAGGAATCAAACCCAGTGTTTCATGAATGCTAGGCAAGCATTCTACCACTAAGCCACATTCTGAGCCCAATTTTGGACACTTTTTAATACCCTCTTTTAAAATTGTTATTATAAGGGTAATATACAGAGGGATTACTGTTTTATAAGCCAGGTAATGAGCACATTTCTTTTTGAACTGTGTCATCCCTTCCCAGTTTTTCCCCCCTGTCCTTACCTACAAGTTGTATAGTTCACTGCTGTACCTTTAGCCCTCTATTTCTGTGCCTTCCATTACCCCTTCAAAGACAAATGAATAAAAAAGACAAAAAGAAAAGGAAAAAATCCTCTTGTTTCTATTTCCTGGAGTTCATTTCAATAAGCATTATTTTATATGATCAGAGGAAAAGAGGCATTGTGCCTTTGGGTTCCTCCCCTAAGAGTATGTGTAAAGTCCTGAAAAATTACCACATTGCAGTAATTTATTTATTTACCTTTTGCCAGTCCTGGGGCTTGAACTCAGGGCCTGGTTTTTGTCCCTGGGCCTCTTTGTGCTCAAGGCTCTACCACTTGAGCCACAACACCACTTCTGCTTTTTCTGATTATGTGGTACTGAGGAACTTTTTAAAACCCAGGGCTTCATGCATGCTAGGCAAGCACCCTACCACTAAGCCACATGTTCCAATCTTTTAGATCTAGCTTCTGCATATGAGAAAAAAAAATGCACCATTTGTTTCTCTGAGCTTGGTTTGCCTCACTTAATACGACTTCTAGGTCCATCCATTCCCCTGCAACTGATATGATCCTTTCTAATGGTTGCATAAAATTCCATTGTGTATAGATACCACAGTCTTTGGATCCACTTATTCTATTGTAGGACATCTGGGCTGTTTCTGTAACTTGGCTATTGTGAATAGTGCAGCAATGAACATGGCTGTACAGGTGTCTTTATCATATCCTGGCTCATGATGTTCCAGGTAAATGCCCAAGAGTGGTATGACGGGGTCATAGGGAAGATTCCTGTTTTATTTTTTGAGGAACCTTCAAGTTGCTGTCCACTGTGGTTGTACTAGTTTACATTCCCATCAATAGTGAAATAGGGTTCCTTTTTCCCCACATCCCCACCAGCCAGTTGTTTGAATCCATGATGTTGGCCAATCTAACTGGCGTGAGATGGAATCTCAGAGTAGTTGTGATTTGCATTTCCTTTTTCAAGGATTTTGAGGATTTCCTCATGTTTTTCTTTTCCATTTTATGTCTTTTGAGAAGGCTCTCCTTAGCTCCTTTACCCATTTAATGATTGGTTTATTAGCTTTGGGAAAGGTTAATTTCTTGAGCTCCTTGTATATTTTGGATTTAGGCCTTTGTTGGATGTATTGCTGGCAAAGATCTTCTCACAGTCTATTGGCTGTCTTTCTAGTTTATGTCTTTTGCTGTGCAGAAACTTTTATTTATTTTTTCATATGCAGAAAATTTTAATTTGGATGTACTCCCATTTGTCAAGTTCCATCCTATCTACTATGTCCCTGAGACTTTTCAAAAAGTTTCTGCCTCTGCCTATGTTCTTGTGTTTCTTCTATTCCTTCTTGCAGTAATTTCAAAGTTTCAGGTCTGATGTTGAAGTCTTCAGTCACTTTGAGTTGATATTAGTTAGTGATGACAAACATGGATCTACTTTTAGTTTTCTGAATATGGATTTTGTGTTTTCCCACCACCAATTATTGAAGAGACTATCTGTTTTCACTGCATATATTTGGCTCCCTTATCAAACATCAGATAACTAAGTATATGATTTTATTTCTGGGTCTTCTAATCTGATCCATTGATCTTCGGGTCTATTTTTTTTTTTTTTTGTCGGTCGTGGGGCTTGAACTCTGGGCCTGGGTGCTGTCCCTCAGCTCTTCAGCTCAAGGCGAGCGCTCTACCACTTGAGCTACAGCGCCACTTCCGGTTTTCTAGTGGTTTATTGGAGATAGGAGTCTCACGGTCTTTCCTGCCCAGGCTGGCTTTGAACCGCGATTCTCAGATCTCAGCCTCCTGAGTAGCTAGGATTACAGGCGTGAGCCACCGGCGCCCGGCTTCGGGTCTATTTTTTGTGTGCTAATACCAAGCTGTTTTTGTAGTTGAGCTTCAAGTCTGGGATTGTGATACCAGCATTGCTTTTTTTTTTTTTTTTTTTAACTAAAATTGCTTTGGCTATTTGAGGTGTTTTGTTGTTCTATATGAATTTTTGGATTGTTTTCTCTATCTTGGTAAAGACCTTCATTTGGATATTAATAGGGATTGCATTAAATTTGTGGATTATTTTTGGCAGTATGAATGTTTTCACAATATTTCACCTATTCATGAACATGGAAGGTCTTTTCATTTCCTGATGTCAACTTTGATTTCTTCTAATGTTTATAACCTCACTATAAAGGTCTTTTGCTCCTTGGTTAGGTTAATTCCCAGATTTTTTTGAGGCTTGTGCAGAGTTCTTTGCCTGATTTCTCTCTCTGATTGTACATTGTTGCTATCCAGAAATACTGCTGAGGGCTGGGAAGGTGGCTCAGTGGTAGAACGCTTGCCTTGCATGCATGAGGCCCTGGGTTCGATTCCCCAGCACCACATAAGCAAAAAGAAAAAAAAGCCGGAAGTGGCGCTGTGGTTCAAGTGGTAGAGCGCTAGCCTTGAGCTGAAGAGCTGAGGGACAGCGCCCAGGCCCAGAGTTCAGGCCCCATGACCGGACTAAAAAAAAACAAAAAACAAAAAACAGAAATACTGCTGATTTTTGTCAGTTAATTTTGCATCCTGCTAACTTTGCCAAAACTATTAGTCAGCTCTAGGAGCTTGGGGACAGAATCTTTTGGGTCCTTTAGCTATAAGATCATGTTATCTATAAATAGGGATGGTTTGACTTCTTTCCCTACGTGAATCCCTGTTCTGTCTTTGTTTTGCCTTACTATCCTGGCCAGGAATCCAACACTGTATTGAAGAGAAGTAGAGAGAACAGACATCCTTGCCTTATTCCTGATTTTAGAGAAAATGGTTTTAGTGTTTCGCCATTTAGTATGATATTGGCTGTTTGTTTGACAGATATAGCCTTTATTAAGTGAGATAAATTGTTTTAAAATTATTTATTGTTATTATAAAGGTGATTCACAGAGGAGTTACAGTCAAGTAAAGAGTACATTTCTTTTTTGACAGTGTCACCCCTTCCCTTACTCCCAGTTTTTCCCTCCCATCCCTACCAAGTTGTATAGTTCATTTTCAATATAATGTTTAGTGGGTACTATTGCTATATTTGTTCAACCTTTGTTCCTCCTTTTCTGTGCCTCCATACTCTTTCAAAGACAGGTAAATGAATAAATAAGACAAAAAAGTAAACAAAAATAGCAACAAAGAAAAAACACCTTGTTTTTATATCCTGGAGTTCATTTGATAAATATTATTTTACATGATTGGAGGAACATAGGCGTTGAGACTTTGTGTTCCTCTCCTAAGTGTATCCTCCTTTGGTTTCTCTGTGTGACTGTTGAGTCCTATGTAATTTATCATGTGTGTTATGTCTATCTTTCACATATGAGAAAAAATATGTGCTGTGTATCTCTCTGAGCTTGGCTTACCTTGCTTAACATGATTTCTTCTAGGTCCATCTATTGCCCTGAAAATAATATAATATTCTTTCTAATGGCTGTGTAAAATTCCATTGTGTATAGGGACCACATTTTTTGGATTCACTCATCTATTGTAGGGGTTCTGGGCTGTTTCCCTGAGTTGGCTATTGTGAATAGTGTAGCAGTGAACATGGATGTGCAAATGTCTTTATGGTATCCTGGCTTGTGATGTTCTGGGTAGATGTTCATAAATACTCCTTTTCAATGTGTGTTAGGTACTCTCAAAGGTGTGTTTGTGTTACTACTGACTTGGAATGAACACACCATTGAGCAGCATTAAGGAGTGATTTTGAAAACACTTGAAACCATGTACAAGTTCAAATCATACTTACTGGAAATAATTTTTATACTTAGACTGGTGTGGTGTCCACAGTCACAACACATCATTATAGGCTACAGAAATAGTTGAATATCAAAAAATAACATGGAAATAAAAATGGAAAGACTAAATGAAAGTGTTGGAGTAACCACACATAATTGCTTTTATTAACTTACAATGTAACTCCTTTTGAAGGGAGCCTCTTAATTGGCTATTACTAATGGGATACAGATGATACAAATCCTTTCTGTCAAAACCATCCTGACACTGACTGTTTTCATGAAAATCAAGCAAAAGAATCTGTGATGAGTACAACAAACCTCTTGTATTTCCATGAGAAAAGGATTCAACTCATATAAAGAACCACTGTCTCAGAGACAAAAACACCATTTGGACCCAAAGAAAAAGATATGTTTTCAAGACAGTGTGATAGCAAAGTTGAGAATGGAGGCATGGAATTTCAAGATTAAATATGGATTTGAACTAGACTTGAGTCCTTGTTTCTCTTTTGCAGGGCAGGACTACACAGGTGTAGGACTCACATCTCCTAAGACTATGGTTCTTTCCTGACTAAAAAGCAGGCCCTGTCTTTGAGATCCATGGACAGCTCTAAGGTTCTGGAAACCCTTGATATAGGTAACAAAAGTGTACTGAGAATATCCTTTAACTTTCAAGGATTCCTGACTGTAGAAACATTAAAAATTACTCTTGTAAAATTCTGCCTTGGAGCCAATGCCAGGCTCCATACCTGTAATCCTAGCTACCTAAGAGGCTGAGATCTGAGGATCATGAGTTGAAATAAGCCGAAGCAGGAAAGTTCATTAGACTCTTATCTCTAATTTGGCACAAAAAAAACTGGAAAGGGAATCTGTGGCTGAAGTGGTAGAGCATTAGCCTTAAGCAAACAAACTCAAGCACAGTGTCCTGGCCCTAAGTTCAAGTCTCAGGACCACACACACACACACACACACACACACACACAATTCTGCATTGGGAAACTGTAGTCCTTATATGACAAGGATATGACAAGGAAATAAAAATATAATTAACCTTATTGTTTTTCTATATGTTGTGTAAAAGTCAATATGAAGCCATTACAATTTGGAAAAGGAAAAAACTGGGGCAGGATTTAAATTAGCTCATTTTGGGGTATTATTTTGAAAAAGATTGGGAAGTCATCCTGGAGTTGTGTCTAGATTTAGTTTGGTCAGAATGGAATGGCAGAGGTGAGTCTGAATTCATAAGCAGATTTCTTATATGTTTATAGTATTTCAGCTCAGAAGAAAGCATTGCTATCATTAAATAGAAATAGAACATCAATAGGAAGATGACAAAGTTATGGATGGAAGAATGGATGGTTGAATGGTGGATGCAAGATTGAGATCCTGAGCAGCAGTGTAAACCAAGAGCCAAGAGGAACTGCTTCTGTGAAGCCGGACATGCAAGCAGCTTGGCTCTTGTCCCTATCTAACAACACCAAGACCACTCAGTAACAAGGTTTTTGGGTGCCTGCTTGAAGATACACAGAACTGGCAGTTTCAAACCCAGAGTACTCCCTGAGAGCCAATGATACAGGGTGAAACTAACTTTTGGAGACAGATCTCTCTGTGTTCTGTAGATGTCACCTTTGTCTGACATCAATCAATTCAAGGCCAGGTCCCGAACCTGTTGGAGCAGATAGTCATTCTATTCCTGTAGGCTGATAAGAACCATGGATAGTATAATTGTTCAACATGGAGACACTCCCTAACAACTCTTTCTTGGATTTTCTTCCCAAGAGCCTATCTTGAATTTGTCCTTCCTGACTCTACCTGCCACTGCTGGTCAATTACCTATAGTCTTTATCAGGCCTGATTCAGGATATACCAACCTCCCTTCCTCCTCAAGTCTTCATCAACTTCTCTCCACTTCTCACCTTAATTGAATCCTGCCTGTCCTATGAGAATGATTTCACTTGAAGTCATTTTGAGAGGAACTTTTAAATTCTATGAAATTCAAGGGAGGAAGATTAGATTAGATCTTTTGTGCTTCCTGTCACTACTCTTGGATACAAGTTTCTGCCTCTTCAGTCCTGAAGTCCAACTTTCCCATCAAATCCTTGCTTACTGAAAATCTTCTCTTCTGGCCACTTCTCTTATTCACAGGGTCTTATCCCTCTCCTTCTTAGTGCTTCGCAAGTTCCTGAAAAACTGCAATGGATGGTGTTTGTGGATGGCTCCTGTCCTGCCAAATCAGCGGTAGCACCTTATTTCTCTAGGCTTGTGCCTTCATAGGCAGACCTGACAAAAACATTGCCTTTGATCAAGCTTCAGTCAGGCTTATGGAAGAGATCCTCTCAACTAAGTCAGTTTAGCTGGAATTCTCTATTCTCCATATTTGAAAGAACGAGTCAAATTTCCTTTTCCTCGTTACTCAAGTTTTACCTAATGACCCAGCTCTGCCCTCAGCTAGATTCCTTGCAGTGGTTCCCCATAGTCTAGATCCCTTCTCGGAGTCATTTTATATCCACTGAACCTCCTGCTTAGTGTTGCTCCTTGGCTGTACATCTTTGTTCTTCTTTGTGATTGGAACTGAGCTGAACCTTTTTCAGTCTTTTTACTGTAGAGGCCCATTACAGTAGTCCCTTGAATAAGGCCTTCCTTTCTCCCTTTAGTACATATGAGAGTTAGGTTTTCTTTAACACGCTTCAGCACTTATGGTCACCTTACAGCATTCAAGTCTTATCTATTGATCAATTGATCAGTTGATTGATTGATTGATACCGGCCTATTGGCCACTCAGTAGGTAGGCCAGTACTCTATCATTTGGGCCATTGCCCCACTTTTGCTTTTTAGTAGTTAATGAGAGATAAGAAGGTTACTTAATCAGCCTGCCTGGGCTGGCTTCAATCTGCAATCCTCAGATCTCAGCCTCCTGAGTAGCTAGCTAGTATTTATAGGTGTGAGCCACAGGAGCTCAGCAGAAGGTTCACTTATAACTACACACACTTGGTTTTTGGGATGTCCACCTTTCCAGGTGATAACAGGGGAACCCCTGAATACTGGGCTTGGACATCAGCCTTGCTAATCATGTACTACACCTCCACATTGTATTAGAACCACTTGTCCTAAGGAGCTGATGTCCTTGGAGGAATCTCTTTCATCCCAATTGGCTATCCAGGGAAGCCAGGAGGATTCTTTTTTAAAATTTTATTTTATTGTGAAAATACCATACAGAGGGGTTACAATTACATGGGTAAGATAATGAGTACATTTCTTATCAAGCATTGTTGCCTCCTCCTTTGTTTCCCCTTCCTATCCCTTCCCATCTCCCCCCTCCCCCTGCCCCCCCTTACCTCCCCTCCAAAGTGGTAAAGGTCATTTTTCAACATAACGATTTGTACATCTCATTGTTGCAATGGGTCCACCTGTATCCCTATTTAAACGATTTGTTTTTTCCCTTCCCCTCCACAAATTATACCAACATCAAACACAGTGAAAGCAGGGGTTATACCGTGGGGGAGGGACATACGAAGCAGCAAGAAATCATCTTATAAATATGTTAGGAACAATTGCATGAAAGCAAAAACATTTGAATACTTATCTTGGGGTTCATTTCACCTAACATCGACTTATCTGACCTTTTCTGCTTGTCTCAGACATATACTAGTTATTGCAAATAAGGGAAACCATGGGACCTATGTTTCTTTGGGCCTGGCTTACTTCACTTAATATAATTTTTCCAAATCTTTTCATTTCCTAACAAATGGGTCAATGCCATTCTTTCGAATGGAGGCACAGAATTCCATTGTGTATATATACCACATTTTCTTGATCCATTTATCTACGGAGGGGCATCTGGGTTGGTTCCCTATCTTAGCTATGATAAATAATGCTGCAATAAACATAGTTGTGCTGGTAGCTTTAGTGTGGTCTTGTTTGTGATCATTTGGGTAAATGCCCAAAAATGGGATTGCTGGGTCCTAGGGGAGCTCTATGTGGAGTTCTTTTGAGAAACCTGCCAGGAGGATTCTTGTATTCATCTTTCCACCTAAAGAATCATGAACACCTGTGTCTTTGTTCCTTTTTTTTTTTTTCATTTCCTCTAAGATACAAGTATCTACACTCTTGCTAGAATTTGTGTGTACATCACAAACTTCTATGGTGTACGGTCCTGTTGTTTGTACTTAGGAACTAAAAACAGAAAAACAAAACGAAGTTAGGATGGGGAACCACAGTTAGTTGGTTGGTGGATTTTCTGCACCCAAAAGAAGGTGGGGAGGGGGCGAAGGGATGGGTCCCACAAAACCTGTATCACTAAGCTCCTCGATAATGGTTCCAAAGACCCCAAAGCGGGGTCTGCCAGGGGGAGTATTTCTCAACTAGAGTCCTATCTGTTATTTGTCGAACATCTCTCTGTGAGCCCCTGCCCAAACCTGGGTAACTTCAATGCCCTAAGTGTGAGTGTGTGTGTGTGAGTGTGTGTGTGTGTTAAAGATGTACCCATGCCCAGCGTTTTCCCCAGCATGTCCAGATATAATCTGATTCCCGGCCTCAATCCGGGCCCTCCCGCCCAGCCCCCGCCGGGTGGCGTTCGTGCCCGCAGCTCCGCGCGGTCCCAGGTGAGTCCAGCGCGCTCCGCGCTCGCGCTCCGGCTTGCGGGAGGGGCTGGCGCGAAGGCGGGGGACAGGCCGGGGAGCGGCGGGGACCGCGATCCGCACCCCGACTGCAGCTCGCACGCCGTGGAACCGCATTTCCAGCCTCCTCCGCAGTCCCGGTGCCTGGGCGTGCCTCCTGGAGGCGCCCAGCCCGCCCGGCGTGCCCCGGCTCCGCCGCTCCGGCCCGGGCCTCCGCCCGCCCGTTCGCAGAGATGCGGGGCGGGGGCAGGGTGCGGGGTAGGTGACTTTATCCCGCCTCTGTTTCCCTGCCCCGGGGAGCAATGACATCACGCGGCCTTCTCCTGGATCCAACACAAAGAGCGGCTTGGAGAGGCCGCTGCTGGGGGAGCCGGCGGCCGCTGCTGCCTCCCAGGGCCGAAGGGCCTCGCCGGCCGGGCCAGCCGCCCGTGGCCTGCGCCCTTCTTCTTCCTCCTCCGCCGCCGCCGCCCGCGCCCTCCGCGCGCCGCTGAGCCCGCGCCGGGCCGCCGGGCCCCTGGCTTCCCATGCGGGCGGCGCGGGCCTGGGAGGGGCGCCCGGAGCCAGCCGCGCAGCATGCACTGGGGGGTTGGCTTTGCTTCGTCCAGGCCGTGCGTGGTGGATCTGAGCTGGAACCAGAGTGTCTCCTTCTTCGGCTGGTGGGCCGGGTCCGAGGAGCCCTTCTCTTTTTATGGGGACATCATCGCTTTCCCTTTGCAGGATTACGGTGGGATCATGGCAGGGCTGGGCTCCGATCCCTGGTGGAAGAAAACCCTTTACTTGACTGGGGGAGCTTTGCTGGCCGCAGCTGCGTATCTGCTCCACGAACTGCTGGTCATTAGGTGAGCCGGAGGAGAGAGGGGCGCAGTGAGGGGCACCTGGCCTGGGCAGGGCGGGCGCGGGGGCGGGGGGTTCCCAGCCCCTCCACCACGCGCCCCCGCGCCCGAGCGTCCGGCTCTCGGCGTGGATACCTGGCCGCGAGGGGCTGTGAGAGTGGATGGGCGAATCAAACTGCCACCCAGAGGGAAAAAGACATTTGTCTTCCGCCCAGTTGGTGCCGAAAGGCAACGGGTCACACTAGTCGTTAGCTTGAGGACTGGTGTGACAAATGCCCTTAAGGAGATCACAAGTGCGATCAACGCATTTGGAACAATAGAATTGGGCTCTGCAGAAATGCTAGGGTAGGTACACTTTTATGAGATGCCTTATTGGTTGATAGGTAACAATGCTGGAATATTAACTAGCAACCTCCTCTATCTCTCCCTAAATGCGGGAAAGCTCTGGAAACCTGCAGGTCCCCACGACTAAGGGTTAGTGGTGTACAGTTTTGATGCAGCCTTAACTTGCTTCTCTGCTAGCGAAGATGAAGCACCATCTTCTGGCTTCGATGTTATTGTTATGGGATCCAGGGTCTGGAGGAACACATGGGCGTGTTTGACACAACACGGAATCTCCCGAAGCTGTAAACACTGGCTTCCGTTGCAGCAGAGATGTTTACAGGATTGGTTTGGAAATTCCACACTCTGGAGACCCCTGCTGTGGGCCCGATCAGCCCCATAAGAGATCTTTATTGGAGTAGTGGGACAGCACAGGGTTGGGAGACAGTTTTTAGCTAATTGGTACTTCAATGTATGAGTAAAATCTCTATATTTGGGGGAAGATCATTGGAAGTAAGCAGTTTTTTTTTTTTTTAATAGCTTGAGATATCCCTCCTGGCCAATATTTTCTGAGGGAGAAATAGCCCCACACTGTCTTTTTCTGGGAGTGGGGAATGAGGGGGCATCCTGCAGTAGAGGTTAACAAAGACAATGGCAAGTGACCCTTCAAGGGCCTCCAGGGATTTCAGGAGGGCATTGGGACAGCTTCCCTCTGTCTTGAATATTTCCTGTGTCTGAGAGAAATCCTTTAGATCTGGGAAAATGTGTGACTTTCAAACCAGTTACCAACAATAGAAGATTGAGGAGTTTATGTATATATGTGTGTATATATACAAATATACATGTATATATATATTTATGTCTGATTTTGCTTAGTGCCTTAAAGCTAATAGAAAAATTTCAGGGAATTATCTTCCCAGATGATTCCATATTTGTGTCTAGTGTAGCATTCAATTTAAGTTAAACTTCAAGCCATAGAGAGTGTTAAAACCTTTGTGCAGTATTTTAAAGGGTAACCAACTGTTTCCCAATTATATACCAATCTGGATCCTTTGAACATTGTGAACCATGTGTCTTTTCAGCTTTTCTCCAGTTTGAGGAGGGAGTGAAGTTCACAGGGCTGAGTCTATAACATGGCTTTGATGACCTTGCAGAAATAGCAGAGTGCTCAGAGACCACTTTCGAGTGGGCCAGAGGTGTGGACCCAGACATTAGCAAGTTCTGTGCCCATGGCTAGCTCCTCCACTGACAGGATTACAGCCCCAGCAAGAGATACCTATGTGGGTTAAGGAGTTTTAAATCTTAAACTCTAGTATAATAGACAACAGAGAAGGGCTGCCATTTTTTGAGAACTTAGTAGGGATCCTGATTTGAATGTGGGATGACACTTCTAATAACTGTGATTTTTGAGATTTGATCTCCATTTTATAAATAAGGAAATCGAAGGTTAAGCAACTTGCCAAAGATAAACACAGGAAGAAGAGCAGGATCTAGATACAAGTGTGAGAATGTGTGTGTGTGTGTGTGTGTGTGTGTGTGTGTGTGTGTGTAAAAATGGAACCTGGCTCTTAGAAAGTGTCCATCTGGAAATGTTTTGGTGAGGGAAGAGGAAGAGAAATGTGCAGAAATGGGGCATTTCCCAGAGAAGGCAGGTCCGTGGCAGAGGCTCAACATTCTGTCTGCTTCTATGGATAGAGGAATTGGGAAATGGGGAGGGTCAACACAGATTTCAGGAGTTACCAGGTAGAAACTTCCATGTAAGGTGAAATCCAAGTTTCAATTGTCTGTATAGTTTAGTCCAAAAAAAAAGTGTGAAATATGTTTGATGGAAATTGTGGTTAAAACCATGCTATCAGCCAGGTGCCAATGGCTCATGCCCTTTGATCCTAGCTACTCAGGAGGCTGAGATCTGAGTATGGTAGTTTGAAGCCAGCCAGGACAGGAAAGTCTGTGAGACTCTTAATCGCTAGCCACCAAAATAGGAACTGGAACTGTGACAGAAGTGGTAGAGTGCTAGTTTTGAGCACAAAAGCTAAACAACAGCACCAAGGCTGTGAGTTCAAGCCCCTAGATGTGCACATGTATGCACACATCCACACATGCTTTCATACACATATCCACACTGACTGTGTTCATGGCGGCTGCAAACTCTTCCCCACCCTGAATTCCGTTACAAAACTTAACCTTTATCTAGAACTATGTTTTTAGAGTGAAAAATAAAGTTGACAGGTGAGAATTATTTAGGAAGTCAAATTAGTAATTATAACCTAAACAGAAATATTTACTTGCATTGATATTTTGAGTTTCATCCATTTTTTCACCTCCAGATGAAAAATAGAGATATTGTCTAGACCCTGTGTTTTCCCTGAGAAGAGATGATGTGGCAGCTATTTTAAATTTAATTGGGCATTTGGAATTTGATTGTGCATTGTATAACCAAGCAATGACTCCATTACTGGTAGCTCAGTTGTACTTTTGGCACTCCAGCTCAGCCTGTCTGGGAAAACTTGCTTTGTGAGTCAAGTGGCCCCTGAGTACAAAATCCTCTGGTCTTCAAAAGCTAACACCTGACTCCTCAGCCAGGCATAGAAGGCCTAGTCCTCTGTGACCACCTGGGCCAGGGGAAAGGGAGCTAGACCCCTACTAAAATAGCTAGTTGTTACTCTACAGGCTCTATCCTATTCAAACCTCATTATAAGTCATTTTATACACTGAAACTGTATAGGAACCTAAACTGAGAGAGTTCTGGCTTACCTGGGTTTGAATCCAGATTCTGCTTTTAACCAACCATGTCCCTTGGATATGACCATAAACTCTTGGTCCCTTAGGTTTCGTATCTATAAAATAAGGATAATTACTATTACCCTTCCTCGTAGGGCTGATTTAATTTGTTACCACATGTAAAGCACTTTGTTCTAAGTGGTGGTCATTTAGTGAGCCTTCAATAAAGGTTAACCATCACTAACACTCAATAGCTCTAGTGGTCTGAGTCAAACTGGCTGTATGAAAAAAATTAATTGAAGAGTTGCCTATTTGGGGTGTCTTTGAAGTGCTTAAGAGCTTCAGAGCTGGAGTTAATACAGACTTGAAGTTACATTGGCATTCTTTGGTCAAGGTATTTAACTCTGCTGAGATTTAGTTACCTTGTCTCCCCATAAAATGTAAGACTGGTATGATTTCTTGAACCTATAACACTATCCACAATATTATGGAGTTAGTATGTATGATATATCATATGCATGAATCACTGACCTATGGTTGCCATATGATGAATATCCATTTCTCACTATGTATTGTTTTTTTTTTGTGTGTGTGTGTGCTAGGATTGAACTCAAGGATTTGAACTTATTTGCACGTTCTAGGCAGGCACTCCAGCACTTGAGCCCATTCTTACTATTATGTAAAATTAAATGTTAATCAAAGAGTCAAATTATTTTGTCTAGTAGGACATTTGTTTTATAGTTTATCTCCTTCCTTTAGTTCTCAAAATTCTACTTTACCAATTTACATGGAAATACTACTTGGTGATGCGAGCTATTTTACTGGACAAAATTGTGAAGTCTACAGTTCAAGCTCTCTATGAACATAGTCTAAGTGTGTGCATTTTTTTGGTCGTGGGGGGCTTGAACTCATGTCCTGGGTGCTGTTTCTGAGCTTTTGTGCTCAAGGCTAGTGCTCTACCACTTTGAGCCACAGCTTCCACGTCCAGTTTTTGAGTGGTTCACTGGAGATAAGAACCTCATGGGGACTTTCCTGCCCTGAGTGGCTTCGAACCCTGATCCTCAGATCTCAGCCTCCTGAGTAGCTAGGATTACAGGCATGAGCCACTGGTGCCTGGCTCCCACACATTTCATCTAAAGGGAATAATGTTGTTTCATAGCAAATATTGCCAGAAAAACACCAGTATTTTCAGAGTGAGTCCTTCTGAGCTTAAGTTGGCTCAGCCCATGGGTGGTAAATTTGTTGAGGAGAATTTATAGGACAAGGTGGGGATTCTACAGTGAGTGAGAGTTTATGGGATGATGATCGAGAGCTTGTCCTTGCTTGGGTGGAATTAGATATAGAATGAAACCTTTCCTTGGGGAAGAACCAAAAATGTAGGAAGGGGCAATGGGAAGAGTGCAGTTTATGTGATTAGAAAATGCTGGGTAAAGTGAGACGGAAATTGGGAAATACCCCTGAGGGGTGATGTATGAGTGGGCCGTGGAATGAGGACATTTTGTAACTTAAGGGGAGAAGACCCTCTCTCTTTGAATGGACATATCTTACTATTCTTACTCAGTATTTGGCAGCTCATTAAGTGTTTACAGATGTATTTTCTTATTCAATCATGCTGTCATCAGTATAGAATTGGTATTGGCCTCATTCTCCAGGTGGAAGGAGAGAGAGAGCTGAGAGGTGGCCAGGGGGTAGCGGGCTTACGCTTCATCCCCAAAGTTTCCAGACTTGGACCCAATGTTATTTCTATGTGGTGGCCATTGAAAAACTATCTAGGGAAGTCCTCACCACAAAGTGGCCAAAGGAAAAGATGGATGTGTGGCTTAGACTGAAGAAAGGAGAAAACCAGGATTATTAAGATAGATGTTCAATGGCCAAAGTGGGTGCCTTAGGAAAAGAAGGAGGGAGGGAAGAAAAAAGAGATAGATAGAGGGAGGCAGAGGTGGAGGGAGGGTGGGGGGGGAGGAGAAAGAGAGGCGGGGAGGAGACGAAGTTCATTTTAGCTCCATTTAGAAGCCAGCTTCCACAATATCACAGGTAATGGGCCAGATGAGAGCAAGACAGCTTAGAAGAGGGAACAGAATGTTGAATATGATTCCCTGTAGACTGGCTCATGGCACAATTGATCTGCACTGTTATTCTCTTAATGATGGAGAGATTTTCATTTAGTCTAAGAGCCAAGAACATAGGGGCAGAAAGGCTGGTTTAGTCTAGGGTCTCTTATTTACTAGCAATGTAACTTTGGGTAAGTTAATTCTCTGTACACCAAAGTTCTCATCCATGAAACACGTATAAGAATAGTGTCTATGTTATAAGGTCATTAGGGAGATTAAATGAGACAATGTGTGTGTGTGTGTGTGTGTGTGTGTGTGTGTGTGTGTGTGTGTGTGTGTGTGTGTGCTGGTCTTTGGGGCTTAAATTTGGGGCCTGGGTGCTGTCCTTGAGGTTTTTTTGCTCAAGGCTAGCACTTTATCACTTGAGCCATACTTCCACTTCTAGATTTTTGATAGTTAACTGGAGATTAGTGTCTCATGGCGTTTCCTTCTCAGGCTGGCTCTAAACTGAGATCTGAGGATTCTTAGATCTCAGCCTTCTGAGCCAGAATTACAGGCATGAGCCTTTGGCACATGGCTAAGATAATACTTTTGAAACTCAGAGTCATGTGTGACACATATTAAACATTAGACGTATTTTGTCTATCTCTCTCATCCCTGGCAGGACATAGATATTGGAGAAGAGGTGGAAAATAGTCTTCCTGTCTGTAGGCTACAGGTAACAGAAGCAGGTTGATTTTAAGTTAGTTTTCTGATCCATTGGGGCCATAGTGGTACCAGAGCTGTGATCCCTTTGGAGTTTTGACTAAGCATCCATCTTCTTAAGTACTGGGTACTCTTAAGTACCCTGCAGGTTGTGGTCCCCTTAAGAACCAAGGGAACTGGATGTGTAATGAGCAGATTGTTCTTTATTTCTGTTTGGTTTTTGACAGGAAACAGCAAGAGCTTGACTCCAAAGATGCTATTATTTTGCATCAGTTTGCAAGACCTAACAATGGTGTTCCCAGTTTGTCTCCTTTCTGTTTGAAAATGGAAACTTATTTAAGGATGGCTGACTTACCATACCAGGTACTTGTCTGCAAATATGTTTGGTTCTCAGTGACAGCATCAGTTAGAGGGGGAAGTATTAATGTCTCACAAGTGGATGCCAGAAGAGGTAGGTCTGAAAGTAATAGTGCCTAGTTCTTCGTAAGATAGAGATATAATTCTAGGGTGGTTTTTTTTTTCAGTACTACAGATTGAACTCAGGGCCTCACAATTGCTAGGCAATTGCTTTACCACTTGACCTAAGCCTCCAGTCCATGTTTAGTTCTATTTTATTTTATTTTTTTTTAAAACATCTGCTTTTAACTTTTGCTAAACAGGCATTCTACCACTTTAACCCCTTTGACAGTCCCTTAGTACATCAGTTATTTTCTTAAAATAGAGTCATACTTTGTGCCTGGGATGGCCTAAACTTAAGCTGTCACCTCCTATTTGTGCTTTGCTTGTTAATGGGATGACAGGCTCATGCCAACTCACTCAGCAGTGGGTTGAGCTCAAGTCTTGCTAACATTTAAACCTGGGATGGCCTTGAACTGAGAGTCCCCTGATCTTTGCCTCTTTGCTAGGATTACAGGCTTGAACCACCATACCTGGCAAGGATCAATAGGCTTTTTCAGGGATTCAAGGCTATATTTTCCTTTAACATAGAATATCGTTTGGTTGATGGTGGTTTTGATAGGCCTTCTAAGAAGCTGTTGATAAAGTTGAATGTGCCAATGCCTCATGCATTGCTTTTCTGTAGATTTTATTCATGAAGGTGTTGTATTTTATTCTTCATTAATCTGGGGTTAAAGGACCCAGTAGGCACCAGACAGATTTTTGTCTATATTATCAGCTTTCCTGGGTTTTGTTCAAGAGGCTTTCAGAGAAACACTTATTCATTGCTACCTTAAAGAATGAGCCAAGAGAGGCTGGGAAGGTGGCTCAGTGGTAGAGTGCTTGCCTTGCATGCATAAGACCCTGGGTTCAATTCTTCAACACCACATAAGCAGAAAAAGCCAGAAGCGGTGCTGTGGCTCAAGTGGTAGAGTGCTAGCCTTGAGCTGAAGAGCTGAGGGACAGCCCCAGGCCCAGAGTTCAGGTCCCACGACCGACAAAAAAAAAAAAAAAAAAGAATGAGCCAAGGGAGAGAACCGAGCACTGGTGACTCACTCCTAGCTACTCAGGGGGCTGAGATCTGAGGATTGTGGTTCAAAGCCAGCCTGTGCAGAAGAGTCTGTGAGACTCTTATCTCCAATAAACTACCAAAAAGCCAGAAGTAGACCTGTGGCTCAAGTTGTAGAGCAATAGCCTTGAGCAAAAAAAGCTCAAACAGCACCCAGGCCCTGAATTGAAGCTCCAGGACTAGCACACACACTCTCTTTCTCTCTCACACACACACACAAACACACACACCCAGGCCCTGAATTGAAGCTCCAGGACTAGCACACACACTCTCTCTCTCTCACACACACACACAAACACACACACACAGGCCCTGAATTGAAGCTCCAGGACTAGCGTGTGCGCGCACACACACACACACACACACACACACACACACACACGCACACACACACACACCCTTGTGCAGAAAATATGTTTAAATGTTTATAGTTTCCTCTGAGGAATGCTTGAACTCTGTTTCACAAACTCAGCATGTTTTCTTTCCTTTTCATTCAAATCTAAGTATTTTGAAAGATTTCCCCTTATGTTTTCCCTTTTAACCAAGTTCTAGCCTTAAGGCATTTCATTTAAAGCTTTGATTTTTACATTTTATGTTCAGAGAAGATAGTCTGTGATGTTGATTCCTTAGAATTCATTGAGGCTTTGGCCTAGTGTGTAGTTACATTTTTCAAATGTTGAAAGCAATTAAATAATTCTATATGATGTAGACATAGAGTATAGACTTCTTTCTATATCTACTAGCTTGAACATGCTTGGTTATTATTTAGACCTTGTTTATTTCTATTCTTTGTTAAAAAAACTTGTTTGTTTTTGTCTACTCATTTTAGTAGTTTCTAAAAGGGCTAATTAAAAACATTCAAGTCTTTTTGTCAATTTATCTCTTTTCCTTGTCCTGCTATTAGTTCTTACTGTATATATTTATATACATGAAGTTATATTATTAATACATATAATATGGAAGAGCATATTTTTACTCTTGTATTTCTTTTTCCAATAGGTAGTTTCCATCATGGTCCCTTATGATTTCTTAAAATTTGAATTCTGTATTATGAGATACCAGTATGGATGCTCCAGCTTTCTTTTGATTCATATTTGCTTAGGATATCTTTCTTCATTTTATTTCTCATCTTTGTGGCTTTGTTTCACATAGAAAATGCATTACTTATACTGAATCTAAAAACTTTTAATTGATGCATTTTAATTCACTTATGCTTATAATTATTATTTTGTAAGGACTTACTTTAACTTTTAATATTTTTGTTTTATTAACTTCTTGCTTTCTAATGGATAATTTTTTCTTATAATTTAAAACAACTCCCACTTTTCTTTCTATCTTGATTGCTCTTAAGACCCCCAACTCCCTCCCTCCCTCCCTCCCTCCCTCCCTCCTTCCCTTCCTTCCTTCCTTCCTTCCTTCCTTCCTTCCTTCCTTCCTTCCTTCCTTCCTTCCTTCCTTCTACCTACCTGAGTACCTACATACCTATGCATGTACCTATACACTTACCTGCCTACCTATTTGCAGTACTGATGTGTTGAACTTGTGCTTACTAAGTAGGTACTGTAACATTTCAGCCCTATACCACTACCTTTTTGCATTGATTATTTTTGAGATAAGATTTCACTTTATGCTTGGGTCAGCTTGGACTGCAATCTCCAATTAATCACCAAAGAGCTGGGAGTGGAGCTGTGGCTTAAGTGGTAGAGTGCTAGCCTTGAATGAAAAAGTTCTGGGAGTCATGCTGGTGGCTCAAGCCTGCAATCCTAGCTACTCAGGAGGCAGAGATCTGAGGATTGCACTTCAAAGCCAGAGGTAAGTCTGTGAGACTCATCTCCAATAACCACCTGAAAACTGGAAGTAGAACTGTGGCTGAAAGAGGTAGAGTGCTAACCTTGAGCATAAAAACTCAGAGGCAGCACCCAGGCTCTGAGTTCAAGCCCCACAACCAAAACAAATAAACAAACAAAAAACAAAACAAGAAAGAAAACTCAGGCACAAACAGCCAGGCTACAAGTTTAAACCTCATATCAGCATACACACACACACACACACACACACACACACACACACACACACACACACACACACACACACACACACACACACACACACACACACACACACACACACACACACACACACACACACACACACACACACACACACACCCCAAACTTAACATTCTTTTGACTCAAATGTGTCTTACTTTGGGTGTTTATGTATCCTCTGGTTGTTTATAAACTCTTTTATTTTATTTTATTTTTTTCCCATAATTTTTTTTAGTGTAAAGATACTATACAGAGGGTTACAGTTACATGAGTGAGGTAATGAGTACACTTCCTATTGAACATTGTTACCCCCTCCATTGTTTTCCCCCTAACTCTTTTATTTTAATCTGAGTCCTCCATCTCTGGGAAATTTAATGATCAGTTTTCTTTAAATATTTTCTTTTATTTAGTGCTAATTCAGATTCCTCTTGTTTTTTCTATTCCCTGCTGTCTGGATCTCAGACCCTCTGCTTTGATTTCTGTCATCATTGTCCTCTACTCTTCAGCTCTTCTCTGTTCTGTTCTTATATCCATCGTCATCCTATTTATCTCATCTATTTTGTTCTTTTTTATTTTTTTTGGTCAATCATGGGGCCTGAACTCTGGGCCTGGGCTCTGCCCCTCAGCTCTTCAGCTCAAGGCTAGCTAGTGCTCTACCACTTGAGCCACAGCCCTACTTCTGGATTTTTCTGCTTATATGGTGCTGAGGAATCCAACCCAGGGCGTCATGCATGCAAACCAAGTACTCTACCACTGAGCCACCTTCCCAGCCCCCTATTGTGTTCTTTATTTTAACTATTTTCTTCATATTGCTCTTGATTTGTGTTACTTCTCCATCATCTCTTGCTTTGTGAGTGACTCTGCCTCACATTGTACATATTCATTAGGTTACCTTTCTCTTGTGGTAGTTGTATTCCTCAGGTGTCTAATTTGGTTTGAGAGCTCCTTTTCTTAGGATTTCATATTCCTTGTTTGGGAATTTGTAAGGGAAAGAGTGAAAGCCGGGACAGTGGTTTGTGTGTCCTGAAGGAAGTTTAGGAAGGGGAAGAGGTGAGTTGTAGATATTCCCCAGACACTGTGGCCCAATCTTTCAGCTTGCTACTATTCCTCCCAATGGCACTCACTGGTCTGGGGTTTGCCTTTAGGCTCCTACAAAGAGGCAGCAAGGTGGCCTTCTTGTGTTGTCCTAGACCAGCTGGCAGGCTGTCCTCATTGTATTAGGGCAGTGCTAGGGTAAGATGACACAGTTCCTGCTTGGTAAGGGGCCTGTGGGAGCACCATGGAGGAGCATTCACTGGACTTCCAGTGTTTGTGTGAGAATCAGGGTGGACATGAGATGTTTGGGAACAGGAAGGGGTCTTGATGACTAGGAACTGGTCTGTCTGCAAGGTGTAAATCTGGAAGGAGAAACAGGGAGAAGAGTATGCAGGATTGCTAAGCCAGCAAGAGAGGGAAAATAGCCATAAACACGGACAAGGCTTGAATAATCTAAATGCCTCAGATCAGATTTAGAAGACGATTGTTTAGCTGGGTGTTGGCAGGCAGCGCTAAGAAGTATATGTCACTGAGGGACTTACATTGAAGGAAGAGATTTGCCATCCAGAAGCTCCCTTTCTTTCCATCGTCACTCTCGACTCGATTACTTCTCTTAAGCATGACAGCATTGGGCAAGCAGAGTTCAAACACGAAGAGTCAACTTCTACGTAGCTGCTTTCAAGATCAAATGCACTCTCCCACTCGTGGCGCGAATCCTGCTGTTTGCTGTGGCTGCAGCAGCTGGCTGTTCTGTTCTTTCCTTATTTTCTTTCAAATTAAATGCTCACTGCTTCAGATATGTGTTTACCTGAAGCCTAACCACCTTATCTGCCATATCAGAGAAGCATTTTTTTTTTTTCCTGTCGTGGGGCTGGTGCTGTCCCTCAGCTCTTCATTCATCTCAAGGCGAGTGCTCTACCACTTGACCCACAGCACCACTTCCCGTTTTCTGGTGGTTTATTGGAGATAAGAGTCTCACTGACTTGCCTGCCCTGACTGGCTTTGAACTGTGCTCCTCAGATCTCAACCTCCTGATTAGCTAGGATTACAGGTGTGAGCCACCGGCGCCCGGCCAGAGCAGCTTTTAATAAGTTTGTAAGTGGCGCAACAGGACACAAAATCCCTGTGAAGACCAAGTCTATTATATAGATCATTAGGAGGGTGTGCTTACCCCTTCTAAACCTATTCTATTTACCCACTCTATCTGTCTGTCTGTCTTCTCTCATCTCTCAACTATATCTGTCTAGCTATATATGTATCTATATATCTATGATCTACCTTGTATGTGTGTGTGTGTGTGTGTGTGTGTGTGTGTGTGTGTGTGTGTGTGTGTGTGTGCGTGCGCTGGTCCTGGGGCTTTAACTTAGGGCCTGAATGCTGTTCCTTAGCTTTTTCACTTAAGGCTGGAATTTAACCACTTGAGCCACACCTCCACTTCCAGCCCTTTTTAGTGATTATTTGGAGATAAGAATCTCATGAGCTTTTCTGCCCAGGCTGGCTTCAAGCCTTGATTCTTAGATCTCAACTTCCTGAGTAGCTAGGATTATAGGCATGGGCCACCAGCACCCAGCTGGAGCCTGCATTTTCAAAGCATCTCTCTAGTGGAGCCTGTTGCAACACTTCGGTATACTGTGTATTTTTTGGCCTGCCTTTTTGCAGTGTAGTGGCATCCTGTTTAACACCAGATTTCAAAGCAGTTCTTTGTTTAGTAGCCTAGTTGGGACAAGCTTCCTTATAATCTGTCTTCACTTCTTACATTTTTGGATAGTTTGTAGATTATAGCTAGAATGACTTCAATGAAGATCAGCTTTAACTTCTCCTATTTCCCCTGCCCACTCCCCCACCCCGCCCCTCGCCACCCTCAATCCTGGCTCTTGACAAAATCTATGGGGGTAAACTTAAACTGATATTTTAATTTCGGTTTAAAAATTTTTTTTGTTAGAGTAGTCATTTATTTTTCTTAAAGAGTTTATATGCCGAGGTCATTTTCTTAAATAGTACACACACTATTACACCTAAGGTTAGAATGTTTGTGTGAATCAAACTGTGAAATTTAAATTATAACATTGTTTTTTCCTTTTTTTAAAAAAAATACCCTGTTTAGAACTATTTTGGTGGAAAACTCTCTGCTCAAGGGAAAATGCCTTGGATTGAATATAATAATGAAAAAGTTTCTGGCACAGAATTCATAATTGACTTTCTGGAAGAGAAACTTGGAGTGAATTTAAACAAAAACCTTGGCCCTCATGAAAGAGCTGTGTCGCGAGCGGTGACGAAGCTGGTGGAGGAGCACTTTTACTGGTGAGTCCCCTTTTACTGGCCTATCCCCTCATTGAAGGAGGGAGTCCATGTTCGGTTCCATCTTTCAGTGTTTCTTCCCACCCTCTCAGTTTTCTGTTAAATACTTAGGACTTAAATACTTAGGACGAGAAAACTGACTGACTCCTGGTCATAGTGATAGCTGTTCTTTCTGGCTGTCTTGATAAGAGGTTGAGAGACATTTCCTGCAGAGAACCAACTAACAAAATGCATAGGCTCTGTGGGCGTATGCCTCTGTTGCTGCTGCTGCTACACCCTGCCATTTTATTACTCAAGCAGCCAAGGAGTACAAGCCGGTGACTAAGCCTGCTTATGCATGGTTCAACTAGATTGTGGTCATTGAAACATAAATTCCATTTAAGACAACATAGTCTTCTTTTGATTATTTTCCAACCATTTAAAAATGGAAGGGCTTCACAGTGTATGCACTGAAGTTTTCTGGGCTTTTGATCTAAACTGCGACTTTCCTAGAACAGGGAGATATTTTAGTTGCCTGAGGTCAGGATTCTTCCTTCACCAATAGGCAGGGCTGACTTTCACTATTCCATCAAATATCCAAAGGAGGGATGGAAGACTAAGTCAAGATCCAGTGCCTAGGTGACATCAATTACACAACTCTTGTGGTGCTGCTGTCAATGTTCCTGAAATAACCACTCTCTGTGAATTGTATAATATGGTTTCTGCAGTTCCTTTGCCCTTATTGTTCAATGCCGAGCTTGGAGTCCTCCAATGTGAAACAGCACAATTGTGGTGATGACTTGCCCAGTTCTGCTTGTGGGTTAAACTGCTCAAGATCTTCTTGCTTTGCAAATTCATTTCTCTTGCTTTCATCCAGTTTCTGGCATACCTGCCCCTTTCTCAACACTCTGATAATTGGGAGAAAGTTTTTCTCTGATTTTCATTTGATTTTTGTCCCAAAGGTTTAATGAAGAATTGTTAAGCCCATACTTATGGTATAATTGCTACTTCTAGACCAGATACCACCTAGGAGCTTACTAATCACCTCCTTCCCACTGGGAGATACTCACTGTGGGACATGAATTGTAGAAGATTGTTCTTCATCCTCTGCCTGTTTCATCCATTCTGCTTTCTTTCTAGAGGGAAAACTTTCTGTTCCTGTCTCTGACATTTCAAGTAACTGCCTCTTTTCTTGTTCTCACCTTTGGCTCTCTACTTTCTCTCTCCACTTGCTGCAGAAGTGAAGGAGGGCTGAGGTGGGAGGGGTCTAGGATGAGGGTGAAGATGTGCAGATCAGTGTGGAGACTAGACTAGTAGAAGGAACTTGGGTGTTTTCCATACAATGCCTATGGAGAGCTGCTTCCCATCTGCTCTGAGTACAGGAGTCACCATGGCTCTGTATGACTTAATTGACTTCTGGGAAGAAGCTTGTGGGATTGAGGCCATCTCACCTGATAGCCAAGTTCTAGATCTAGCTCTGCAGTAATGCAGAGAAATGAAGAGCTTGTGTAAGGCCACCTCGATTCTCATGCCTTCTTTTGATAAGGGTCACCAAAACCATTTATCATTTGATAAATGGGTTCATTAATATAGAGAATTAGCACAGTCAGCTACCTGAAAGGAGAAAATCCTATTTTTTAAATTAGTAATTTGGTCACAACTTGTTAATTTCTTTATGGTCTCAAAAATACATATTGTGGCTAGAAAACTTCTGATTCAGCAAAATTCCCATCTCCCACATGGCAGTTCCTTTTGCTCTGAGCATGTGTGTCATATTACATGCTTTTATTGCCTTGTAAAAGTTCATGGACTACCCACCCCCATCTCTGTCCACACCAGTGCCCAACTGTGAGGAACTGCAGGATGAGGATGTAGTGAGGAGGGAGAAACAATTGGTGGGTGGTATTTTGGTAGAGACTGGTCTTCATTTTATGCCTCATATACTTCTTGATTTGCTATATATATGTATATATTACATATATATTTCAAAATATATATTCCCCTAAGTATAATTTTATTTCCTGAGTTCACTTTTTAATTAGAAAGATACTTTTTTTTTTTTGGTCAGTCGTGGGGCTTGAACTCTGGGCCTACGCACTGTCCCTCAGCTCTTCAGCTCAAGGCAGGAGCTCTACCACTTGAGCCACAGCACCACTTCTGGTTTTCTTGTGGTTTATTGGAGATAAGAGTCTCACGGACTTTCTTGCCTGGACTGGCTTTGAACCCTAATCCTCAGATCTCAGCCTCCTGAGTAGCTAGATTACAGGCATGAGCCACTGGCACCTGGCTAGAAAGATACTTTTTTTATTTTGGTCGGTCGTGGGCCTGAACTCTGGGCCTGGGCGCTGTCCCTCAGCTCTTCACTTCAAGGTTAGTGCTCTACCACTTGAGCCACAGCACCACTTCTTGCTTTTTTTTCTACTTATGTGGTGCTGAGGAATCGAACCCAGGGCCTCATGCCTGCAAGGCAAGCACTCTACCACTGAGCTACCTTCCCAGCCCCTAGAAAGATACTTTTTATGCAAGGTTAGCTTTCATTATCTACTTGTAAGGGTGGAGGACAGGTCTGGATTGGGAAGCAAATATTTAACTTTCAAATAGTATTTCTAATTCCTCCAATTCCCTTTTGTTTCTATAATAAGAAGGAAAATAAACCTTTGTTCCTTGAGATTCCTAAGCCTTTGGTCAGAGTTTTGCTTTGGGAAGATCCTGAAGAGACTTTCCTAAGAGCTCTAAGTCCCGAGCAAAGAATTCGTGGATACTTTTCTCCTCCTTTCCCTTCTGGCTCCAGTGACCAAACACAAAATGTCCACCTGTGGAAGCCAGGCACAGCATAGATAACTGACCTCAATATGTGGGGAAATACTAAACTTTCCTGTGAGATCGTCTAACATTCTGACAATCATTGAACTTCTAGGTTGTGCCTGTACTCACAGGGGTAAAGGATATTCAATAAACCCATTGCATTTATTGTTTAATTAACTTGAGTTTCAGGATTGTTTTATTATGCAATAATTATATGACATTGCATAACTTTGGAGCTCTATCTTAGTTCTGCTCAACTAAGCATACTTATTTGCATTTGAAATCTATGCAGCATGCCTTCATACATTGTAAAGATTATTGCTGAAGATGAGGACTGCTTTTTCTTATTCCCTTTGCTCTGCTGAATGTTTAAGTTAGAGCTGATGAGGAGAAACTGGTATAAAAGGATCCCTAAGAGACTGGAACGAAATTGATTTTTGGTAACTGTAGTTTCTGCTGTAGTGTGACATTCTGCCCCCTTGTGGACATCAGTAATGTACTACTTTCTTTTATAAAGTGTTCTGGGTGTCAACAGGTTACCTAGTCATAATATTTTAACTCAGAAGAACATTAGGCTAATGAATTCAAATTTGCTCTAATCTAGCCATAATTAATTAATTTTTAGCCCGGTCTTTTTTTTTTTTAAAAAAAACAACAACAACTGAGGATTGAAACCTAAGTCCTGCTGTGCTAAGTAAACACTCCACTAGTGAGCTCTATCCTCAGTCCATGCTTGGCTTTTATGTAGTTTCAATAACTGCGAGAGATGAGTTGCTTTCGTAAGATGACTGACCAAAGAGGATCATAAGTTCTGGTGGGTTATGCCTGTAATCCTCCTACTCAGGAAGCTGAAATCTAAGGATCCTAGTTTGAAGCCAACCTGAGTAGGAAAGTCCATAGGACCCTTATCTCCAGTTAATCACCAAAAAGCTGAATGTGGAGCTGTAGCTTAAGTGGTAGAGCACTAGCCTTGAGCAAAAGAAGCTAAGACCCTCCCAAACCCAACAAACCAATTACTAAATGGGCAAGGGAACTAAAGAGGGACTTCTCAAATGAAGAAATAAAAATGGCAAAGAAACACATGAGGAAATGTTCATCATCCCTGGTGGTGAAGGAAATGCAAATAAAGACAACCCTGAGATACCACCTTACCCCAGTCAGAATGTCCCACATCCACAAATCAGCCAACGACAAATGCTGGAGGGGATGTGGAGAACGAGGAACGCTATTACACTGCTGGTGGGAATGTACACTCATACAACCACTTTGGAAAGCAGTCTGGAGGGTCCTTAGAAAGCTAAAGATTGACCTCCCTTACGACCCAGTCATACCACTTCTAGGCATCTACCCTGAACAACAGGAACCAATATACAAGGACACGTGCACCTCCATGTTTATTGCAGCACTGTTCGCAATAGCTAGGATATGGAAACAACCTAGATGCCCCACCACAGATGAATGGATCCAAAAATTGTGGTATCTATACACAATGGAATATTATGCAGCCATTAGAAATGACAAAATAATGGCATTTGCAGGGAAATGGATGGAGCTAGAAGGAATCATGTTGAGCGAGATAAGCCAAGAACGAAGAGACAAACAGTACATGGTCTCCCTGATAAGTGGATGATGAATCCAAAATGTTAGGTGATATGACAAAACTAACAGGACTTAAGAAACAAAGAACTCCCACTCATCTGGTTGAACCACTACTAAATATCCCCATGCTGCTGATCACATATATGGTATATAACATATGAGCACCGCTATATATTACAGACTGTGATAGACAATTTGCTCCAGGAAAGTTAGAATGAACTTGTGACTTTAAATGAGCATCATTATTCCACAATACTGTGAATTTCCGGAAATTAAGTAATCACTTAATCACAATCAAAAAAAAAAAATAAGAACCTTGGGGAAGGGAGGGAGGGAGGGGATGGTAGGGGGAAAACAATGGAGGGGGTAACAATGTTCAAGAGGAAGTGTACTCATTACCTCACTCATGTAACTGTAACCCTCTGTATAGTATCTTTACAATAAAAAAAAATAAAAAGAAAAAGAAAAAAAAAAAAGAAAAAAAAAAAAAGAAGCTAAGAGATAGTGCCCAGAGCCTGAGTTAAAAATCCCAGTACTGTGGTGTGTGTGCATGCATGAGCCCTGCATGAGCATGCACACACGCACATAGACAGATGCACACACACATAATTAAAAATAAATAAATGAAAGCAAGCCAAAACATATACCCCAATTCTAATCGAATGGATATTTTCTTTTTTTTTTTTTCCCATTCTTCCCTATCCAGTTTTAGCTGTCATAAGGCTCTCGTTTGGAAGGGCTTGTTTTGTGAAACAAAACAAAACAAATCTCCCATAAACTCCTACATCTTCTAACAAGTAGTTAGAGTACCAGCAAAAGACAGCAGGGAGGTATTCCTACATGAGAAAGACATTCTCCTGAGTGGAGAGCCCACATTCTGAGACTCAACAGTTTGCCATGGTTGGCAGTTTTCTACATGTAATATTTGTTTCTATCATGGGCCTGGCATCATATTAGGTTATAATAAGAGATAGCATTAAGACTGGGAGTGTAGCTTAAGTGGTAGAGCAATGCTTAAGAAGCACAAGGCTCTAAGTTCAATCGCCAATAATGTCCAAAACAAAAACAAAGAAGTACTCTGAGAGATATCTTCATTAAAACACCAGGCATTAGCATTTCTTTGCCTTCTTGATCATTTAAAAAGCTTGAGTAGATTTTATTCTTCTATGATAATTTTTTAAAAATACTCTTTGATCCCATTTTTGAAGGAGAGGTCAGATACATTAGTTGCAACAGGGAAAATGAATATCTCAAATTCCTGAAATAGACTCTTGAATGATAAATACTTTAATTGACTTGCCCAGTACACTTTCTCCATTGGCCCTTTTCACCCTCTCTGATTAATAATTCATGATTCTCTGTGCAGCCAACTTCCTCCCAGGAGAGAAGGAAGAGCCAAGAACTACCCAAGATAAGAGTGACTGTCCCTTCTTCATCTTTCTTAGCCACTTCTGTCTCCATTTTTTCTACTTTAAGTATGTATCATCCCTTAGAAACACTACTTATCCTGAGTTGGCTCACAGCAAAGCCTTTTCTTTCTATTCCATCAATAATTCATTCTCTAGCAAATGAAATGAATGACTGTCAGTGACCAGACATCATGTCTCTGTCTTCAGATGGCTCATGGGCCGGCAGAGATGTCAAGTTTTTGTGATGGTCATTTCTGAGCAGAGTTTAAGGAACCCAGGAAAGCACCAAGCACCTGCTGGAGAATTAAGAGAAAGCTTTTCGGGGGATGAGGTGATGTCATGACAGTTGAGGGACTAGTGGAGTGGCTGATAAAGGAGCTGGTGATGGGAAAGCTAGGATGTCCAGCAAAGGGGCAGCATCTGTAGACATTTTAGAGACAAGAAGGAGGAGTTTGAGAGCATCTTAGACCATCTGGGCTGCCGTGACTGAATACCATAGACTAGATGTCTTGTAAAGGACAATTTATTCCTCATAGTTGTAGAGGCTGGGAAGTCCAAGATTAAGAACTGGATGATATCAGTTCATAGCCAGCCTGGGCAGAAAAGTCTGAGAGACTATTTCCAATTAACCAGCAGAATGCTGGAGGCATGGTAGAGTGTCACTTAACATGATAAAGAAAATCTAGCAAGAGTGTGAAGCTTTGTGTTCAAGCCCAGGTACTGGCCCAAGAATGGAAGATCATGTATTTGAATATATAAGGAGATAATTGTTCACTTGGATGGGAGTGGTTTCAGTGGGGTGATGTATTCTTGCTTGTAATGATGTGGAAGCATGCACAATATGACAGTTTCCATCTGTTGTAACTGACGGAAGTTGATGCACACTGTACTGTGTTCAACCCTTAAAAATCCTACCTAGCTTTCATTGGCCTTTACACTGAGCCACAGTCTTGTGTGCAGGAAGAGAAAGAGAAAAGAAATGGAAGAGCAGAGCAAGGAAGAAGAGAAAGGAAGACCACTCCATGAAGTTACTTCTTGCTGAAAAATTCTGAATGAAGCCAGTTTTTCTTTTTCTGTGCTTTATGTTCAAGCTGCTGCTGTGTAGCTAGAGGACCTCACAGCTTTGCACTGATGGAGTGTCCTCATTGTTAGGTTGTGGGGTCCAGAGCAACTGACTTTCCCACTGCCTTCTACTCTCTACCATTGCTTACTACATCCTCACCTTCTGCACATGCTCACTTGTACATTTCCTGCTCCATGGAGGAAATAGAAGTCATCATGTAGGAGTTCTAAACATGTGTCTCTTCATTCCTTTCAACACCCTTTTATCCTCCATCTCAGAAAAAGAGAGAGCCCTATTTCCAGTCCAAGACCCTTCTTTATTTCCTAATAACATCTAACAATGGTTTTTTTTTTTTTTTGCCATTCTTGGAGCTTGCACTCAAGGCCTGGGCATTGTCCTTGAGCCTCTCTGTGCTCAAGGCTAGCACTCTACAACTTGAGCTACAGTTCCACTTCCAGCCTTTTCTGTTTATGTGGTACTAAGGAATCAAACCCAGGACTTCATGCACGCTAGGCAAGCACTCTACCGCTAAGCCACATTTCCAGCCCTTCTAACAACTTCTTAATCCTTTTTTAAAAATAGGATTTAAACTACCACAAACATGCTCTTAGCAATTCTCCATCTAGATTTTAAGCCTGTCTCCTGTTAATTAAGTTCAGTGGAATCTTCAGAAGCTAGTTTGTCTTTTACTGCCCAGATTTGTTTCTATATCACTTAGTGGAATTAGCCACTGAAATCAGTAGTCTAGGAGGGGAAATACCTAATTGTTTCTTAAGTCCATTGGAGCATAGACTGTTGTTCTTCTACTTCAGCATCTCTCTCACACAGATCCTATTCAGCATCACTTTTCTTGTTACCTTTGTCAGTGTACTGGTTCTTATCTGGCCTTGACATTGTCTTCCAACCAACCACATTGCCACAAATCTGCGTATGTTTCTTGTCTGCTTAAATCTTTGTAATAGTTAATCTCCGTGTTGAAAATAAAAGTGATTGAAGCATTCTTCAGGCCTGCCATGACCTGACCTTTGCCATGGGTTGCCTCATCTCTTCCAAGTTTCCTCGTGCGCACTGTATCCCACTCACACACTTTCTGGAGTTATCCAGGCCACAAGCAGACAGTGTTCTTTTGCATGTACCTTCTTCCTGATGCCTGGTGAACTTCTGTTTCTTCTTCAGTGATGCTGACAATAAAGCCTGTGTGATCAGCCTGATGAGAATTTATTTTCATCATTTCAACCTGTCAGGTTAGAGGCCACATGTTCTCCACTTTTACACTTTCGATACTTCTTAAATCTTATTTTTATGTGGTCATTCTCAACTCAGTGTGATTGAGTTTTATCCTCAGATTATTGACTTCTCAAATCATCAACAGCATGTATCCACTTTATTGTGGATTTAGATCTAGAACAATAAGAATCTTTGTACTGAATTATTCTACTAAAATATGAAAATAGCCACCCTAATTATTGCAGGTGTGAACAAAGAACAAGTAGAAAAATAGTTTTCATGTCTATTTGGAACCTATCAGAATGAATGTGATATTTTATATAAAAAAAGATTCAAAATGCTCCAAAAGAGATTCAAAAAAGCCCAAATGTTCTGACTGTACATACTAATCACCTTTGCAATGTACTTTCCCCACCCCCCCTCCCCCCCCAGCAATTGGTTTTCTTGACTAAGCTAGGCATGGTGGTTCACATGTGTAATCCCAGAATTTGGGAGGCTGAGGCTTTCGGATTATGAGTTCCAGGTCAACCTGAGTTACAAAGAAAAAAAAAGAAAAGAAAAATAGAAAAGAAGAAATCTATACTAACAAGATCTATAGGTATTATTTTAAACAGTTAATAAAGAAGAGTTATATATGACTGAAGGATAGATAGTATATTAAAATTGATTATAGGAATTTTCAGTAAAAATTAGGAATGTTAAAATAATTTAGAGAAACAGTTTAATTTTTGTCCCTAAGGAGAGAATCTAAATGGGCAGAAGTACATAAAATGATAAACATTACAGTCCCATTCCCCCCTTTATTTATTTATTTTTTTACCAGTCCTGGAGCTTGAACTCAAGGCATGGGTGCTGTCCCTGAGCCTCTCTGTGCTCACGGCTAGCACTCTACCACTTGAGCCACAGTGCTACTTCCAGCTTTTTCTGTTTATGTGGTATGTAGGAATCAAACCCAGGGCTTCATGCATGCTAGACAAGCACTCTACCACTGAGCCACTTTTCCAGTCCCCATCCCCCCCTTTTTTAAGGTAGAAAATAGCATTTCATTGGTGTTTGAACTCAGGACCCGAACACTGTCCCTAGCTTTTCCACTCAAGACTGGCTCTCTACCACTTGAGTCACAGCTCCATTTGCAGATTTTTTGGTAATTAATTGGAGATAAGGGTGCTATGGACTTTCCTGCCTGGACTGTGTCTGAACTGGGATCCTCATAAGCTAAGATTTACAAGTATGAGCCACTAGCTCCTGGCTTTGTTGTTACAATTTATTATTATCTCTCTAAAAATACTTTCCACATTTCTGATTTTTTTCACATGGCCATCACTGCTCTGTTAGCCTATCTGAGGAATAGTAGTTACCATTTTCCCCCCCATTCTGAGAAGCTAGAAAATCTTCTACTTGTACTCTCTCAACCACATTCTCTTTCATTCCTGCTTATCAACACTATTATCCATGAAGACATGTTGGAGTTGCACAGGTTCCAAAGGCAACAGCAAAGGTGTGAGAATTGAGCCCCTAGGTTCGTGGACAGCAAGTAGCTGTTTAACTGTCCATGTTACATAGGTCCTCTTGGATGGATGGGTTTGCCTCAAGCACCACCTAGATCAAAAAGTAAATCAGCCATGATTCTGTGCTATTTGTATTTCTTCTTGAATACAACCTGAAATGGAGAGTTGATTTTTAGGAGAGCAAATCACTTATATAAAATTTACAGTGTGTAGAATAACCATGGATAGATGTATCATTTACTTAATTCTCTACCAAAGGTAGAGAAAGGTTTTACCAAAAAAAAAAAACTACCTCTCATATCAAGAAGTATAAAATAGATACACAGTGTGTACAAAATAGGAATGTACAGCTTAAATTAGCACAGCGCATATACCTATGGGACCATCATTTTATTCAAGAAGAGAATGAGCCAGGCATGGTAGTACCTGCCTGTAATCCTGGCACTTGGGGGTGGCAGTGAGGCAGGAGAATATCCAGTCCAACCAGGGCTACAGAGCAAGACTCTGTCTCACAAAAAGTGGAGGGGATGGTTCCAGTACCCCATTTGCTGCTGCTTGCTGCCATGTGCCATCGGCGTACTTGTACTCACCCTCCCAATTCTGCCTTGAACCTTGAAAATGGGAGTCTCCTTGCTTGCTTTGGGACTGCATAAGTGAAAGTAGAAGCATGGCCCTGAGAGGTTGGGGAGGGTGAGGGAGGATGCCAGGCGAGGTTTGGTAGAACTGGAACATATAGCATTGTTATCTGGGTTTTAAAAATCATTGCTCTCCAAGTCCATTCATTTAGGCATCGGCTAGAGCCTGTGCTGATATCTGCTTCACAGACTAAAACCTGCAATTGTTCAGTTCCTCCAGAGTGCGCCCAGTTCCCAGCAACTCACTCACAAGGGACTGTGCAGCCGGTATGTATCTGCTGCCCAGTAGTAACTTGTTTCTGCCCAATTCCAGGACGTTAGCTTATTGCCAATGGGTGGACAATCTCAATGAGACCCGGAAGATGCTCTCTCTTAGTGGTGGTGGTCCCTTCAGTAACCTGCTGAGGTGGGTCGTGTGCCACATAACCAAAGGAATTGTGAAGCGGGAGATGCACGGCCACGGCATCGGCCGCTTCTCAGAGGAGGAGATTTACAGGCTGATGGAGAAGGACATGCGGTCATTAGCTGGGCTTCTGGGTAATGTACCACACCTTCTATTCCGTATTTTATATCCTTTTTGCATGTTTAGGAAAGCACTGCTGATTTACTGTCTTGTTGTTTTACTTACTTGGTTGTTTTCATTGCTTCTACTTGTAGGCTACAGTTCCATAATTTAACAAGTCTCAAATCTCAGGAGTGTATTCTGTTTTTAGTGAAGCAAGGCTGTGGGTAAAGAGTATGGGACAGACCTAGGCACCACTATCTAATTGTAAGTGATGCTGATGTTTCTGTATGCACCATGAGAAAAGGGCAATTTTGAGCAAAAGCATTCTACTTATAAACACATCAGGTGCCAAGGTTGATAGGGAACACATGTGCTCAGAAGGTTTGATACTATGTCCATTGACATCAGGTTTGATACTATGTCCATTGACATTAAGTACAAGTTGAGAGACAAGTGACAGTGCCGGTTCTGCTTACCCAGTGTGCATGTGCAACATTTTTATTTGTTTGTATCCTTACTCCTTTTTTTTTTTTTTTTTTTTTTTTTTTTGGGTCTGGTCGTGGGGCCTGAACTCTGAGCCTGGGCACTGTCCCTCAGCTCTTCAGCTCAAGGCTAGTGCTCTACCACTTGAGCCACAGTGCCATTTCCAGCTTTTTTCTTTTTGCTTATGTGGTGCTGAGGAATGGAACCCAGGGCCTCAGGCATGCAAGGCAAGCGCTCTACCACTGAGCCACCTTCCCAGCCCTCCTTTTTTTTTTTTAAGAGCATGTTTTTTTTGTTTTTTTGTTTTGGTTGGTCGTGGGGCTTGAACTCTGGGCTTGGGAGCTGTCCTTGTGCTCTTCAGCTCAAGGCCAGCGCTTTACTGCTTGAGCCAAAGCACCACTTTCAGTTTTTGAGTGGTTTATTGGAGACAAGAGTCTCATGGACTTTCCTGCCTGGGCTGGCTTTGAACTGCGATCCTCAGATCTCAGCCTCCTGAGTAGCTAAGATTACAGGCGTGAACCACCTGCACCCGGCTTTACTAGCATGTTTTAACCCTGATTTTGCATATATTTCAACAATTGGCTGTCCCATGTCTGGGAATCCCTTTAGAGAAGGAGCAGTATACATCCATGAGCTGGTGAGGATGGATGAACTCTTGCTTGCCTGGCTGCTTGCATGTAGGCTGGGCTGCTGTGGATCTGTACTGGGCAGGACTTGATTCTTGGTTACGGCAATTAAAAAGTGTGAAACAGTGTTTTGCAGTGGTGGATGACTAATACACAGGAAGCCAAGTCCTCCATGCAGATATCCCTGCTCAGTTTGTTTGCAGAAGATGGGCTTTTTTTTCATCCACTGGTGATTCATTTCCAGACCTACCCTCATCCCCATTCTGGAATCTGTGAGGAATGTCACTTCCAATAGGCTAGATGGAGGGTGGAATTTGTTGGAATTTGTTTTTTTGTTCCTGGAAGGCAGGGTTGGGCACACCTGTCTCCTGCAGTGTCCTCTCTGAAGACTCCTGCCCACTCCACACTCCAGACTGTGTTACCACTGATGTAGATTTCCTGAGCTTTGTAAGTGGTTGTGTTCTTTCTTTGCAAGGAGGCTTGCTCCCCAGCCTTAGGCTGACATGTACAAGTAGTTGAAGGGAAAAGATCTCTTTTCACAGTGGGCTTCTGAAACAGCCCAGTGATAAATGGGATTTGTAAATGGAAGCAAGAAAAACTGACTTCCAGCAAGCTTCAGTTGACTAATAAAAAATTTAATATACTTTCTCTTTTGGCCAGTGTAAAGTGTTTTATTGAGTTAGAAAATAGCTCAGAGTGTCATTGTTTTCCAGAGTTTTTGTTGACATCAGGTCTGTACATTTGGGAGAACCGGATCTGTTGGCTCTATTAATAAACATCTGTGATCTTGACTATTAATAAACAGTAAATAAATATGAAGTAGTGCTTTTCCCCCCTGAAGGCACTAAAACTCAGCCATTTGCTGCTTCATGTCTCCTTCCTGTGTGTAGTTACAATGTAGTATAGTTTGTCAGGATGACTGTATTTTGCTGTTGGATTAAATAAATCAATAGTGTTTTGCAAGTATAGAAATATTTGATCACATATATAGAAGATTAAAATATTCTCAGAGAACAACATGGTTAAGCATTTGTGATTAGTAACAGAAAATCCCTAGTCCATCCTTGGCCAGAAAGGCCATCCACAGACCAGGATGCATAGCTTGGAAGTACAGTGTAGATGCTGCTGAGGAAATAAGCCGACTATGGCCATGTCAGGGAAGCTTGGGGCGGGGCTGTGCTGGAGAGAAAGTAAAGAGAATTATGCCTCAAGAATCTCTCAGTGGGCTGAGAATGTGGCTTAATAGTAGAATGTTCGCCTGGTATGCATGAAACCCTGGGTTCGATTCCTCAGTACCACTTATACAGAAAAAGCCAGAAGTGGTACAGTGACTCAAGTAGTAGAGTGCTAGCCTTGAGCAAAAGAAGCTCAGGGACAGCGCCCAGGCCTGAGTTCAAGCCCTAGAACTGGCGTGCGCACGCACACACACACACACACACACACACACACACACACACACACACACACACACACACACACACACACACACACACACACACAGAATCTCTGTATGTGTAGGTAGACATGTTAGGTAGACATGTTGGCCAGGTAGAATAACACATAACAGATTCCCTTCTCTGGAAAACCAAGAGAAGACAAAGTTTGTCTCTAAGCTCAGACCCCAAAGGAGACTGGGCTCCTGTGGGACATTGACTGGGGAGGGGGATGTTGTAGAGACAACATGAGAGCTATTCTCATTAAGTTATGTCATAATCTTCCTTTGGCTTGGTACACCTTGTCTCATGGTTCTCAAATGTCTCCTAGTCACAGCACAGAATTGGCTTTTTGATGCTGTTGGAAAGCAGCTTTCATAAAGTTGACCAGAGATCAAAATTATTGGAAAATGTTGAGGCAGACTCCTTATGTGAGGAAGATGAAGGGAGAAGCTGCAAATGGGCCTGATCTTCTCTATGGATTTCTCTTCCTCCCTAAGGCTCAGGAAACAGGCTGCTGGTGATGGTCGTGGGGCAGTGTTTGGTGACAGTTTTTAAAAAATGGTGTTTGATCCCCAGGAAGGCACATAGATGACTAAGATCTAATGGCTTTTTGCTTTTAGACTTTTATAGATTCTGGATGGTAACATAGCCGTTACCTCATGGGAAAAGTGGATGAAGAATTGGAAAATAGAGTTGGTTTGAGGAATGGAGGGGGAGGATTAATTGAAAGTATGGGGAATAGAAGGTGGAAAATAGTAAGTATGGGGCTCTGCTGAGCACAAGTAGACATCAGTAACTATTTTAAGGGTGAATAAAGAAAATAATTGAGCTGGGTGCTGGTAATCCTAGCTAATCAGGAAGCTGAGATCTGAGGATCACAGTTCAAAGCCAGCCCAGGCAGGAAAGTCCGTGAGACTCTTATCTCCAATAAACCACTAGAAAACCAGAAGTGGTGCTGTGGCTCAAGTGGTAGAGCGCTAGTAGAGCACTAGCCTTGAGCTGAAGAGCTCAGGGACAGCTCCCAGGCCCAGAGTTCAAGCCTCACAACTGACAAAAAATAAAATAAAATAAAGAATTGAGGAAACAATGGTAAGCCAATGAGGGACAGATGGTGAACAAATGTAGTCATTATATCCAATATATCCAATGTACATTATGTAAAAAATGCACTATGTAACTTGAGGGTAGGGACGGGAGGAGGAAAATTGGGAAGAATGAAGGAAGGGAGACTTTGACCAAGAAGCACTGTACTCATAATCTGATTTATACTACAAGAATCAGTGAAGGTCAGCATACAACTATTAGATAGCTAATCACACCAGAATCTGTGGGTCTGACAGTATATTCTGAGCAGAAAATTGATTTTGTTAATACATTTAAGGATCATAAATAATAATGGGTTACCCAAGTAGAATCTACAACTTCCTACCAATGAATATTCTTTTTAGTCTCTTTCTCATGATTAGAAGCCATAGAAGGACAGTACATTTGTACCATTAGAATTCTGACAGAGGGTAATTCCTTTGACTTAGGACTGTATGATCAAATAGACATGCATGGAACAGCCATGCATGGAACTGTGTGTTAGTGAGAGTAACCAAGTTTGACACACCCCTGAGTAGCCATAGCTCCCACCAGAAGGAGATGGTGTTGGTGAACATTTATAAGATCACAGTGTCTGGAAAGAGAACTGTCACGGAAAAAAAGTACAAGATACAATGAGGGCATTTCTTAGGGGGGATAGTTGGGTAGGGTGGGTGAGATGGTTCTTTAAGACTTCTTTGAGGGGTGGAGTTAAAGTAAGAATTAGGAAAGCATGTGCTGGATGAGGAGAACAGGGCTGAAACAGTGAGTTGAATAATAATGGAATAGAGGAGGGACAACACAAATAAGGGGTAGATATGAAGATAGTAATTTTCTAACTCTAGTTTTCTAACTTCTGACATTTTTTTCTATTCTCCCCATTTGTAAATTATCACAATAGGATTTCCCAATATCATATGGAACATCCTTGGATATTGTTTGTTTGGATTTCAAAGCCAGATAAGCTGGAAGTAGAGACTATTCACATTTCTTTGTTGTCTAAGATCCTAGTATAACAATTAATTAATTTTACATAACAGATATAAAATCAATATTCAAAATATTCAGTTTGCCTGTATTTTAAAACTCTTGTGATCTTCCTACTTAGTTTGGATTTCATCAATTTACCTCAATGGAAGCAGGTTTTGAATTGAATGTTTAGAATTTGTCCCTGTAATCACCTAACTTCAACCTCTTAAAAAACAAACAACAAAAAACACTCTTTACCTATGTGAAGCCCATGGGACTCGAATATCTTCGTACAGTAGTATGAAGTAGCTCATTGCTTCAGAAAACCCTCTGAAGGAATGATCATTTATTTCTTTAAGTATATCTATGACTGACGGAATTCATCTAAGTGTATGACATGAAGTCAGAATTTTAGTTTATCTTGTTCCAAATGGTTAGCCAGCTAGTCTAACATGATATACAGAAATCATTTTCTTTTCTCTACTAATGCAGGTTGCTTTTTATCATATATGATATCTCTGCTCAAGTGTTTGTCTTGTAGGAATCTCAAGTTCAGCTTATCTGAATTCCTAAATTTATGATTTCTTCTCCAGTATTTGCCAGCTCTATGAATGGCTATTTTTTCCTTTCATAGCTAGAATTTGATTACTCCTATCCCTCTTTATTAAGAATCCCTCACCACTCCCTGCCACAAGTATGTAAGAAAAAATTGACTTCATCATGCCTGATTCTAAAATATAGCTCTGATTCTTACCTTTCTGCTCAAGTCTGCCACCACTGCCATAGTCTAAACACTGTCTAGTCTTTTATTGGCAGCAACAGCTTCTCTACTTCCACATTCACAAATCTATTGTTGATTCCCCTAGCATAGTAAATGAAACTAGGGTCATGCCATCCTCCTATTTTAAATCTCTTATTTCCCTACATTATTTATGTGACATATAAGACCTGTGTAGTCTTAGTCCATGCCCTCCTCTACCTCATGATACCCAGGGCCTCTAACAAAAAATTCTAAGTTCTCACTGAGGATAACAAACAACAACACACCGTGGTTCCCAGTAAACATGGTGGGTAATGTTCAGTGGAAAAGCATGAAAGCAATAGGTTGTGATCTGTGTACATCTTAGCAAACTCAGAATATACTGAGGCTGGAGAAGAGTGAAGATATTGAAGTAATTATGCATGTTGACCTAGCCAAAAACAAGAGAAGAAATAAACACTCAAAACAGTGTTTCCTAAGGCAGGTTCTGGGTGCTCTCCAAATTTTGAGACCTGCCTAGAACAATGGCTCACATTAACAGCTGCTTAATTCAGAGTGACTGGGAGTGGATTCTGTGGATATTTCTTAAACTCAGTGGATGATGTGAGTATACTGATAAGTCAATATAGATCAAGAGTGGAGGCCTATATGGTAGGAAGAGGCAACGGGGTTGGTTAAAAAAAATAGAAGAGGCCACTTGAGGGTTCTGTGCCTGGTAGCAAAAGAGAGAACATTGTAGTCTTTTATAAGAGAGGCAATGAAATTCTGAACAAATTAGTCATGCTTCACAGCATGTGGAGAAAGTGACCCTGGCTGGCATCAGCATGATACTTAGGCTGGTCCTTTCTTCTTTCTGTGTCAAAAATCTGCTCATACAGAATGCAGATTTTTGTGTGCCATATTTTAGATAACAGTTGAAGTAGCATCCTGAAGATGTTCTATTTTTCAACTCCTTTCTGCAGTCCCTGAGATGTTGTGATCGAATGGATGAGAAAGCTGTGTGAGGTTCAGAGAGGCTAAGAAGTGGGCCTAGAGCCATCCTTCTCTTGCTCTGGTATCACTTCTGTGTTTGCATTAGTGTTTGTTAGAGTCATGTTGAAGAGAAGAGATAATGAGACATGAAAATCATAAATTCCAGGGCTGGGAAGGTGGCTCAGTGGCAGAATGCTTGCCTAGCATGCCTGAGGCCCTGGGTTCGATTTCTCAGCACCACATATGCAAAAAAGAAAAAAGCCGGAAGTGGTGCTGTGGCTCAAGTGGTAGAGTGCTAGCCTTGAGCTGAAGAGCTGAGGGACAACGCCCAGGCCCAGAGTTCAGGCCCCACGACCAGACCCCCCCAAACAAACAAACAAAAAACAAAATCATAAATTCCATTTTTACCGGGGACTTGAACTCAGGTCCTGGAGCTTTTTTTTTTTTTTTGCTCAAGGCTAGTGCTTTGCCACTTTGTGCCACAGCTCCACTTCCAGCCTTTTGGTGTTTTGGGGAGAAGTTTCACAGACTTTCCTGCTCAGGCTGGCTTTGAACCACGATCCTTAGATCTCAGCCTCCTTAGTAGCTAGGATTATAGTTGTGAGCCACTGGTGCTTGGCTGAACCTAAGCTTTTATTTTATTTTTTTTTAAAAGCAAAATAAACCAAAACCAAGATAACATAGGAGTCCTGTGCTCACCAATTTAAGTGGAAGTGACTTCCTCTGGAAAGTATTTCCATCTTATTCAGTACTTCTGAATTGCTTGCCATGAGATTATAATACTCAGAAAGCAGGCATTACCTCCTCTTTTCACTTATTGTCATTTTTCAGATTTGCAAAGGGAAGAGGAAGGAATGATTGCCTTGGGGACCTGGGATCCTTAAATTGCCAGAGATAGTGGCATCTCTCTCCACTGATGTTTGCATCTTTATGGGGACTAGGCATTTGTGAGCCCCAAGTTGTGGTTCATTTCTTTTCCATTTTCACTGTTGCTATTACAGTTGGTAAAAATGTGTTGATGTATAAAAGCAAAAAAAATTAGCTTTACCAAATGTTTATAAAGACAGAGGTTCTAGAAATCCTTAGAGTGTATTTAGTAATACAAATTTATAGGTATAATTCTAATAGACTGGCCTAGTCTCTATCTATTTTATCCTGGGATAGTCTAGCCTTTTCTGCCTTTGAATGGAAAGACTGCTGGGCACTGTTATCTCACACCTATAATCCTAGCTACTCAAGAGGCTGAGGTCTGAGAATCACAATTCAAAGCCAGCTCAGACAGGAAAGTCCATGAGACTCCTATCTCCAATTAACTACCTAAAACACAGAAGTAGAGCTGTGGCTCAAAATGGCAGAGTGCTAGCCTTGAACACAAAAGCTCAGGGTTAGCGCCAGGCCCTGAGTTCAAGCTCCATAACCAACAAAAACAAATAAATAAATAAAGGACAGAAGGAAGGAAGGATTTGGTGTTTCAAGCTTTCAATTCCCAAATGATTACAATAAAAGAATAATGAAACAAAGAAAAAATCCTGATAAGATAACACCACCTAGCCAATAGATTTTCAAAGATGTTTATTGCTACACAACTTTTTGCTGTTTATGTGTTAGGGCTGAACATCGAATGAGAAAGCATAATGTCCCCCAATGCATGTTGACAGATACAAAAACAGACTGATACAGTTCCCATTTGTGTTATATTGGGCTGACTTAAACAAACTTTAGGGAAGAAAATTAATTATAAATAAACGATGACCTGGTATATTCCAATACATTATCAGTTGGTTGATTCTTTTTCAAACCAACAACATATTTTTATTTATTTAAATTATTTAATTTGTACTAAAAAACATAATTGGCCAACACTTTATACATTTGGAAGAATTTATGTATCTACCATCATTTATTGCTTCCTCTGGAGGCTAAATCCTCCATTTTCTGCTCTCTAGACTCCCAGACTTCCCCAAGGGGGTGTTAATCTCTTGTTATTTCAGGTGATCCTTGGTTGTTATGTATAACAACTATAGTATGGACAGGTATTTACCCATGTCAGCACTGTTCTAGGTGCCTTTTATGTGTTATTAATTGCTCACAATTGTGAAATTTGGGCACAAAAGAGTAAGCTTCCCAGGGACACTGATAGTAAATGGAAGAACTTGGATTTGAACCTAAGGAGTCTAGGAGGAGCAGAAGTCATTGCACAACACTTTTTAAGCCTGTATTTTGTTAATGGGATGTCTTTGGCCCTTCTCCCCTGATTTGCCTTTTTAGGTTACTTATACATTGATAGTCTAAGTTTTCATCCCCACCTCTATTCATCTCATTTCATCCTGCATGCTTCCATCCATTTGTCATTCATCCTCTCTCTCTTGAAACCCAGATATTTTCTAGATCTCCATTTTGATCTCCCATAACTACCTCAAATGCAGCACATCACAAAATGGGACCCATCACTGTGCCACCAAGAAAGCAGCCCTGTAACCCCATTGGTGATTGTAACCCCATTTGCTTAAGTTAGATGCCAAGAGGTCATTTAAGTTGGCTGCTTCTGCCTTGTCTCCTTCTTAACTGTCCAAGTCCTCTACTGCCTGGGCCCTGCCTTTTTCTAGTTCATTTCTTCCCCCAATCCTTTCTCAGTCTCCTCATTTGCTCTTCTTCACAAACATACCAAGTTTCTTCTTACCTTCAAATGTGTCTTAGCTTCTGATCTGCCTTAAATAATCTTCCTTTAGAGTAGATCTGTACATTACTAGGTCTTTTATGATATTCATGTCTCTGTAAATATCGCCTCCACAGAGAAGCATAACGTCACCTTGATTTAATCACTCCAAGTGATGTAAACTCTATAGAATTCTGTTCATCCTTATATAACTTCCCCAATCACCATTGCAAGGCACCTCTTAAATACGTTCTAAGTGTAATAGAGGGGTGAATTTTTTATTAGTATACATGAATTGAACAAAGAAGGGCTGCATATATATAAATGTATCCCAAGTGACCTTATACCTTCTCTCACCCTCACGTATGCTCTCTTTCTTAAAATAATTTCAACAGGTTCCATTGTTCTGCTTTTGTACATGTGAAACATATTACATTTTCATACACGTGAGCATACTACTTGAACTATATTAATTCCCATTCACCCCTCTTTGTTAACCCCCTTCCCTTGGTCCCCACCCTCCTGACAGAGTCTGTGTTATTTTCCTGTTACTCATATTTTTTAGTGTATTAATTGTGTACCAAAAGGTTTTCCTTGGTATTTCAGATGTGCATATATTATGTTTGCTCAGAATGTTTTGCTTTTATAGAGATGGATTTGACCACATTACATTTTTTGCAGGTGTGGACATAGCTTAGTAGACCTTTGTGGTACAATTAACATGTGCTAATAAGAATAAAAAGTGCGGGGGGAAAAAACAGACAAACTCCACTTTCTAATATTTTTGTAAGTTCTGAGTTTTGCATTTAATTTTACTTTGCATTTATTCTTTTATGTGTTACTGAGGCTTTGAGCTCAGGGCCTCCCATTTGCAAGGCAGGCTCATTTAATTCTTTGGTTGTCTCCAGAGATAAAAGTTTCCACATTGTTGATCATTTCCCACTCTTCCTCTACATCTGTCATCCCGTGGTCTAACCTTGTAAGTTCTGTTGTTATGAGAGCTTAAGGACCTGAATTGTGCTTTATGTTTAGGAAGTCATCTCACCTCCTCAGGAAAGTGAGTTCTAGAATATAGTTGGTCAAAATAATCTTTATCAATCATTAGCTCAAGTCCCTATGTAATTTATTGGCTGAGCCCCAGAGTTCTGACCCTGTTGTTCTATATGATCAAGTACTGGAGGGGACTATTTTCATCTATGAGTTTAAGAACAAGGTCTCATAAGATAATTGCCATTCACATGAAAAAATAAACCTATTTCCTGAGTGCCTGTAATGTACTGGGCACTGGGTGAGTTCCGGAAGATGGGTTCAGTTTGGGTTTCAAGCAGATATCATGGTCTAGTGCATTTTCTCTTCCTTGAATTTATAGTCTAGGTAGAGATCACAATCAAACCATTCTGATGAGACTGTGTCGGACATCTGGGTACCTAATAAATCCCTCAATTTGCTGATTATATGAGGGATGTTTAGCATTGTCCTTTTTGTTTCTCTGTTTCCTCCCTCCCTCCCCCCTTGCTTGCTCCTTCCTTCCTTCCTTCCTTCCTTTCTTTTTTCTTTCTTTCTTTCTTTCTTTCTTTCTTTCTTTCTTTCTTTCTTTCTTTCTCTCTTTCTCTCTCCCTTTCTCTCTTTCCTTCTTCCCATCTCTTTCTTTCTTTCTTTCTTTCTTTCATTCGTTCTTTCTCTCTTTCTCTCTCCCTTTCTCTCTTTCCTTCTTCCCATCTCTTTCTTTCTTTCTTTCTTTCTTTCTTTCTTTTCTTTCTTTCTTTCTTTCTTTCTTTCTTTCTTTTCTTTCTTTCTTTCTTTCTTTCTTTCTTTCTTTCTTTCTTTCTTTCTTTCTTTCTTTCTTTCTTTTTCTTTCTCTCTTTCTCCCTTTCTCTCTTTCCTTCTTCCCATCTCTTCTTTCTTTCTTTCTTTCTTTCTTTCTTTCTTTCTTTCTTTCTTTCTTTCTTTCTTTCTTTCTTTCTCTTTCTCTCTTTCTCTCTCCCTTTCTCTCTTTCCTTCTTCCCATCTCTTTCTTTCTTTCTTTCTTTCTTTCTTTCTAACTTTCTTTCTTTTTCTTCCTTCCTCCCTCCCTCCCTCCCTCCCTCCTTCCCTCCCTCCCTTCCTTCTTTCCTTCCTTCCTTCCTTCCCTCCTTCACCCCTCCCTCCCTTCCTCCCTTCTTTTCCTCCTTCCTTCCTTCCTTTTTTCTTTCGTCTCATAATGTAGCCCAGGTTGGCCTCAAACTCTTGGTCCTCCAACTTCTGCTTCTCACATGCTGGGATTATAGGTTTTATTCTATTGTCAAAATAGCCCTAAAGAATAAGTTCTATTCCTATCATCCCCAGTTTTTTTTTTCTTCAGGGAAGACTGGGTTTTGAGCAGTTACATAATGATCAGGATGAATAACAGAGGTGTTAAGGTGAGACTAGACCCAACTCCCCCTACCCTGACTGTGGCTCAGGAGATAACTTGGGGCAATTGTAATCTGTCTCTGTGATGGCCCAGGTGAGAAGGTTTGATAAGTCAGCAGCTGATACAGAGAGCTGGGAGCAGAGGTGTGAGGCATCCTTGTGTGGGTGGGATGCCATGTCTTCTGTTTGCTTAGGGTATCTCCCCGTTGAGAACTTACCAAGACCAGGGGGGCGTCATGGAGAACCTTACCTCCATGTTTCTCAAGTAGCCTAGGCTTCTGGCTCTTCTGAGGAAATGGGTTAATTTAAGCACTTAAGTGGTAAGGTTGAGTGTCCTTGGTTAGGTCACTTTTGAGATGGCATAAGTGAACTTCCAGGGATTCTCAAGCTTTAATTACTCCAGTTAAAAACCAGACGGTTCTTGGAGTGGTCAGTTAATGACCACTTTTCCTTTTTCCCCCATGAACACTTTCTTCCATTCACTTCTCTGAATACAGAATCCCCTGCTTTTCTACCTCCTGGGTCGATGTGTTACAGAATTGCTTACTTTATCTTACATTTTTTAAGATGCATGCATTTTGGCTTTGCAATGCTTTGTGCATAGTCCTCTGAGTGTATAACGAGACTGTGCTGAATGCCCTTGCTATTGCTGTGGCCAGTCCTGTGACTTCTCTTCTGTTTGCTGCAGGTGACAAGAAATATATCATGGGTCCCAAACTTTCCACTCTGGATGCCACTGTCTTTGGGCACTTGGCACAGGCCATGTGGACCTTGCCAGGGACAAGGCCTGAACGGCTGATTAAAGGTGAGCTCTACCAACCCTTCAGGTTTCAGGAGATGCTGGGCCAATGCCTTGATCTAGACTGTGCTTTAGGAAAACATGAGGCCGTGGCTCTGGACCAGTTCTCTGCCTGCTACTTATACAGTGGGACCTAATACTTGTGGCTGAACTAGAGCTTGGATTTTGTTTAGTAACTGCCTGTGTTTTGCTGGCCTTCTTCACTGTGCTTCAGGCAGTAATGATAGATCACTTTTTGGTATACTCAATACTGCAGTAAGCAGGCTAGGTAAGGCCAATACACCCACTGCTGTTTTTGAGTCTGAACTGGTGTTAGGTATTTTCAACATAGGCATAAGTATATTTGAATTGAATATTTGAGGTCAAGGTATTTCTTTGTCCTATTCCAGAGGGTTAATGGAGATCACAAACAGAAGCAGAGAGCTGAGCAGTCCAAGGTTGTAGGAGAATAAGGAATAAGTCAACGAATGTCAAGTCTGATGCCATAGAAAGCATTATCATCAGTGCTATAATGTGCAAAGAAAAACAATTTTGGTATATTTGGCTATAAGAGCTATAAGAATTTTAATTCTTGGGCTGGGAAGGTGGCTCAGTGGTAGAGCACTTGCCTTGCATGCATGAGGCCTTGGGTTCGATTCCTCAGCACCGCATAGGCAAAAAGAAAAAAGCCGGAAGTGGCGCTGTGGCTCAAGTGGTAGAGCGCTAGCCTTGAGCTGAAGAGCTGAGGGACAGTGCCCAGACCCAGAGTTCAGGCCCCACGACCGGACCCCCCCTCCAAAAAAAAAGAACTTTAATTCTTTTTTAGTGGGGAAAGTTTGACCTCAGGGCCTCAAACATGCTTAGTTATACTTGCTTTGCTACTGGTCCACCACGTAAGCCACACCTCCAGCCCAGCTTTTGCTGATTAACTGGGGAGTGAAGTCTTGTGGTTTTTCTGCCAGATTGCCTTCCTTTGCCAGACTTCCTTTCCTCAGTCTGATTGAGATCCTAAACAGATAGAATTGCAGGCATAATGATTTACTATTCTGAAATTCTTAAAATATGTATGTGTGTATCTCTGTGTGTTGATATGGATATAGATTGGAAATGTTACTTGTTGACCGTAGAAAGTTGAGAAAAGCTAGAGAAATTTTAAAATAAAAATAATTATCCACAGAGCACTATGTAAGTATCATGCTATACATTTTCATTATTTATCCATTGTGTGTGAATATTTTTACAAATTGAGACCACATCCAAGTATAACCTGCAGGTTTTTTAAAATCCCTGTATTCTGACTTGTCCCCTGGTCAATAAGTATTCTTCCAGAATACACTGTAAAAAAAAAGAGTACACTGTAGTAGTTATATACTATCCCTTCTTATTGCTATATTATAATTTATGTGATCAATCTTTTTCTGGACTTGAAAGTTGTTTAAGAGCCCTTTAATCCTAGCTTTTCAGGAGGCTGAGATCTGAGGCTCACGGTTCAAAGCCAGCCCTGGCAGGAAAGTCAGTGAGACTCTTATCTCCAATAAACCACTAGAAAATCGGAAGTGGCACTGTGGCTCAAGTGGTAGAGCACTCGCCTTGAGCTGAAGAGCACAGGGACAGCACCCAAGCCCAAAATTCAAGCCCCAAGACTGACCAAAAAAAAAAGTTGCTTAAAATAATTGTTGCTAATATTCTGTAGTAGAAATTATTGTTCCCTGAGGCTAAATCCTGGTGAGATACTTGCTCTTGGAGTATGGAGTAGTTTCCATTATCACCAGCAATGTCTGAAACTTTTCTACTTTGAGTTCCTTGATTAGGGCTAAATATAATTCATTTTTAGTATTTTTCCAGTAAGAAAAGAATCTCAGTTTTGTTATTATTTGTAATTGTGACATTTTAACTGTGGAGTCAGAATGGATACTTTAGTCAGCACACTCATCTGTGTTCTAAGAAAAATTTCACTCAGCTATTTTTACCAACCATGCTTTATTGTAATTGGGTGTATTGGGGGTTTTTGTTTGGTTGATTTTTTTTTTTTTTGCTTTTTCCTTGATAGATTAAAAAGTGGGCAAATAGCAGGGCACCAGTAGCTCACGCCTGTAATCCTAGCTACTCAGTAGGCTGAGATCTGTGAATGGTGGTTCAAAGCCAGCCTGGGCAGGAAAGTCTGTGAGACTCTTATCTCCAATTAACTACCAGAAAACCAAAAGTGGTGCTGTGGCTCAAGTGGTAGAGCGCTTGCCTTGAGCTGAAGAGCTCAGAGACAGCGCCCAGGCCCAGAGTTCTAGTCCCATGCACGTGCACGCGCGCGCACACACACACACACACACACACACACACACACACACACACACACACACACACACACACACATGCACAAAGTGGGCAAATGCCCTTGGAAAGCACATAAAAGCATGTCTTCACTTTCATAGCCTTCCACAGGGAAATGGTCACGAAGAGATGTGTGTATGTGGGGGGCTGAGAGCAGAAAGTTCTTGATTTGAGGTCAGCACGGCAGGGAGGGAGGGAGGGAAAGGAAGCAACAAAACCTATGGCTAGAGGTGTGGCTCAAGTGGTAGAGTTCCAGCTTAATTGTGAGGCCCTGAGATCAAACTCCAGTATTGAAAAAGTCTGTCTGTCTATCTATCTATCTATCTATCTATCTATCTATCTATCTATCTATCTATCTATCTATCTATCTATCTATCTATCTATCTATCTTCATGTGGCTCCAAAGAATATCCTTAGTGTAACAATGTTCCACAAGTTGGTGTCAGATTTTGTATTTGTAAGCAATGCTGCCATCTGATGGAGGAAAAGTAAAAGCTCACTTTTTAGAATTGGGAAAAGCCAACTACTGGGTCACATTTAGACAAATGTCTAGACAAAGTTAGTGATTCCACAAAAGTGTTTAATTTCAAATTAAAATGATTAAAAATATATTAATTTTACTGAATGTTTTGTAGGCTCAGTGGGCCATAAAGTGAATTCTTAGTGTACACCTGCATACCCATCCTGAAAAAGTTACTGTGTAGCCCAGTTTATTCCCTACCACATTTCCCAGCCCCAGTGGCTCAATATCTTGCTTCAAGTTCCATGAAATAGCAATGGAAATTTATTTCTCATAGTTTTGGAATTTGGGATGACGCGAATCGGGAAATGGCAGATTCAGTATCTGGTAAGGGCCTACTTTCTAGATCATAGACAGTAAGTAAGGAAGTGAAGGTATAGCCCAAGCGGTATAGCACCAGCCTTGATGAAAAGCTAAGCAAGAGAGTCAGGCCATGACTTCAAGCCCCCCCCCAAGTAACTATAGACAGTGAATGCTATGCCACATGGTGGAAGGGCCAGGCAGCTCTTCTGAGAGTCTGCTATGAGGCCTCTGCCCTCAAATCCAATCACTTCCCACCACACCTCTCCTAATGCCATCACCTGAGAGGTGCATTTAGGGAGGTCATTCTGACAGTAGCACTATTAGCTCTGGAGCCTCAAGCACTAACTTCACTGTCCCTCCCACACTGCAGGGGAGCTGATCAACCTGGCCATGTACTGTGAGAGGATAAGGAGGAAATTCTGGCCGGAGTGGCACCATGATGATGACAACACCATCTACGAATCGGAGGAGAGCAGTGAAGGCAGCAAAACCCACACCCCACTGCTGGACTTCAGCCTTTACTCAAGGACAGAGACCTTTGAAGACGAGGGGGCAGAAAACAGCTTCTCTAGAACCCCAGACACGGATTTCACAGGACACTCCCTCTTTGATTCTGACGTGGACATGGATGACTACACAGAACATGAACAATGCAAGTGACGGTGGCCCGGTGGCCCTCTGCCTTCTCGGCTGCCACTGCCTTGTGGGTTGGTCCAGTTCCTCAGATTGTAATCCATGCAACCTGAGAGGAGAGGAGGAGATCTTCATGCTTGGCCCAGTTTTCACATGCTAACTGGACAATAGCCGCCTTAGTTCTTTCTTTCTTTCTTTTTTTTTTGTACCAACAAAACACAGAACCATTCAGATGGCTGCATTAAAAACAAACAGGCAAACAAAAACAAAAAACAGAAAACCAAACTAAACAAACAAAAACCCCCAAAGTCAGCATGGTTCCTGAAATCCATTTTTGTTTTCATTAGAAAACTAATTTTGTGTGGTAGAGCAGGTAAACGAGCAGGTCATTGACGCTAGTGTTTCTGTTGATTTTCTCCAACCAAGAGTTCAGTCGTGAGATGGATTTTGAATCACCTTCCATCCACTAGGATTTGAAGTCATGAGAGATATCCGCAGACAAAATGTAGAGATTACGGTTCTTTGGTGGCTGCTTGTCCTTTATGTGTGTAATTGTATATTGGGATGTAAATCAAATCAAGTCCATAGGTAGTTAATGGACACCTGTATGCGTGAAGCACTAAGCCAGGTGCTAATCAGTATCAGTTTGACTTTACACCCTGCCAGTGACTAGCTGTGTGATTATGGACCAGTCCTTTAACTATTGTGTGCCTCATTTCTCCCACCCATAAAGTGGGGTGACAATACTCTCCACCTACCTACCTCACAGGGGTGTCGTGGGGAATCACACAGTGACATACAGAAAGCCCTTGGGAACTTCTGGGAAGTGTTGGACTTGACCACATTTTATTCCTTATTACACTACACCCCCATGAAGCCAACAGCTACCACAGCCACTTGCAAACACAAACCCACCATTAGGACTCGGTTGTCATTCCTTTTATGATCTGGCTTGGGTGCAAACTACTTATTGTTTTTATTGAAAGATTCTTGGAAAGTGTTTTCGCAAATCACCCATGGCTACAAGTGGTCTCAAGTTCTACCTTGTGTCTACAGAAAAGTTTCTCGCATTGTCTGAACTCACATTGGAGTGTTCTTTGTTGACTCTGAGGCATTAAGTTGACCATGTTTAATTTATTTAGAATAAGGCTCAGGAATATAGGAGGTTCCTAGAGACAAAGGGAAAAGTATTTGATTTTTGTAGGCCCAGGATTGCCAACTTGTAATGTCTTTATTTCCCCCCCCCCCCCAAACAAACCTTGCAAAGATGTATTACAAAGAGGAAAAGAACTGTGTTACTTCAGTCAAAGCACTCTGTACAGTGATAGACATACAGTTTTATGAATATAGTCTTTTTGGTATTTTCCACCATTGCCCAACCCATTCCTGTTCCCTGCTCCCTCCTCTCTCCACAGAGCACATGAACTGTTGGGTTACCTGTATTTGCAGAAGCACTCCATCTTTGTTGACTGAGAACATTGTCCAGGGACATAGAAGGTGAGGATCCCTGGGGATGACTATAGATTTGGTCCAGGAGACCCAGCATGTCACATCACCCTTTATAACTGCAAACAAAGCTCTTTGCTTCTGACCCTTCTGTCCGGGTGAGGAGTACTCAGTATGGGGTTGAAGAGGGGATTTTGTAAAAGACAAAAGCTTCTGAGAAACTTGCATAGTTGTGGGGAAGGGGGGGGGCACAGAATCTCAAGGGTGCTGTAGATTCACAAAAGGGTAAAGGAGGGAGAGTTTTTGAAACTGCCATTTAGGCAACTTCAGAGTTTATGGAAGTGGGAATAAATGCCAAGGTAACCATAGAAATTCTTATTCTGTAGAAAACTTGGTTGTGAATATTTAATTAAGAGCATTCCAGTTGAGGGGGCTGTTGGGTGCTTCGTGAGAATGCGGTAGAAATGACAGGCACCAGTAAGCCCATTTGGGGCTTAGCATCATTTGGGAGGACTGTTGTAAGGGCAGCCTGGCAGTCCTGTGGGGTAAGGAAAACCTGGCCTGGATGTGTGAACATAAGGAACAGATAAACTACATCACAAAACTGAGCTGCTCACTCTACATCTTCAGCAGGAAATGTTCAAAATGTTGCCTAGCAATAGTTTATTCTTTTTTATTCTGACTCTATAGCATTGAGTGTAATATCTCTTTGCTATAAAAAGGATTAAGGATACATATGTAGATTGAGATATAATTTTTATTATGGATTGCTTAGACTTAGGTTGTGGAACAACTCATTTCATTCAGGCTCATTTCAAAGAGGTATGACTGGACATGATATGGCCACCTGGATATCTGGGTACATAACTGGACACTTAGCATTTTGTAGTTGCAGGCTTCAATTCGAACCTGAGAATATGTACCAGTTTTATTTTGCTAGCATGCGTTAGGCAAACAAAATGACCAAAACAAAAGGAAGGCTTTAGTTTTTATGTGTTTTCCCCCTCCCTCCTCTCTGTCTCTCTCTTCCTTCTTTTTTCTTTCTTTCTTCCTTCCTTCCTTCTTCCTTCCTTTCTCTCTCTTTCTCTCTTTTTCTTTCCTTCCTTCTTCCTTCCTTTCTTTCTTTCTCTCTCTTTCTCCTTCTCTCTCCTTTCTCTCTTTTTCTTTCCTTCCTTCCTTCCTTCCTTCCTTCCTTCCTTCCTTCCTTCCTTTCTTCCTTCCTTTCTTTCTTTCTTTCTTTCTTTCTTTCTTTCTTTCTTTCTTTCTTTCTTTCTTTCTTTCTTTCTTTCTTTCTTTCTTCTCTTTCTTTCTTTCTTCTCTTTCCTTCTTCCCTTCCTTCCTTCCTTCCTTCCTTCCTTCCTTCCTTCCTTCCTTTCTTTCTTTCTTTCTTTCTTCCTTTCTTCCTTTCTTCCTTTCTTCCTTTCTTTCTTTCTTTCTTTCTTTCTTTCTTTCTTTCTTTCTTTCTTTCTTTCTTTCTTTCTTTCTTTCTTTCCCCTTTCTCTTTCCTCCACTTCCTTCTTCCCTTCCCTTTCTTTCCTTTTTACTTTTGAAAACACTGTCTAACCATGAGTTTAGGCTGGCCTTGAACTCGCTGTTCTCCTATCTCAGCCTCCAGCATGCCTAGATGCAATGCACTTTATTTTTGAGCTACCCATGTTTGAAGGGTTCTCCAATCTGAAGAAGAGGTGCTACTCTTTCTTTTCTTTTTATTACCATAAATAATTTGTACAAAGGGGTTTCATTGTGATATTTCCATACATATATGTAATGTCCTTTGATCAAATGCATTACTATTACTCTTTCTGATCCCCTCCTCCTTTCTTCAAAACATTTTTACCTGATTTCACTGCTCCATTTGCATACATGTGTATAAAGTACTGCGAACTCTCTCCTTTTACCCAACTTCCTCTGCTTTTTTCATCGTAAGCAGTCTATGTTTTGCATTAATTTTAATGTCTAGATTCTGCATATGAGAGAGAAGCTTTGATATTTGCCCTTTTCTGTCTGTCATCTTTCACTGAACTTGGTGATTTCCAGTTCCATCCAGTTTCCTACAAACAACATAGTTTTATTCTTTATGGCCAAATAATTGTATGTGTATATACACACACATCTATCTGTCTGTCTGTCTGTCTGTCTATCCTACCTATCTATATTTTTTCTACCCAACCATTGTTTGGTGAACATCTAGGCTGATCCCATAGTTTGGTACTTAGAAACTGTACTACAGTAAACATGGAATTTCAAGACTTTTTATTTTATCTTGACTTATATTTCTTTGAATATAGGCTCAGGAGTGGTATAGCAGGATCATATGTTTGTTGCAGTTTTAGTTTGTTGAGTGTTTCCGTAATGATTTCCATAATGGTTATAGTAGTTTGCATTCCCACTAACAGTGTGTGAAGGTTCCTTTTCCTACTGCAATCTCCCCAGAATTTGTTGTTGTTTTCTTAATGATGGCCACTCTAACTAGGGTGAGATATAATTTCATTGTAGTTTTGATTTGCATTTAACTTATAAGAAAAAAAGAAAAACTTAATGAACATTCTGGTGATGTGGCTTACTTGTTAAAGTTCTGTATTTCTTTTTTTTTACTGGGAAATCATTCAAGGAATCATGATCTGTTATGTTAGCACAAATGCTACTGATTGGACAGAAGCCTTACTGATTGTCATTTAAAAAAATCCTCCCTTGTATCTGCATCCCACTGTTACTCATCAGGATTAATGAGCAGCAGTTGTAAGTTCTGCTACTTATCAGGGCAGATGTAAGGATAAGATACATATATATATATATATGTATGTATGTATGTGTGTGTGTGCAGAAATTGACTCTATTATTAAACTTTGCCATAATTTGTTACACAATTAATTGTGCATACCAAGGCCATAGCTACCAGAAGACTGACTATAGACTTAGAACAGTCTGGACATCAGTCACAACGGCAGCCTAGTTTTCAAGTGAGGCCTGCCATGTACACAGAGATAAGGACATGCTTTGTGAGGCAGATGGAATTCAGGGAAAGGAAATGATAAAGATTTTAGTTTACCATATTGGTCTTGCCTAGATATGTTCCAGAGAAAGTGTAGAATCATAGAAACGCATAGCTGGTCAAAGAATTAGCTCTAGGAGTACCCCCTCCTCCCCAGGTTGGCCTATGACTCATCTATGTATTTAACAGACAGAACCCAGAGCTGAGGTCTTTCCCCTTGCTTTACAGGGTTCCCCCCACCCTGCATTATACCACCCAGCCTGGTTTCCTTATAAAACCTATGCTTCTGAGCTATCACATGACTAACATATCCCCATCCCCTCCCAGAGTGTGCTTGCAATCTTCCTTCACTCTCATCCCTGTGTCTAGTTAGCTTTGTCCAGGCCAATTCCAGAGTTAATAGTGGTGACAACTTCTGACACCTTTTCTTCAGTATCCTGTGAGAAGCACTGCTAGGCTCTGCGAATAAGAACAAGATAGATTTCCACATCACCAACTCCTCATTCTTTCTTATCTTCTGACTGATCTGTGCAAATCACTTCACTAAATATTTACTGAATAGCCATCCTGTGTTTGGGTGAATGTTGGGCGTGGAGTGGGCTATACACAGGCATGTGCTCTGATTTCAGGATCCTCTTTTGCTTTGACTCCTGTGATAAGCTTTGTTTCCCCTCTCTCTATGATTGGCCACTTCCAGGATCCATTCCACCCATCACCACCAGAATAGCTCTGGGAGAAGCTCTCTGGCTCTTATGAGTATCCCATTGCCTCAGAACAAGGGTTACTCCGTGGGGTTTGGTGTTCCATTTTATTCCCTTGTCTCCTGCGGTGCCTCTGCTCGTGCCAGCCCTCTCCCGAAGTGCCCCACCCTCCTCTCCACTGGCACAAATCATACCCATCTCTTAAGACCCAACTTCATTAGTTCCGCAAGAGGAATTCCCTGCTCATTATAATCTCTCCTCCCTCCGAAAACAAAGCATAAATCATTTCCTTCCCTGAAGGCTATATGGGAAAGGTTTGTATTATAAAGTAGTGTGTGTGTGTGTGTGTGTGTGTGTGTGTGTGTGTGTGTGTGTGTGTGTGTTTGTGTGTGTATGTGTGTGAGAGAGAGAGACTCCACTGATAATCTAATGAGACCTATCCTTATTTCTAGAAAAATACATATATGCAAATATTTAAAAATTTACATATAAATTCAGATTTAGAAACCTGAAATTGATCATGGATTCCTCAGGGAGTTCCTAGACCAAAGTTGAAGAGGTTTTGTTTTAAAGAGTTCCCAACTGCTCTTGTTGGAGTTTATTCATGTCTTTAACATATCTAGTCTAGAGAGAAAATGGGTGTGAGATACACAAGCAAAAATAGTCTCTATTGTTATCTACCAGGAGAATGTGCTAGGTAGTAGGGAAGAAAGAACAACTAGCTGTTTTATATTATTTGAGAAATAGCTTTGTATGGATGAGTTTGGAATTTTGTGAGTGAAAGGGTTTTGTTGTCACTACTGGTAACGCAAAAGTTGGTTTTTGAACATCAGTCCTGGTCTAATTTACCTTCATTTCAGCATGACACCCACCACTTCTGTGTGAGTAGGCTAATTAGTGTGGGCTAATGGTAGAAAGAAGAGTCTGGATTTTCTCTTCTAGAAGATCTGCACAATCAGACAGTGGCTTTTGTTGTATCTCTCCTTCCCCTCTTTTTTTTCTTTTCTTTTTTTTTTTTTTTAAAGAGTAAAGTTGTTTTTGGTGTACCTGTTTATGTCCTAGGATCTTTTGTCTCTTTTTCATGTGGTACTGTTTGAGTCAGAAAAGAGCCCATTTTCATTGGTACATTCCCAGTCTGAGTGCTGAGTTCTACCAGCCAATGTTTAACAGGCCAGAAACAACAAAACAAAACCAATCAACCAACCAACAAAATCCAAACCTGTGCGTGGTTATGAAGTATCTGACTTTTATTTGGAGCTGAATGAGTTGCAAAGGTCATAAGGATCCCTCCCTCTGGTGGTTGGGATGAAGGTGTCCTGGTCTGTGGCGATTCTGGCTAGTGGTGTGGGTAGAGGCCTGCATAATTGAGATGTTTTCCTCACTTGATTTCTGTGCTGGAAACAATTTCAATAATTCCACTTCCTCCTCCTCCTGCCTTTCCTCTTTCTCATTGTTACTAACATTGCTATTATTTTAGTCCCTAACTTTCAAGAATATTTTGAAAATATTTACATTTCCTAAATCTTAAAGTAAGGTTGCTGGATCCAGCAGCTTTTTGCTTTTCCCCTTAGCAGTGGTTCTAGAAGGTACTGAAAGATAGCTTGGGGGGAAAGGGACCCAGCTGTCTGAGAGCAGATGGTGCAGCCTCCTTGACCAAGACAGGGAACTTGCTCCCAGACCCAGGCTCTGTAGAACTCATGTTGCCAGCTAGACCATGACAAACTCGGGAGTTCAGATTTTATGAGGATTGTTGTATAAAAATGTCCAATATATTGACAGATGAATAAAGGGGGCCATTGCAATAATGAAGTACCTAAATGAATGTGGTCAAGCCAACCCCAAATTCCTGATCATTCTATGAATGGTATTCTGAATACAGACAATCACAGCAATGAATTTGATAGCCATCTTGCATTAGCCAATCACTATTGTTCCTTATTACAGCTATAAATATTTTGAAATAATCTACTAATGGCAGAGTAACACTTCATACTTATTGTAATTGGTAAATTTTATTAAAAGCAGTGTTGCTAAGTGAGACTACTTGGCTTCCCACCCTCTAACTAGAAGTATTTAGTCTTGTTTCTTTGTTTTTACTTTGTGGCTACAGAATACAGTAATGTTCATTGATCAGTGATTTTTTTTCTTTTTTCTTTTGTTAGCACTATAAAAAAATTTACCTCATGGTTTTCCTTAAAAATAGGATTTAGGCCGGGCGCTGGTGGCTCACGCCTGTAATCCTAGCTACTCAGGAGGCTGAGATCTGAGGATCGCGGTTCAAAGCCAGCCCGGGCAGGAGAGACCGTGAGACTCCTATCTCCAATAAACCACCAGAAAACCGGAAGTGGCGCTGTAGCTCAAGTGGTAGAGCGCTTGCCTTGAGCTGAAGAGCTGAGGGACAGTGCCCAGGCCCGGAGTTCAAGCCCCATGACCGACAAAAAAAAAAAAAAAAAAAAAATAGGATTTAGCTGGGTGCTGGTGGTTCATGCCTGTAATCCTACTACTCAGCAGGCTGAGATCTGAGGATTGCAGTTCAAAGCCAGACAAGATAGGAAAATCCTTGAGACTCTTATCCCCAACTACCACCAAAAAGCCAAAAGTGGAACTGTGGCGCATGTGGTAGAACATGAGCCTTGAGCAAAAATAGCTCTGAGACAGTGCCCAGGCCCTGTTCTCAAATGTTCTCTTTTAATAGGTATTCAGAGTTGAATATGAATGTTCGTTCACATTTCCTTTGTATGCCCTTCACTTTGGAGGCTTGTTAACCAAGTTTGATGTTTGTAGTTTAATCTGTAGTTATGTATGTTTTTTATGAGAAAGATTTGACTAAAACAATGTTCACATATTTTAGGAGGTCTCTGCTTCGTTAGGGTTGACTCCTGTCCAACAATTTTATGTCCAGCAATAAGCCTCAGAGGATCAGATCTTGCTTTCCTGGTTAACTGCATCATATCAAATATCTGACAAACTCAAACACAGATGTGAGCGATGCTTTCTCAGGGTCGTGATTGGGAAAATGAGGCGCTGAGTCGTTCATCTGGGAGTTAGAACTTCCCTGAGTGGGAGGAGAGAAGGAAATAGCAACCAACAGCCGCATGGTGTGATTGTGTTAGAGATGTGTCATGGACATGGAAAGATGTGTCATGGTGTTGTTTTTACTCAACGGTAAAATGTGCAGGTTTCCCCAATCAAAGGCAAATGTAGTCTCTGTATATACTCTCTACAGGGAAAGGGTTGTCTGCAGATGTACAAGTGCACAGAAAAGTACGCAACCAGCTTTGCTTTCATCCTGACTTCTATGCACATGCCCCTCTGAAGCTGAGCCTGGGAACTTGCAGAGAAGCTTGAGGAGGAGGTGGGGGAGGGGAGGTCTGGCCCTAATATATTCCTCCCTGGATATTTGAACTCTCTCTTAGTCTCCCCAAAGTGTTGTGGTATTTACTTTCCATTTTATAAAGTACTTTTTTTTTTGTAGAAAGGATTTTACATGTTTTGAGACACTTAAATCATCCCTCATTAGGCAGTGGGCTCCACATCATTGTGCTTAAGTCACTTCACTAGTAAGACATTCTATGCATAGCTCTCAGTGTTTTTCTTTGTAATATACACATATGTATATACGTATACACTGCTGTGTATGTATATACTGGTCTCTTAGCAAGGGCTGAGCACCTGTGGCTCATGCTTGTAATCCTAGTAAGGAGGCTGAGATCTGAAGATTGGGGTTTGAAGACAGTCCAGAGAGAAAAGTCTACAAGACTCTTCTCTTTATTGCACACACAAAAGCCAGAAGTAAAGCTATGGCAGAAGTGGTAGAGTGCTAGCTTTGAGCAAGAAAGCTAAGACACAGTGTCTAGACCCTGAGTTCGAGCACAGACAGACAGACAGACCGACAGACAGACAGACAGACACACACACACACACACACACACACACACACATACAACATAGCAGATAGAGAAATTTAAGAAATATATTTTCTGGTACTCCGTAGACTTTAAGAAATGGGGTGAGGAATTTCAGAGGTAGTGCTTGGGAGGCTACAGTTGCATAAAACATGTGTCTGTAATGTGTGGCGAAGTAGACATACAGTCGGCATGGACCAGGGGTTTGATGTCAAGGTACTTCCTGATTTTTATTTAATAGGCACTTAAGTGAAGGAAAGAGTAAACAGTGAGGTGCCACTTTTTATAGTTGCTCTTTAAAATTCTGGTTTGGGGACCACTTGATCTAGAATGCCTTGAAAATTCCTAAAAAAAAGTTTACAATATACTTATGTACACAAAATAAGAAAAGAGAAGGGGAAGAGACCCAAATAATGCAAATGCACAGTATATCGTTAGAGCATTCCAGAGAATTTTGTTAGTACCTGAAAACCATCACCTCACCAATTATGTGTTTTCTTCTACTTTTCAACCTTGAGTATCCAAAGATGTGGCAGATGCACAGATTTAGTTTCACAGATCTGAGATGGCAAGGGCCAGTCTTGCCATTTGAACCCAACATTTCAGCTCTGAGGGAGCCCGCAGTGGATACCGCCTGAGCACGTTAACCTGCACCATCTGGTTTGCAAATGCTGCGGCTAGCATCTTGATGCACGGGCCTGATGTGGGGGTGGTATTCCAGTGTTTATTTCTGGACCTGTGAGTTACTTTAGCACAGTTACTGTTCATAGTTTATAAAGCCATATTTAAACTTGTACACTTGATTGTAAGATAGATTTGAACCATGCACTATGTTCATTACTGTATATAAACGTGTATATTTGGTCTTAATGCTGTATGTATTTGATGTGTAAATGATAATTAACAGATATGAAATGGCTTGCTGTAAATGTGTTCATTCCAATTCACTTTTCTTTTTGCAAATTTGAACGTTGAAACTTTAAACCTACGGGAAGATCCGTAATTTCTCCATTTACTATACTGCCAAGAGGTGGTCTCTTAGATGAGTAGGTGGGGTATTTCAGTTGTAAACTTCTTGTAAAATTAGAACAAAGTGTTGACATTTTTAGACATGTAACTTTCTGATAGATTTCAAATAAGTTTTATTTAAAAAAATAGAAATAGGCCTCTGGAATATGCTGTTTTCCACCTTCTTCCTGTCCTACCCTGTTAAGATAAGCACTCTGGTAGAGAGGGAGAGTTTTGAACATTTATTTTTATTATCTTTAAGTAGTTGTTCAAAGGGGTTTTAATTCAACATGTCAGTTTATTCGTACCATGTTTCTTGGTCAATGTCACCCCTTCCACCTTTCACCCCATCTCTCCCAACTCTCACACACCCCTTAAGATGTTGTGGCTAGACCCTGTAATGGACCAACTACTTGTATAAGTATTATCGTTCATAAAGTCATCATGGTTCTCATTTTACAGATGAAAAAAAGGGGCATAGGAAGAGAAATTTGGACAGACCATGTCTTGGGGTCAGAGATGCACAGTAAGGTTTTGGAAATGTAAATCTTATTTCTAAATGTTCCACAGAGATATGTGTGGAGCGACATTCCATGGATAGCAGTGGCTATAGGCATGCCAGAATGGGATATGTAGAATTCTTGAAATAGGATATTAAAATTTGACCACATGATGCTCACACATTAGCTTCTCATCACATAGAACAAATTACAATAAAATAACATCCAAAAGTCCAGCCTCTGCTCATAAAAAATATCTAATTCCTGGAATTAGATACCACCACCTATAAATCTCACATTCTGAAGATGTTTGATTAAATTCTACTCAGTCAGCCCTGTTTTATTCACATGGAATCTAATCAGAAATGTTTAATGATGAATCTACATTTATTCCAATTTGGGCGCCAGACCCTTCTGGAACTTGTGTGGGGGTCCTGAACTTTGAGGTTTGCTGTCTGTCCTGTTAGGGAAGCATTATTCTTCTTCTTCCTTTTGGAACTCACTGGAGGGAAGGAAGCTGTTTTCTTTTCCAACATACTGTGTTTGAGAAATGTGGAGATGAAGGCTTTGCTGCCTTTGTACAGAATGTTCTGGTGATTCAGTACTCAAGGGTTCATCCTTTCCTCCTGGGGAGAGGCAGAAGAACTGGATTCTTGTTCACTCAGGAGCTGTCTGTGTTGTTTGTGGATGGTACCACTGTTGACACCCATCAAACACTTCCCAGCTGGGCTGCATCCTCTTAGCAACAGACTTTGATTTTAAAAATTGCCAAGGTTAAAGCAGCGTCTTCTTTGGATGAAAGGGAGTTTTAGAAAACAAAGAGGGAAGAGAAACCCAGCTCCTCTCAGGGAATGTTGCTGTGGCTGCTCTGTGTGTCCCAGAAGGCACCTGCTGTGTCGTGGGCCTGCACTCTGGCTATGAAGACACGCAGCCCTCCTGAGTATAGGGGCTGAGGTTTACCTTCCCAGGGATGTGGTTGGCTGGGTAACTCATCCTGGCAAATCCTATTTAAAAAAGGCACAGTCCAGGGATCCTTGAAAAGAAGGCACAGGGCAGACTGCACCTGGGGGCTTCCCCAGGGCCCTCCTCCCCCCTGCCTATGCACATAGGGGGGATTTAATTGTGCAGGAGCACCGTGACTTGCTGCCCTGGAGCACCGTGACTTCCTGCCCTCACAGGCTCACAGGCCTCCTTTCAGCCTTGGTAGGTGAATTCAAAGGAAGATGGCAGAAATTCTACCAAGCAACATCAGACAGGGCAACATCAGGCAGGAAATGGGTATGTGAGGAGGAGTAATGCTGCCAGAGTGTTTGGGAGATATCCCCAGATTGTGAGGAGGGCTTTTTTGTTTCTTTTTCTTTTTCCTTCCCTTCTCCTCCCTTCCCTTCCCCTCTCCTTCCTTCCTCTCTCCTTCCTTCCCCTCCCCACCCCTCCCTTCCTTTCTTTTTTATTTTTTTGTTTTTGTTTTGGTACTGGGCCTGGGGCTTGAACTCAGGGCCTGGGTGCTGTCTCTGAGCTTTTGTATTCAAGGCTAGTACTCTACCACTTGAGCTTTTTCTACCCACTTTCAGCTTTTTTTGGTGTGTCATTGGTCTGGCTTTGAACTGGGATCCTTAGATTTGAGCCTCCTGAGTAGCCAGGATTACTGGCATGAGCCACCAGTACCTGGCTTATGAGGAAAGATTTTGAACAGAGGACTAACAGGATGAAAGGGTACTATGTTTAAATAAGATTCATGTGAGTACTTGGCTGGTGATTTTGGTGGCTCAGAGCAGAGCTGGAGGCCTAAGATGGGGAATGGGTTGAGGGAATGGCAGGTGCAGGTGGGAGAGAAGAAACACTGGATTCCTTGGCAGGAGAGTCACTGGGATGAGGGAGGCCCTTCAGGTGACCCTGAAGTTTCCACTGATGCTCCAGGAGGAGAGGCAGGACTGGAACCTGTGAAGGGGCTAAAGTGAAACCACAGCCTTGAAGGGGTAGAAACAAATGGGCTGGGGAGAAAATAGCAGTCATCAAGAGTTTGCATTTGTATAATGTTCAATTGACTTTAAGATAATGTTGGAGTCAGTCAGTCTTGGGCCCTGGTGAATAAAACAAGGAGGCTGGCAGGTTGATCTGTGGTGCCTTCCAGCTCAAACCTTCCATCCTTCCCCGAAGGTGAATTCCACCTCTCTCTCACGGAAAGAGGAGTTTATTGGCCAAATCAAGGAATTATATATAACATTTACACATCACTTATTATATACTGTGTTCTTAACAGCTAACATATATCAACTCCTTTAGTTCTCTGAACAATCGTATGAGATACTGTCATTGTCAACCTCCTCCTCCTCCACCTCCTCCTCCTCCTCCTCCTCCTCCTCCTCCTCCTCCTCCTCCTCCTCCTCCTCCTCAATACCAACACCACTATCGCCATCACCATCACATCGCAATCATCATCACCACCATCATCCCCATAGGTATTATTTCTTTGTCAGTGGGTTATGAGTGGTGAACTTTAGTAACCCTCATGTTAATGTTATTCTTGCTAATTTTATGTGGCAATCTCAATGGACCATATGTGCCTAAAGGAAACGTTTTTTGGATGTGTCTGCGAGAGAGTGTGTGTGTATTAGTTTAGCACTACAGGAACTCATGTACTGTAAAAGAAGAGTTCCCAAAGGGCTGGAGACGTTCCTCCACCTTTGAAGAACAATTCATCAACATCTAAGTGAACAGAAACCATGCATACTTTTTCCTATTCCCAGCTCTAGAAGCTAGAGAATTTTTTCCAAATCTCCTCCATATAGTAGGTTCCTATCCAATGCTTTGAGTGCCTGAATAGAACAAATGCACAGGAAAGAGGAAGCTTTCCACCTCACCTTTTCCTGTCCCACTATGTGAGCTGGGATATCCCCCGTCATCTTCTCCTGCCCTCAGGTTGGGATTTACACATCAGCTCTTCTGGTTTTCAAGCTCATGGGCTCTGAATAAATTCCAGTACTGTGATTTATACCAGTGAGTACTCAGCTTACAAACTGCAGATCGCAAGACTCCTCCTCCTCCTCCCAAATTCCTTTTGGTTAAGTTTCTCTTGGTACCTACCCCTAACTCAGTGATAGCTATGAAGATAAACACGGGCCCTACTCTGATTGGAAGATAATGGATGAACTCACTAAGGCTTGACTAAAGCTAGATGCTGACAATAAGATATTTTGGATGCTGGTGGACAGCATCCTTCCAGCCCAGAAGCACGGGAGCCTCTGAGAGGGGTCCTTCCAGACTCTGCCTCTCTCCATTGTCGCATGTCCTAGTACTGATGGTTAATATATATATTTCCCCCTAGGTCTAATACCAGAAATGCTTGTCTCTAGCAGAGAAAGGAATAAACAAGTCATTCTTGGGTTAAATATATTTTCAGAAGCTGGGAATAGCTAAGACATGATAGTCCATAAAAGAAGGAACCTGAATTTGACTAAGTGTGAGGATCTATTGCATCCTTGGCCTCCTGAGGTTACTCACACCGTCATTTGCTCTCTGCCAGAGCTTCTTATACAGGAAGAAACACTAGCATAGAGCAATGCTCATGATGAAGGGGGTGGTGAGGTGTTCTAGCTTGGTGAAAATGGATGTGGAGTGTATCTGTGGTGAGAAAGGACTGGGTTTTACTTCATGGCACTCGGTTAGCAGCTTAGAGGTGGTGAGGGTTGGTTGTGTGTATATGTGTATGTGTCTGATGTCTTAGCATCCACGAAGAGTTCCTTTCCCCTTAAAACAAGCTTCCCCAACTCACGGTGCACTCATTCTCTCCTATGAGAAGAGTCCAGGAAGCTGCTTCAACAGAGCCTGGGAGCTCCTTCCTGAATGGCTGGTGATTGTATCCTGATTAAAGCTTTGTTTCATTTTTGTCATGTTCTTATTCTTTACGCAGGGATCCCTGGCTGGCTGTAGGACATCTGATTTCTACTGGGGAATGTTCAGATTTTAAAGTCTTCAGCAGCTGCTGGTCAAAGAAGATGCAATGCCCACTTCTGTCCACAGCCTGACACACGTAGTAAATGCTCAGTAAAGATTTGTTCCAGGAATGGACAGATTCTGAAGCAAAAGACAAATCAAATTGCAACGAAATACCCAAAGTTTGAAGTCTGACACAACACACTGTGTGAAGGCAGCCAGTAAATTACTCACAGGACAAAACACAGGTGACTGAAATATGGGCAGTCATTTCTACAGGCTCAAGTGGTTTATGCTGTCCTCAGCATCCCTCGATAGAATTATAGCCCCATAATTCAAATAGCTCCTGTTTCCTTGACATACATCTACCATGGATATGAATTCCAAGTCCTGACCGTGGCTGGCACTGTGTTTTTCTCCATCCCAGCACTCAATGCTGCCCAATAAAGTCTTTGGTTGGCATCTCCCACTTTTGGTGTCTTCATCCCTGGTTACCCAAAGCACAGCTGTTTATTTGTGTTACATTGTTTCAATGCATTAAGCTAGTTAGTGAGACTGACTATACTAAAACAGTGTATGGATTTCTCTTGAAGCTTTAGATATATTCTTTTTAGCTGTTGATTTGTGCATCCTATAGGAAGCAGATTGGGGTTAATGATGAATCTTTTTTAACAAGTTTATTGTAAAGGCAATGTACAAAGGGGTTACAGTTACATAAGTAAGGTCACAAGTACATTTCTTTTTTGAACAATGTTATCCACTCCATTTTCAACCCCCCTTTGCCACAAGTTGTAACGTTCGTTTCTAACATAGTGTCGAGTGAGCACGCTGTTCATTGGTTCACTCTTTGTCCCACCATTTCTGTGATTACCTTTCCCTTCCCCAAATCAGTTAAACTTATACATAAGACAAAGGGTACAGAAATCAAAACCAATGACAGCAGGGAATAAACCAAAGAAACAAAAAAAAAAAAAAGAAAGAAAAACAAACAGTACTCACACACAAAAAGAAAACAAATCCTCTTATTTTCATTGGAAAGAATGGCATTGCCATTCTTGGAAAAAAATTTATATTAAGTGAAGTAAACCAGACCCAAAGAAACATAGGCTGCATGTTTTCCCTCATTTGTAATAACTAGAATATGTCTAGAATATTCTTAACAGGTGAGCACAGTAGCTTAATAACTATGTGCATATGACTATATAAAATGATGCATCTTTTGCTTACATATTTTTAGCCTGACTTTTGCCCACAAAGATAGATGGAGAAATTCTGGGTGATAGGAGATAACTCGCCTCTTTCTCTTTTTTTCTTCTCTTGCCATAACTTTTTCTTCATAATAGAAACTTGAATTTATGGTAGTTTGTCTTTGTTTTTAGTCCTCTTTTCTGTGCTGTCCTATGTATGTGGCTGGTGTTATAAAACCAGGCAACCCCTTGGGACTTGATTTCCCCTGATGTCACATTTCAGGCAAACCTTATGGTTCCACTGCTTCCTTTTAGATAATGAAAAGCTGAGAGATCACTTCAGCCTCAAACTAGTTGGAGTTCTGTTATTAATATGTCAAGGTGGTAGTCAGAGCTCTGAATTTCATTCACCTGTTATGCATGGGTTTTCATCTGAAGAGGTATGTGGTACTCCCTTCTCTCTCTCTCTCTCTCTCTCTCTCTCTCTCTCTCTCTCTCTCTCTCTCTCTCTCTCTCTCTCTCTCTCTCTCTCTCTCTCTGCACATGTGCACAGGCCTGAGACTTGAACTTAGTACCTGGGCACTGTCACTGAGTGTCTGGGATTACAGGCATGCTTCTAATGCATGATGATTCTGAGGGGAAGATTTGTGGAATGTTGTGATGTGGTGATTACTGACTTACCTCAATTTTTTGTGGGCTTATTTTTATTTTTATGCCGTTCGACCTCTTGACATAATGAGTTCTACGTACATCCATACTGCTGTGCAAAGAAGTTCTTCCATTTATTTGTCCTGAATTACCCTTTATACTGATGATCCTATTTAAAGCATAAGGTCTATATGCCTTTTAAAGGTTAGGGCACTGTTTAGCTAGACACCCAAATATTTATATACTGAGACCTACATGAGTGTTGTCTGATTAATACTTGCCTTCTTGGGAAAGCTGTGAATAATGTCAACATGAACTACATTATTCCTGCTAAAAATTCATCCATTTAGTTTAACTTGCATGTAACGATGTCTGAAAGTCAGGAGCTGTTTGCTGAGTGCTGTTGCAATACTGTTGTAGCTCATTCATAACGAATGGCGATGAAGTACCTTCAGCATACCAAATGGGAGCATCAGCATAGATGGGAAATTCAGGGCCTCCTGGAAATCTTTAATATGTGATGACAAGAAAAGGGGAGATGCAGGGAGTCTCAGAGAAATCTGTGTTTGGAAAAAGACACCTTTAGTAATAAAATTGAATTGGAAGTTAAAACTCTGGTATGATCCATGTGCTTTACGTGAATGCCAGTTGAAATTGATCAAACTAGCTGAGGGATGGAGGCTGGTGAGAGCGCTGTCAGTAGACCCAGGAAGAATTGGGGAAAGCAGGGCCTCAGTCGTCCTTCTCGCCTCCTCTTTCCTTGTTTGCATTCTTTGCATTCTTGTCACATGCCTTTGTTCATGCATTTTCTCTCCTCTTTTTTAAAAAATAAGTTTTTTTATGTGAACATACTGGACAGAGGGGTTACAATTACATGAGCAAGGTGATGAGTACATTTCTTATCCAGCATTGTTGCCTCCTCCTTTGTTTTTCTCCTACCATCTCTTCTCTCCTACCTCCTCAACGACACTCCTTTTTCTCTCCTCTTGAATCTTTCACTTGCCAGGTCTTCGATTAGGCTACCCCCCACACAAATTACAGACTCCTTTATTCTCACCTCTCCATCTTCACTTTTTTCCTCTTTGAGACTGTAATTCCTTTACCTTAGGTCTTGTTCCTTTTTCCTTGGTAAGATACAAGCTTTTGCAATCTGGAGAGCCTTGACACCATTTCACTAGTTTCTTCTAATAGGAAGTCCAAGAGATATTAGGCTGCTTGTTCAAGTTATATAGACAGTAAGGGATAGGACTTTCACAAAATACACCTCATCTTGCCATTGAAAGAGACTGGATGCCTTCTTTGCTGTCAACCAGCCCACTTTGATCCATGTGTGCATTTATTTTTGCTGTAAGGAAGTATCCATATGTTACGATGATATCTGTTGTATGAAATATTAATTGACCGAATCATGTGTTGGAGCATGGAATGGATTATACTTCCTCTAGGATTAGTTAAGATTCACTTGCTTATAGCACTAGACATCAATGAGAAGAACTCTGTTGTATCTCTCACAAAGCTACAGGAAAACTGGGATAACCCTCCTTGGTGGACACTTTGGTGCTAAGTGTCTGACTCTAAATACATACATACATATTCATATATATTAGGGCAATAAAGAGATTTTTCTCAAACACAGTGCTGAGGCAAGAGGACTAAACGACACCAAAACTCTAGATTTTACTATGGGAGTGATGCTGATATAACTTTGCCAACCGCCTTTATTCATTCAGTCACTAAATAGGTTTATCGAGTGCCAGCCATTATTCTAGATGCTAGGGGAACCCTGGGAGTAGTTCTGCTCCTATCAGAGCTTAAACTTTAGTTAGTGTGTGGACACAGAGGTAAAAAAAAAAAAAACAACCAACAACAAATAGCAAAGATAATGTCAGATAATTACAAGGGTTGTGATGAAATCTTACCTATTGGGGTAGGAGAGTGGGCCCAGTGAAGTCAGGCTGAGCCTTTCTGGAAAGTGACATTTGAATGGAGTCCTCATCACATTCACAGCCAATTCACAAGACCTGGATGGGTAATGGAGTTTTCAGAACCTTCAAATGTCCCTAATATACTCTAGTATCTGAGAACTCATCTCTAACCCACAACTCAGGAGAGTACAACCCTGGGCAGATTGCTCCAGGGCAATGTGTCTTGATTTGGCTGTAGGATTTGGATGGCTGGTGCCTGTGCTGGAGCTAGTCTATGGAAACAATCCAGCTTGGTAAGAATTGGGCAGGGGCGGCGGGGGGGGGGGGGGACAAACAGATTTAGATGTAGTTTCCTTAGGAAGAATGAAGATCTCCCATCCTCCAGTGTCATACCTTTGTTGTCCTCATCTTCCCGTAGGCTTCCTCCTGGGATGTAGCTCTGAGAGTATTAGATCCAAATCTTCATGTAATAAATCGAGAGAGAGAGATGGAGAAGGAGAGGGAGAGAGAGATTTAGTGTTTTAGATTACCCACACATGGTTGGGTTAGAGCAAGCATTTGACTTGAGGCTTCTTGCTTCCCAGTTCAATCTTATTTCTTTTAGACCCTCAAGATAGATGATTATTCATTTTGTGTTGGTTGTGGGGCTTGAATTCAGGGCTTACATGCTGTCCCCAAACTATTTTACTCAAGGCGGGCACTCTTGAACTATTTTGTACCACTTGGACCACAGCTCCACTTCTGGCTTTTTGACAGTTTATTGGAGATAAGAGTCTCACAGACTTTCCTGCCCAACCCTATTTCAAATCGAGATCCTCAGATCTCAGCCTCCTGAGTTACAAGAATGAGTTACCAGTGCCTGGCAAGACAGATAATTTATTAAGAGCTCTATTTCTAACAATGCTGGGATCAAAGATCACCTTAGTGTGAAAAATAATAGTTCTCAAAATGTGCAAATAACTATTTTAAAATGAAATATATGACTAACAATTGAGAAGCAGCATTAGTATGTTCTGTGTTGATATCCCACAGTGCTAGGTAGTGGAAAACTTGTAAAGTTTACTTAGCATCATCTAATTCTGATGCCTGCAGGGTGCGGGCATTCTGAGGGGGGCCTCCTAGTCATGCCAACATATGGCAGAGAAGCAGGAAGAGCAAAGAAGGAATCAAGGCGTATTCAGAACACAAGTGGTTCTCCTGAAAATGAATTCACTGCGAGAGACCCAACGTAAGAGATCAACCTATTCCAGGTTACTGATGCGTATCCATTCACGAGGACAGGCCCCATGACCTCATTGCCTTCCATTTGGCTCCACTGCTTCAGGATTTCATCACAACACTACCACACGGGGGACCAAGCTTTCAACACACAAACCTTTGGGGGACAAACCATAGCACAACTAATAAAGATAGACAAGTGGGGATTATCCATGAAGCTGACGAATGCTGTGTAGGTGGTCTTCAACTTACCATTTTCAACGCGTCTTTCAATTTTTTGATTGGGTGAAAGCAAGGTGCATTCAGTAGAAACTATGCTTTACATTTCAATCTTTTCCTGGGTATCCGAAGGCAGTATGACTCCCTCTCAAGACACCAGGCAATGTCAGCGTGCTCTGGCCCACTGACTCATCAATCTCAGCCATAATGGTAAAAACGACTGGTTCTACAGTATACTGGGTTGCTAAGTTATGATGTTTGGTAGATCAGTTGTGCTAAATTAATTTTTTGTTGTTCGTCTTGGGGCTTGAACTCAGGGACTGGGCGCTGTCCCTGAGGTCCTTTTTGCTCAAGGCTAGAGCTCTATCATTTGAAACAGTAACACTTCTAGAATTTTTTTTTTTTGGGTCCGGTCATGGGGCCTGAACTCTGGGCCTGGGTGCTGTCCCTCAGCTCTTCAGCTCAAGGCTAGTGCTCTACCACTTGAGCCACAGTACCACTTTCGGCTTTTTTCTTTTTGCTTATGTGGTGCTGAGGAATCGAACCCAGGGCTCATGCATGCAAGGCAAGCACTCTACCACTGAGCCACCTTCCCAGCCCTAGAGTTTTTTTTGTGTTTGATTAATCGGAGATAAGAGTCTCATGGACTTTCTTGCCCAGGCTGGCTTTGAACTGCAATCCTTAGATCTCAGCCTCCTGAGTAGCTAGGATTACAGGTGTGAGCCACTGGCACCCTGCTTTAAATGCATTTTTGATTTACAATATTTTCAACTTACAATGGGTTTATCAGGACATAACTCCACTGTAAGTCAAAGAGCTGTTGTAGTTGTGTGGGAGGGACTGAGTCCTGGGAAATGTGAGAGGAGATGATTTTGAACCTGGATCTTAAAGGATGAGTAAGTAAATCACAAATGCCAGCAACACTCTGGATTCCAGGTGAATTTTTCTCCCCATTACAAGTCTCTAGTCTTACAAAGAGGCAGAGAAAGTATTAACAAATGGGATCGCATCACAGTAAAATATATTTGCATGACCAAGGACACAGTTAACAAGCTAAAAAGACAGCCTACAGAATGGGAGGTGATCTCTGTAAGTTATATATCATACAAAGACCTTATACCTAGAATACACAAGGAGTTTTAAAAAGGAAACTCTGGAAGACTCAACAGCCCAATTAATAATGGCAAACAAAATAAAAAAGAGACTTCTCAGAAGAGGAAGTAAAAATGACCAACAGACATATGAGAAATGCTCATCATCTCTGGCCATAAAGGAAATGCAAGTGAAAACAAGAGTAGAAACAATAACATGCTATGCAGATGTAGGTGAAAAGGAAGCCTGGTACACTGTTGGTGGGAATGTAAACTTATTCAACCACTCAGGAAAGCAGTATGGAGATTCCTCAAGAAACTAAATATACAACTACCCTGTGATCCAGCAACTCCACTCTTCAGCAAAAGATTACACACTAGGATATAGTAAGGCCAACTGCACAACCATGTTCATTGCTGTTCACCATAGCCAAGTTGTAGAAACAGTGTAGATGCCTCTGTCTTTCAGTGGATGCATGGATCAAGAAAAGGTCATGTTTATCCACAATGGAATATTACTCATGCCCTAGAAAGAATGTTATTGCATCATTTGCAAAGAGATAGAAGGACCTGGAACAAATCATGTTAAATAAGTCAGGCCCAGAGAGATGAAAGATTCATTTTTCCCTCATATGTGGGACCTAGAATTAATCTATAAATAATATGTAAACGCTTTAGGATGATATCCAAATGTGCATAGTATATTAACTGAAATATGGTTGATTTAAGGGACAACTCAACATAATTATTTAGAAAAGCAAACACATTCCAAAAAATAAATGGCAGGAAGTAGGTGCTTAAAATGGGGGGAGGGATCAAGAGGAGGAATGTAGACAGATGAAGAGAGGTAGAAGGGAAAGAATGAAGTCATAAGTTCAATGAATATTCTACAAAATTAAGAAAATTGAGGGAAGGGGTAGAATTGGGAGAGATGGATGAGAACATTGAAGGGGGTGACTTTGATCAGAATGCATTGTATTCATAAACTGCTCTATTGAATGGCAATTATTAACAAATATTTAAGAAGTACATCTGGGCATTTACCCAAACGATCACAAACAAGTCCATACTAAAGCTACCAGTACAACTTTGTTTGTCACACCATTATTCACCATAGCTAAGATATGAACCAGCCCAGAAGCCCTCAGTAGGTAAATGGATCAAGAGAATGTATATATATACATATATATGAATATATATGTATATATATATATATTAGGAAATGAAAAGACTTGGGAAAAAATTATATTAACTGTAGTAAGCCAGACCCAAAGAAATATAGGTCTCTTGGTTTCCCTTATTTGCAATAACTAGTATATGTCTAGGATAATTTTACCAAACAAGCAGAAAAGGTCAAAAGGTCAAAAGCTATATACAAATGACCATATAAGATGATGCTAAGCGAAATGAACCCCAAGATATGGATATAAGAGGTTTTTATCTTTGTTGCTGTTGTTTTTAATGTACTCTGTGATATTTATGTTTCTTTTGTATGTCCTTTCCTGTTGTCACTGTATTTGATTCTGGTGCCCTGCATCTTTTTTTTTTTTTTTGGGGGGTCCGGTCATGGGGCCTGAACTCTGGGCCTGGGCGCTGTCCCTCAGCTCTTCAGCTCAAGGCTAGCGCTCTACCACTTGAGCCACAGTGCCACTTCCGGCTTTTTTTTTCTGCTTATGTGGTGCTGAGGAATCGAACCCAGGGCCTTGAGCATGCAAGGCAAGCGTTCTACAACTGAGCCACCTTCCCAGCCCACTTTTTTTTTTCTGCTTATGTGGTGCTGAGGAATCGAACCCAGCGCCTCATGCATGCAAGGCAAGCACTCTACCACTGAGCCAACTTCCCAGCCCTGTGCCCTGCATCTTGTACATTTTATTTTCTAATTTGGGGAAGGGAAATAACAAAATTCTGAAGCAAGGATACAGGTTAACCCATTGTAACAATGAGATGTACAAGACACTATATTAAAAACAAACTTTACAACTTTGGGGGGGGGGAGTTGGAGTGCTGGGGAGGGAAGGGATAGCAGAGAAAAACAAAGGAGGGGGTAACAATGCTCGATAGGAAATGTACTCATTTCCTTGCTCATGTAACTATAGTCCCTCTGTACAGTATCTTTACAATAAAATTAAAAAAAAAAAAAAAAGACTTAAGAAGTACAAATAAGAGGCAGGACAGGGTACCAGGTCAGCCACTAGAGGGCAGCAAATGACTTTCAATGTAGTTTCATTTTAAAAGTCATCTGGCTTCTCTTCTGCCCAGCTTCTGTTTAGTCAAGGAAGAAAATTTCAGTGCTATTGGGAAGAATGGGAATAGGGTTTCATTTTCCTGGATATTTTTGTTAGTACAGGTTATTGCTGGAGTGTGGCAGGTGCTGGCTGGTGCTCTCCTGGCTCAGGCTTTCTTTGGGGGGTGGTGAATTTTGGTCTGATCAGTGTTTGAGGCCAGGGTTTATTCTTGGAGCACCATTGCATCAAATACATCATGAATGTTTTCTGGTTTCAAATCCCTGTTCATAAAGTTCCTTACTGTCTGGTAGCTCACACCTGTAATTGTATCTACTCAGGTGGCTGAGATCTGAGGATCCTGGTTTGAAGCCAGCCTGGGCAGAAATGTCCATGAGACTCTTATCTCCAATAAACCACTCAGAAAAAGCGGGCACTGTGGCTCAAGGGCTAGAACTCTAGCTTTGAGCAAAAAGAGGCTCAGGGACAGGGCCCAGGCCCTGAGTTCAAGCCCCATGACTGGCACAAGAAAAAGAAAAGATTCTCACATTGTGCCTATTATCAAATTCTTGAGCTAAGGACCTTGTGATCTTGCTTAGCCCTTTCTCTCAAGACTGATGCTTTACCACTTGAGCCATATCTCCATCATGGACTTTTTATTGGTTAATTGGAGATAAGAATCTCTCAGCTTTTTCTTCCCTGGCTGTCTTCAACCTGAGATGCTCCGATCTGAGCCTCCAGATTAGCTAGTATTACAGGTCTGAGCCAGGAGCAGCTGGGTTTCTCACCAAATTCTTACATACGGATCGGTGATCCATTAACTGCCCCATGAAGCTGAACCAGGAGTTTTGAGGGTAGAGGTTATTGAGGTGGATGGAGTGCTTCCCTTCTAGTGAATGGGGTATGGTTATTGCTGAGTTCCTACCATGGGAATCCCCGACAAATCTAGGTTGAATTATGAGTTTGGTCCTTACCTGGCATTTGAATTTCATTACCCCTTCAAGTAAGCTCTTCTCTCGTGGGAGTGTCTTTCTACACTCTCCCAATTCAAATCAATGAATATTTATTAATCACTTCTACTGGAAAAAATCACTGGGTAGATGCCAAAGGGGCCAAATAATGACACCCATTATAACTTACTTATGAAATGTGCAAGACTAGCTCATTTGATGATATTTCATTATCCCCCCCCAATAATCCTATCAAGTAGGTGTTATTTCTAATACACAAATGAAGGAATTGAGTCTGTGAGAAGTTGAACCATTTGTCACAGAGCAAGTCAAAGGGAGGAGCAGAAAGTAGACTGACTCCAGGCATTTAACAGCACTGCTATATTGATTTTCATCCTAGAGAGGCGTTTAGTCTCAAAGATCTGATAATTCAGTGCAATAGCTTGCCAACTTGGGTGCTCATCAGAATCCTCTAGGGAGTTAAAAAAAAATCCCAATGTCAGCGCTATAACCCAGGTTGTGTTGGTTTGTGGGGGAAGGGGAAGTGGGGAGAGAAGAAGATGGTATCCCTGGCATTGGCCTGTGTGTGTGTGTGTGTGTGTGTGTGTGTGTGTGTGTGTGTGTGTGTGTGTGTGTGTCCATGCACACACAGCTTGAACTCAAGTATCACATTCTCACTTTCCACTCAAGGCTGGCACTTCACTACTTGAGCCACACCTTCATTCCTGGCGTTTTGTTGGTTAATTGGACATGAGAACGTCATAGGTTTTTCTTCTCTGCGCTAGCTTCAACTGAAATCTTCAGACCTCAGCCTCTTGAGTAGTTAGGATGATAGGCATGAGCCACCAGCTCCCAATGGCATTTTGAAAAGATCCCCAGGTGGTTTCTTGGCACACTGAGTTGAGAAGCCCTGCTCTAAGAAGTTGGACACTGCGATAAAGACAGAAGCAGATTTGTTTGGGCTGAAACTGCTCATCCGTGTCTCAGTCCTCCCTAGCAGCTGCTCCTGTCCAGGTGAGAGCTTCTGTGCAATGGCTCATCTGATATCAGTTCTAAGAAACCTGCCTTTTCGAGGCAGAGTTCTAAGCCTCCTCTTTCGTCTTCTTCTTGGAATTATGACTACATGTCAACAGTGCCGATGCATTGGTTTCAATGTGACATATGTGTAAATATGTGCCTTGAGCATCCACCCTTCTTTCTATTTTCTTGCCTTGCTTTCCTTTCTCTCCCCAGGTCCCTTTCTATAGCCTCATGATCCCACTTCTGTTTTTAGGTTGTCCCTTCCTTCATTTTTTTTCAGTTTCTGCTTTACCTAGTTTGATAGTTGTTACCTTGTCATCAAGTCTAAGATGCTCCAGATTCTACAGTGCAAGCAATTATAAGTCACCACACATTATTCCTTCTGTTTGCAGAGATGATAAAATGTGAGAAAATAAGAATCTCAAAGTTAACGAAATATAGTACTGTTAGTCCCATTTATAGAGCAGGAAACAGGCACAGAAAGCTTGAAGCATGTGTCTAGGATGGCTCAACATTATGTTATAACCACTTACCATATCAGAAGAATCTTGATTCTTCCTAAACATAATTTATGATGGTAACAGTAAGTTTTTTCTCTCGCTCTCTTTTTTTGGTCAGTCGTGGGGCCTGAACTCTGGGTCTGGGCACTGTCCCTCAGCTCTTTAGCTCAAAGTTAGCGTTCTACCACTTCTGGCTTTTTCTGTTTATGTGGTGCTGAGGAATCGAACTCAGGGCCTCATGCATGCAAGGCAAGCACTCTACCACTGAGCCACCTTCCCAGTCCTAACATTAAGTTTTATATAAATATACCCTAATGACTTTAATTGCCTCCCTAATTTTGGGTGATTATGTCTTGACATAAGTTTTTTCATGTGTTTTTTTCCCCCAGGGCATTGTCAACTGTATATTAGGCATTAACTTTTATTGCGTTTTCATTCAATGGTCCAGTACACCACACCACAAACTTTGATTCTTCCTGTGTTGTCATTTGAGAAACGTACGGGACATTCCAGGTCGCTTGTAGCCCTTTGTCTTTCTCATAGCTTTTTGCTGCACTCTGCCAATAGTGAAAGGTGGATTTTATCATGCAAGATCTCTAGTCCCTTCGGAGGGCCATCCTCTACACTCAGCCCCCTGCAATTTGGGAATGAATTCTAAATGGGGGTGTTGGTTGTGCTGCTCTTTGTTCAGCTTTGGAAGAGAATGGAGGACTGCAGCCTGAGGGGTGATTGCACTTGATCAGAAGGTTGCTGGGGCTTGTTGCTTCTGAGTGATCCAGCTCGCTTGGCAAATGTCTAGATACTTTCCTCTGGTGTGATTCCTAGAGATCATGCACTCCTTTGATGAGCCTGACTGCTTTGTGTGTAGAACCTTTCCTTCTCTTTAGCAGCATGCTATCATTGGAGCTGAACATTGATCAAAGGGGCAGAGTGTGCAGATTCTGGGGAAGGGTGGCAGGGTGTCTCAGCTGGCTGAGATTCACTGGTCATCACACTGGAGATGTTCACATCTCTCTAGGAAGGTCATTTACCACGCTGCTCACTTGTTTGTCCTGTATCATCACATACTTGGATGCTTGCTCATCTGGACCACTTTGGCTATGTGTTCTGTGATTATTTCATGTGCACCTGGACTGCAGCTGAGCTATCAGTTGACTGCAGGCTGGTTATGTGGAAATGTACTATGGTTTGGGTCTTGAATGGTCCATGGATTAAAGACTTGGTCCCCAGGGTAGTGTTATTGTGAGATAATGGAGTCTTTAAGAGATGGAGCTTAGTGGAAGGTCAAGGTCAATTGGGGCATGACCTTGAAGAGGATTTGAGGATGCTGGCTTTTTCTTTTCTCTCTTTTGCTTCCTTTCCTGAGGTGAGATGAGTGGTTTTTCTTTCCTGGGTGTGTATGCAATGGTGGGATGTCTGTTTATAGGCCCAAAGTGGTGAACTAAACACCCAAAGCTATGAACTAAAATAACGCCAGGTGCTGGTAGCTCAGACCTGTAATCATAGCAACTCAGAGGCTCAGACTTGAGGATCACGGTTCAAAGGCAGCCTGGGCAAGAAGCTCCATGAGACTCTTATTTCCAATTAACCACCAGAAATGCTGGATGTAGAGCTGTGGTTCAAGTGGTAGAGTGCTAGACTAGAATAGAAAAGCTCAGGGGCAGTACCCAGGCCCTGAGTTTAAGCCCCAGAAGGAGCACATATATACACACAAAGTCAATTGTCACAGGTATTTGTGGTAGTGACAGCTAATTAACACAGAGTCACTGGGCCAACTTGGATTAAAAAACTATGTGGGGAGGGCTGGGAAGGTGGCTCAGTGGTAGAGCACTTGCCTTACATGCATGAGGCCCTGGGTTCGATTCCTCAGCACCACATAAGTAAAAAGGAAAAAGCCGGAAGTGGCACTGTGGCTCAAGTGGTAGAGCTCTAGCCTTGAGCTGAAGAGCTGAGGGACAGTGCCCAGGCCCAGAGTTCAAGGCCCCACTACCGGACCCAAAAAAATAAAATCCTAACACAAAAAACTATGTGGGGAGAGTGGAAGGAATTTGAAGTCATCTTTGCAACGCAGGTTCCCACTTTGGGTATTCATATTGGTGGAAGCCAGCTAAGAGACAGACCTGATACCTAGTATGGAAATGTATTCAGTTGCTTCCCTATAGTTAATTTGGTAAAGATGTCAAATAGGCTTCATCTGCACTGGCAAGAGTTTTACTAAGAGGGAGCTAGAAAGCATCTTGGATGCAAGAGGGTGCTTGGTGCTTCTCTGCTGTAGGCATTGGCCATCGATTCTAAGAAAGGAGAGTTAGGCATTTTTCTTAATTAAAAAGGATATTCTTTTTCCTACAAGAGCTATAATTCGTTTGCTGTTGTCTTGCTCAGTTTTGGCTGATGACACTCTTGACTCAGAGGTTGATATCCTTGGTTCAAGCCCCAGCAGTGGTGTACGCACATGTGTGCACACACATATACACACACAGTGTAAGAGTTTTGGGGCTAGTTGGAAAGGAGTTTAGAAATGGGGATGGTGTTACCTGGCACCAGAGTCTCCAGTTTTCTTGTGCAAGGGAGTTGCATGGGGATCTTGGTACTAGGATTTTTATTTAGGAGTTTGGAGTGGGTTCTGAGAATCTGTATTTCTTACACTCTTTCAGGTGCTGCAGATGCTTCCTGTCTGAGAAGAATCTGGCAGAAAGGAGAAGCATTGGGCAAACGCTCAGGGTGGGACAGGTATGCGAATAATGGGAGTGTAATGAGAGGGACTGGTAGCAAAGCACTTTTCTTACAGATGTCTCTCTCACAGGCTGCGAAGGCTCAGGAGGCCATGCCCTTCCTGCAGGCAGGCAGACGTGAGTGGACGGGAGAGAATATTTGTGTACTTACTTTATACAATTAGACAGTTTCATACCAACTCCCCATGGAACATCTCCATCCTTCACTCTAGGATTCCACTTTACTAGTATCCCTCTCCAAATGGTCTTAGAGGTTCATTTCTTGGAAGTAGGTAATTAGCTCAATGTTGAAACTATTTTTGAGATCACAGAGTGACGGGATTATTATCAGAAATTCATTTGAAGATCAAAATGATGTCTAAAGGCTTCAAGTGATCAACAAGGTTGAAAATATTCCTGCTTCTAAGAATATACCTCTTGGCTTTCCAATAAAATTCTAGGGCTTTTGGGTACTAGTAGCTCACGCCTGTAAACTTAGCTACTCCAGAGACTGAGACTTGAAGATGGCAGTTTGAAGCCAACCTGCACAGAAAAGTCCATGAGACTCTTATCTCCAACTAACCACCAAGAAGCCAGAAGTGGAGCTGTATGGTAGAGAGCTAGCCTTGAGTGAAAAAGCTAAGGGACAGTTCCCAGGTCCTGAGTTCAAACTCCACTATCGCTCCCCCCACCCAGCCCCCCAATTCTAGGACTACATGATGCTGACTCAGTGAGGAAAACAGAAAACCATGGGTCTCTCCTGTAGCTCACAGAGTTCTGTGTTTCTGCTCCCTCTGAGATGAATGGGCTCCATGAACTGCCATTACTTCCCTGGTGAGAGGGGCATATAGGCTGTAATGGGAGGTTAGCTCCTGTGAAGATTTATGGCACCTAATTAGTCCCAGATATTATCCGGATAGACAGTATCTCTTCTTATCACACCCCTTTCCTCATAGTCTGAGAGACAACAGTCAGGGTCCAAAGACAACTTGGGCTCTATGGGTGATTTTTGTTTCCTAGTGTATACTTCCAAGTGCAACATGTGGTATCTTGCCTTTTCAGTGTAGGAACTGTTGATTTGTAACACTTATTTTCCAGATAATTGTTTTCCCTGGTCTTATATTTCTGTAAACCACTCCCTGGAAAACTCGGACTGTATCTTCGAACTTCTTTCTTTAGATAAAAGACACACACTTTCAGATCTTATCTTAGCTATGCAAACCACTCTGCTTTAGGAAATTGGTCTGTAAATCTTACAGTGCCTAGGATTTTCTTGGGCACTTACATGGTTTCAGGTGAGTCAAGAAATACTGATATAGTCTGGTCTGAGAATTACAACATTGTTCCCCGAGACCAGCCTGTAATTGCAAGTCCTGGAAAGAGTTATGGAATGGAGAAGTGAGTTACCTAGGTATTTTGAATTCAAAAATGAACTTAGGTCTTATTTCCAGTTGAGTTTAAAGGTCAGTCCCTCTCTGGCGGCAAAGCCTAGTTTGTCTTGTAGAACTCTCCTAGCCTGGATGAGAAAGCTCAGGGGCCCAGGGACTGCAGCGGTTGGCAGCAAGATTGGGGTACTATTGCATGCACCTTGTGCGGTGAGGTGGAACTGTTTGCGGGACTTGTACCCAGTTCTAGTGAATGCAATAGTAGTATGCAGGTTGCTGACGTATCTGACTTGTTTGGGATGAAAACCATGCAAACAATTGCCATTTACTATATGCGCATTGCATGCTGGGCCCTGTATACTTAGTATGTCATTCAATTCTATCAGCAGGCCTATCATAAAGGATTTTTTTTTCTTTCTTATTTTCTGGTGGAGGAAACATAGGCTCAGAGAGGAGAAGCCTTTAACTTTCTTCCAGAATGACGATGGAGGATTTTCTAAGACAGCTAGCTTGAATAGTGCTGGAAAAAATGCACTGGATACGCCTCCATCCTTAACCTCATCTATGTCCTTTGCTTCTTTATCCTTTCCCCAATCCTTCCTTTCTCTTTTTGGGAGCAATTAATGGTTAAAAGGTTAACGGATTGCGCAGACCCAGAAGGTCGAGGCTACTGGGACAAGGGACTCCATCCTGATCCTTCATACTCAGACACACATGAGTGGTTGTTGTGGTTGTTGTTGCTTTTTTTTTTTTTTTTTTTGCACTGGTATGAGACATGCATGGGCTGGCCAAATTCTTCTTTAGAAAATCAAGTAGTCCTGAGGGCAGGGATGGTGGAGAGACCCCCCTGGCCTCTGTACCAGCATCTGGGAGCTGTGGGGTGGATGAGACAGGAAACTTACTACAGGAAACTACACAGCTCCACACGGGGCTGTGTCTCCTCTGGTGACATTCAGAGTTCAGATAGTTTTTTTTTCTCTTTTGCTCTTTCAGTACAAGTCACACTTCATTTACTTTTTTAGCCTTGCATTCTGCCGCAGGGCTGGGGCTGCTGCTTCTGTAAGGAGCTTCACAAAGCTGTGGGTTTGAGGCACCCACAGGCCCTGGTTCTGGAAAGCCAAGTTTCCCTTCTGGAGCCTTCCACAGTGACTCTGCTTTGCAAGGCAGCTTGTCTCCCTTCTTTTGAAATGGGGTTTATTTGCTAAGCAAAGGCAGCACCATCACATCTTGCTGATGCTCCGAGCAAACATCAGTAGCAAATGATCCTCTTAAGCAAGTGCAAGTGGCTAGAGGCTATGCTGGGAGCTAAAAATACAGAATGGACTAAAACCCAGACAACGGCTCAGCCTCGGTGCCACTGGGTATCAGAGAGTGGCTACAGAATACTGATGTGCAGGAGGTGCCTTAGAAAGGCGGCTGATGAGCTGGGTAAGAGGCTTCTTTTCCATAAGAGCAAAATGCTCACATTTGGGGCCACTGAGTCACAACTTCAGCTCTTTGCTTTGTCTGTCTGGTTAGAGAGCAGCTTTGTCACTGAAGCTGAGCTGCTTAAAGCGATAGGGGTGTGGTTCTGAGCTACAAAGGGAAATAGCCTGGGCAAACTCTGGATCTTTGATTCTGTGAACCCAGTGGGTCACTTCCCATTCTTCCCAATGGACAGCGGGATTCCTTAGCATGGGAGTGAGCTAGGTATCTAGTGGATACCTGCCATCAATCCCAGCAGGGATTGTGAGATTAACACCAACCTGGGTTACATAGCGGAGACCTTGTCTTGAAATAGAGTGAAGGAGGAGGGAAGGAGAAAGAAGAGAGAAAAGAACAGGAGAGGAAGAGGGAAGAGAGAAACAGAGAGACAGAGAGAGACAGAGAGAGACAGAGACAGAGACTGAGAGATCAGCCCTTGTATTGGTTTTGACTTTGGATATGTTTCACGTAATTCTTGCTCAGTTTTAGCAGTACAAGGATGGTATCTTAGATTATTAACATAGAAATTGTCTTTCTGGTGGAAGCCTGGGATAGGACTGTGTGTGGAGAGGAAGATAGTGCCTGTTAATGGCTGGTGTCAGCAGTGTTCCTAGGTTACAAGGACACAAGTATAGGTCTTGGCTCAGATAAGTACTACCACATGAGGATTTGAATTTGTTAGCACAAGCTATCTGAGAAGTGGGTATATATATATATATATATATATATATATATATATATATATATATATATGTAAATATATTAGAACTTATAATGGCTTATGGGATTTGATATTTGTGCTTTGTTGGACTCTGTAGTTTTTTTCCCCTTTCCCTGATGTCACAAGGGTCCTGTTTGCTTCTGAGATTGTTTCCCCCCCAACTTTTGTTATCTCTTCTCGCTTCTGAGATTGTTTCCCCCCCCCAACTTTTGTTATCTCTTCTCCCCCAAGGCTGGTTTTTTCATGAACTAATTGTAAGTCTTACTTTTGGCCTGGGCTCCAGAATTGTTTCTATCTCCATGGAGGAGGGATTTAAGGACTTCCAGGTTTCAGAACCTTTTGCTAGTACAGCCCTGTCCCCATGCCTGAATTCCAGTGAAGTTGGATACTGACTCTGAGACACCTCAGCCTGTGCCTCTCAGAACTGAGCTTTTATCTAGGACTAAAGAATCATTGTTTTGTTATATCTTTGGAGATGAAAAGATTCATTTGTTACTGGTTTCTGTTTACATTTTGTGTTCTTTGCCTGTGTATGAATTATTATTTTGACAATCTTCCATTTATTTCATTTTCTTTCTAGGGTGGACGTACTACTCTTCTTAGATCTTCTCTCATCTCTCTCCCTGAATACCTTCCACCTGCTGGCAGAGATTTCTGATGCTGCCTGTCTTTTGGGCCTCCTGTATTTCTTATGTCTCTGATTTGCTTAGTAGGGAACACATTCTGACTCAGAATATCTATCCATCCATCCATCCATCCATCCATCCATCCATCCATCCATCATCCATCCATCCATTGGAGGCCCCTAGGTTAGGATGGAGACATTTAAAGACAGGATCCTATTGGAATCTTAGACAGTATTCATTAAGCTTCTAGTCAAGCACTTGAACAGCTCCTCTGGGCAAAAATCCTTAGATATGGTAGTTGAAAGCCAGTCCTATTATCTTCCAAGTCCTCCTTTTCGCTCTTAACTTTATAACAATTCACTTGCTTCTCAAATAAATGGTTATTTTAGTTTTAGTTTTGTTTTTGTCGGTCGTGGGGCTTGAACTCTGGGCCTGGGCGCTGTCCCTGAGCTCTTCAGCTCAAGGCTAGTGCTCTACCACTTGAGCCACAGCACCACTTCCTCAAATGAATGTTTCTATCCTGTCACAGTCTTTGATCTGGCAGATATTCTATCCATCCATCTGTTTATCCATCCATCCATCCATCCATCCATCCATCCATCCATCCATCCATCCAGGAGGTATTAAGTACCTGCTGTGTTCCAAGCATCATTTTTTGTGACTAAACTCTTCCGAGAGAGAGCACATTTCACCTGCAGACTGTATTTCCTTCTAGTACTTAGAATGAGAGCCAGCCTTAACTTCATTGAGTGGATCCACGCATAGAGCTTTTTTCTTCAATGCCAGGTCCTTCTGGCTGCTCTGTTTCATTGTACTGTACTGCTTTCATTCTTTCTTTTATGACTCTGATCATGATTATGAAATGTTTAATATTTTAAACTCAATTATCATTATTAGCTCTGTGGTATTCTTTTAATTTTGTTTATTAAGACTTAAGATCAATATAAACATAATTCTATTTTTAGAATATTGTTTAGAAAATTCCTCCTAAGTTGTACCACTAGTTCATATTAGTCCTACTCTTACTTTTGCCTTGATAAAAATTTCAAGTTGTATCTTTGTGAGGAATTTTGTGAAATCATTCATGTTTTTTTTCCTTCCAAATTGTGTTATTTTTCTTCAAAATATATGATACAAATGAAGCCATTTATTTTATTATTTTTATTCTTCAAACTATGAAAATTTATTACTAATGTGTCTTTAATCATTAAAATTTATAATCTTGGCCTTTCCTTCTTGCCTTTGTATAGGGCCAAAAGAGACACATTGGCAACTTTAACGACCTTAAAGCAGACTCCAGGAATGTCACCCACAGCCTGGCCTGTTTGGCCAAATCCAGCAACCAGAACTTCATCATTTTCTTCAATAAAATTCAACCATTTTTCTTGCCATTCTTGATCAGCTGCACCCTGACACACTTTCTGATAGCACAATTTGGCTGCTTGGCTTCAACTCCTACTTTCTCCAGCACAATTCCCTTTGCATGGGAAGCGCCCCCCAAATGGGTTGGCCTCTAGGGCTGTGACCAAATGGGCTTTCTTGTATTATGACTATGGAGCTTCCTGGCAGTACAAAGTCCATGACACTTGCCCCACCCTGCCGGCGCCACGGGCCTGAGAGAAAAAGAGAGCAAAGTGAAGCAATTTTTAAAAATCAATTTTTATCGTTACATGGCTCTACAAAGGAGTGGCCATTCCAAATGTAACACAGAAATATAAAGAATCTCGATCACTGTACCCCTTTCATAAAAAAAGTCCTTCATATTTTTAAGATCCTTCTGAATGGATAAAATGAAGTGATAAGGAATCGCTGCAGTGGCTCCTTTCTATTATCCTAGCTAATGGGGAAGTTCATGCTCCAAGGCTAGCCAGGTTACAAAGTTAGTGAGACCTCACCTTGACCCATAAAAAGCTGAGTATAGTGGCACATGCCTGCTGTCTTAGGTATACAGGAAACATAAATGAGACCCTATAAACATAAATGTGAGACTCTATAAAAAAACAACTAAAAGAGGCTGGTGGTGTGTCTCAAGAGGCAGAGAGCCTATGTACTTTATACCGGGCTCTGACTTTAAACCCCAAACCCACCACCAGAAAAATGAAAAAAAAACCCAATAAAAAGAAAAAAGTAGGGGCTAGGAAGGTGGCTCAGTGGTAGAGTGCTTGCCCTGTATGCATGAGGCCTTGGGTTTGATTCCTCAGCACCACATAAGCAGAAAAAGCCAGAAGTGGTGCTGTGGCTCAAGTGGTAGAGCACTAGCCTTGAGCTGAAGAGCTCAGGGACAGTGCCCAGACCCAGAGTTCAGGCCCCACAACTGACAAAAACAAAAAGAAAAAAGTATATGTTTTGCTTAACACAGAAAGCCTCCAAGACTAACCGAACTCCAGAGAAAACCATTCAGTCCTTTCTCTCTAGACCACTCAAGAGGTAATTATTATGCAGGTGTACCTGCTATTGTGATACTTAACTGCTGTTTAAAATTACTTCATGTGAAATGTTTCTACAAACAGTAAAATGACAGAAGTTCAATCTTAAGAAAACATAAAATTATTTAGGGTGAAGGAGTATGAAAAGATATTTGATAATCTGAAAATATGGGGAAATAAGATTTTAAAACTTAAAAATAATGGCATGTTTGGCTGGGTGCTGGTGGCTCACACCTGTAATCTAGCTACTTAGGAGGCTGAAGGCAACCCAGACAGGAAAACTTCATGACATTCTTTCCTCCAATTAACTACCAAAAATCTGGAAGAGGAGGTGTGGCTCAAGGGATAGAGCGTTAGCCCTGAGCAAAAACCTCAGTGACAGTGTTCAGGTCCTGAGTTTAAGCTCCAGGCCAGGCATACATTTTATTTTTTTTTAAATTAAAAACAAATAATGGCATGTATAATAAGGTAGTTCAAATTCAAATGAAGTGCCAAACTCATTAAACTGATTGAATACAAGAACATCTGACGGAGGGGAGATCAGAACTGTTTGAGGAAGATTACAAAAGTAAGGGAGACATTGGGGGGGGGGTGCGCATCCTGGGTTCGGATGGAGGAAGGCAGAGACTGGCAGGTCCCTCTGGAATCCTGGACACTTCTCATTAAGCTTGCAGTCAGAGTGTTCTGAATGAGCACTTGAATAGCTCCTCTGGGCAAAGTCCTTAGATGTGGTGGCTGAAAGCCAGTCCTATTATCTCCTCGGTCCTCCTTCTCTCTCTTAACTTCGTAACAATTCACTTGATTCCCAAATGAAGTGTTTCTCTCGCGTCACAGTCTTTGATCTGACATGGGAGCGTCACATCAGATTGCGTCACCTGCTCTCTAGTCTCCTGGAGGGATCAACTTTCGCTGTTTCTTCTGAACTACGTGTCCCTTCACATTCGGGTGATTGGGGTTGAAAGGGCTGTCTCCACCCTGCTGTATCGTGTGTCTTGTGCTCCCAACTCTCTGTTGGAAATGGGACTACACAGTTAAGAAAAAAAAACACAACCCCGCAAACATTTCAGTTAGCAAGATAGATGGCAATCTCTCTATGTGTATCTTCAAGAGGAACCCTTAAAGGTGCACATACATACATACATGCACACGCCCACACATGCACACACTCTTTCTCACACACACATTTTTAAAATGTTGCATGCACATTCAAGTAGTTGTATCTAAAGTTTAGAAAATTAGCTTACATTCCTCTGTGTGTGTGTGTGTGTGTGTGTGTGTGTGTGTGTGTGTGTGTGTGTGTGTGTGTGTGTGTGTGTGTGTGTGTGTGTGTGTGTGTGTGTGTGTGTGTGTGTGTGTGTGAGCACCAGTTCTGGGACTTGAATTTAGGATCTAGGTGCTGTGTTTAAGCTTTTTTGCTTAGGGATAGTGATCTATCACTGAGCCATAGCTCCATTTCCAACTTTATTGGTGCTTAATAGGAGAGAAGAGCTCACAGGAGCCATTGGCACCTGGCTTCTCTTTCTCTTTCTCTTTCTCTTCCTTCTTTCCTTCCTTCCTTCCTTCCTTCCTTCCTTCCTTCCTTCCTTCCTTCCCTCTCTCCCTTCCTTCCTTTCCTTCCCTCCCTCCCTCTCTCTCTTTCTCTTTCTTTCTTTCTTCTTTCTTTCTTCCTTCCTTCCTTCCTTTCTTCTTTCTTTCTTTCTTTCTTTCTTTCTTTCTTTCTTTCTTTCTTTCTTTCTTTCTTCCTTTCGAAAAAGACTTGCCCACTAATTGGTACAATTTTCTCTGCTCTGTATGTATTTTTTAACTTACTAGTACAAATATATACATATTTATATACTATTGTATATTAGGTTATATTAGCATTGTAGTGGTTATATATTCACCATGATTACAATTATTTTGATCCTTATCAATTCATAATTATAGCATATTCTCTTTATTAAACATATACTATGTGAAGCTGTGGTTTTCAAACTTGAGTGTTAGGCCTCAAAGATAGCTAGGGGAAGTGGCGCTGTAGTTCAAGTGGTAGAGCGCTCGCCTTGAGCTGAAGAGCTGAGGGACAGCGCCCAGGCCCGGAGTTCAAGCCCCATGACCGACAAAAAAAAAAAAAAAAAAAAAAAAAAAGATAGCTAGGGAGGTGTGTGTGTGTGTGTGTGTGTGTGTGTGTGTGTGTGTGTGTGTGTGTGTGTGTGTGTGTGTGTGTTTGTATGTTTAATATCCCAGTTTTAGTCAGGAGTTGGTAGTTCATGCCTGTAATCCTAGCTGCTCAGGAGACTGAGATCTGAGGATCATGGTTCATGCAAGCCTGGGCAGAACAGTCCATGAAACTCTTATCTCTAATTAACCTGCAAAGAGCTGAAAGTGGAGATGTGACTCAAGTGAGCTCCAGCCTTGAGTGAAAAAGCCAATTGAGAGCACAAGGTCCTGAGTTCAACCACTGGTACTGACACACACACACACACACACACACACACACACACACACACACACACACACACACACACACACACACACACACACCATAAGAAGCTCTGAGGACAGAGTTCCATCATATTTTAAAAAGCTCTTCAGGAGCTGGGAAGGTGGCTCAGTGGTAGAGCGCTTGCCTTGCATGCATTAGGCCCTGGGTTCGATTCCTCGGCACCACATAAGCAAAAAAAACAAAAACAAAACAAATGAAAAGCTCCTCAGGTGATTCCAATGAAGTTGGGGACCAGTGGTAAAAAGGGTTGCATAGAGCTTGGCCTGTGCAGCAGCAGGGCAGGCCGCATGTGGGAGCTGGCTGGGATATCTGGCCCAATCAGAATCTGTGTTTTCTCAAGATTGTTTCCACATGCACTTTAAAGCTTCTGACCCACAGGCAGACATTGAAGGACATTCCTTCAGAAACCAGTTACTAAGCTTCCACAGTGTGTTGGCAGGATTGCAAAACACAAGTTTATGCTGCCTGGAAACGTGGCAGGATTTATGCTTGGAGGAAATTAAAGCTTGGCCAAGTTAAATACTTTAAAATGATACCAGCAGCATATGAACTCTGGCCTCTGTTACTCCAACACAAAATTTTTTTGCCATAGCACACTGCTTCTGGGATAGTGTGTGTGCGTGTATATACATTATATATAATTTCTAAAATATACCAAATAATCAATATTTCCCAAATTTTTGTCCTAGTAATACAAATATCTGAGTCCATCTATCCAGGATAGAATTAAGGCATGATTCCCTGTGACACAGATGGTTCTCATCAGAGACACCTGGTAAGGTGAAAAGTTACTGATGCAGTAAGCAGTAAGCAAGAACTCTTCCCCTTTGGTTAGGAGTGGTCCCAGAGGGCACACGATATTCATTCTGAAGAAGAAATGTCCTGACTTAGTTATGTGGGGGCTCTTGTGTGCCTGGCTTTGGGTGACTGGCCTGGAAAGGCCACGCTTGCCTGTAGGGGCTCTTGGTGCAATTCTCCATGCAAGCTTGCCATCTCATTCAGTGGCTTGCTTCAAGGGCATCATTCGGGGGCTACTTGTTGGAAGGTTTTTCTGTGTGGGATCCTTGGGCATTGGTAGCAAGGATGTGAAGAGTATTGGATACGACTGGAAATGTGCTTAGCGATGTATATTTTATGTACTGAGATTATCTCAACTAAATAATAATAATGATCTGCCACTATAGTTTGCACCCACAAATCTAATTCTTGGCTATCTTGTGTCATTTTCTTTCTCAAACTCTAGGTAATTTTAGTGGAACATTTCTAAGATATATGAGGTGTAATAAACGGGAATAGGCAAACGAAACCGTACCTTTTCACTTAACCATAAGTATTGTTCCTGTCATTAAAAAAACCATAAATATGCAACAGCTTTTAAAAAATTACTGCTTAATATTCTATTCTACACATACATCCTAATTTGCTTCATCACTGTTATACCTCTGGACACCTCACATTTTTCTACTTTATATGAACATGTTTCTCTATAAACCTTTGTTCATAATTTAGGAGCTTTCCATAGCACCTATTATCCAAATGGAGATGGTGAGTTGAGAGGGTATGGACATAAAAATCAGAAGATATATTCATTTCCAATGAGGAATATAATTACCACCAGCGTATTTTCTCTTGTCATAGGACAGAGTAGATGTTTTCGAAGGCTCATGATGCACAACGTATAGTGACCTTGTAGAGAGTTTCTGCAAGTGCATATATACCAAAGAGATACATTTGAACAACAACTGCCACTTTAGGCCTTTTCATGAAGAATTAGCACTGGGGAGCAGTCATTAGAATGAGAGGTGGTAGGCCCGGAATGAGTCTAGCTCTGCCCTCTTGAGCAGTCATCAGTGGTTTCTATTTCCTGAAAACAGAATGTAAACATAAAAGCAAGACAGGAACAAATGGCTCATATCTATAATCCTGGATATCTGGGAGGCAGAGTCTGAGAGGATCATGGTTCTAGGGCAGCTCAGATAAGTTAGCACAATGCCATCTCCACAAACAAAGATAAGTGTAGTGCAGACACTTGTGATCTCTTTGATGCCAGAGTCATATAAAGGAGGGTCATGGTTCAGATTGTCCAGGGTAAAAACAGTAGCTCTTAGAATAAAAACAAACAAACATACAAACAAAAGTAAGTAAAACAAAATGCTAAAGCTAAATGGATCCCAGGAAATAGCTCAAATGGTAGAGGGCATATCTAGTAAGTGCAAGTCCCTGAGGTCAATCTTTTATATGGCCAAAACAAAAACAAAAATAAAAATTCCTCAGCCAGTTGTTGGTGGCTCATGCTTATAATCCCAACTGCCCAGAAGGCTGAGATCTGAGGATCAAGGTTGAAAGCCAGCTGAAGTCCAGGAGACTCTTATCTCCAATTAAACACAGAAAAAGTCAGAAATGGTGCTGTGGTTCAAGTGGTAGTGTGCTAGCCTTGAGCAAAAGAACTCTGGGACAGTGCCCAGGCCCAGAGTTCAAGCCCCAGGACTGGCAAAAACAAAAACAAACAAAACAAAACAACTAAAAAATAAACACTTGCCCCCCCCCCAAAAAAAACAAACAAACCTCTCAACCTAGTCATCAGAAACAGGAATTCCAAGGGAATGGATCAACCACAGGTATAACCTGATCAGGTACAATTCTCTCTTAAATGTTCTTTGCCTGTTTGGGTTCATTCTATGGTGGCATAGATAAGTCTGGAGATATATTCTTCATAAATATCAGCCTAGGCTAAAACTGTGAAGTTCTTCTCCCTGTAACTAATTATTGAAAGCACTGCAAATTCACTGTGTTTTTAGACGTAGTTTCAATTAAAAACTAGCTGCCTAGACCTGTGTCTGGGGGGATGAGTGTTCTGATTGGCCAGGCAGAATCATGTGCTTATTTCTATGCTTCACCAGACAGGGAAAAGAACCACCCAAAAAGAAATAGCTGGGCTCAGATGAAAAGTAAGGGTTGTGAAAGACAAAGATCCCTTGAACAATCCTCTAGGCTCAAATTTTTCAATAGTAAATTAAAAGGAATTAGCCTGAGATAATCTCCAAATTTCCTCGAAAAATGTGTTGATTTGTGTGGATGTAGAATTCATCTATGTGTGTGTCAAAGTTAAAGCAGAGCTGGGCACTGGTGGCACAGACAGGCCCGTCATCCTGGCTACTTAGGAGACTGAAGTCTGGAGAACTGAAATTCAAAACCACTCGGGAGAAAAAGTGCATGAAAGTCCATCCCCAAATAAACAACATAAACAAGATTGGAGACATGGCTCAAGTGGTAGAGCATTAGCTGAGGAAGCATGGGACTCTGATTTCAAACACCAGTATTAAAAAAGAAAAGTTAGAACGGGTCTAGACACAGGAGCATGTGTCATCTGCTCCTTGGGAGCAGAGGAAGGCGAATCACCTGAGCCTACAAGTTCAGAGCCAGCCTGGACCACACGATACGATACCATTTCAAAATAAACAAACAAACACACAAATTTGAAATGTTAATGAGGAAAACTCTCTAAATCTCCAATTTAGTGTATGTTTTCTAAGCTTTCCCCAACTCTTGCAAAACCACTAGTTTTGAACAAAATTTTATCTGTGACTAGGCTTGTTACTGTCATATTTCATAATATATTAGATATTGGTCTTTCCTATTGCAAAAGAAATGCAACTTTTAGAGATGTACAGTAAGATTTAATTGATGGTTATACCATAATGTAACCAATCTTCTGTTGATATATTTCTGGTTTTCTTTTTAGTTTTTTTAATATTATAACAATACAGCAAAAACCTTGTGCATGTTTGGCACGGATGGGAATATGTTTGAGGGATAAATTCCTGCAAGTGAACTTGATATACTGAAAGGTTTACCATAATATGGCTTTAGTTTATAGAGTCAATAATCACCTCTACAATTTCATACCAACTTTGATCGATATGGGAACATTTTGTTCCCAGTATGTGCTATAGTAGACAGGTCTGCATTAATTAATTAATTCTACAATAATTTGTTGAGCAGTTACTACATGTTCAGACTCTGGTGTGCAAACAGAGAAGTGAATAAAGCAGACACAATCTCTATCCTTTGCCTCAAGGAGGAAAATGGATTTTACACAACTAATTGCCATAAAAGAAGAGATAGTGTCTAAGAAATTAAAAATATGGAGAAAAGATCTTGTCTGGGGGAATTAATTTAGCTTCTCTGAGACAGTAACATTTCTGCTATAACCCCAACAATAGTTGGCTTGAGAGAGAGAGAGAGAGAGAGAGAGAGAGAGAGAGAGAAAGAGAGACAGAGACAGAGACAGAGACAGAGACAGAGACAGAGAGAGGAGACAGAGAGACAGAGAGACAGAGAGACAGAGACTATTCCAGGCAATGAGAATAGATTGCAGGTATGGGAAGACTTGGAGTTGAGAAAGAGTGTGGTACCTTTAAAGAAATCCAGATTACCTTTAAAGAAACCCAGACTGTGTCTAGACAGATATGCATGGATCTTCTAGACCACGGTGGAAACTTAGGAACTTTTCTTTCTTTCTTCCTGTCTTCCTTCCTTCCCTTTTTTTTGGTCAGTCGTGGGGCTTGAACTCTGGGCTTGGGTGCTGTCCCTCAGCTCTTCAGCTCAAGGCAAACACTCTACAGCTTGAACCACAGTGCCACTTCCGGTTTTCTAGTGGTTTATTGGAGGTAAGAGTCTCACAAACTTTCCTCCCTGGGCTGGTTTTTATCTCAGCCTCCTGAGTAGCTAGGATTACAGGCGTGAGCCACTGGCACCCTGGCTTAGGAACTTTTCTTAAGGGAGTGCGTGGAGCCCAGTAGGAGACTGTGGCAGTGGTCCAGGCAGGACCCGGTGTGCCTGGACTCAGCACTGTATCCGATGACCATGCACATGGTAAGAACAGTGGGGGAAGAGAGTTGAGGAGAGATGGAAAATATATAGGAAAGAGAATCAAGAGGCTGTCAATGTGGGGCCTTGGGGAAGCAAAGGATGCCCTTGAAAAAGGATTAGTCTAGGTCAGAAGTGCTTTGCATCTCCAAGGCAGTAATATTGCATGAGGCTGGATCATAAACAAGACTACACAACTTTATATCTGTGTGTGCACAGGTATTGGGCTTGAACTCGGTGCCTTGCACTCTTGCTTAGCTTTTTGCTCAAGGCTGATGCTCTACCACTGGAGCCATCCCTCCACTTCTAGATTTTTGATGGTTTCTTAGAGATAAGAATCTCTTGGATTTGTCTGCCTGCATTGGCTTAACGCTGTGTTCTTCAGATTTCAGCTATCTGAGTTGCCGGATTGCAGGCATGAGCCACCAGTGCCTGATAAATCTGATTTTTTTTTTTAAGATGTGCAGTTGATTGTAATCTTTAAATGCAAGTTGTTAGTTTCAGTGATTCTGGCTGCCAGGCTAAAAGTAAGTATAATCATGATAATAATCTTTGTGTATTACCTTTTAAATATTTAGAACCTATGTATTTCTCAACAGCTTTATTATGATATAAATAATATCCAGTCAACTGTCGTATTTAAAGACAACATCAGGACAACATCATCACCAGCAAATCAGTAAACTATCCATCATTCCTCAAGTTTCCTCATTCCTCTTTGAACTCTTTCCCTCCTCTCCAACCCTGAAAGGCCACTAGGCTACTTTGTATTACCAAACACTAACTTGCATCTTTATGTAAATGGAATCATGCAGTATTATACTCCTTTTGGGGGGGGGTTACACAGAGGTTTGCTTTCTTTCATTCATGATGCTTCGATGAACATTATCTTAATTATTATCTTAACTATTATCAAGTGATTGGTACACAGAGAAGGGGAGTTCCAGGGTCAGCTGGTGGGAGAGTGAGAGTATTGGTCTCAGAACCGATGCGTTCTCCATTACTTCTCAGAGCTGAGCTGGATAGTCTCTGGGACATGGGCCCATGGGACCCAGATTGCAACCTGTGATAGGTGTTGGAGGTGACCCAAACCTCTGTACTTCTTCAATATCAGTGCCCATGGAAGAATGCTGATGGCAGAGTGTCAAGGCGTAGCCCCGGCCTTTGTTGGGATTTTGTTTGTCTCAACAAAAGACAGAAGCATAGGATGGTAGAGACGGAAGGATGAGGAGACAATTCCCTCTCTTGGCTTTGAAACAAAGTCCAGAGGAGACCTGGCCTTAGCAAAATGTGGGAAGAAAGATCTCGCTAGCTTCCCACCTCTGCCCCAAGCCAGGCAGCTCTACTCTTCTCTGTTTCATATATAATGCTTTGGGGTAAGCCTTTTTTTTTGCCAGAAGACTTTTAGCTTTCCACAAGTTTGGGAGCTGAGGTGTAGCTCTGTTGGGGAGCAACATGTTTATCTTGCATGAGGTCCTGGATTCCAGTCTCAGCACCAAGAGGCAGGATACCTAATCAAATTTGAATTTCAATTTTATTTTATTTTTAGTATATCAATCTAAAATATTGCACAGAAGATACTTGTATTAAAATGTTTTCATTTTTGCTGAATCTGATAGGCCTGGGCTTGGAAAAGGTAACTGTCCTGATAAAGAGAAGGCCAGTACTAAGGAAGGGAAGGAGGCAGGATAGTGCTTATTCAAAAAAACAGTTTTCCTGTCTAGATGTGGCCCTTGGCTGGATTGTCTTGGAATAAAGACAAATCCTCCTTTACAGGCAGTCACAAAATTGCAGCCAGGAGCTGGTGGCTCATGCTTATAATCCTAGCTATTCGGGAGGCTGAAATCTGAGATCTGAGGATCAAAGCCAGCCCAAGTAGGAAAGGCTGTGAGACTCTTATCTCCAATTAACCACCAGAAAACCAGAAGTGGTGCTGTGGCTCAAAGTGGTAGAGCACTAGCCTTGAGCAACAAAGCTCAGGGACAGTGGCCAGGCTTTGAGTTCAAGCCCCATGACCACAAAAAGCAAACAATCAACAACAACAACAACAACCAACCAACCAAACCCACAATAACTCTACAGCAGAGCCACACCTGATTAGGGATAGATGGAGAGTTGGGGGAGGGAGGTCTGGTGTGTCCAGCGGGCACAGTGGCCTGTACTGTGCCCTGCCTACTCCGTGTATGCCTTCCTATCTTCCCTTTCTAGCTTTGCTCTGGCCCTGAGGGCTATGTAATACAGGACACTTGGGGTAATAAGAGAGCTTCTAGCCCTGGTACTGGGGCTTAGTGATGGGGATACATTCAATCCTTGTCTTGAAAGCTTCTAGCTCTCATCAGAGTAAGAAGGGGGTAGGGAGGAGAGAATGGGAAAGAATGGACTGAGAGTTAACAAGCAAATTCACTCAAATGATCTCTCTCTTCTTCCTCTCCCCTTCCTCGGCCTCATTAATACAAGGAGGCTAATATTTAGCTCTGGAGTGCAGGCAGGACTGAAGTTCTCTCCAGGGGCTCTGGTAAATGTCACAAATTGCAAGCGTGCAGCTTGAGGCATTTGTGAATGGCATCGAAGCCCGAGGCCATCTAGTAATATTTATACTGTGGAAGTTCAGCCTTTTTCCCCTTCAGAAAAAGTTTCCGATTTGTTTCAGAGAATGTCCAGCTCAATCACCGTATCTGGTCACCATGCCTGGTGCCAGGGGAAGGCCCAGGCTTCCCACTGGGACAAGGCTCACCAGAACCCACAGCTAAGGCCTGTTAGTCTTCCCATACATTCTTTCTGCTTGGAGCATAGTCAGGAGGCGATTTCTAGCCATGAGGGACAAAGAGATCACAATGAAATCCAAAGAATGATTAAATATGTGTGTTTAGCCTTGCTCACAGGCCATGAAACCTCTCCTCAACAAGGAGGAAGAAATGTTACCAAAAATGATAACTATCCTATTCCTAGAACTCACTTGTCCAACCCCCCTTTTTTAAAACATACACATACACACCGTCTTTTTATTTCTGAAACAATTCTGTGAATTACTATTATAACCTCTATTTTAAAAGCTGAAAAGCAGATTGAGATCATACCCTGATCTCTTTTGCAGGTGCAAGCTGAGGGTCATGCTAGCTACTCATACCTAGGCTGTATGTGACATCATCATCCATCATTCTAGGCTCTTCAGATTTTGGTCTCAACCGGTTTCTCTCTCTCTCTCTCTCTCTCTCTCTCTCTCTCTCTCTCTCTCTCTCTCTCTCTCTGTCTGTCTCTCTGTCTGTCTCTCTCTCTCTCTAATTCAGTATTGGGGCTTGAATTCAGGGTGTGGATATTTCCTTTAGCTCTTTCATTTTTACCATTTGAGCCACAGTTGGCTGGTTGCTGGTTAATGGGATAAATGTCTCATGGGCTTTCTTGTCTGGGCTGGCTATTAACCTGAAAACTCAGATCTCAGCTCCTTGAGTAGCTAGAATTTCAGGCTGAACCACCAGCACCCAGAGTTTAAAAAAAATTATTCTTTATTGCTGAACTTAGAACCTTTTCAGCTTGCTCAGTGGTTTTTACTCATGACTGGCACTCTACCACTTGAGCCATACCCCCTGTTCCCCAGCATATATTTTCAATTTTATCTTTTCTGACACATCTAGGGCTATAACAACAGAAGTTTATGGTGTTGAGCTTAGGGTCTCAGGTACAGCAGCTCACACTATCTCTGAGTTCCCTGGGCATAGCCTTTCTCTAAGACTTGTATACTAGACATTTCATTTGGGAATGGTGTCTGCCTATTTCCTCACAAAGGCAATAAAAGAAGAAAAGTCCATAAGGCCTTGGAACAGGTCCTGCCTTCTACGCAGACGGTCCTGGGCATTACAAACCATAGTGAGTTCCCTCTTGTCAGGAAACTGCTCCTGGGCTGTTTAAGCTAGCACAACCTTGAAGTTGCTTTGCACTGCACTCAAGTCTTGTGCTCTTTCTTAATGGCTTAGCTATCCATCTTGTTCCCTAACTGGTTTCAGGAGGGAAGAGGCTTTTGTATGAGCCTAATGGTCCCTCAGTCAGAGACACTGAGTAATAAGGGGTTGAGAGCTTTGTTTTACACTTGCTGACTCTTCAGAGAATCACAAAAGCAGTAAGTGGTACACTTCACGGGCAATCCGGATGCTCATGGCATCTCTTAGAATGGCTGGGGTCTGCAATTTAATACTCAATGTAAGCTGACAGCTCCTTCGTTTATGACATCTTGATCTCTAGTCTTTGTGGATTATTCTGTAAAACACAATTAGATTTTAGAGTCACATATACTTCGTGTTCTTGTTGCAAGTGGGGACTATGAGCAGGCCTTTCCCTTTCTTTCCAGCATGATGGATGATGGGGAAGCCTCTGGGATGGCTACTGGTTGTCTTTGCCATTAAACAGAACGATGATTCGGAAGTTAAAAGCCCAAATGAAGACATAATGGTGAAATAAAGTGATGTCAACACTGACTTTGAGTCTGGTTGTGGGTGGTTCCATAGATTTTTAAACCTATGCTTACTCTTTTTTTGTTGTCCTCAGATCTCAGCCTCCTGAGTAGCTAGAATTACAGGCATGAGCCACCAGCACCCGGCCTAAACCTATGCTTACTCTTTTTTTGTTGTTGCCAGTCTTGTAGTCCTGGGGTTTGAAGTCAAGACCTGGGCACTGTCCCTGAGTATTTTTTTGCTCAAGGTTAGTGTTCTAACACTTGAGCCACAGCCCTACTTCTGGCTTCCTCTTTCCTCCTCCTCCTCCTCCTCCTCTTCTTCCTCCTCCTCCCCTTCTTCCTCCTCCTCTTCTTTCCTCTCCTTCCTCCTCTTTCTTTTCCTCCTCCTCCTTCTTTTTGTGGAGTTGGAGACAAGAATCTCACAGCCTTTCCTGCCTGGGCTGACTTTGAACGATGATCCTCAGATCTCAGCCTCCTGAGTAGCTAGGATTTCAGATGAAAGCCACCTGAGCCTGGCCCATGCTAACTTTTATACAGGGTGAAAGAAAGCTGAAAAGAATGCTGCAGTACTTCTGACTTCAGTAAAGTTTGAATTTTGCAAGACTCTAAGTGATAATACAAATCTGTGTCCTAAAATCTTCCAGCTTTCTCTAGAAGGGAAGGAGGGAAGGAGGGAAGGGAAGAGGGAGGGAGGGAGGGAGAGAAGGGGGAGGGAAAGAAGGAGGAAGGGAGAGGTAGAGGGAGGAGGGGAGTAGGCATGGATAACTCAGGGAACATTTGTGATTTGTGAGTCTCAGTAAGATAGAGCAGAAGTGCAGCAGAGGTGAAATATTTCTGGGAAAAGGTAAGCATTTTGTACCTTTTCCCCTTGGTGAGGTCTCCAAGCTCATAACTTCAATACTTCTTGGCCTCCAGGCCTGTCCTCAACTTCCTTACTGCCCAGGGAGAGCTGTTTGTCCTCACTCCAAGTGAGGAGACCTTCTGGGGACAGAGAGTAATGGCTGCTTTTCTTTTATATTCATCATCAAGATCGATAGTCCACATATAATTTCCATACTGGGCCGTAAGTGTGAGTAATTATGGAATAATTAAATGTGCAAAGGGTAGCCAGGACTGTTAAAAGAGCAATTATGTAGCTAATTCCTCTGGGCTGCCTTCATTCTGAGTTGAAATGAAATAATTTGAAATATAACATCAGATTTCAGAATGAACATTCAGAGTCTTCTGCCTTAATAGAACTCTTTTCTTTCTCAAAATGTAATGAACAGATACCAGTCTCGGTGTCTCTAACAAGGCCAGGGATAAAGGAAATTCCAGCCTGTGCCAAGGCAGGGCTGTATGCCCATACCTGCGAGCATGCTTCTATTAGTATCCATGACTTTCAATATCTACTATGAATGGCGTTTTCTTTTGAAGACTTCTGTGACTTTAGTTACTAATATAGCCGCTTTTTCCCCATGGTACCTTTCGCTTGTATAGTACAATATTGTGTAAATTTGTCTTATTTTATGGCTCTTTGATAATAAAAGTAATAAAATCTGTCTATAGTGCTGTACAATTTGTAAAGCATTTTTCATGTATATTATCTCGTTTTTATTCTTATAACAATTTTGTGGAGATATCTATAGGATTGCAAATTTATTGGTGAAGAAGCAAGCTCAGATGACTTTAAATTGAAATGCCTCCAGGATTCCAGCAAATACAAATACAAACTTGTCTGTGCAGGTGGGCATCAGTCAGCAGAAGCTAAGATATATGTAATAGTAAGATGATCCCTAAATGTTAGTAGCTCATATCAATACGGGCTTACTTCTCAATAGTGTTTAATGCAGGTTATTTCATGTTTGTTGTAGAGCAGCTGTGGCCCTGAGCCATGTATCTTCCTTTTGGGGTCCAGGAAAACCAGTAAGAATGTTTCTAGCAATCAGGCAAGATACATTATGGTGGAACCATGTCTTGACTTTTAATGCTTGGAAATGGCTCACATCTTTCCTGTTCATGTTATTTCTTCTTCAGGCTTCTTCAGCAGATATGTGTGGACCCAGAATTCACTTGGCATTAAAGATTGGAACACCGATACTCAAGGAATATCTCTGACCCATTGCTTGATTTTATACTGTCTGTGAGCTGAGAAGGGTGTTATATTTTTACAAGTTTGGAAGATAGCAAAAGAAGAAAAATGTTTCATCGAGCATGAAAATTATATGAAATTCAAATTTGCAATGTTTTTGTAAATGAAGTTTTATTTGGACAAAATCACTGTATTTGTGTCATTTTTATGACTGCTTTCAGAGTAGCAGGCAGAGTTGAGTAATGGTGACAGAGACTTAGGTCTTGTCTGCTCCTTTACAAAAGCAGATTGTTACATAAGGATCAGAAATCAACTTGTCCAGGTAGAAGCTTGAGAGTTAGCTTCAGAGGCATTTTTTCTTTTCGTTTTCAGTCTTCTGCAGATTGTGTGTTTGGATTCTAGAACCACTGCAGACTCCTGTGTATAGCAAGCATGATGCTCAAGTCACTCGTAGTGTGCCTGGAGCCACCAGTGAATATTAAGGTATATACAGAAATTTTCTTACCTCTCATATGTAGGCTTGCACCTGTAACTGGATATTCCAGAGGCTGAGAGCAGAAGTATGAATGTTGAGGATGGTTGGGGTAGAAAACTTCACAAAACTGTATCTTAAAAATAACCAGCAAACAATAAGGCCGAGATATACCCACAAACTGACTAAAGGTGGGTATACTTAGGGGAGGAATCCTAAAGCATAATTCCTCTGAACAAATAGCGGGAAGGGGATACATGTTTTGGGACAGTGGGCTAAAGGGGTCACAGGAATGGAGGGAGGAAGGATGAGCAAATGTATATAACTTGAGGGTAGGAATGGGAGGGAGAAAATGATAGAGAACAAAGGAAGGAGTGATACTGACCAAGAAGCATTGTACTTATAACCTGACTTGGAATTATAACCCTTTTGTAAACTACATAATAATAATAATAATAATAATAATAATAATAATAATAATAATAAATTGGACTGGAGGTATAGTTCAAGTAAGTGGTAGGGCACCAGCTCTTGGTAGAGCACCAGTAAGTATGAGGCCCTGAATTTAACAAACGAACAGACAAACAAAACCTCAAACAAACAACTTATGAAAAGGCATATGAATTGTAAGTACTATAAAACAGAAAAACAAACAAAAACAAAAATATTAGAAATGTTAGTAGAAATGCTAGAAAGTTATGGTGGCCTGGAAGAAATATTTGGTACACAAAAGATTAATATTTTTAATGTGCAACAAATTCTTAACATAAGAAAACAACACAAGAGGCTTTTTTCTTTGTCGCTGTTGTTTTTAATGTACTATGCAATTTTTTTTTTGGTTCTTTTGTATGTTCTTCCCCTATGGTACAACCCCCATTGTCACTGTATTTGATTTCGGTGTCTTGAATCTTTTAGACACATTTTTCTAATTTGGGGAGGGGAAGGGAAATAACAAAATGCTGAAACAAGGATACAGGTTGACCCATTGTAATAATGAGATGTACAAGACACTTCAGGGGGCTGGGGAAGGGTGGAGTTACGTAGTAGGGGAAAAGCAATGCTCAATAGGAAATGTACTCATTAAATTACTCATGTAACTGTAAGCCCTTTGTACAGTATCGTTACAATAAAAATAAATAAAGAAAACAACAATAATAACAACAAAAACTCTTACAGGTTAATAGGAAAAAGATAAATATCAAAACATAAAAATGGATAGAAGTTTCAAAATACTTAACAAATACCCCAAAACATACAACAGAATGTTTATTTTCTTAGTAAATAATTAGCTTCCGACCCTATCTAGTCATTTGATAAAGGAAGGAAATGTCTACCATTGGAAAAGAGACAGGGAATAGGGCACACTTTAAGATGTGGACAGCTTTTGATAGGCAACTTGTTTAAATAAACAAAAAACTTAAAAACATTCCAATTCTCTGACCTTGTCTGCCTCAAGGAATTCATTTTAAGGAGATAATATTGAAAGATACATTGTGGTTTATGCAAAAGAACTTCTACTACTGATGCTATTTCTAACAGGAAAAAACTAGAAATAACTTAAATGTCCAACAGTAAATACTTCACAGCCATTTAAATTATACTGTAAGGTGGCTCAGTGGTAGAGCGCTTGCCTTGCATGCCTGAGGCCCTGGGTTCGATTCCCCAGCACCACATAAGCAAAAAGAAAAAAGCCGCAAGTGGCGCTGTGGCTCAAGTGGTAGAGTGCTAGCCTTGAGCTGAAGAGCTGAGGGACCAGCGCCCAGGCCCAGAGTTCAGGCCCCACGACCGGACCAAAAAAAAAAAAAAAAAAAAAAAAAAAAAAAATATATATATATATATATATATATATATATATATATATATACTGTGAAAGAAAAACAAATGCGAAGGAAACTATTGAATAGATGTTAGTGGAGTGAAACAGGCCATCAGGGATGTGGAAGTAAAAGCCTAAGCTGTTTATATGTTCCTGAGCACCTAATTAGACCCAGGCTCAAAGAAAAAGTACCTATCAGTAAGACCTACCAAAAAAAAAAAAACCTGAAAAAAAAGAGCCAATCAGCAATCTCCTCTACCCCCACCCCTACAAAACCTACGAAAGTCTGTCTTCAACTCAGTTCTGGCATAGCTGCAACTGCTATATCCTATGTTTAGTAACTGGTCTTTTTTTTTTTTAATGATGTCTTTAATAAACCTTTGTTTTTCCTATGCTTCTGTCTTGGTAAATTCTTTTACTAACTTGTGGCTCATAAAACAAATCCAGCATTTAATAACAACAGATGCTGGAGGGGATATGGCCAAAAGGGAACCCTACTGCACTGTTGGTGGGAGTGTAAACTTGTTCAGCCACTCTGGAAAGCAGTATGGAATTCTATGCTTCCATCAGAAAGAATGACACTGCCCCATTTGTTAGGAAATAGAAAGACTTGGGAAAACCATATTAAGTGAAGTAAGCCAGGCCCAAAGAAACATAGGTCCCATGGTTTCCTTTATTTGCAATAATCTTATCAGATGAGCAGACAAGCTCAAAAGCTATGTACATATGACCATATAACATGATGCTAAGCGAAATGACCCCCAAGATAAGGACATAAGAGGTTTTTCTTTGTTATTGTTTTTAATGTACTATGTGATTTTTTTTGTTTCTTTTGTATGTTCTTCCTCCTATGCGTATCCCCTGTTGTTACTGTATTTGATTTTGGTACCCTGCCTTTGTATATACATTTATCTAATTTGGGGAGGGGAAGGGGAATAACAAAGTGCAATAAGGACACAGGATGACCCATTGCAACAATGACACTCACAAGACACTATGCTGGAAATGAACTTTACAACCTTGGGGGGTAGGAGTGGGGGAGGAAAGATTGGGGGAAGGAAGGAGGGAAGGGATGTTAGGGGAAAAACGAAACAAGACAAGAAATGTGTTCATAACCTTATTCATGTAACTGTAACCCCTCTGTACAGCATCTTTACAATAAAATAAAATTAAAAAAGAAAAACGAATCCATACTACAGATCTTCTTAATATCTTTCCTACTATACCATGTGTTACAGGAGTAATTGGGAAAAGGTATCTAAACTTATTTCAACTGAAGAAACTTGGTACCTATACGGTACTCACGAGTATATCAGAGACCATATAATCCTTACTATTTTCTTCAACTTGGAGAAAAATCATCTGTGAATCACTTTTTGGGTGAATCATGGGCTTTGTTTTCCTTGATGTGCTAAAAAAGTAGGTGTGATTTCTGATCGTGATGGAGAAGGAACATCATGTTTTGATCCCTATTACCTGACTGCTAGAGAGAAAATATCTGACTTAGATGCCACAACTCATTGGATCACGTTCTTACTAGCACTGTGACTTTAAGACAACCAGAGGCCAGAATGCTTTCTGAGATGGAATGATCCAGCACTGAACAGAAATGGTCTTCTAAATTGGGGTGGGAACCTACAGCATGTGGTTTTCATTGAGAGTCAACGTGCTTCCCCACCCCCTGAGATGAGTGGGTGCCCTTTCACCCCCACGCATGCGTGTCTGGCCGTCAGGAAGTAGTTGCTCAGAGAGGGGCCTCTCTGGAGAAAGGCTGCCGACTGTTAATGGGGAGGATTACTTTATTTCTCAGCTCTGTGAATGTTGGTTTGGCCTTGCTTGTCCACAAAGGAGTTTCTAAGCCAAGTTTGAAGAAAGTCGAGTACTTTTTCTAGCTTATGGGACAAGAGATGTAGAGTAGTCTGAGTTAGAGCCTGTTCATTTTTTTCCTCTTTTCTCATTTCTTGTCACTGTCTACAAGAGATTCACTTTTTAATTAGTTAATTTTTTTGCACCTGTTCACTTTTTTGTAAGTCAGCTTCGGCTTGGTCTCTTGGACATGGGTCCATCACGTAGTTCTATCATTTGTGCTGTCAAGATGCTTCCTGTCCTTTCTTGGGATGCCTTTGCTATGCGTCAGATGCTAATAGGCAATGAGGGCAGATAGAAAGCTACTGAGAGGTCCAGACTATTCCTGGTTAGCATTCAGGCACGAGAGGTTTAGTCTTGCCAGCTCAAGACTAATTGTAGAGATGCCAGGGAATAAGGAAAGATGCTGGCACAGGCCGCCGTGCTACCAGCCAGGGGTGCCACAACAAAGCAGCAGGGAGGAGGCCTGGGGTGTGAGTGCTATGAGTTCCTTATGGAGTGGCAGTGCACCTGGAGCAGGATCCCACTAGCGAGGGAAGCTTCAGAGAAGATGGATGCTTCATCGAAGAGCCCAGGTCAATGTTAAGTGGTGTGCAGCACTGAGATGGGCATGGGATTTGGAGTCAGACAGACCTGGCTTCATCAGTGATACACTGTGTTAGCAAAATCAGCTGGGCTTTTACCTGTGAATAGAGCTAACACTACTAGGAAGAATAGATACACTAAAGGGACCTTCTCATCTCTTCTGGCTCAGGTCAGTTTCAGAACCCGTAGTAGTTCTGAGCAGGACAGGTGATCTTCACTGGCCTCCTGAGGGACTTCCTGTGCTAGGTCAGAAGCTAGTCTTGTTTCTAATAGTGTTGGTAAGAATTATGACAAAATATTTCCATTGGGTTCTCACTCCTTTGCTAATGGCTTCTCTTCTTGTTTTGATGGAAGTCTGGGATGAATAGAAAGAAATGGGGGTACTCTGAAGTTTGAATTTCAAGATAGGGTAGAAATTCTTGCAAAGAAATATATTTGTCTTGAGCTCAAGTCTTGGCTCAAATCTACGATCTTTGCTTTACTTTGGAAGTAAAGGTCAGGGGGTCATCCAGGCACTGTTGATTCAAGCCTGTAATAACTAGCTACGCAAGAGGCTGAGATCTGAGGATTGCAATATGAACCACAGGCAGGAAAGCCTGTGAGCTCTTACCTCTCCAATTAACTACCTGAAAAGCTGGAAGTGGAGTTGTGGCTCAAGTGGTAGATTGGTAGCCTGGAGCAGTTCAAGCCCCAGGATTGGCAGGTGTGCACATGCGTACACACACACACATGCATACACACACACACACACACACACACACACACACACACACATACACGAACAAAGTCAGGGGATCATGGGTTGAAGTCCACAGGGCATAAAGGCATAGATGTTTGTGCAACTCCATCTCAATCAATAACTAGGCATGGTGGTGCATGCCTGCTATCCTCACTAGGAGAAGCACAGTGGCTGGGCATAGCGGTACCAACACCAACATAGGAAGCATAACTAGTGGCTAGAATCCCAAGCCTTCACAGGTGGGTCTAAGGTGAGACCCTAGCTTGAAAATCGCCAAGAACAAAAAAGGCTAAAACGGTGACGGAAGAGGTAGAGGGGCCTGCCTGAACTCAAGCCTGAGTACAGTCTCCATTCCCATTAAATAAATAGTAACAACGGAAAGAAAAAAGAAATAGAATTATGTACATTTGTGTAAGGAGATAGTAAAAATGTAGATTGTTCATGTGACACATTGTTTTCTCAATTTCAATGAAAGAAATTCGACCTGTTCTTATGGTCTTGCACGTCATCTGAAAAGATCAATTGAAGTCAATACTTCTTATTAGTTCATAAAATTGCTGTCCCTGGAACTGATTCAGCAGGACATTAGAAGTTCCCATTTTTCTGTGTTACCTACAGACTAGCATTACCACTTTGGAGCCAACGGACACTGTGCTGTGTGACCCAGTGTTCCTCAGGGGGGTCCCAGTGCGTGCATGTGTGTGCATAGTAGGTGCTATACAAGGGTTGTTGGGTTGAATGGGTTGATAAACACTTAGATGAAGGTAATCCACTCCATGAATACTCAAACAGCATCAAGATTTATGAAAAGATACAAAAGATGGCAGTGGTAGTTTGGATGTAATTCACAGTATAAATGATTTTATATCTTTTTTATGTTGAAAGCAAACTTTATAACTTTGTGGGGGGGGGGAAGAGAAGGAGTTGGGGAGCTGGGAGGGAAGGGATGGTAGGGGAAAAATAAAGGAAGAGTTAACAATGCTCAATAGGAATTGGACTTATTACCCTGTTCTTGTAACTGTAACCCCTCTGTACAGTATCTTTTTTTTTTGATTTTTTATTGTAAAGATACTATACAGAGGGTTACAGTTACATGAGTGAGGTAATGAGTACATTTCCTATTGAGCATTGTTACCCCCCCATTGTTTTCCCCCTACCATCCCCTCCCTCCCTACCTTCCCAGAGGTTCTTTTTTTTTTTTTGATTGTGATTAAATGATTACATAATTTCCCAAATTTCACAGTATTGTGGAATAATGATGCTCATTTAAAGTCACAAGTTCATTCTAATTTTCCTGGAGCAAATTGTCTATCACAGTCTATAACATATAGCAGTGTACACATGTTATACACCATACATGTGATCAGCAGCATGGGGATATTTAGTAGTGGTTCGACCAGATGAGTGGGAGTTCTTTGTTTCTTAAGTCTTGTTAGTTTTGTCGTATCACCTAACATTTTGGATTTAGCATCCACTTATCAGGGAGATCATGTACCGTTTGTCTCTTTGCTCTTGGCTTACCTCGCTCAACATGATTCCTTCTAGCTCCATCCATTTCCCTGCAAATGCCATTATTTTGTCATTTCTAATGGCTGCATAATATTCCATTGTGTATAGATACTACAATTTTTGGATCCATTCATCTGTGGTGGGGCATCTGGGTTGTTTCCATATCCTAGCTATTGTGAACAGTGCTGCAATAAACATGGAGGTGCATGTGTCCTTGTATATTGGTTCCTGTTGTTCAGGGTAAATGCCTAGATGTGGTATGACTGGGTTGTAAGGGAGGTCAATCTTTAGCTTTCTAAGGACCCTCCAGACTGCTTTCCAAAGTGGTTGTATAAGTGTACATTCCCACCAGCAGTGTAATAGGGTTCCTCTTTCTCCACATCCCCTCCAGCATTTGTCGTTGGCTGATTTGTGGATGTGGGACATTCTGACTGGGGTAAGGTGGTATCTCAGGGTTGTCTTTATTTGCATTTCCTTCACCACCTAGGATGATGAACATTTCCTCATGTGTTTCTTTGCCATTTTTATTTCTTCATTTGAGAAGTCCCTCTTTAGTTCCCTTGCCCATTTAGTAATTGGTTTGTTAGGTTTGGGAGGGATTAGTTTCTTGAGCTCCCTGTATATACAGGATGTTAACCCCTTGTCTGATATATTGCTGGTAAATATTTTTTCCCAATTAGTTGGTTGTCTTTCTAGCTTGGTTGCCATAGATTTAGCTGTGCAGAAGCTTTTTATTTTAAGGTAGTCCCATTTGTCGAGTCTCTCTCCAATTTGCTGTGACCCTGGGACTCTGTTTAGGAAGTTCCTTCCTGTGCCTATTAGTTCAAGTATCTCTCCTACTCTGTCCTGCAGTAGTTTCAGAGATTCAGGTTTAATGTTAAGGTCTTTAATCCATTTTGAGTTGATGTTGGTGCATGGTGATAGGCTGGGGTCCACTTTTAGTTTTCTGCATGTGGCTGCCCAGTTTTCCCAGCACCAGTGGTTGAAGAGGCTGTGTTTCTTCTATTGTATGTCTTTGGCTCCTTTGTTGAATATCAGCTGGCTGTAGGCCTGTGGATTTATTTCTGGATCTTCTATTCTGTTCCATTGGTCTTCCAGTCTGTTTTTGTGCCAGTACCATGCTGTCTTTGTTATTATAGCTCTGTAAAATGATTTTATAGAGTAAAAATGACTGCAGAGAAAACTCTTATACCGAATTGAAAACACCACCCCAAATTAGGCTTTCATCCATTTTGGAGCAACATGGCCATTCCTCAACTGAGGAACATAGATACTTCTTTTTCGGTTGAAGTAAAAAACCAAAACCCAAACAAAAACATCAAGGTTGCTTTTTTCCTGATAGACAGCGATACATTTCTGGTTCTGATATAGACCTAAAACTTAAGTTCCGGGATCAGCATTCTAAGGTTCTCTCCTATGAATCCCCTGTAGATCCTCTACACTCTTTCTGTGCTTTGGGCACGTGGTGGAGCACTGGTGTTGAGGATGGTTCCCAGGCAGAATTGGGGAGCCTGTGAAGGCCCTGGACAGTGGTGTTGGTATGTGAGTCCATGGACTTCTAACATCTACCATTCTTGGTCTTGGAACTTCTTTATGCACCCCGGGGTTCCTGAGAGGCAGAGAGAGATTGCAGCTCCAGGGAAAGCCAAGGGTTAGAAGCAAGACTTCAGTGAAGCAGGCACATAACTGAGGAAGACCCTTAAAATAAAAGAGAAGTGGGTTCTGTCCTGTCCTAGAACATTCTATCTGGGAACCTAGTTTGTATTACCTTGAAGAAGTTATTTATCAATACCAACAACACATCACTGACATATTTGAAGCATGGTTTGTGGATCACAAAGATCATAAGTCAGAGCATTCTGTGATCATGATTGGTGATCACCTAGACATAATTTTAGCTATAAAGGCCAAGCCTATTGAATTTGAGCCTTCCTATAGGTGAAGCAGTTTGCCTATAAGAACCTATAGAATAGGTTCTTTAACATAGGGCTTTATTTTTAGAATACCATCATATGCAATAATTATTTCAAGCTTTGCATGTGTGTAAATAACCAGCTGTTTCTTATCTTTCGTGTATCTCTCCCAGCTCCCTCTGTGCATCCTGAGCTCCACCTTGCTGGGTTATTCATTGCTCCTTGTGTACCTGCTTCTCTGCCTTTCTTTAGTCAGATCCTTTACCAGTTCCCATTTCTTTACCTGGAAGTCTTCTGCCCTGAATAGATCTAATCCTATTCTCTGTCTCTGTCTCTGTCTCTCTGTCTCTGTCTCTGTCTGTCCGTCTGTCTCTCTGTCTCTCTGTCTCTCTCTGTGTGTGTATGAGTGTTAAAAAAAGAACAAATATTTTTGTGTGTGTGCCAAGCTCTTGCTTGGCTTTTTTACTCAGGGCTAGTACTATACCACTTGAGTCATACCTCCAGTTCTGGCTTTTTGCTGGCTAACTGAAGATAAGAGTCTTATGAACTTTGATCCTCAAAATTAGCTTCTTGAGTAGCTCAGATTACAAGCATGAGCCTTTAATGCCTAGCTTAAATATAAAACAAACAAAACACTCAAACCACGATTTTAGTTAGCATATGTTATAGCACAAGGAGTATTAGTTGTGAGAATTGCATAGATACCACAGTGTACTCTGGGTAAGTCCACCCCCTCTACTATATCCCACTGTTCCCTCCATCCCATTCCTTTGTAAAGACTGTGCAGGTGCTGGCTGTCTGGGAAGGCTTTGGTGGCCTGTGTCAGTGGCACTTCCCTCTTTCTTCTTTAGCCTGTCTGGAGGACTCACAGGAGATTTATTTATTTATTTATCGATTGTGGGGCTTAAACTCTGGGCCTGGGCGCTATCCTCAGCTCTTCAGCTCAAGGCGAGTGCTCTACCACTACAGCCACAGCACCACTTCTGGTTTTCTGGTGGTTTATTGGAGATAAGAGTTTCACAGACTTTCCTGCCCAGGCTGGCTTTGAACCATGATCCTCAGATCTCAGCCTCCTGAGTAGCTAGGCATGAGCCACCAGCGCTCGGATCAGGAGATTCCTTTAAATATTTACACTTGCTGCCCCTCTCTGGAAGGTGTTTCCTGATCACCTCCCCTCCTTCCCTGTCCTCTCCTCTCCTCTCCCTTCCCCTCCCCTTCCCCACCCCTCCCCTCCCCCTCCTCCCCCTCCTCTCTTCTTTTGTCTTTTGCTAGGGGCTTGAACTCTGATGCTGAGTGCTGTCCCTTAGCTTTTCTGCTCAAGGATAGAAATCTATCACTTGAGCTATATCTCCACTTCTGGCTTTTTAGTGGTCAGTTGGAGATAAGAGTCTCACAGACTTTCCTGCCCAGGCTGGCTTTGAATCAGGATTCTCAGATCTTAGCTTCCTGAGTAGCTAGGATTACAGATGTGAGCATTGGCACCTAGCTGAAGTGTCACCTTTTGAGAGTGGAGTACTGATTCTCTTTTTATTTTCCACCCTGCTGGCACAGAACTTTTCAAATAGGCACTATTCAGTATCTATTTTTTAATAAATAAAACAATGCATGATGAATGAATGACTCACTTTCCACCAGTGCAGGTTTAGGTAGAACATATTCCAGAGAAAATGTGTATGTGCAGTGTGCTTAAAGATGTTAGTGGAATGAAAGTACATATGGCAGGAACAATACAATTTTGTAAGACTGACTGGTCAGCAGAGTTTATAATCAGACCTGGGTTTGGTTTGTGTCATTTGATCCAATCGTATTTGAGAAAGCCTGTATATTGGCTGTTTGGAGCCAAACCCAGTTAGATAGACCCTCATGGAAACAGCCAACACAGTGTGTCAGTGTGGCCTCCGTCCCTGTCTCTCTGAATGAGCCTCAGGACTGGCCAGCGGCAAGAGGGAGGCCTGTCTCTCTGACAGCTGTCAGCTGCCCCTGGACGTAGGAAACCAAGTCAAGTTGTAGCCTAAAAAATTCAGAGCACTCCGAATCATTGAAAGGAAGCCTTAAAATCCCTCAGATAGTGCTCTAAGGCCTGATCTCAGCCTGAAGAAACCCCTGGGGGGCCTGGGGCCTGGCTGGACTCCACTGGGACCAGGGGAGGGGAGCTCAGATACGCTCTTGGGTCAGAACAGAGTTGAGTAGATAGTGAGGTCCCAGTTTAGACTCTCAGCTGCTTGAAGTCTTTTCATGCTGGTGGATGGGGGTTTGTGTTCCAGGGGCCAAGTGTGTCAGGAATTGATGAGTTAGGGTGAACCTTCATCAGCACTGAAGTGGCAGCACGGTGGGGGATGGGGAGCTGCTCGTCCACCTGCGCACAGGGTGCACCTGGGGGTTGATATTGCCTGAACCACATGCCACTTGTCAAACTGTGCTCAGCCTCAGCTGTTCTCTTGATGAATCATGATGCCCAAGGATGGTTAGGGAGATCATGAGAGAGAGAGCTTAGTAGAGTACTGGGCTACAGAATATACCCTAAATAAAAGTCTTGTGTATTCTCTCTCTCTCTCTCTCTCTCTCTCTCTCTCTCTCTCTCTCTCTCTCTCTCTCTCTCTCTCTCTCTCTCTCTCTCTCTCTCTCTCTCTCTCTCTCTCTCTGTGCTTGAATTCAGACTCTGGGCACTGTCCCTAAACTTTTTTTACTCAAGGCTGGTGCTCTACTACTTGAGCCATAGTTCTACTTTTGGTGTTTTGCTGGTTAATTGGAGATAAGAGTCTCATAGAATTTCCTGCCTGGGCTGGCTTTGAACAATAATACTCAGATCTCAGCTTCCTGAGTAGCTAAAATTATAGTTGTGAGAGCCACAAGTGCTTGGCTTTCTCTCTCTCTCTCCCTCTCCCTCTCTCTCTTTCTCTCTCTAATTCTCTTTTCTTGCCTCCATTATTACTTAAGAGGAATCATAAACTGTAAATATTCTTATTCCTGAAGCTTCTAGTGTGTTATGCTAAGCATGGTCAAACTATTAATTAAATATGAATCAACTAGCCTGTTTGTTGAATGCTACAGAAAAAAACCATGCAGGTACTCATAAGGTCCTCAGTCCTTGTCAGGATCAGGAAGCCTTTACTTCTAATTCTCCTCCAGACCTATCTAAGTCCCAGGTTTTGGGGCATGCCTTCTCCTCATGCTGGTAGCTTGGCTGAGGCCTGTTCTCAACTCAGATCCTAGAGCCAGAGAAAGCTCCAGCAAAGAAATGGTCCTAAGTCTTACTGACTGTTAGCTTAGGGAAGCAGCTGAGTCAAACTCGGAAGCAACTGATTAATGAAAATGATATCATGTATTCTTATCTCCAGAAAAGAAGCAGAGAAAAAAAAATACTTTAAAAAATAGCCAGGAGCTGGTGCTGGTGGCTCATGCCTATAATTCTAGCTACTCAGGAGGCTGAGATCTGAGGATCATGGTTCAAAGCCAGCAGGGCAGGAAAGACCATGAGACTCTAATCTCCAATTAGAGGAAACTGAAGTGGCACTGTGGCTCAAGTGGTAGAGCGATCGCCTTGAGCTGAAGAGCTCAGGGACAGCACTCAGGCCCAGAGTTCAAACCCCACAGCTGACCCTCTCCCCCATCCCCAAATAGGCAGGCTCAGTGGTAACCTCATCTACTTAATGCAATGGAAATGAGAAGGATTTTGGTTTGAGACCAGCCTGGAAAAGATCCTCTCTTAACAAATAAGCAGGATGTGTTGATATGTGACTCTCATTCCAGCTTTGTAGTAGGCAAAAGGCAAAGCCTTCTATTTGAACAAACAAACAAAGCCTAAAAGCCAAAAGAACTGAGTGTAACTTGAGTGGTTGAGCCCTTCCTAGCAAGCCTGACATCTCAAGTTCAAAACCCCAGTTCTGCCAAAGACATAGACTCACCTGGGAGCAGCCCACACAACTCAGGAAAGTAATTAAAGTCTTCAAATTTTCTGTACTAAAAAGAAAGCTCAAAATTTAAATATATTCATGATCACAGAGAAACAGGAATGTTATGTAGATAATGAGCTTTAACACATATTTTTGTTGGGGGACAATGAGAAAATAAAATGTGCGTGCCAAATTTTTGTTAAGGAGAGGAATAAAAAACCCTTTTCAACTCACAGATAAGTGAGAACTCTCTTCTGTCACAGCTTTTGTGCCAACTACACATTCTATTACTATATTAATTCCTCTACATAGCCTTCTTAAAGAATCTTGTTGCACAGAAGTTGGGAAGGGCTTTGTGTGTGTCTATGGATCTCTGTCAATTACAGTGAGGAGAAACATGTTTTGATGTACAGAAGTAGACTATTTTCTGCTCTATATTGGTATCCACATCTGTTAATCAGGTGTTATGGCTTGGAGTTGTATATTTTACTGCTGCAAACTTTCAACAAAAATAGCCATGCTGCTGGGTGCCAGTGGCTCATACCTATAATTCTAGCTACTCAGTTGTCTGAGAGCTGAGGATTGTGGTTTAAAGATAGCTTAAGCAAGAAAACCTGTGAGACTCATATCTCCAATTACTACCCTTCCCCCCCTCCCAAAAGCCAGAAATGGAGTTGTGGCTCAAGTGGTAGAGTGCCAATCTTGAGCAAAGAAGCAAGGAGATGGCACCTAGGCCTTCAGTTCAAGCCCCATTACCAGCATACACAGAAACCAAAAGATTAGCCGTGTTGATATTCCAAACACTTCTGACATTTGATGAAGGAATGAGCTTCAATGTTTATAAACAAGGAGATTCTAAGAATAGGAGGTTGCTGGGTGCCTGTAATCTTGGCTACTCAGGAGGCTGAGATCTGAGGTTGCTGTTTGAAGCCAGCCCAGGCAGAAAAGTCCATAAGACTCTTAATCTCCAATTAACCAATTAATCACACACACACACACACACACACACACACACACACACACACACACACACATACACATACACATACACACACACACACAGAAGTTACCCCAGCTCTTCCAACTTCAGGACATCATGTGACTTTGGTTGTTTAAATCTATTCATTACCAATATGGAGACTCCAACTTAATCAGTCTACCTGTGGTTGCTGCTGGCCATGGAGAAATAGCATAGAGGGCAGGGCCAGAGGAGACATTTCCTCTGAAATGTCACTAGAGAGCCAAACTGAGAGGAGCCATTGATGAGCCATAATGCTGAGGTTGTGTGGATGGAAGACTCGAAGCCAGTGCAGTCTCTCGTAGCAAATGCACATTGTGGGAGGCGTAGGGAGCCTGTGGTTTGCAGTCCAGGAAAATGATTTCCATCTGTTAGTCCTGGACTCAGAACAGAACCCAAAGATGCTGAAATCTGATGAGCCCATAACCCTTGAGTGTGAGTGAGGTGATATAAATCAAAGTATGGCTAAAGAAGGTGTGAAATAAACACTGAAAAAAATGCATGTTGATAACAAGTGTTAGCTCATGAAGTAGAGTTATGATGTAGAAACTCATCCCATTATCACAGTGTGGTAGCACCTTCCTTGGTACTTAAGGCAACAGAATAATGGCTGCTAAGATGCCCATGTTCTAATACCCAGAACCTGGAAACACATAAACTTTACCTGGTGGAGGGGGCCTTGCAGAGACACTCTCTTTAAGGTCCTGGAGATGGGGAGTTAGCTTGGATCAACCAGGTAGATCCTGTCTTAATCACATGGGATTTTAGGAGCAGAGAACCTTTCTGGCTTCCATCAGAGAGAGAAGTTGCTCCAGAAAACCAGTAGGAGAAAAGGGATGTTGCGACTTGGAAGATGGAAGGAGGGAGCTACAAACCAAGGAATGCAGGTTGCCTCTGGAATCTGGAGAAAAGCAAGGACATAGATTCTCCTGTCCTGCCTCCAGAAAGGAATGGAGTTTTGCTCATGCATTGATTTTAGCCCCCCACCCCAGGGGGCTAAAATATAACAAACTCGTGGTTTTTTTTTTTTTTTTTCCGGTCGTGAGGCCTGAACTCTGGGCCTGGGCGCTGTCCCTCAGCTCTTCAGCTCAAGGCTAGTGCTCTACCACTTGAGCCACAGTGCCACTTCCGGCTGTTTTCTTTTTTTGCTTATGTGGTACTGAGGAATTGAACCCAGAGCCTCAAGCATGCAAGGCAAGCGCTCTACCACTGAGCCACCTTCCCAGCCCCACAAACTTGTGTTGTTTTAAATCACCAAATTTGTGGTAATTTGTTATCACAAACATCCATAGGAAACTAATATATTAAAAACAAAACAAACCTGGACTAAATGACTTTAGCTTTCTCAGAGTTCTGCGATTCTTTAAATCTCAACTGGCTTATTAAACACTTTTTCTCATATGGATAATTTCCCCATTAGTTTTCACCTTCTCTAGAAAGAATGTGATAGCATAAAACATTTAAGTCAAGACAAATAGACTTAATGAGTTACCTTATCTTGATTTTTCTCAACCATTTCTCATTGATCAAAGACAGTGCTGTATTTTCCTTTTCCTCTGTTCACTCGAAATAGGCCAGTTCAGACACACTTCTTTTGAAACGAGCTCAAATGCATGTCCCCTGAATATTGTCAAGGTTTTGTGCCCTAGGACCTTTGGAAATTAACTTTCACGTGTTCCTTTTCAGTTGCCAGGATGGGTCAGTGACACCTTCACAGATGTGATTTAATTAAGGCCTGAGTGACAATGTAACAATGTGGTACTCACAGCACAGCCATGCTGGATAGAGATGGTTTGGTTCTGAGTGTTGGTTATGCAAGAGCTCAGGGACCTTGAACAGGGCGGCCATGTTAGCTCTTACGTCACCTCAAACCTCACAGGCTTCCTCAGTGAAAGGATTTACTTAACAAGTAGCCATTAGGCAAACCATCTTAAAAGGACTGATTTTAAGGATTAATATGATTATTTATTTTCAGAAAACAAAAATGATTTAAGAAAGGTCACTGGGTCCTTCCTAGAATGCTCTTGTTTGACCTATTTTGCAGCTTAGAAAGGAAGACAAGTTGTAGGATGGATCCACATTCCAAAGATAAAAATACAAAACACATTTCTATTATTTTTCAACAGGTGGGAGGGTCAAAGCCACTTTTCTCTACATTTTTTTTTCTGCTTGAAAGCTTTCTGGAATTCCTAGACTAAGAAGATAAATCCAGGGCATATCATTACAGTTTATTTTATTCCACTCCACTGAGTTAAATTCACTTTACAGTTTCTTAGTACAACGTTATACAGTTATAAGTCAGAGTGTGTGTCAAAAGTTGTGAAAACAAATCAATAAGATACAGTTTTACCTTCAAGGGAGTTGCTCACTGCTGAATGGGAAAAAAACAACAACAACTGAAATTCAGTTGAAAGGTGAATACTCCAACAGGAGCAAATGAGTAGTGTAGAGGGAGAAAGGAGAAAGGATTAATCAAGGTGACAAGGAAAATACCCAGGAGGGCTTTCTGGAGGAGGTCATGTCTTTATGGTGGATTTTAGGCAGAGGAAGCAACTCTGTGGGTAAATTTTCTCATTTGTGAATCGTTCACTGAAACCCTTCTGAGGAGATTGGTGGCTGAGAGTTAGTACATTAAATGTAGGCTTCGTTTTTAGAAGGCCCTGTGTGAGTCTTACCACCAGCTTTCTGTGTAATATTTAGAAGATGACTCTACCCTGTAAAGCCTCAGTTTCCTTTTCTATAAATGAGGTGTTAACTGTGTCTATCCTTGTTGGGCTGTTTTGAGAATTTGCAACTATCTATATCTTGTTACTGCCTAATATCACCCTCCAGGCTCTTGGGGGCTGCTCTCTTCTGTCACTACAGTTGGTGTCATGGCCATTCAACTCATTTACTCCTTTTAGCCAAAGTTACTGGGGTCAGAATTGATTGGGTGAACAAACACGGGTACAAATGGATGGCATTGTGAGTTGAAGCAAAGGAGTTGCAGGCAGGGCTGGCTGCAGAGGCAGTGAAGCTGGTTGTACAGGGTTCCATATTTCCAAGGGCTGTGTACTTGTTTCTACTGTCATTGTCTTGTAATTCTCCTCTCTCTCTCTCTCTCTCTCTCTCTCTCTCTCTCTCTCTCTCTCTCTCTCTCTCTCTCTCTCTCTCCTGTGTGTGTGTGTGTGTGTGTGTGTGTGTGTGTGTGTGTGTGTGTGTGTGTGTGTGTGTGTGTGTGGTGGAACTTGAACTTAAGGCCTGGGCACTATCTTTTAGTTTTTTTTCCCCTCAAGATGGTGCTCTACCACTTGTGCCACTGCTCTACTTCTGGCTTTTTGGTGGCTAAATGGAGATAAGAGCCTTACAGATTTTTCTGCCTGTACTGGCTTCAAACTTAGATCCTCACTCGGAGCTCTGCCTCCTGAGTAGCTAGGATTATAAGCATGAGCCATTGGTTCCTGGCTATGTCTTGTCATTCATAATAATTTAAAACTAGGGAGCTTGCATTTTCATTTTATACTAGGTTCTATAAATTTATATATGTCTTATGAATTACACAGTCTTAAAGCCTGTCTGTTTTGCCCCATGTTTACTTTCTCTGTCAGATCTGTTGGGTCATCCTCCTTCTTGAAGTGTTTTCTAAGGAAAAGACTTCCTATTTTTTTTAAAAAAACTTATTTATTTATGTGTTTATTTTAAGAGGTTCTTCCCCTTTCCCAGTTTCTGGTCCAGTGATGGGTCTGAGTGAAACCTATATGTGAATCCCATCCTCTGGCCCTTATTCTGGGCCTTGACAAAGGTGAATTCAGCACAGCTTCTACCTCCGGGAGCTCTTGCTGTCAGAGGAGTGTGAGAGCACACAGATGTGATGATAGATTGATTGGGCAGGTGCTGAAGCAGAGATGTGGGCTTTTAGCCCAGGGAAGGCTGACCCCAGTGTCCAATAAACATTTATCATCTCTGTGTTGTGTGTCTTTTTTAGGTTTTCTTGACCAACAAAAGAGAAATCATTATTTTTTCATGATGTTATTTTCATGAATAAAGGCACAATACCTATGTGCCTCTGATCATATAAAATAATATTTATCGAAATGAACTCCAGCAAGTGAAGACAAGAGGTTTTCTCTTTGTTGCTGTTTTTTTTTCTTTCTGTCTTATTTGTTCATTTATCTTTGGGAGTGTAGGGTGGGCAAAGAAATGGAGGGGTAAAGGATGAACACATGTAGCAGTGGTACCCAGTAGACACTATGATGAAAATGAATTATACAACTTGTGGGTTGGGGATAGAAGAGGAAAAACTGAAGGAGATTGAGGGAAGAGGTGACATTGTCCCAAAAGAAATGCTCTTTTTACCTGACTTAGGTAACTGTAACCCCTCTGTATATCACCTTAATCATAACAATAAAAGATTAAGAAACATAAAAAAGATCAACATGTTGAACATGTGCAGTTTTTCTTTTCATTATTGTCCTAAACAATATAACAGAGCAACTGCTTATGTAACATTTACACTGTGGTTGGTATTATAGTAACTTAGAGATGATTTAAATAATGCTTTGAATGATACAGATACACTCCATGCAAACACTGAGCTAATTCTGCATAAGTGACTTGAGCTTCTTCAGATTTCAGTACCTGTGATGAGTCCTGGAATCGATCCCCCATGGATACCAACGGACAAATGTACAAAGCAATGTTTAGACCACAGGGTTGGGCCTGTAATACAAAAAAACAAAAACAAAAACAAAACCAAAATCCAAACCCACATCTATTTTCCTAGTATGCTCTATAAAGGAGCCCATGTGCTCATTGGGCCTAGTACAGTGCCCACCACCTGGTAAGGGTTCAAACACCAGCTATTGAAATGGAATAGAATAATAGTGGAGTAGGAGTCGATGCTCTCTGAAATGTGAATGCCACAAAGCAATTTTGAGAGGTAAAATGAGCTTTTACTGCTCCAGCTGCTGAAAAATAGAGAACCATGGCAGGCCCCTGGTCAAAGCAAGGCCCTGGAGTGCATTTATCTTTAACAGCAAGGTTGTGACTCCTCGATGCCAAGCAATTGGATTAACTGATTGCTACTTCCCCTGAATTGGCCCGTTGTGTGCCATTCAGGCGGAGAGAGCAGAGTGATATGGTTTTTCTTTAGTCATGTAAACTGAGGCCTCAGCCCCTGTCCAGAGCCTTTCCCAGTTGGGTTGATTCAATGTGTTGCATTATTCTATTTAACCAAATGCCCTTTTCCAAGCAGCAACAACAGACCTGGAATTACTTACAGCCAAGACTCAAACATGCACATTTTTAATAGAACGTGGGGCTCCTTTAGAGCCAAATCCCACCCACAAATGTTGACACTGCTCATTGGAGGAGGAGGCCCATTGGAAGGGCTGGGAGTCTATCTCTACAGGTCTGCCCTTTCGATTCCAGTCATGTTCTCCAGCAGCTGAGGACAGCATTGAAGGTGAACAGGGCCTCTCTGAAACTGAGCTCATGTTGTTTCTTTCCTTGCAAGAAGATCCAGCGTGTCTCATAAAATTAAACTGAGCATGTTTTACTTGATGGGGCGAGAGAAAGAAAGTAAAAGCCAGTAACACAGAGCCCATTTAAAGCAGAACATATTTGTATTGGAGGGCCAATGTAAGCCTGGTGTTCTGATGTCTTTCTCCTCCTTTCTGTGCTGAATAGAAACTTGCTGTTGACCAGATGAATAGCAACGCTGATGCTGTGTGTCACTTCTGAATTTGAGTGTGCAGAGTATATGACTTTCAAGTTTTAGAATTTAACACTTTGGTGAAACGCAAAAGCCAAATATAATTTTTTTTCTGGGAAAAAATTTTAGTCTCATAAAATATTCCTTCTGTAATTTTTAAATTAGAGAAAGAGAGAAAGAAAACAAGAAAGAGGGAGCCGCTCAGGTTTGAGGTAAATGTGGCCACTTCTACTGCCATTGTTCTCGTGGTGTCGAATAGGTGACTCAGACAGCTTGCTGACAGAGACTGTCTGTCACCCCCTATTTCTTTTTTTTTTTTTTTTTTTTGGTCCGGTCGTGGGGCCTGAACTCTGGGCCTGGGCACTGTCCCTCAGCTCTTCAGCTGAAGGCTAGCACTCTACCAATTGAGCCACAGCGCCACTTCCGGCTCTTTCCTTTTTGCTTATGTGGTGCTGAGGAATCGAACCCAGGGCCTCAGGCATGCAAGGCAAGTGCTCTACCACTGAGCTACCTTCCCAGCCCCTCACCCCCTATTTTCTATTGAAACCCACCCAGTTTTCTTTTGATTGCTAAACTTAACACACACAAACATTTCAGTTGCATTTATTTGTTGAAGTCTGCATTTGTAATACTTTCAAGTCAAAGGGAGGATGTTAAGAAGAAGAGACTTTGAGGAAGAATCTATTTCTTTGGTTTATAGAATATGTGTGTGTGTGTGTGTGTGTGTGTGTCTGTGTCTGTGTGTCTATATATGAGAGAGAGAGGCAGATAGAGACAGACAGAGAGAGACAGAGAGAGACAGAAAAACAGAGGCAGAGAGACAGTGTCAGAATGAGAAGAGAGGAAGAAAGGAAGAGTGAGATGGAGGAATAAATGGAGGGCAAGGGAGAGAAAAAGGAAAGGAGAAAAGAGAGAGATTTCCCCTTTATGTCCTTTATTTTTTATGATGTGGTAGGTTTTTATTTTCTTTCTTGGTTCCAACATATACCTATTAACACCAGTTGTAAAATCTAATGAACTAGCTCCTTGTTTTCTTGGTTATAATCACACCCCAGCTGTTCTGTGATGTTTGCTTTATTCTATCATTTGGTAAATGTGCTTAAACTGCTTGAATAAAAAAATCCCTGATATTATATTCTTTTTTTGGCCACTCCTGGGGCTTGAACTCAGGGCCTGGGCACTGTTCCTGAGCTTCATTTGCTCAAGACTAGCACTCCACCACTTGAGCCACAGTGCCACTTCTGGCTTTTTTCTGTTTATGTGGTACTGAGGAATCAAACCCAGGGCTTCATGCATGCTAGGCAAGCACTCTACCACTAGGCCCCTCTTTAAAAACAAATAAACAAACAACAAACATTATCTTTCTCCTCATTTCTGATCTGAATATACAGTGACACTAATAATATTGAGGTCTTAAGCTTCACCGAGGTGGCCCAAGCTTTATGAATGCAATATGTTCCCCCTTGCTAGGAATCCTTTGGTTTATATTGTGTCTTTTGCTCCTGTGCAGACTTCCCAGTATACTGTCTTCATGAAGCTAGTAGTGAAGAATTAGAAAAGAAGTTGATACTCAACAAAAACATAAGAAGAATTTATTGTACTTTCATCAGTGAACATCTGAAAGTAGGAGAACTTTCCTGACCACTGGAGCTTGGCTGAATTGGACAACTGAGCTGCAGAGACACAACAGACTTCGAAAGTATAAGACCACATGTGATTAAGAGTTTGAGGATATGGATGGCTTATTAAGTGCCATAGGATCAAAGAAAGGAGAGAGTTATGGGAACTGAGAAGATGCAAACATATGTCTGGAGACTGTAAGACTTGATGGGATTTTGAGAGGTTGCTACTTTGGTTCTCAAATCTACTTTAGGCAAGAAGAGAGAAGAACTGGAGTGGGATTGCGGTTACAGAGAATGAAGAGGGAAAGTGGATGCATTGGGCAGTTCTGGTGGTCATGTGAGCTCAGGACAACATGAAGCTTAAACTTCTAGGCAAAGACCTGCTGAGGTTTCAGAGCAGGCCATGGGATGGTGCCTCACAAGAATGACTTTGCTTACAGCATGGCAGGTGGAGGGAGGGATGGGATTGAGGATGACAAAGCCTGGCCGAGAGGAAGCCTCACCTTGTGCTCTATTGTCCAGTTGAGATGTTGGAGGATGGCTTAGTATCTGAGTGGGCAATCAGAGCAGCAGAGGGGGCCAGGTATGGGATTTTATAGCTGATTAGACATAAGGTTGAAGATTTTAAAAGCTGACTGTTTGGTGAAGTTGGTGACAGTGATCTATAAAATGGGAGGGAACTCTGTTTCTAGTTTTGGTGAATCTGGGTGGGGCAATGTTCAAGCTTTGAGAAGGAGGGCATGGGGCCTCTGAGTGTGCTGTACCTGTGTTACCGCTTCTGAGACATCATGTCTGCCTCTGCTGTCCCTTCCCTCAGTCCTGGCCAACTCCTCCTGACCACAGGCATCACTAGGACTCTGGCTCTTCTCCTCTTCTCCTCTCTTCATGATTTAAGCAATGTGGTTACTACTTGGGGCTGTAGGAGACTTCATGAGGCTATCCATCACAGGCCTTGTTTACTCTGGATGCACTTGTTTCTGGATGCACTTATTTGTTCTGCTACTATAGTGTGTTACTGGGAGTTCTGTGTGAGTGTCAGACTAGTCAGGCTAGATACTGACAATGGCCATGTCTTCCCTGGCATTAGTGGGACTCAGTGGCAGTTTACTGATTTCCTGGGGTTCTTCCTAGGATGGACCTTTATAGATCTTTATGCTCTCAGTTTTCATCATACTTCATGATCTCATGCCTCATATACTGTGTTTATTAATGCATGCATGAATAACTCCTCCTGTTCACCACCTTCCTTCCCATCTCCTCCCCATAGTGTATATGCTACTTCTCTACAGCCCCTTCAACTTTCACCCAGAACACTGTAACTTTGTTTTTCCTGACAGTGAATCTTTTCAATCAGGGCTAAGGCACTTGAAACCAAGAACCAACTTCTGTACTTTCTACTTAACAGCCCTTGAGGAAGAGTAGCAGTAATAAGAAATAGGAGGCCAACTCTTGATGAATAATTCAATAGAGGAAGCAAATTGGGGAATTCATATTTCAAGATTTTTCTCAGTGTCTAACAACTTAGTGATGGAACACATTATTCCACATGACTTTGATTACGTATCTTTTTATTTCCTTAATGTGGATTCCTGAGGAGAAATATTGAGTCAAATCCCATGAACATTTACAGGACTGTTGATCTGTTAGTCCACACTGGCCTCCAGATGAATTTCAACACTATGAATGGTAATACTTTTCTCTTCATTTTGCAGCCTTATTAGATTGAGCATCTTTAGCAATAGGATCTTTTCCATTGTGAGATTTCCCCTTGCAGTGTACTTTTAAGTGGAATGTTGTTACTTGTAGTGAGGCTGAATATTCATGAAGTATTTTGGAGGACAAGGTGGGAAGAGAGAAGAGAGGAAGGGCCTGGAGAGACTGAGGAAGGGATGGCTGTTCATACCTATGAAGGCAGATGGGAATGGGGGCTGAGAAATGAGAAGGTGAGTGCTCGAGGGTCTTCTTAGGACCAGGGACTGAGCCAGGATATCATGGTGCCAGTGAGTCCTTCAGTTACTTAAGGACTTCAGTGAATTCACACTCACTTTTATTTTGTAGTCACCTCCCCTTTTTTTTGTGCAGCTCCTGGGGCCTGAACTCAGGGGCCTGGGCACTGTCCCTTGGCTGTTTTAGCTCAAAGCTAACACTCTACCACTTGAGCCACAGCCCCATTTCTGTTTTTTGTTCTTGTTTTTGTTTTTGAGTAGTTTATTGGAAATAAGAGTGTCATGGACTTTCCTGCCTGGACTGGCTTTGAACTCCAGTCCTCCGATCTCAGCCTCTTGAGGAGTTAGGATTATAGGTGTGAGCCACCCATATGTGGCTGTAGCCACCATCTTTAAGAAGAAAGTTTCTCTCTTCTTTTTTTCTTTGCTAAGTAAACTAGAAGACAGAAAAACTATAAGGCTGACATACAGCACATTCCAAGTGGGATCCATTTGCTGGCTAAGCAGTAGATCAGCACAAATTATGAGCGTTTAGACATGTGTTAACCTACTAATTGAGGGTAGGGGGGCACTAGATGATGAGGTCTCCCTAGATGCCCTGGATCTTCCCCCTCCTGATTCCTGAAACACCAATTAACACTCTCAGTCAATACTAGAAAACAGATGGTGAGGATAAACACTCACCCATAAAGAATGTCACCCCTACTTGTCACAGGACATTAACTGACCCATACTGGCACCCCCTAAGGGGGTGGTAGCAGCAAATTGTAATGGAAAAGTTACTGCTTTCCTGCTTCACTTTCTGTTTGACAATGAGGTCCTTTTGATGTCTAAGGACAATACCAGAAAATGTGTGTGTGTGTGTGTGTGTGTGTGTGTGTGTGTGTGTGTGTGTGTGTGTGTGTGCAGACAGAGGAAAAGAGAGAGGGAGGCAGTGAGGAGTCAGAGACAAAAAGAGAGAGAGGAGGGAAAGAGAGAGGGAGGAAAAGAGAGTGGTTGCGAAAGGAAGAGTGTGTGTTATTGGGCAGGTCATGGTCTGTCTCATTGTTTTCTCATTCACATGTATGATCATGTGACCAGATTGATTTTGCTTTGGTATATAAGTTCAGCCTTATTACAAAGGTGGATTGAGACACAAGTACATGATGTATTTTGAGAAGTCATCCAAATTACTTACCCCACGAAGCCTAAAATGTTATCATTTACTAACGTCTTGGCGTCAAATGTTGTCCCTTCTTCAGGGACCTCCATGTCATAGAAGGACATAGGAAGTTCCTTAAGTTCATCACTTCATGGTGTTTCCTGAAAGACAATCTGGAGGGAGGGTGCTGTCCCTTAGCACTATCCCTTGGCCATGTTCTTCAGCTTCGTGATTCTTCCCTGTTCCGCCCTGGCCAGTGCCTCTGGACACTTGGCTTCTGTCAGTCTGTGTGCCTGTGGTAGGTAGAATGATGGCACACAAAGACAGACATTCATTTGTTCATCTCTGGAACTTGTGATGTTAAATTACATGGTAAAAGATGTTAAGGTGATGATTAAGTTTGTTTAGTAGCTGATCTTGAGACGAACAGATCCAATATATATTGGATTATCTAAGTGAGTTCAAGGCAGTCAAGTCTTTTTTACTTTTTTGGTTGGTTGTGGGGCTTGAACGCTGGGCTTGGGTGCTGTCCCTACGCTCTTCAGCTCAAGGCAAATGCTCTACCACTTGAGCCACAGGGCCACTTCTGGTTTTTTCTTTTTATGTGGTGCTGAGTAATTGAACCCAGGGCCTCATGCATGCGAGGCAAAGACTCTACCACCTTTCAGCCCACAATGCCTTGTTTTGCAGCACTGAGAAAGTATCCTTGAGCCTGGGCACTCAGTAGGGACACTATCTATGTCCACTTCCCTGAACTTGAGGTTATGGCTGTTTCTGGGTTGGCATAGGTCATTTAGTAGAAGCAAACAATAAGAATGGGGATGTCTGGGGAGATGCTGCAGAATATTTCTAAACTGGACTAACTGGGTTGGTACTGGGAAAATGCAAGGATGTTACTTCGAGTCAAGTCAGTTTTCAACTTATGAGGTGCATTTATTATTTACTTATTTTGCTAGCCTTTTCTAAGTCCCTCAGAGCTATTTTCCACATGAAATCCTTTGTTCTTTTCCTCCAAGACAGTTGTTCCTAGAAGTTTGTGTTATTCAGAACATGAAGAATCATTTTAGAAAACAGGTCATTTTGTCTTCAGTGCACTGAGCTGACTAGAAACAATTGTCCATTCACTTATTTCTTCCATTGCATATTGGTTTTTGGCGACATAAGCTAGCATGCGGATGCGTTTTCTCCATTCAGGAAATGTGAACTGCTAAGATTGAAAGCAAGGATGTGAAAATCTGCTCTTCAGATACTCACTTTCTAGTTGGGGAACTGAGGCAGATAAAAATGACAAGGGACATTGTGGACAGAGTAGTATTAACAGGCCATAGTAGATGTTCTCAGGATGGGGTGAGTAGTGTCGTGCTGTAGGAGAGATGTTGAATAGATTTTTGAGGGAAATTGGAGAAACACAAAGAGAATATTTGGAGATCTTTGGATCTGAACCGTGCTATAAAGGAAGATAGGATGCATGGAAGCAGAACTTGTAATTATAGCCAAAGGTCATTGAGCAAGCTTGCAGTCAGAAAGGGCATCATTTGTTCTTTATTAACTTCAGGGTAGGTGCCTACCTACATGTGCTAGACAGTGGGCCAGGCTCAGAAATTAATTTATAATTTTTACAATCATGAGTTTCATGAGTCTGGAACTAGAATGTGCTCTTATAACCAGAGCCTGGGCCTGTTTAGTGGTGAACATTTGGTTGAACAGCAAGTTTGTAAAGGAAATAATAAAAGAGGCTGTTCTGGAGTAAAGGCCTGAATGAGCACCATGTGCATTTTATTTGTTGTTGCTTTATTCCTTCCTTTCTTTCTCTTTGAACAATAGGCTCCTCGTTGTGTTTTGGTTTGTTTGTCTGCTAGTTGTGGGGAGTCTTGGGGATTGAGCTCTAGGCCTTGCATAGTGGAGGGTGTTGAAGTAGTTCAGGACCTTGGGGAGAGATGAGAACTATAAGAAATGTAGGCTGGTCTTGTTTTGAAGGAAAAGGCAGTCTTATTTGGGGAAATATCAAGCCAGCTTTTGAAACTTAATTCTTGTTTCCCCAATGACATTCCCTGGAGAACCCCAGATGAAAGATAAAGTTTGGGACATGGCTGTCAGGTTTTCCAATGGTACAGATCATCTACTGCAAAGCTTTACCTCCCTTGAGAGGCATTTAGTGACTAGAGAAAGTCTGTTTTGAAAAAGAAAGCGCAGTGAGGTCACAGATGCATGCTAACATTCATTCTCAGGAACAATAGAGCTGAATGATTTTTAGAAACGGGCTTATTCGTCTCAGGTGACATGGTAATGATGCAAGTGCACCATGGCACTGTATTGTACAAAGGGGCAGGGTTATGAATGCAAGTGGTCAAACATAACAGCGTCCTGTGAATGTAGACTATAGAAGGGCAGCTCCCGAGTGCTTAAAATTGAGTTGCTTTGTTATCTAAGCTTGGGTAATGAGCCAAGGAAATATTTGTGAGTCATCCTACTTTTGTTCCCAAAAACAGATTCACTGACCTGATTTTAAAAGCATTAAATAGGGAAGAAGTTGACATTTGCAAATATATTTAACTTATTTGTCTTGTAGGCAGGGAACATGTTGGGGCAACTTTCAACTGCGTGATGTGTGGTCTGGGAGCTTTGATCTCTTTATGCTTTCTTTATGTTGAGAAAAAGCTTTGAAGGATCCTGTAATTATGAATACAGTAGACGCCTGTCATAAGGGGTTGCTATGAAATTGATTTCACTCTACCAAGGGTCAACCCTCTTCTCCTCATGAAGCCCTCACATGCTTTTAAAACCTTTTGCTTCTCAGTAACCTAAAAGAAGATGGTTAGTCATACTTCCTGTCTTAGCTCAGGGATGGGTATTTCCCATTTACATTTCTCCTTTAATTCATTGATAAGCAAGGCTGAGTCCTGAATGGCTTTCCAATTGGCCAATGCAAGTGGAAGTGACGTGATTCCCATGCTTCTACATTTGGGTGTTTTCTCTTCCTTCCTTCCTTCCTTCCTTCCTTCCTTCCTCCTTCCTTCCTTCCTTCCTTCCTTCCTTCCTTCCTTCCTTTCTTTCTTTCTTTCTTTCTTTCTTTCTTTCTTTCTTTCTTTCTTTCTTTCTTTCTTTCTTTCTTTCTTGAAGTAGGAAATGGACTTTTGAGCAATGTTAGTAATTTTGATATGATACTTCTTCTTATGACCACTCCCAGATTAAGGACAGAAAAATAGCACTGAGTTGGCCCTGTAAGGGAGACAAGGTTTTGCCTAGGTTTTATCAGACCCTTGTCAAACCCTTATCCAGTAAGTATAGGCGACCAGGACCTGTGATGCTTTCCATCTTCCAAATGAGTCTAATTCTCCATAGCTTGGCACTGGGTCTAGAAGAGGTGGGAACACAGTGGACCTATGTAACAAATACTGCTCCTGTGGCACAGAGATTGTGCTTTTATGATTTAGACTGTGGACTTATACAATACATGCTCCAACTCTAACAGTGACCGTTAATAAACTCAAAATAGTCTCTTCTTGGATTGATTTTCACTTAAGGAAGATCAGTTTGGGGCCCAAAACTAATTCATAATGTTCTCTCTCTCTCTCTCTCTCTCTCTCTCTCTCTCTCTCTCTCTCTCTCTCTCTCTCTCTCTCTCTCTCTCTCTCTCTCCATCTCCCTCTCTCTCTCTCTTTCTGGACTTGGGGCTTGAACTCAGAGCCTAGGTGCTGTCTCTGAGCTCTTTTGTTCAAGACTAGCACTTTGCCAAAGGAGCCACAGATCCACTTGTGGGTTTTTGGTGGTTAATTGGGGATAAGCATCTCACAGACTGTCCTGCCGGGGCTGGATTCAAACCTTGATCTTCAGATCTCAGTCTTCTGAGTAGCTAGTGCTGAGCTAGTGCTCAGCCACAGGGCTCTTTTTTTTTCTTTCTTGTCTTTTCTTTTTCCCTTTTTATTTTTATTTTTTGACAGTTCTGGGGCTTGAACTCAGAGCCTGAGCACTGTTCCTGAGCCTCTCTGTGCTCAAAGCTAGTGCTCAACCATGTGAGCCACAGCACCACTCCTGGCTTTTTTTGAGTAGTTTGTTGGCGATAAGAGTCTCATGTGGACTTTTCTGCCCAAGCTGGCTTTGAATCAAAATCCTCAGATCTCAGCCTCCTGAGTAGCTAGGATTATAGGCATGAGCCGCTGTACCAGCTAGCCACAGGGTGCTTTTAATGGGGAAAACAGTGACCTGGGATGAGGGAGGCTGGTTTAGAACACAAATAGCTATTATAATTTTAGACAACCCAGTCTAACAGAGGACCATGTGATTGAAAAGCCAGATAAAATCTAAATAGGAGTAGGGCCTGAGAATATGCCCTTTCTTCTGGTGCTGACTGCCTACTTGTGTGTGTTATCTAACCTTGTAATTAGGATAGCATTCAGAAAATGGGAAGAAAGTTGGTATTCTTTTCATAACCCCCAAATCTTTGCATTGCTGCATGAAACTTTTGGCTTCAGCTCTTCCCTGTTCATTAACCATGCCAAAATTTTTAATCTAACACCACTGTTAAAGAGTGGCAGGCTTCCAGGGAAATATATCAGCCAGGCTTATTAATTTCATGCCAAGTGCTGGAGGCGTGAATGTAGAGAACGCTGTTTGACTTTGGATAATAGGAATCAGGCAGCTTAAAGGCAAGGGATAAAGATCAGGAGCCCCACGTCTCAGGAGGAGGAGCAGGTGCAGGCTTCAAGCAAGGCCTTCAGGCCCAAAGGGGCAGCCCATGCTTAAAACAATCTGCAGTGCTGCTGCTGCTTCTTCTTCTTCCTTTTTTTTTTTTTTTTTAATTTGGCGTGTGCCTCTCACAGCTTAACAGATCGCTGCTCCACAAAGAGGGGTAAACAGAGAAAGGGAAATTAAAAAGGGAAGTCCCAAGGTAGACAAAAACAAATTAGGGCAAACAAATTACACAGAGTCAACAAATAAACAAGGGAACATCTGTGAATATATTTCTTGGACTTTCTGCTTCTGAATGCAACCTGAGAAATGGTAGGGTAGTGAGCACAGTAATCTAGAGCAAAGTCCTTTTTGGAGGAAAAGAGCAAGCTGAACACAAAAAGAGGAAGACTCACTCACAGTAGGGGGCTCAGGAGGAGGTCAGAAGCTTAGCAGGTGGTCTGCCCAGCTCTCAGAAATGGACCAAATTGCTTTTCCAGCCACACCCTTGGCTTCCTTTGGAGGCTAGTTGGTTCCCAGTGTTCTGCCAATCTTCACATAGAAAAGGGCTGTAGGAATATAAAGAGGTAGCAATCTGCTTATAGGAGCAAAAACAAAATACAAATACAACAAGCAACATTCCAACACGGAACATGTGTTCACCTTATCCAGCCTCCGCATCTGTTTCAGTGGGCACACGAGCTCTTCCAGCCACTAGATGCTTGCCAGGTGTTGACTGGATGTGGGGAAACATTTGAGCTGCTCCTTCTGGCAGTTTGCTTGCTACTGACACAATTTCCCTTTTACCCTGAGGCTGGTGAGACTGTTTCAAGGTTTGGAAAGAAGTTCAGCATATTGCATACTGTTAACCAAAGGCACAACTGAATTGAGAGACGGATAAAAAGAGGAGGAATTTGTTTACAACATCTTCCAGGGATCTCACTGTAGAACGCGGGCAATTAAAATACAGGAGTGTAGAAGTTACAAATACTTGACTTATTCACTGCACAATCTCAAATGATAAAATAATTTCTGAAACTTCTTTGGATTCTTTAAGTTACAAGAAGTTTGGGCTGGGAAGGTGGCTCAGTGGTAGAGCGCTTGCCTTGCATGCCTGAGGCCCTGGGTTCGATTCCTCAGCACCACATAAGCAAAAAGGTAAAAGCTGGAAGTGGCACTGTGGCTCAAGTGGTAGAGCGCTAGCCTTGAACTGAAGAGCTGAGGGACAGCACCCAGGCCCAGAGTTCAGGCCCCACAACCGGACCCCAAAAAAAAAAAAAAAAAAAGAAGTTTGTGGCGATTTCATCTCATTGTTGGGCAAAATTCCCTATTTCTCATCTTCTCTTAAACCTTCATCATGCACTTGACCATTTGAAGCATTTAAGAAGCTGATAACTATTTTGAGGTGGATAAATGGCATGAAATGAGCTTCCCCCAGTGGTCCCCCTATTCTTCAATTCCATTATTTTGTTTCATTGTTTCATTTCTAAATGAGATACAATAAATGAGCTCTGAAATACAAGAATTATGTTGGATGTGATTAATTTACAAGCATAAGGATGGTAAAATTCAAGCTGGGTGCTGGGTGGTTCATGTTTATAATCCTACTATTTGGGAGGGTGAGACAGGAAGGATTGGGGCTTGAGGCCAGCCTGAATAAAAAAGTTTTTGAAGTCCCTTCTCAACACATAACTGCATGGTGGTGAGCACCAGTAACCCTAGCTTTGTGAAAGTGTAAACAAGTAGACCACATAGCTGGACAGGAAGTGAGACACTTGCAAAAATTTCCATGGTGGGAAAAGGACTGATGGCATGGCTTGGCCGTAGAATGCCCACCTATCAAGTAAAGACCTTGTAATGAAAAAAAAAAACAAAATGGCACAACTATATAGTATAGCTATATTACTCTATTAAAATAGTATACAATATTGGTAACAACGAGAAGTAATGTCAATATTATTCAACAATTTATTTAATTGGCAATGGACTTAGGACTCCTTTTTTTTTTTTTTTTTGGCCATTCCTGGGTCTTGAACTTAAGGCCTTGGTACTATCGTTGAACTTTTGTGCACAGGCTAGTGCTTTACCACTTCTGGCTTTTTTGGTGTTTAATTGGAGATAAGAGTTTCATGGACTTTCCTGCCTGATCTGGCTTTGAACCATGAGTTCAGCCTCCTGAGTAGCTAGGATTATAGGTGAGAGCCACCAGTGCCCAGTGACCCAGGACTTTTTCTGAGTTAGATATATTGTGTGACCTTGTTGAATTTTTTGACCTCTATATGCTTAATGAGTTGTGATATGTGCAAAAACCTATTTCCCATAGTTTTTAAAGAAAAAGAAAGAAGTGATGTACAAGTTGTTATGTCGAAAAACAAACTTTACAATTTTGGCTGGGAGTGGGGTGGGGTGAGAGGGCAGATGGGAAGGGATGAGAAGGGGAAACAAAGGAGGAGGCAACAATGCTTGATAAGAAATGTACTCATTATCTTTCCCATGTAATTGTAACCCCTCTGTACAGTATTTTCACAATAAAAAATATCAAGAAAAGATACTTTCAGTTTTGGACACAGATTGTCTATAAAGATACAAGTCTGCATTTATTATTAATTCCCAAGTCACAGGGCTGGAAGGAGCCTCATGAAACCAACTTGCTCTCAACTCAGTGTGGGGTGTTTGTTAATTGGAATCCCAGAGAAACATGATGATGAATGATCCCAAATTCCTTTGTGTCAAGGTATGAAGATGAGGTACCCAATTACTATCAAATCCTCAGTAAAATGTCATTGTAGAATGCAAGAAATCAATATCATCAAATATTTATTGGGTATCTATTGGGTGCTTTGTGCTTCATTTGTAACTATTTGCTAAGATTTAGAGGTAAGGTCTGAAGCTTCTTACTTCCTTATTTAGTAATTTTTCTCACTATTTGGTTTAAATACACACACACACACACACACACACACACACATATCTTCAGATTCCTGGAATGAATTCGTTAAGTAATTTATAAGAAATACAGAATTATTTCTGTATACCTTCTCTAGTTCTGGAGTTAAGACACAGGAAAATCTCCATAGATTTTAACTTTAAAGGCTCTTGCTATAGTAAAGCTGAAAGAATAAATAGTATGGTTTATAATATTATAATGATTTTACTTACATGAGGAAACTCAGTTCTAACTTAGAGTTCAGTATTTGCTGCCTTATAAGATTCACAAAAATTATTTTTACTATAGTATGTTAATAAAACCTTAATTACTCTGCTTGACAAAGTATCCAAACCAGCACCTAACTCAGGCCTCACGTCTTCCATATTCTGTTAGAGTGCTAGAGTTTTGGGGAGTTACATACTCTGAACCATAGTGAATTTATGGGTAATTTATGGGTAATCTATTTCTTAGGATTTCAAACTATTCTGATGACATTGGTAGTTGCCATGTATAATAACTGTTTTTATCTGATTTCTGTAAATAATAATAATTTTTTTAGGGGGGGTCCAGTCATGGGCCTGAACTCTGAGCCTCGGCGCTGCCCCTCAGCTCTTCAGCTCAAGGCTAGCACTCTACCACTTGAGCCACAGTGCCACTTCCGGCTTTTTTTTTTTTTAGCTTATGGATGCTGAGGAATCGAACCCAGGGCCTCAAGCATGCAAGGCAAGTGCTTTACCACTGAGCCACCTTCCCAGCCCCTTCTGTAAATAATTATGTATTTACGAGCTTAAGTAATTTTATTCCTTATACAAAGTTTAAATTTACAAATTAGAGCTAAAAGAACTAGTAATGGTCTTTTCTTAACATTAGAAATCCTTTGAAGAGTGGTACGGTAGAGAAATTCAAGGTAGTTATTAGTCTAATTAACCAAATAATTTAATGAATCCAATTAGTTCTTAACTCTATATTGCTTGTAACCTATTAAAAAGTAATTACTTTTTTTCCATTAAGATTGAGAAGCTAGTAGCAGACTAACCCTCCTACCAAGAAGAACCATAAAACAGATGTTTGCAAGCAGCAAAGGGAAATTGAGGCATCCAGGACTGGGAAAATTCAAATCTCTAAGATAAGGAAAATATATTAATGGAAGCTCAACCGTCACTATCAACTTTTCTTCCGGGATATTTGCTAATTTTTGGGGCAAAGGCACAGAACCTAAACATCGGAACTGGGAGCTTGTAGTAAATACTCATCGGGCTATGTGTCAAATATCGGAGTTCAAAGGCTTCCAAGACAACCAGAATTAGAGCCAGGATGAGAAGAGAGGGTGCTGTAGAATCCTGAACTCAATATTCTGTCTAGAGTTTCTCCTGCAGTCATTGGTTGCCTTGGAAGATAAACATATGTGGGATACAATACTGAGAAACAAAACAGAAAACAGTGGCAAGACGCTAAAAAACTAGGCAGACAGGGCAGTGTCACAGCGGCGAGAAAACTCAATTGGAATTGAGAGGATGGTCTGTAGAAGAGTCCAGGTGTTTAGTTCCAGCAGCTGAAGGGCCCTTGTACTTGGGAACAAGGGAAAACTGGAAGTGGACTTACCTTCTCTGGGTCAGATGATTTGCTAGCTCTCAGTCTTCTTCCAGGAAACATTTTAAAATTGTGTTGTGTATTGATACACAGAAATGATTTCTTACACACTTTTAAAAGTTCTAGGCATGGTAGGAAACAGGCTCTAGTTACCAAAACCTCAAACCCAAACAACAACAATAATCCTTGAAATTAGAGGGCAAAACCCCCCACAAGTCCAAGGAAAAGTGACAAAGCAAGTAACAAATAGACCTGTGAATCAGATATTGGGGTTCTCAGACATAGGCTTATTTACACATAACAATGATAAATGTACTCAACAGAATAGAGTGCAGAAGGAAAGATTTCTTTTAACCAGAGAACAAGAATCTATAAGAATAAATCAAATAGAAATTGGGACACAAGTGGTTTTTTTCTTTCTTGCTATTGTTTCTAATGTATTTATAATGTACCATGTGATTTTTTGTTTCTTTGTATGGTTAATTGGAAATAACTATCATAGACTTTCCTGCCCAGACTGGCTTTGAACTGCAATCCCCAGGTCTCAGTCTCCTGAGTACCTAGGATGACAGGCATAAGCCACCAATGCCTAGCTTCAATGCCTGACTTTGAAGTGAATGAATGGAAGCCAGGAAATGGTGGATATGCAAAGTGTTGAAGAAAGGCGACCATCTAGTTAAAATTCTGTGCCAAGGAAAATGGTTTTCAAAGTAAACAGAAAGTAATATGTGATGTTTTAAACCAAACAGAATCTTAGAAAATTCATGTATAGCAAATGAACACTAAAAGAAATAGTAAATGGAGTTCTTCAGGCAAAAGGATAATGTTCCAAACTAGAAATATGAAAATGCAGGAACAAAGGAAGAGAAAGGGAAATTCGGTGAAAAATATTAACCAATATTGTTTACAACAATAACAAGAAACATTATCTAAAATTGAGGGTATTGTACAACATAAACTGTCAAAGGATCCCCCTGTTTTCTGAAAAGTGGAAGAGTATTTGGTAATCTCTGAAAGGTAATCTCTAAAAGGTCCATTAAAAATAGAAACACATAATACATGTGTAATAAGCCCATGGGGGGAGGTAATATATTTTCTAAAAAACAGATCTGAATTCTGGGAAGGAAGACAAAAGAAGATGGAAAAAAAGAAACAAAGAATAAATGGTCAAACAGAATAAATAATATGGTAGATTTGAACAGAATATATCAATTTACATTGATTGTAAATGGATGAATGCCTTCAAATTAGAGATGACTCAGAATGAATAAAAAACAAAATTCCAGCTATGTCCTTCTTTGGAGAGACAGACTGAATGTAATGACACATGGTTAAGTTGAAAGTCAAAAGATGAACAGGTATAACACATTCTACTAAGTAAAAGCAATCTCATAGCAATAAATATCACAGAAGGTAGATTTGAGAGCAAGCAGTATTATGACAGAACATGAATTTTCAGCTCAGCTCAGCATTGTTGGCATTTCTTTTTTTCTTTTTTGCTTTCATTCTTTAAAAAAAAAATTTTATTGCAAAGTACTATACAGAGGGGTTACAGTTACATGAGTAAGGTAAGGAGTACATTTCTTATTGAGCATTGTTACCCCCTTCTTTGTTTTTTCCTTACCATCCCTTCCCTCCCCAGTTTTCTTGGCTTTTCTGAGCCTTGAATTCTCCATTAGGAGGGATCATTCTGTGCCATGTAGGCTGTGCATCAACATCGCTGGTCTTTACATATTTGATGTTGGCAGCCTCCCTCACTCCAAGGTATACTCAATCAGAATGTCTCCAGACATTGCCAGTTGTCCCCAGTGGAAGAGGACCCTTACAGAAAGATACCTTTACAGTATTGAAAAGTGCATGTAAAGTGCTTCCCCTCTTCCTGGACACATAAGCATGAAGGGTATGAACTTTTTCTCAAGCACTGCTTTATATAAAATTTCTTTCATGTATGTGTTAGTTGGTTTGGTATTGTTTAATTTCCAAACATTTAGTGATTTATTGGTTCTTTTTCTGTTACTGATTTATCATAAATACAGTTAGTAAAGAAAAACAGCAGAGACCCCTCAAAAAAGTTCTAGTCATTTTTTTTTGCCAGTTGTGGGGTCTGAACTCTGGGCCTGGGCACTGTCTCTCAGCTCTTCAGCTCAAGGCTAGTGCTCTACGACTTGAATCACATAAGCTTTTTCTGCTTATGTGGTGCTGAGGAATTGAACCCAGGGCCTCATGCATGCAAGGCAAGCACTCTACCACTGAGCCACCTGCCCAGACCCTAGTCATTTTTTAAGTGGAAATTGACAAATCAATTCTAAAGTTCATCCTTAAATACAGATAGATGGTCAAGAACAGGGAAGACAGCCAGGTGCTGGTGGCTTATGTCTGCAGTCCTAGCTACTCAGGAGTCTGAGATCTGAGGATTGTGATTCAAAGCCAGCCAGGGCAGGAAAGTTCACGAGACTTATCTCCAATTAATAACCAAAAATGGGTGGGAAAGTGGCTCAGTTGTAGAGTGCTTGCCTTGCATGCATGAGGCCCTGGGTTTGATTCCTCAGCATCACGTAAGTGGAAAACCTGGAAGTGGTACTGTGGCTCAAGTGGTTACCTTGAGCTGAATTACTGAGGGACAGTGCCCAGCCCAGAGTTCAAGCCCCATGACAGGTGAGAGAAAGAGAGAGAGAGAGAGAGAGACAGACAGACAGACAGAAAGACAGACAGACAGACAGACAGACAGAGACAGAGACAGAGACAGAGACAGAGACAGACAGAGACAGAGAGAAAGACAGAAAGAGAAAGTTGGCCTTGAGCAGGAAAAGCTAAACAAGAGGTAGAAACCTTGAGTTCAAACCCAAGTACAGATACTGTATGCACACACCTATGTGCATGTACACGCACACACACATATAAATAGTGAAGATAATTTGAATAAGAGCAAAGTAGGTGATGTAAACTTTCAGACACCAAAAACTTCTGATAAAACCATGGTGATTAGACCAAGGATATTCAAATTGACTAAAAGAATAGAAGAGAAAGTTTAGAAACAGAGATTTACATGTATCTGATGCAGAACAGTGCCTAAGTCTGGTTTTCTTTTTTTTCTGTAAATGTTGAATGGATCAATTAGATATGAATATGAATATGAATATGAACATTGAACTTTGTCCTCTGTCTCAGACCATATATAAAATAAATCAATCCTGAGTGGATCATAGGCCTTAATAGGAAATAAATTTTTTGGAAGAAAACAATGTATGTATACTGGACAACATATTTAAAACCTTGGAATATGCAAATATTTAAAAATGTTTTGTCAAGGATTTATTCTAGTAAATCAGGATAAAGTAGAAGTGAGAAAAAAGAGATAAATATTTCCTGATCCCCATACAGGAAATGGATATAAATGGGTTTCTCTCTCTCACTCTCTCTCTCTCTGTCTCTCTCTCTCTCTCTCCATCTGTATTGGGGCTTGAATTCAGTCCTGGGCACTGTCATTTATCTTTTTCACTCAAAACTAGCTCTATCACTGGACTCACTACTCCAATTCTGGTTTTTGATGATTAATTGGAGATAACAGTCTCATTGGCTTTGAGCCTCAGTCCTTTGAACCTCAATCAGCTTACTTAATAGCTAGGATTATAGGCATGAACCACCAGGTTTAGGAATCTCTTTTCTTATCATTAAGGACAATGAAGTGACAAGAAAGGGAAGATAATATTTATATTACATAGAAGGAATTATTTTCATGATAAACACTGGAGGACCAGTGCACCAGTCTGACTTTGCTAAACAACTTTAGGTCTGCAAAATTTGGTTCTGTGTTTCAGAGGTTTCTGTTTATAGTTCTTGGCTCCATTGACTCTGGCACTGAGGTGAGGTAGAAAGTTATGACAGTGGGAGTGTAGCCGAGCATGTTCACCTCATGGTAGACAGGAAGAAGAATAAGAGAGAGGCCAGCAGTATACCTTTCAGAGGCCCCCTTCCCACTAGTGACCTACTCCCTAAAGACAAGCCTCACCCTCTGAAGTTTCTACCACCTCTCCCAATTAGCACCAGTAGCACAACACCTGAAATTGTGGGGAACATTTTATATTCAAACCAAAACATTCTGTTCCTGGCTTATTTCATAATACCAAATGCACTTAAATTATCTCCAAGACTTCTTTACAGTTTTAGCCTGGTACAACACATTCTAAGCACATAATCTTTTCAGAGACTCAAGCAAACTCTTATTTGGGGCCATGATAAAATAAAAAAAGATACCTACATTCAAGATACAATAGCAAAGAGTAATATTCTTATTCCAAAAGAAAGGATTAGCAAAGAAGGATTAGGCAAAAGCAAGACCAAACTCAGCAGGTAAACACTCCATCTTGTAGCACCATGTCTAGCATCTGGGGCAACCTTTTGGACCATGGCTGCAGCAGCCTCTGAGTGCCTGGGTGGTGGAAAAAACTTCACAGAAGGCCCAGGACAAGTAGAGGGCCTTGGAGGCCTTAGAGACTTTCTCTTCTTAAGAAAAAGTTTTTCAAATGAGTATACTCTTTCAAACCCTTGAGCCTTACAGTGGTGGCGTTTGGCCAATTGCTCAGATGCACTCAAAGCATCTTTTCTATTGTTTTGATGCAAGCACTTGGCTTCTTTTAAATGTCATTAATCTCTTCAGAAACCATGACTTTTAAAGCCTCTATTTTACACTGGCTTTTCTGACCAAACTGCAAGTTGACAAAAGGAAAAAAAATGCTTTTATTAGTTTACATTAGATATACAGAGGGGTATTCCTTGTTACAAACATTTCCATATATCAAATTGCAAACTTTGAAAGTATTTCTATTTTGTCTTTTGATCCCAATTCACAAAACTGGCTAAAAGCATCTAGCAATAACCATACCACAGCCTAAGTGCTAAACTGCCTTAAAATTTCCTCCACAAGATCAATTGGTCCTCAGCTTGGCCCTGGTGGCTTAAGCCTGTAATCCTAGCTACTCAGGAGTCTGAGATCTGACAACAGTTTGAATGAAGCCAGCCAGGAGAGGAAAGGCTATAAGACTCTCATCTCCAATAAACTACACAGAAAAGGTCAGCAGGGGCATTGTGGCTCAAATAGTAGAACACTAGCCTTGAGGAGACGAAGCTCAGAGACTGTGCTCAGGCCCTGAGTTCAAGCCCCAGGATGATAACAAAACAAAACACAAAACTCAGTTTCTCACAACGTCTCAGGGCATTGAGAAAATGTACACAAGTTCTTTGCTAGAATGTGGCACAGATGACTTGCAATTCAATTCCCAATAGAGTTGTGCTCCCATCTGAAATCTCTTGAGCAAAATGTTTACCTTCCAACATTTCTTAAAAAATGATCTTTAAGTAGTTGCACAAAAGACTTGCCATTTAACAAAGCAGTTTATGAATACAATGTGTCCATCAACATTCTGCTCTTCTGAGCTTCTACTGGATTAGTCCATTAACTTCTGCTTACTAGACTTCTGCACTCTAGACTTTAACTAGCCCCCATCTCCAAACTTTCCCAAATTCTTCTTGCAAGCTAATTGGAACCACTTAAAAACTACATGGTCAGGTTTAGTCGCAGTAACAACTCTACTCCTTAAGTCCAGTTTTCTGTGTTAGCTTCCCATACCTGTGACCAAAATCTTGGTTAAATGGAACAATTATTTATTTTGGGTCAAAGCTTCAGAAGTTTCAGCTCGTACTTACTGATTCTGGATCCATGATGAGACAGAACCTATGGTGAACAGGAGGTGGGGAGGAGAGGCGGGGGGGGGGGGGGAGCAAGCAAGCTGGCCCAGAGATGAAGCTAACCTTCAGAGTTGCTCTTCTAATGAACTGCTTCCTCCAGATAGCCCCAGCTCCTATATTTTCCATCATTTCTCAGAATGACTGGGAACCAGCATTCAACACATGAGCTGGTGGGGACACTTCACCGCAGAGCATTACAGCCAGCATTCAGAATTTTTGAAACATTTCCAACAAACCACCAAAAGTGGGTTTGACAAAAGGGTCAAACTAGCATTTAAACAATGGACTATCTCCATCATCAACATGCATCTAAAAGGTTGTCAGTAAAGGAATGTAGTGTAGGGGAATGCCATGGTGACAGAACACTCATGAGCCTACTTCTAATCCTTTTCTAAAATTGTTTACTGTCATGACTAAGGTGATATACAGAGAGGTTACTGTTTCTATTTGTTTTTCTGGAAGAAAATATTAGCACCTATTAATTGTACAAAATAGTAGTTTTCCTTGTGGTTATTTTCCATTCATGAATGCTCTGATGATATTTATTCTCCCATTACCCTTCCATTTTCCCTTTCTCTTTTAGGTCTCCTTGCTTTTTACAAAATCAAATCTGCAATTTTATAAGTTGTCAAGACTGAGCATTGTAGAAGTTGTGAAGAACAGGAATTCTCATGTATTGCTGGTGGGCGTTTCAATTGGTAACATCACTTTGGAAGATTTGGACTATGTTTTATAAAATGGAACCATACACATAGCCTATAGAGCAGTATCTTAGGTCTATGCCTGACAAACAATCATAAATGTGTGTACCATAAAACAAGTAATAGATTGTTTATATCAGCTATTACTCATCATTGTTTACCTGGAAACACAAGTGTCAATCAACAGGATGAATGAGAAAAATGTGGTATAGCTAAATAGAATACTATATAGCAACGAAAAAGGAAGAATTAATGATATTCATTGTAATGTAGAGTCCTTTATGGACATAATATCTGAACAATACACGAACACATATGGTATGATTCCATTTATGTAAAGTCTAAACCAGGCAACACTCATTTTAGAGAGTGACAGAAGTCAAAATTATAATCATATTTGGCTGAGTTAATGACTGGGAGGGGACTTGAAGAATACATTGTGGGTATTGATCTGGTGCTGGTAACACAGTGGTATTCAACTTATAAAAATTCATGAGCTGTGCATTGGAAATTTATTCACATTAAAGTACTTATACTTTGATAAAAAAGTTTATGTAAAGTAACTACTGATAATCTGGAGAGAAAGCCCTGGTACGGATGGGGAGAAGGATTTTGAAGTGGGGCAGGTTTTGAAGTGCAGCCTTCTGAGAGGTAAGGCATCCCTCAGGGTCCTGTGACTCTTCCTCTGACTGATTTACCTGGTGGATGACATTGTTATGCTAAATGTGAAGGGGGACACATTTTTTTAACCACTCAAGCTGATCAATTGAATCTGGTTCAAGGACAAAGGGTTATTTAAAGAATTTTGACAAAAGCCACTCTTGGAATTAATAAATCCTTCTTTTATTATAGTCTCTTTAGAACCAAAGGGACATTCTGAGTTGGCAAAGCTTTGAATGGTTGGATTTTAAATCATAGAAAAATTACCTCTAGCCTAGCCTTTTTTTTTTTTTTTTTTTCAGGGAAAGGGAGGAAACAAAACAAAGAGAGACATGTGCTCAATTCAGAAAATGGGAGCAAGGGACTGGGCATGGGGAAGAGAGCAGGACTCCCAACCTAGAGGGGAGGGAGTATCAGAGGTCCAGACTTAAGAGACTTCAGGAACCTGGAGCGAATTCGTATTTGTTCATTTGGCTATGCAAAACACCCCAGGGATACAAAGCAGGTACAATAGGAATGCATTAATGGAATGAAATATGAGGCTTGACCTATGAATAAATATTAGGACTAAAAGAATGTTTAAAATGTATTCTGGTTTTAGGGCACTAGGTAGCGAAGTCAAAGTTTTTGTGGTCACACGCTGTCGAATGGTTGTGAGGACTTTAGACACACTTGTGGAAGATCTGCTCTGTGTGACTCCTCCCTTGGCTCTCCTGGCCCCCTCTGTGAACAGATCTGCCTGAATTCTATAAACCAGATGTTCCTTCATAGGATTCACATACCTAGCTGCACGTGTCTTCCACAAGACAATTGGATGGTGCTGCAATTGTGACTGCAAAATCTGCCCCAGTTCTCGTGATTAAAACGTTTGATCTGAGTTGTGTGTTGGTGGCTCACATGTGTAATCCTAAGCCACTCAGGAGATTTGAGATCTGAAGATCAGGGTTCAAAGTCAGCCTGGGCAGGAGAGTCTGTGAGACTCTTAATTCTGATTAAACAGCAAAAAACCCCCCCCAGAAGTAGGGGTTTTGTTTCAAGGGTTAGAGTGATAGCATGAGGCCTTGAGTTCAAGCCCTACAACCAACACACCGACACACAGACACACACAGACACACACATTGCCATGATTCAGATCTGTGGGGAGGACCTCTGAAATGGGCTTTTGGAACCATTTTATTTTTTTTAGCTTGGAAATGCAGGGGTGGTTAGTAGGGGGAAGGGTAGGGGAACACTGGGAACTTGAATTCCCTCCAGAGCTCTCATTCTGGTCTGAAATAGGAAGCAGAATAGGGGACTGCCCAGAGGAAGCCCAGTGTCCTTCTGAGCAATTATTGAAAAACTTTCCTCTGACTTGTAGGGAGGTGGGGCGAGACTCCGCCCACTCCCTTGCAGCTTTGAGGTAACCACCCCATATTAGACGGTGCTTGGCGGGAGCCTGGGCTTTGCACGTGCGCGAGCCAGGTAGAGTCCCCAGCCAATCCCATGACACCTGGTGACGGTGAAAGGCAGGCGACCAACAATAGACCGACCCGCGTTCCTATTTCCCTATATAAGCGGCTATGTTTCGGGTGCACGCTCTCTCGTGCCCAAGCTCTCCCATCAACTAAAAGGCTCTCCAATAAAGCATGATCTGAGAAGACTCCTGGTGTGGTGGTCGTTCTTCCTCGCTGGTCGAGTAGACGGTCGCTACACTGACTCATGGAAACAGGATGGGACAAACCTTCATTTCTTTAGGGGATGTCTTCTGAGGAGCTGCGGTCAGCCTCCTCCATTTCCAGCCCTCTCGACACAGGCGGGACAGGCGGCCCGGTGCTGCTGTCTTTCACTTCTTTAGAAATTTCAGGACTTGACATTTGGGTAAATGCCCCGAAGTGGGATTGCTGGGTCATAGGGGAGCTCTATGTGGAGTCTTTCCAGGATGATCACAAACAAGACCACACTAAAGCTACCAGCACAACTATGTTTATTGCAGCATTATTTACCATAGCTAAGATGTGGAAGCAAACCAGATGCCCCTCAGTAGATGAATGGATCAAGAAAATGTGGTATATATACACAATGGAATTCTATGCCTCCATCAGAAAGAATGACATTGCCCCATTTGTTAGGAAATGGAAAGACTTGGAAAAAATTCTATTAAGTAAAGTAAGCCAGGCCCAAAGAAACATAGGTCCCATAGTTTCCCTTATTTGTAATAACTAGTATATGTCTGAGACAAACAGAAAAGGTCAGATAAGTTGATGTTAGGAGACATGAACCCAAAGGTAAGGACTCAATTGGTTTTTCTTGCTTGCTATTGTTTCTAACATACTTATAAGGTGATTGTTTTGTTGCTTTGTATATCCTTCCCCCATGGTATAACCCCTATTTTCACTCTATTTGATGTTGGTTTAATTTGGGTAGGGGAAGGGAAAAAAATCGAATTGTTTAAATAAAGATACAGGTGGATCCATTGCAACAATGAGATGTACAAGACCTTATGTCCAAAAATGAACTTTACAACTTTGGGGAGGGGATGGGGGTGGAGATGGGAAGGAGGGTAAGGGAAAACAAAGGAGGAGGCAACAATGCTTGATAAGAAATGTACGCATTACTTTGTTCATGTAATTAAAAAAAAAAAAGAAATCTCAGGAATTGGGCTGGGAAGGAGACTCAGTGGTAGAGTGCTTGCCTTGCATGCTTGCATGCATGAGGCCCTGGATTCTATTCCTCAGCACCACATAAGCAGAAAAAGCTACAAGTGGTGCTGTGGCTCAAGTGGTAGAGTGTTAGCCTTGAGCAAAAGAAGCTCAGAGACAGTGCCCAGGCCCAGAGTTCAGGCCCCACAGCCAACAAAAAAAGAAAAATAAAAAGAAAGAAATCTCAGGAATTGTTGTTAGTCCGTGAATAGTTCAGTTTATTAGCTCAGTCTCAGAAGATGTAGAAAGAAATTCCAAGGCAATTTAGCACCTCAAGTTGATGAAAACTGTTCATTCTTGGTGCTTAATCAAGGCCTTCTTAATCCCAAGAGAATAGTAAATTGCGCTACTGTTTACCTTTAGTATTAGGAAGTTTTAAGCTTAGACTAATACCTTACAGGGTAAAGATAGAAATAGAAATTTACTTAATTTATAAAAGAATATACAATATAAAATAGAATACATAATCATGAGTGGGAAATAAAAAACCAAAGGTTCCTTGTAACCTAATAAGTGAAAACTGAAATAAAATGGCAGTCATCATCTTAAAAAACAAAATCCTAAAAAAAGTTACTTGGTTTTCAAGTCTCTCTAAAATTCCCAGACACCGAGTCGAGTTTTACCACCCTGAGATTCCATTCATTTCTTCAGTTTTCAGGAAGCAAGAGGAGTCCATTGGGCACAAGGCAGTGACTCAAGAGAGGGTCAGGGAGACCCTGGTGCTTTGGCTGTGCTTTTCTGTTCTCAAGGTACTGTAGTCTCCTGTTAAGAAATGGCCCTATTTTCATGCTTCTAAATCTCTCCATTTTATAGGATCAGCTTAAAAGAATGACTTGAGTGAACGACTTGAGTGTTCTAATCATGAGTTTAGGCCTTCTCTGGAAAAACAGAAGCTATGATATTCACATTTGAGTAAGGCTATTAAGAAACCACAAAGACAGTTAATCACATTATACATTTACTGTATAAAAGTTCAAACAATACAGAATGTATAAAATAAGAACAGAAGGCAGGTGTAGGTAGCACATGCCTGTAGTGCCAGCTGAGATTGGGAGGATCAGACTTCCAGGACAGAGCAGGCAAAAAAGTTCAAGAAACTCCATCTCAACAGAAAAAGCAGAATGTGGTGGTATGCACCGCTTATCCCAGTTATGGTGAAAAGTATAAACAGGAGAGGTGCAGTCCAATCTCTTTTGATGGTGCTAAGAGAAATGAACTCCAAGATAGGGAAATAAGAGGTTTTATCTTTCTTGCTGTTGTTTCTAATGTACTTATAATGTATTATGTGATTTTTTTTTCTTTTGTGTATTTTCCTCTGATGGTATAACCCCTGTTTTCACCGTATTTGATTCCAGTGCCCTGCATTATGTATATACATTTTTCTAATTTGGGGAGGGGAAGGGAAATAACAAAATGTTGAAATAAAGGTACAGGTTGACCCATTGTAACAATGAGATGTACAAGACACGAACTTTACAACTTGGCCGGGGGGGGGGGCGCTGGGGAAGGGGCGCAGGAGGGATGGTAGGGAAAAACAAAGGAGAGGGTAACAATGCTTGATAGGAAATGTACTCATTACCTTATTCATGTAACTGTAACTCCATCTGTACAGTATCTTTACAATAAAATATATATTAAAGAATGACAGAGGAAATACAGATAGATACATGGATCAAGAGGTAGAGCACTTGTCTAGCAAGTGTGATACCCACAATTCAAACCTGGAGTCCCTTCAGCATTAGAATTTTCATTTTCTTGATCACTAACACACTTTGTTTACTTGTGCCATCATGCTTTATGCTTTTGGATATAACATATTATTAACACCTTGTTTCTAGTATGCTGATCAATAGGGAATATTTTGTAATTTGTATGACTCACATTCTTCTTGGAATTTTATACTGCTTAACCCTTTGGGTTTTTTTTATTAAATAATTTTCTAAGTTACTTTTCACTAGAATCAGAGAATTTATGATTCTTTTTTGCCCCATTCCTTTTCCACATGTGATGGATGATAGCATTAATTTACTTTATTATTGGATCATATATCTGATATATGTGATCACATAATATATTATATATTTACCTACATAAATATACAAATATTATATAAAATATAAATATATATTTCTCTTTACTCATATATATATATATATATATATGATTGAAGAATGAAGTATAGATATATTTAAATTTTTAACCAGCCATCTTGTTCCACCTTGGATTTTCCTACTGAGTTTGGGGATTCAGATGATAGCTATTGAGTTGTTACTCTTTTACTTTTCTATCTTGCCCTTAAAAAAATTCCAGATATATGTGTTTGATCTTGGATCCAATATACAGTTATCCTTATATTTGACTGCGTGCAGCATTCACTTTTATACCACCATCTCCAGCTGTTTAATTAGATTTATCACTTATTTGACTGAGTTAGGTATTCAGCTTTTTTTGTTATTTTTTTCCCCAGAAATGGAAGCATTTGGTATGTTTTCTGGGTAGACCATTTTATGCTTGAGGATGTTTTGTTATTTCCTTGACAACTGAATGAGAATTTGGTATATAATTTCTAGATTTTTTTTTCCAGACCTGGGGTTTGAACTCAGGGCCTGAGCTTCTTTTGCTCAAGGCTAGCACTCTACCACTAGAGCCATCGCACCACTTCCAGCTTTTTCTGTTTATGTACTGAGGAATCAAACCAAGGCTTCAGGCAAGCACTCTACCACTAAACCACCTTCCCAGCTCCTAGAATTTTTGTTTTACTTTTGTCAGAGATATCTATTTGGGTTTTGAGTCTGATCTCAGGTTGATTTTCTTTTCCCTTTGGAGGAAATCCCTCTACTCAATTTGGTTGTGTGTAAGATTTCTCCTCCTTTTATTTAGGTAAATTTAAAAAATACTGAAAAATACAAAGAATAAAAAAGATATGAATATTCTCAGAACCTAGAAAGAATGCATTTTTTCCGTTTCTTTTTGCTTTTTGGCCCATATACTTTCTTTTTAAAAAGTTTTTTTTGAATTTTATTGTAAAGGTGATGTACAGAGGGGTTACAGTTACATGAGTCAAATAATGAGTACACTTCCCTTTGAACAGTGTCACCCCCTCCTTCATTTTCTCCCAGATTTTCCCCTCCTGACTCCCTCAGCCAAGTTGAATAGTTCATTTCCATCATAGTGTCTAGTGAGTTTCACTGCTGAATTGGTTCACTCTTTGCAAGAGGTGTTTTTTTTTAATTGTACTGTCTGTGGTTCTTTCTTTCTTTCTTTCTTTCTTTCTTTCTTTCTTTCTTTCTTTTCCATTCTTTATTCTTTGGGTTATTCCCTTCTGTCACTGTTTTGATCTCTTCTGTCTCATACATAGTTTATCTGATTTGGGGAAGGGAAGAGGAAGCACAGGAATGGCGGGACACAGGGAACACACGTTTATATTGTACTTGCTTCAGATCTACCTTTCTCCCTCTCCTTGATTCCTTCCTTCCCACTTTTGTTTGCTCCTTTGTTCCTTCATCCATTTCTTCATCCTTTCATCTCTCCCTCCCTTTCTACCTCTCTCCCTCCCTTCCTCCTTCCCTTCATTCTTTTCCTCCTTCCATCTTTCCTTCTCTCCTCCCTATCTTTTTTCCTCAGTAAATATTACAAATACAACGAAAATGTTTATTAACCCGAACCCAATTTCCATTTGGCTTTCAGTTCCCTTTGAGGCTATCACGACCAACCATCAATAGAAAGCTGAAATTTAATTTCCAGGATATTTCTCTATAAATAAATAAATAAATAATAAGCATCTTTGAATAATGCATGTATTGATTTGAACATTTCAACATGTTCTTTTTATTATTTGTACTAAGTGTATCACACTAAAATATTGTTCTGTATCTCTCTCTTGAAAAATTCATTACCCTTGATCATGTACTACGGCTGCGTGCCAGCAGTTCATGCCTGCAACTCCGGAGGCTGAGATCTCAGGACTGTGTTTGAAGTCAGGAAAGTCTGTGAGATGCTTATCTCCAATTAACCACCAAAAAAAAAAAAAAATCCAGGAATGGAGCTGTGGCTCAAGGGGTAGATGCTAACTTTGAGCATAAAAGCTCAGAGACAGCATCCAAACCCTGAGTTTAAGTCCCAGGACTGGCATGTACACACAAAACAAAAACAAAGAAGCAAAAAACTTAGCTATAATATGTTGAGGTGTGGCTTTTTTGTTTATTTTTTTTTTGCTGTATATTCTTTAAAATTTTTTTGGGGGGGGGTCCGGTCGTGGGGCCTGAACTCTGGGCCTGGGCGTTGTCCCTCAGCTCTTCAGCTCAAGGCTAGTGCTCTACCACTTGAGCCACAGCACCACTTCCGGCTTTTTTCTTTTTGCTTATGTGGTGCTGAGGAATGGAACCCAGGGCCTCATGCATGCAAGGCAAGTGCTCTACCACTGAGCCTCCTTCCCAGCCCTATTCTTTTAATTTTTCTTTCCAATTTTTTTTTCCAGCTTGACTCTTATTCAGTTATGTTTTGGTTTATGGCTTTTGATCACATTGTACTAGTTTTCTCTTAGGAGTATCTGTCATTTATATGGTGGGCCTAAATAATGATCACTCATTTTTTTTCTCCTTACTCATATTTTGATGAGGAATAAGCAATCTAGACTCAGTTTTAATTATTAGACATTGATTTCTGATTCAAATATACACTGATATACTTAAAAGAGAGAGCTAACAACAAAAATGTATAATCCCCAAAGCCCCCTCCCCCACTCTATGTCCAGTGACCCCAGGAACCTTTCTATTTATAACACAAGCCACATCATTTACAGGTGTGGAATAAACTGGTATGCTTTGAAGGCCACCCCTGTTTTGCCTATCTTGTCCTGCCCTGTTTTCTGGAACTTACTGTTACAGAATGGATGAGGAAATATGTAGGAGGAACAAGGTTAGTTAGTACTCTAGAATACCCTAGGATTCTCTTGCATTTTTGCAGGCCAAACAGGTCCTGGCAATGAGCTATCTGTAAAGTCACTTCTTAATTTTGAATGGTATTATGAGTTTCTCTCTCTCTCTCTCTCTCTCTCTCTCTCTCTCTCTCTCTCTCTCTCTCTCTCTCTCTCTCTCTCTCTCTTCCCTCTTCTTTTTCCCCTGTCACTTCCTGTCTTTGTCTCTTTCTATCTAATTTAGTGATACCTTTAAGGAAAGGTTGTTGGAGGGCTGGGGTGCAGCTCAGGAGTAGAGCAAGTGTCAAGCGTGCCTAAGACCCCAGGTTGCCCCCCTCCAAATTAGGAGATAGCTCCATCTCCATTTTAACGAGAGCACATTTTGGCTGTTTGTGACTCCAAGACACTTTAGCTATTTCCCTTGTGCCTTGACACTCTGAAAACATGAGGTTTTTTTTGGATTTTGTTGATAGAGGCTAATGTCCCACATCACCCCTGCTTCTAGTGCCATGCAATTCTCAGGGGGGGTGTACATTCCTGGGCTGTCTAAATGTTTTTTACCTCCCAGTTTCCAGCACCACTTAACTGGGTACTTAGAGGGGGCAACTCCTGGGGTGGGTAAGGAGAGAGTGATAATGCTGCTGGCATCTCTGTTGGTGATGTGGCATTCTGGAGAGATTCGAGCATGTACAGTGGGAAGAAGTCAGGAAGAATAAAATGTACATGGAGATGTTGAATTAAGACTTAGTCCTGAGAACCTGGATTTTGTTATTGGACCAGCTCCATTGTTTATTCTCCATGTAAACATTGACAAGTCAGTTATATGTTCTTCACTTTCCTCAGTGGTACATGAGGGACAGTAAGAAAAACTAGCCACATGATTTTTGCAAGATTAAATGATACAATACACATATGCTAAGTGCTTGACAACATTGCATTTTTTTGGTCCAAAGTAGAGTTGAATCCATAGTTTTGGGTGGAGGATGAAGCATTGTACATACACAGGCAAAGATTTTTGGACTATGAACACCCCCCTACCCTGAAGACCAGATGTAGCGATATGGTATGATTTATGATGAATTGTCTTCTGTGCTTTGGGGAACATCTTGAATGTAGAGATTAGGGTCAGGCTGATGGCATGTGTAGAAAGTACATATCAGCTTGTGAGAGCCCAATTTATAGGTTTTCAGGAATTTTCCAAATAGGTTATTAAAAAGTCATGATTGAATATTAAATTACCTCAGCATGTGGCACATACCTATAATTGCAGCTTACCTGGGAAGTAGTTTTCAAGAGGATTGTGGATCAAGGCTAGCCTCAGCCAAAAGCTAGGAAAACCATATCTCAACAGCTGAGAATGCTGTCCAGGTCTGGCCCTGGGTTAAAATAGGAGATCCTTTCAACAAAACAAAACAAAACAAAAACCTAAAGAAAAACAGGAGAGAGGGATATGACTGAAGTGGTAGAGCATCTGCCTAGCAAGTACAAGTAGAATTGTTAACACTGATTTCAAACCCTAGTATCACATTCTCAAAATTAAATTACATTAAAGCCAAAGATAGAAAAAAGTATTATATCATAATTCTCTTACTGCACTGTACTCTTATTTGTGTTTATGAGGATTGTTAAAAATCTCTATCCATATACAATGGAATTCTATGCCTTCCTCAGAAAGAATGACACTGCCCCATTTGTTAGGAAATTGAAAGACTTGGAAAAAATTTTACTAAGTGAAATATGCCAGGCCCAAAGAAACATAGGTCCCATGGTTTCTCTTATTTGCAATAACTAGTTTTCGTGTAGGATAATCTTACCAGACAAGCTGAAAAGTCAAAAGCTATGCACATAAGACCATATAAGATGGTGCTAAACAAAATGAACTCCAAAATAGGGACAGAGGTTTTTTTCTACATTGCTGTTGTTTTACAGTACTTATAATATACCATGTGATTTCTTTTGTTTCGTTTGTATGTTCTTCCCCTATGGTATAACCCCTGTTTTCACTGTATTTGATTACAGTGCCCTGCATTTTGTATATACATTTTCTAATTTAAGGAGGGGAAGGGAAATAACAAAATGTTGAAACAAGGATACAGATTGACCCATCATAACAATGAGATTTACAAGACACTATGTTGAAAATGAACTTTAAACTTTGTTGGGAGGGGAAGGAGGTGTTGGGAGGGTGAGAAGGAAAGGGATGGTAGGGGAAAAACAAGGGAGGGGGTAACAATGCTCAAGAGGAAATGTACTCATTACCTTACTCTCGTAACTGTAACTCCTCTGTATAGTATCTTTACAATAAAAATATATATTAAAAAAGAAGCCATAAATATAATTCTATGCAATGTTAATCTTCAAATCATAATGGTAATAAAAGGTCATAATACAAGCTAAAAAAAAAACCTCTATCCGTATAGTAGAAACTCAGTAAGGATGTGGTACTGAGGATCTCAGTACTGTGATCAATGGCATCACTGTAATATGAAATGATCTATGTCCAGTATTTACACATGGGAATCAGCAGATTTACAACCCCTACTTCTTGGAAGACTATAGAGACCTTTCAATGAGCAATCACAGCTGAGCATTGAGTGTAAGCATTGTGAGTTAGGATCAGTAGGCCTGACAAATTGCAAAGCAAAGATGAACACAAGCCTGAAAAGAAGGCATCTGGCTCAATCAACTCTCCCATGCTGCATTTGATAATGCAAATTGCCTTATTGATAGCTCTTCTATGGCCAGGGATGGTATGGTAGATGACAGCCAGAAAAGAGCTGAAATCCTTAGTATAACAGCCTTCAAGGTAGTGATTCCTTCCAACAACCATAGGAGCTTGGAAGCAGTTTCTTTCTCTACTAAGCCTTGTCTTAGGCTTCAGCTTTGGATGATGCCTGGGTTGAAGCTTCTTAGGAGACCTCGAAGGAGAGGACCCAACTAATCTGTGCTCAAATTCTGGCCAGCAGAACAATGATACTAACTATGTCTTGTTTTGAGCTAAGATTATGTATTTTGCTCTGTAGCATTCACAAACAAATGATTTCAATTACTTAGCTCTGGGAGCACCTTTCTGCTTTAGGACTGAGTTGGTTGGAGTCTAGTTGCCAAGTCCACCAAACAGAGTTCTGCAGTGAAAGCTTTGATCACATCTTGTCTTTCTGGTGCCAGGTGAGCGAGCTCAGGGCTCACCATGCTGTGCTCTGCTTTTCTGGTGCACGGTGAGCAGTCTTTTGGGAAGCAGTTAGCAATGTCTATTGGGCAAACCTGGAAGAGAGAGATGGACGGCTGAGGTAAATCATGCTGTAGAGGCAGGGCCCCCTCACCAATCCCAAATGGCCATGAAGAACTTTTTTTTTTTAATGGTGATGCTGAGGTAGGCCATAGTTAATCTGAAGATCTGTTTACATTCTAGATGTGGGAAGACCCTGGAGAGGTGGTCTTGCTGATTTCAACCATCACTTATTTGTCTGATTTGAGAAAGATGACATGTGACCACACAGGCTCTTTCTCCTTTATGGCAGAGAGGATTAATAAGCATCGCATGAAGATTTTCTTTGTATAGCAAAACAAAGGAGACATGTTTTGAGATGCAGTTAATCTTCACAGGCGCGCTGGATGGCATTTGGAGACAAACTGGCAAACTTTGTGGCTCAGCATCTTGCTCCTGGCCCCTCAGGCAGAAGAGTGCTCCTTGTCTGACTCAGTAAAATACCAGACCTGGTGTGTAAGAAGGACCATGGCCAGGACAGAAGGCTATGGAAGTGACTTGTTTCCCCAGACTCCCATTTTAAACACAGAAGTCCAGTCGCCTGTGGGGACTTGAAATAACAAAATAATGTAATTTGTTTTATAAAACTAATTACCAACATTTAAAAGGCTGTAGGAGGTCAGAACAATCCACTCACTTAACTGACCTTCTAATTACACATTCATTGAAATACATTTTTTTTTGCTTGAAATAGACTAATTTAAAATAAGTGATTATTTTTGCAGGAGGAGTAGTAAGATTCACTTAGTTATTCAAGAAACACTTCCTGGGCTGGGAAGGTGGCTCAGTGGTAGAGTGCTTGTCTTGCATGCATGAGGCCCTGGGTTCCATTCCTCAGCACCACATAAGCAGAAAAAGCTGGAAGTGGCGCTGTGGCTCAAGTGGTAGAGTGCTAGCCTTCAGCTGAAGAGCTGAGGGACAGTGCCCAGGCCCAGAGTTCAGGCCCATGACTGACTCCCCCAAAAAAGAAACACTTCCTGCTGAGGTACTTGATGCTACATACTGTTCTAGGCTGTCATTCATTCTGAGGAGGGATAAAAATGAGAACTACATGGTGACTATAATATGTAATATGGTAATATAATCAAATATTATTAATAAAATATAAGTTAAATATGACATAGGTTTATTGAGGAAAACCAACTTATGCCATATAGTAAAATGAATCATAGTGATCATAATTTTTATATATCTGTTAATTAGATAATTATAGATATTACATAATATAATGTCAGGTTCATGATTGATATAACAAAATAGATAAGCTTGCAAAGCCTAAAAATGTATTCTCTTATGGGATGCTACAATGGAAAAAAAATGATTTATTGTTCAGAAAAGTAGACTATGACCTAAAGTTTCTTTCACAATTAGAAAAGGGATGAAGAAGCTTCTAACGGCTGCTGTGAACAGATAATGGGTGGTCCTGGAAAGTCAGAATGTGTTTGTGGGCATGTAGTGCTTCCACTCCTAACAAAGCATCCAGAAGGCAGGCAGTTACAGCTACCACGGTTAAGATTTCCCTTGAACCTGTTGCCTGGTGGTCACAAAGTGTGGCCCCAGCTCTAGATATCCTCCCCACCTTCAAAGAAGAAAAATAGGGGATGGGATAAGGCCCACCAAATTCATCTTCTATCAGGGCACCAAAGCTCCCCTGGTTCTATCCCCTCCTCAGCACACTTCTGTACCTCTTCCCTCTGTACAGCTGTGTGCCATATTACAAGGTTCTCCAATGTGCTTCTTCAGCACATTCTTAGGTCTAATGTTTTCTTTCTCTCTCCATGAATTATATTTCTGGACACACACACACACACATTCACACAAACACACATACATATTTGGAGTGCCTTTTGGTGCCTTTTGATGAGCACCTATGTGGAAAAGTTGAATCAAGGTCTTAGAAGTAGTTGTTCTGCATTGTCTGAGTTATTTGACAGAAATAGTGACTTTTCATGCTAATGGGGAAGGAAGAGGGAAGAAGACATGAGTGAAGAGGGAACAGAGTTTGGTAGCCTATCAAGATGAAAGCAAACAGAGGAAAAGTATCTGGTTTTTGTTGATTTCACCTAGTTTGAGGAAAATAGCTTAGTACCAAGAATTATTCATGTTAATAGAAGACCAGAGTAACAATGGATTAACTAATAAGATGCAAAGATAATTTAAGAAAGAATAACAGATATAAAAAAACCAAAAAACCCTGGGATCCCCTTTCTCCCCCAGGGCTGACTTAGAGTGCTCCATCCCTGGGAGTAGCTTCATCCTCCCCAGATCAACTGAGATCCAGACCTTGTTAGCTAGGACATGACTATGGCTTCCTAGAAGGCAGAGGATTTCCTATGATGGTCTATAATCAAGACTTCCTGGAAACTCACTCACTGAAACGCAGAGAGAAGGGTCCATGGTGGTGGTGGTGGGTGCTGGACCCCCAAGTCAGCTGTGAAACCACCGGAGTGGGGCACTGGGAAAAATGCAGGAGCTGAGCATTGGAGACGCCAATGGATTAACTCTTGTTTATGTTTATGCCCAGGAAAATACTCTGGACATGAACTCAGTGGTTCATAGAGTTTGATTTCTTCCTTGTTAAATAATCAGGCAGCTACTTTTAGCCAAGTAGCTTGAGTCTAGAGAGGAATGAAAAAAAAATCACTGTACACTGGTTTTGTGTGTAGTTTTCCTTTGGCTTAAGGTTTGAACTCTGTTAAAATGCAAATACCTTATAAAAGAAATAGCATGTTAAAGCTGTTATCAATCATTAAAACCTGACTGTCATGAAGACACTGTTTCCTTTCTAGAAATAGTTAGGGGTAGGAGGGGGATGAGAGCTCTGGACAGCTAAGAACTTTGAAAAGTGATGATCCCAAGGCCTGGGCAGGCAGTGGAGAGACTAGGAGCCTCTTCACAGGTTTTGGGAGTCCTGTCCTGAACTGGGTTCCAGAAAAACATCAAATGTAAAACCCACATTCTTTGTAGAACATTTCCCTTCTGTTTCTTCCCTTTTCTTACTTGCTTCGGGGAGGTTTATGGTTTGAAAAATTAAAGTGTGGATCTATTTTCATTACCAAAGGATTTGCAAAACTGAGCGGGGCCTGTCTGAGCTCACATTTGCATTTGCCATCCCTTAAGCTGATTTTCAGTGCTGAGCAGCTATTTTAAATGTTTTCAAGAGCCTCTTTTTAACTCTTTTCCTGACTTGTGTTATCTAGTTCTGCAGTTGAAAAAATTCCAGTGTTGAGTCTTGATGGAAAAAAGAATCCCAGTACCAGATACTGTCATGGGCAAGGCTATGTTTTTCAGGAAATTCCAGGCAGTTGGGACAAATAGCCAAGTGGAAAGAGTAGCAATAGATCTGTGGCCTTACAGGGTTTTGGTACCTTCAGCATTTCTTTATGATTGGAGTTGTGGTTAGCCCAGAGTTGGTATTCAAAAGTATTTGTAGAATGCATGAATGGGCTAAAGGAAGCAAAAAAAACCTTGTGGAGAAATGTGGTGTTATCTATAGTTCCATAGTGAAGTGAATAGCTTATTGGTTATTTCCTGAAAGGTAAACTATGCAAGTATGTGACATGTCATAAGCTGTGTTTTGTTATGCATCCAGACCTTCCAACTTATCACCCTGTACACTGTGTTTGGACCTGCAGTGTTGGCCAGGCTGTTTCGGTGAGGGTTTGCCTGACTCTGCTCCAGGGTGTAGCTTTTCTGGGCTCCCATTAGAGTTCAAACATACTCCATTGAAATAACATTTGGTTTTGTTTTTGTTTTGGTATATACCATAATTTAATTTGTTTGCTTCTTTGGCTCCCGCTAGATTAAAACTTTGTTGCCTCCAGGCATTACTTATTTTGGTTAAATCTTTGACCCCTCCTTTGTTTGTTAACTGAATAAATGAATTTGTTTCTATAAACTGTAAGCAGATTAGCAGGGCTGTTTTTGCCTTTGGGGTTGTTAACAAGGAGCTTTATTTATATGAAATTGTATGTGAGAACCCCTTTATATAATAAGGAAAAGAAAAGGTGAGGGCTTTCTGGTCAAAGCAGGGGCAGAGGCCAGGAAAGGTTCAGAATTAGCCCTCTTCCCTTTCTGAAACTGGCTGGATCTCACATTACAAGAAGCATAATCTAAGAGCCACCAATCGGGATTAAGGAATATAGAGAACACATGGGAATATATCTGACTATGAAGCGGCAACATTTTGGCAGCCAGGTTTCCAAGCCTTCCATACTCTTCACTACTGTCACTCCAGAGCAGCAGTTACAGTTTACAAATTGGTGTTGAAATAGTTACTCAGGTTTAAATTTAGAAAACCTGGGTCAATCAATATGTATGACTTTTAAGTTTAATCCTTCCTTTGGGGATCATGGAAGCTCCTTCCGGCTCCAGTGCTCTTTGATTTTCTGGTTGTGAAGGGCAAGGGTGGGGGGTGGAAATAAACAAGGTGACTAGGTTTCAAGGGCTGGCTTGCTTGGCATGAATGAATAATTGGAAAGCCAGCATAATCAAAGTAATTTCATCCATCATATACAGAAAGGGAAATAGAATTCAGGTTATTAAGCTTGCATGAAACTGCTTTTTGAATGTATGTACATATTTCTTCCTAGGGGCTAGATAATGTTACCCATTTTTATTTCTAAAAGGAGTTATGGAAAAAAGACAACTGGAAATAAAACAGGAGCTATGGTCTCAAAGCAAAACCAGAATAGTTCATTAGCAAAGAAAAGGGTTTTAGGTTCTTTATCCAAAGAACCAACTCACCAGGCAGGACCCTGGTTTTCAGCCCCTAACGGGCACCCTGGCCTGGAATTAGCAAAGTCCCTGTGGTTTCTATTCGGGGCGGGGTAGGGAGATTGGTTCTAAGAGAGGGAGGAGAGGCTTAGTTCTTTGGGAATCATATAACTTGTTTGGATTTTAAAATTCCCTAGGTGTATGAACTTTTAGAGTTTGGGAGAAACACAGGAAGTAGGGAGATGGAGAATACATGACCCTCAAGTCAATATAAGGAGGATAAAGGAAGGGTCAAGGAAAGTGGGCTCCACAAAGAGGCGGGGAATGAGACTGCTGGGGGGGGAGGGGCAGCCAGGAGGGGAGTACAGCAAAGCTGTGTGCCCAGACTCAGTCTCAGACAGGTGAATTTTCTCTCTGGGAAACTTTTGTTTTTGTTTTAAATCCAGGTTGACTTTCACTAACTCATGGGGAATTGGAGCCAAATATTTCCGAAGCTGTCTTTATCGTATTCTTTTGAAAAATCTAAGCAGGAGAATTTTATTTATATTGGAATAAAAGCTCCCCACATGGTAGAAGTGTTGTCTCTTTTACTTATAACAGGGTCCCTCACACCTAAAGCAGTAGTAGGTACTCAATTAAAAAAGATTCTTGAATGAAGAAATGAACGAATCAATAAAATAACCTTTATGAGGCCAGATGTCGGTGGGTCATGCCTGTAATCCTAGCTACTCAGGAGGATGAGATCTGAGGATTGGGGTTCAAAGCTAGCCTAGGTAGAAAAGTCCCCGTGAGACTCTTATCTCCAATTAATCACTCAAAAGCTCCAAGTGGTGCTGCGGCTTAAGTGGTAGAGCGCTAGACTTGAGCATAGGTGCTCAGGGATCAGCACCCAGGCACTGAGTTCAAGCCCTATGACTGACAAAAATGAATAATGAAATAAACCTTTATGATTCTCCTTTCTCCTCTATTCTTACTTATTGAGAGGGGGGGGAGGGAGGGAGGGAGGGAGAGAGAGAGAAGTGGGCATGGTGGCTCATGCTTGTAATCCTAGCTACTCAGGAGGCTGAGATAGGAAGGACTGTGGTTCTATGTGAGACTGGGCAAAAAAGTTTCAGAGACCTCAACTCAACAGAAAAAGCTTGTGCCTTTCATTTCAGCTTTGTCAGGAAGCATAAGTAAGAGTTATCTTATGGGCCTATCTGGCAAAAGGACTGACCCTATTTTTAAAAATAACTAGAACTTTCTGGACTATTAGGGATAAGTGATAAGAGAAAGGCCATACTTTTCCAACACAATATCAGCCCAGACTGCTGAGACTTGGTGTTTTATTTCATCCATCATTGTTGTATTTACTGCTCTTTAATGCCGTTTATTTAATAATAGCAACCTTCTCATTTTTCTGTTACTCATTGTTTCTAATTTGTTGCTTCCTGAACTGAGGAAGAACTGAGATTAGAGAAGAAGGATAGCAAATTTGTTGCATCAAAATTATACATTTCTCAGCCAGGCATTGGTGGCTCATGCCTGTAATCATAGCTATTCAGGAGGCTGAGATCTGAGGATCACGGTTCAAAGCCAGCCCGGGCAAGAGAGACCGTGAGACTCCTATCTCCAATAAACCACCAGAAAACTGGAAGAGGTGCTGTGGCTCAAGTGGTAGAGTGCTAGCCTTGAGCTGAAGAGCTGAGGGACAGAGCCCAGGCCCAGAGTTCAAGCCCACAACTGACAAAAAAAAAAAAAAAAAAAAAAAAAAAGCAGGGTGGGGGGGATGTAGTTGAGGAGGTGGGAGGGAAGAGATGATAGGGAAAAAACAAAGGAGGATGTAACAATACTTGATAGGAAATGTACTCATTAGCATGCTCATGTACTCATGTAACTGTAACCCCTCTGTACAATATTCTTACAATAAAAACATATTAAAAATTATACATTCTCTTACTAATAGCCATAGAAAAAAGTGTTCCTCCTTTATTTGTTAATGAATGAAGAGAAGTAAAAGAACGGGAAAAAAGGCCCTAAAGACTATCTTACACATGTGTAACTCTATGTGCTCATGGCAATTCCCCTGCATCACATCGGAGAATATAGTTTGGGTGAGTCCATGAAGCTTTTCCCAATTATTTCCTTTTAATTTCCTTTCTATGAACAATGGCTGCATTAATTTATTTACTTAATCATGAATTATGATGTACACTTCCCTCATTGATATTTGTGGGAGCCTTCACCCCAAATAGATTTTAATTTCCTTCAAGACAGAAGCCATGCTCTTATTGTGTGAAAATCATTATCTCCTGCAGGTTCTGGCACAAATACTCTGTGCATAGGGGGTACTTGCTGGCTTGTCAATTTGTTCCTCACATCACCCATCTGGGGAGAGCTGGTATAGAATTTATAGTAGGCAAGTAAAGGATACAGGATTCTCTGGAATGCTGAAGATGTGTTATGGAGTCACTAGAGGTCCTGTGTCTGTAGGTCCTTCATTTTCTTCCTGATGGGAAAGGAAAGTAGGAGCCACTACTCTGATAGAGAGGCAGGAAGCATGAGTGGAACCAGCTAGGCTTCCAGGTTGGAAAAAAGCAACATTTGACACTAAGTCCGGTGATCTTCCCTTCACTTAACTTCTCAAGACTTTCCCAAGCAACAGATACTCAGCCTAAAACATAACAAAACAAACCCCAACAACTTTGGGGATCTGAGAAGAAGTGGAGTTCTTGTCATTCAACTATTGTTATTAATAGCTAGATGCTTTACATCTGTCCCCTGGGGGGCTGACATAAACCCTAGACATCTTAATTGCATAGACTGCCACTCTCTCTAACCCATTATGTTTTATATGATCCCTAAACCCTATTTAATGAGATTATTTCTGACTTGTACGTCTTTCTCTTTTCATACTCACATTACAAAAACAGAAACACAGAGAGAGACAGAGAGAGAGAGAGAGAGACAGAGAGAGACTTTGACATTATTTCCAAAGTCTGACAAGCTTTTATTTGATATTTTATTTTTACAACAGAGATTCAGGCTCCCTGTGACTTTATTATTATTACTTTCAGGGTTCACTCAAGGTGACATGGAGATGATCTAAATAAAACCTAATTGGGTTGGAAATATTTTTTAGCCTAGTGTCTAATCCATAGACCTCAAACTTATGAAAAATATCATGAATTTGATTTCATTTGTGAATAATTTGATTTTGTTCTCTAGTGGCATAAAAAATTTTTAAGGTTTTCTCACTGGATTTGGACTGTACTATTTGTGGAGGAATTTTTTATCTAGCATTGAGCACATTGAAAACAATGGAAATTGAGAGCTACAAAACGTTTTGGCTGTATGTCAACACCACACAGAGAGGTTTAAAGAATATGCTACCAGAGTCTCACCCCCTGGAAGTGTGTTCTGGTACGGGTGTGGCACGATCTAGAAATCTGTGATCCCATTACCATCAGTCAACCTGAATTTTGGAACCATTAGTGTGTGGTTTATTGTGTTGGATTCCAAAGAGATGATGTAAGATATTGGCCAGAAAGGGCTGCGGGTGTTCTTTTCCACTAGTTTTAAGTTACCTTTTGGTTGAAACTTTAACATTTAGGGGGCTTACATTAATGACTTAAGATAAATTTATACTCTAATGTACAACTCTCTTCTAGCTGCTGTCAAAAAAATTCTTTTTGTGTTATGGTTTTGAATTTTTTTTTTTTTGTTGGACATGGGGTTTGAACTCAGGGCCTGAGCACTGTCCCTGAGCTTTTTTGCTCAAGGCTAGCAGTCTACCATTTTGAGCCACAGTTCTATTTCCAGTTTTCTAGTGGTTAACTGGAGATCAGAGTCTCATGGGGACTTTCTTACTCAGGCTGGCTTTGAACTGTGATCCTCAGATCTCAGCTTCCTGAGTAGTTAGGATTACAAGGCATACTTGTAGTTTATGTCTACCAGTACCCAGCTATATATAGATATAGATAGATAGGTATACCCAAAGTGAGAACTATCAAATTGGGAGAATCATATTTTACATTTCATTTGTTGTTTTTCAGCAAAAGCAGTTGAACTTCATAGACCTACTTTTGCAGATGAAGGGAGTATGAGTCATTTAGGTTTTCTAAGACCCTTTATATATATCTGTATCTCTATATATATGTACACACATATATATGTACATTTTATAATTAATTTATTGTTATTATAGAGGTGATGTACAGAGGGATTACAATTACATGAGTCAAGTAATGAGGACATTTCCTTTTGTACAGTGTCATCTGCTCTCTCTCTCCCAGTCCCTCCCTCCTGTCTCCACGTGAATTATACCTTCATCAAAGTCCAGTGAGTTCCACTATTGCACATTTTCACTCTTTAGCCCTCAAGTTCTGTACCCTCCTGTCAACCCCCCTGAAGATATATGCTTGAATACACCATCCATCAGAGAAGACAGAGTCATCAGAAACAAAAAAATACAAAATAAACAAATTTTTTTAAAAGAAGAGAAGTCTCTTGTTTCTTACTCACAGTGAGACTAAAAAGGATTCTCGTAGGAGAGAAAGATAAAGGTGCAATGCCTACATGCCTCTTCATATTTACATAAAATAACATATATATTGAACCTTGATATGGTAGTAAATGTCCTCACCCGGGGATCTCCAAAGAACATCTCTTAGAGAATCCCTTCTGGCTACTGGAGCTGCCTGAATAATGGAAGTTAACCCAAACCAAATGCCAAGGAATTCTTGCTCCTCTGTGTCTTGCCTTGTGTGGCACATTTCCTGGCACATGACTCTCCAGGAGAAGGTGTCTTTTAAGGCACAGTTGTTATTGTTGTTGTGTCTTATGCATGTCTCTGTCTTTTTAGGCTAAGCCAATGTAATTTAACTTTCTCTTTTTTCTTTTTTTAAATGATAGGACAGGACATCATGCTGAGTTCTAGAGCCCTCGGGGATGTCTGTTGTCAGAGGAAGGCTGTTTTTACACTGCACTAAATGATCCTAAGCTGCTGTTTTGTTTTTTTTTTTCCCCCACTTCTTTTGTTTGCCTTTTTCTAGAGCTATCCTCCTCCTTTCCACCCTTGCTGAGAAGCCATGAGCTGTCATTCGATACTGATATTGATATGCCTCTCTTAGTTCTTTTCTTCCGTTCTCCCCATCCCCCACCCCCGACTTCTCTTTATTTAATTTGCTGCTCTTATTGGGCTGTTCAATTGGAAACTACATCCACAAGCCTGTTAGAATTTCTGAACAGAAAAGCCAGGCTGGGAATAAGAACCCCGGGAAATGCTATTTGGTGAAGTTCATTAATGAGGGCGGGCACTGTGGTGTGGATGTTGGCTGCTCAGAGGTCTCTTGTTTGTTTCTTGGTTCTCAGCTGTTTTCCAATAAAGCAAGTGCCAAGTAAACAAAGTGCCAGTGTGTCTTGAAAGAGACAAGAAGCTCCTGTCTTCTGTCTTCCAGTGTCTTCTACTTCTTCGCGATTAAGAATGGTCGACACACACTTGTTCCCTTGCTTTTCCTCTTGGAAAGGAATTTATTTGAAGTACTCAGAAACTTGATAAAGTAACTCAGGGCAAAGTGGGTCTCCATAGGCCCAGAAAAGTAAAAAGGGGAAAAGGAGTGGTTCTTGTGCACTGGGGCCTTCCGTGAAGAATGGAAGGAAGGGGAGCATTTCTAACCCCTATGAGCACTGTAAGGCAGGTATTTTCTCCTTAATCACTCTTTAATATTATGTTAGAGATAAGAAAAGTAAAGCACTTTCCTCTAATGTGGCCACTGAGACTTAACTGTAAACTTTAGCTGAAATTAAATTTCACTCATTTTCTAGCCCCATGAGCTTTCTGAGCCCTTCACTTATAGGATGCTATTCAGATCCATACACAACACCTGGAAATGTCCTCTTCCAGTGTCCCAGTGACACTCGTCTCTTCTCATTTTCCCTTGCTTCCTTAGCCTCTCTTCAGTCTCAAGATTAATCTTCTCTTATTCCTATCATCTGAAAGTGGGTGGATCCTTGAGCTCCAACCTTGCTCTTTGTCTTTCCTATGGTTAATTTCTTTCTTTTTTTTTATTGTGAAAATACCGTACAGAGGGGTTACAATTACATGGGCAAGATAATGAGTACATTTCTTATCAAGCATTGTAGCCTCCTCCTTTGTTTCCCCTTCCCATCCCATCCTCCCGCCCCCCCCTTCCCCACCTAACCATCCTCCCCTCCCCCCACCAAAATTGTAAAGTTCGTTTTTCAACATAATGACTTGTACATCTCATTGTTGCAATGGGTCCATCTGTATCCCTATTTAAACGATTTGTTTTTTCCCTTCCCCTCCACAAACTATAACAACATCAAATACAGTGAAAGCAGGGGTTATACTGTGGGGGAGGGACATACAAAGCAACAAAAAAATTATCTTATAAATGTGTTAGAAACAATCGTATGAAAGAAAAAAAACATTTGAATACATATCTTAGGGTTCATTTCCCTAACATCAACTTATCTGACCTTTTCTGCTTGACTCAGACATATACTAGATATTGCAAATAAGGGAAACCATGGGACCTATGTTTCTCTGGGCCTGGCTTACTTAACTTAATATAATTTTTTCCAAGTCTTTCCATTTCCTAACAAATGGGGAAATGTCATTCTTTCTGATGGAGGCATAGAATTCCATTGTCCACCATAGACCTATCTGATTTGATTTGCTTCTTATGAACAGCAACACAGTGAATACAGCCCTCTTAGGTCCCTGTGATATCATCTTCACCTGCTCTCCTCCATGCTACCTGGCTACCATTGTGATTTCTCTGCCTGCTTTGCTCCCGATGTTGGTTCTCACTTTCTACCTAGTCACTCATATCTGGACATGGGAGGTTAGCCTGTCAGACCTTTATATCCATTGCATTTAGATATGACCAATGAATGCTCTGTGGAAGTAGCAAATAATCATCCCAAGCCACTAACCCGAGAGCCAACCTTTTCCTTCTTTATGCATTCAAATTCTACTTCTTGTCAATTTTCTCTCTTGAATGTACTATTTATTTACTTCTTGCTATTTACAACTCTATTTTCTATTCGCAAATTACAAATTCTATCCTATTGCTATTATGAACAATTCTGAGTTTATTTTGTCAAGGGTCCAGGAACTGCTTTCTTACTCCTTGCTTTTGAGGACTCTGAAAACCCTCTCAGGTCCCTCACAGATGACACAGTAATGTGTTCCCTCCAGGTCAGCAAGAAGATGTCCCTGTAGCTTTTAATCTCTGGCATATAGAGACTATTTTAAGGACTTGCCTAATTTTCTTGGGGTCTTCCAAGATAAATTCATTTTTGGTGAATTCAAAACCATCTGGTTGCGGATTTCAATTACATCTGCACAGGTTCTTCACTTTTGCTGTATTATATAAGTGGAGTCCCATCATATAGATGGGCTCGACTCAACTCACAGGCAGATGAGGTTAGATAGGACATGAACATCAGGGGCAACCGTCTCAGGCTATGTCAGAAATGTGACTGCCACTATCTCTTTTTTTACTCCTGCATGAATATGGTACACTCTTTCATTCAGATATTCCTGCTTCTTCCTGTGTTAGCTCTATCACAATAAGAGAAGTGAACTTTCTGATGGGTAAATGTGAGGAAGAAAATAATGACTTCAGTTTAAGTTTTTAAAAGTGTCCTTTTAAAAACAAGATAAGCTGAGCATTGGTGGCTTATGCCTGTGGTTCTAGCTACACAGGAAGCTGAGATCTGAAAATCACAATTCAAAGCCAGCCCAGCCAGGAAACTCTTGAGATTCTTATCTCCAATTAACCACCAAAATGCTAGAAGAGGAGCTGTGGTTCAGGTGGTATAGTACTAGCCTTGATCTAAAAAGCTCAGGGAAAGTCCCTAGGCCCCAAATTCATGCTCCAGGACTGGCACACAGACACAAAAAGATTAAAAAAAACTCCATTATATGCCATAATAACTCTTTTAAGATCGTAAAGGCCCTCACTACTTTCATCTGCTTCTTACCTCCTAACATCAAGTATTGTGCTTCAACAAATGGGCATATATTTCCCTGACTACAGTGAGGTTTTTTTGGTTTTGTTTTTGCTGTTTCAAGACTTTGAACGCCTCCACTTTCTTGACATCTCCCTCTCCAACAAGCATGCTGATTGTCTGACTAATAAAGTGTCATTCATCTTCTAACTCTTATTTAATCCTTGATGATGTCTGACAGACTCAGTTACTTTCTCTGGGCTCCAGCCACATGCTCTCTCTCATTGCTCCACTAGTGATGCCCTTGGGATAGAAGAGGGAATCACACATGTTACATATGCTTATGACCTGATGGGAGATAGACTCTACCCCAATGTGTGGGCTTTGAAGCTAAGAAGACTCACAATGAAAGGAATCAAGCTCTGTCTTCTTTCAGAATCAGGCTGAGCTGGTGATGTCTGTACAGGAAGGTGGGGCAGGCTCACCTCCCATGGAGGACATAGAGTCTTAGATTTATCTTCTGGTGGAGCTTACATTGCCAGGTTCCTATGGATCTAGCTCCTGCAGTTATGTAAAGAAAGATTATAATACCACTCCACTAAATTCCACCAAATTTCCTTAGGACCTCAAACATAAAAAAACATGAACAAGAAAGTTGGTGCCCTACAGAGGGACACCAGAGCGGGCCTTGACACCAAGATTTTGGGGAGGGAACAGCAGGGGAGGGTGACAGTGCTGGGGAACAGTGGCATGGGCTTCCCGGCTGTAGAAGCAGCTCTGGCAGGTGCACAGGAGGGAGTGTGGAGTTAGAATATCACTCCTGTCATCTGGACAGGAGAGGAGCTGCCAAGAGCTGAAATCAGTGAAGAGTTCTTAGTGGGGTGCCTGTGCGATGTAATGCACTGACTGGTCAAACCAGGAACTTCTGTTACAGAGCTAACTCTTGTTTTATTTATTCTTTATTTTTTGATACCAGTACTGGGGCTTGAACTCAGGGTCTGGGTGCTGTCTCTTAGATTTATTGTTCAAAACTAGAGCTACAGCTGAACTTTTTGGGGGGAGGTGAGGGTAGGGGTGGTTGATTGGAGATAAGTCTCACAGACTTTCCTTCTCCAACTGGCTTTAAACCAATCCTCAGGTCTCCGCTTCCTGAATAGCTAAGATTACAGATGTGAGCCACTGGCATCCAGATACTTTAAACTATCATTTCTGTGTATTTGGCCCTTCAATATGCAGTATGCTATCAGGAAAAACACTGAATTCCTATTCCTTGGCATACTGGAATTTGAGCAACTATTGGGATTAAGGAGTACATGAATGAATGACTTTTTTTTTAAACCATATGGAATTGAGCTCTCTTACTCTTTTGACCAGAGTACATATGGGATTTTGAACACATATTGGGACAACATAATTAGTCTTAGATAAAGGAGTTTGGGAGGTATAAGGGTTGCCAGTTGCAAAATTTAAAAATTGTCAAATAGAAATGTTCATAATTGCAGAGACGTCTACCATTGCTTTTCTTGTATCTTAGAAAATGGACCTTTATATTTTGCCTATTCCCTCCTACTATTCCCTGCAGAGTGGACGTTTGACCATCACAATGAGAAGGGAGGGCATTGGGGGATAGATCTAATGGGATTCCACTACGGGGCCTCCGTCCTGATTCACATATCCCTGGCAATTAAGTCAAATTGGTCCTATTTGACTAAAGCATATAGTATTGTGTCATTTTGGAATCGCCAGCTTCTTCCATTCCTTTTCCAGAGGTTTAAAAGAAGAAAAAGAGACAAGAAGAAAGAAAGAGAAAGAAAGAAAGGAAGAAAGAAAGAAAGAAAGGAAGAAAGGAAGGAAGGAAGGAAGAAAAGGAAGAAAGAAAGAGGAAGGAAGAAAGAGAAGGTTCTCTTATGGAATGACTTTGCAGTTCAAAGTTGGCAAGGTTAGCAATGTGAACAGGAGCTCTCCTCTGATAAAATACAAAGAGACATGGGTTAGCAAGCTCATATATGATTACAGAGTGAGCTCCAATGTAATTCCATTAGCCTCTTATTATTTTTTGTAGAAACAATTAGAAAATTCAAATGCTGTATTTGTAAATTGCATTTGGGACTTAATGGTGGTGTCTTCTCCCCAACTGGAATGCCTCTGTGAGTTGTCCCCTTCTTCCCATTCATTTTTTTCTTTATGCCTTAACCTAACTCACATGTGGGTCAGAATGACAATGTTTTGTGCAATTTCTTAACTGTTAAATTGTCATCCATAGAGGCCGTGGGGGCCCACAGAGTATCATTCTCTTGATTAAAAAATGGCAAACATTTAGCTATTTTTTAAGTGCATGTCTTTAGAATGATATTCATTTTGCCATTGACTAGGCTATTCACATTTTCATATTGAACGGAATCTTCCTTTGGTCTTCTTGAACCAAATAATGGTGTTTTTTGTGTTTATATTGAAATAGTGTTATTTAAAAAATATATGTTAGGAGAAAAGGCATCGGATAACTTATTTGTAAAACTGAGAGGCAAGTATTTGAATGTAAAGTCAACTGTCTTTTGTTTTCTTGAGAGATTAGCAAATAAAGTATCTATTTTTTTATTATTGTGAAAATACCATACAGAGGGGTTATAATTACATGAGCAAGACAGTGAGTACATTTCTTTTATTTCTGGGTAGTTAAGGAAGTTTTTACTTATTTTTTTCACACGTGACATTAGGGCTTCCACTCTTTTTCCAATAGCAATGGTTCTGAATGCAGAAAAATTTTGTCCAATAGACATTTTATAGCATTTGGAGACAGTTTTGTTTGTCACACATGCAGGGCGGGGGTGTTTACTATTGACGTTTATAGAATAAAGCTTAAAGAAGCAAGTAAGCATTCAACAATGGCACAACAATGCCCATAACATCCCATAATAAAAATTTGTCCATTCCAAATATCATTAGTGTTAAAGTTACAAAACCTTGACCTATGGTCTATGTGAGTACATTTCTTATCAAGCATTGTTGCTTCCTCCTTTGTTTCCCCATACCATCCCTTTCTCTCTCCAACCCCCAATCCACCATCCCTCACCCCACCAAAGTTGTAAAGTTCGTTTTTCGACATAACGTCTTGTACATCTCATTGTTGTAATGGGTCCACCTGTATCCCTATTTAAACAGTTTGTTTTTTCCCTTCCCCTCCACAAATTATAACAACATCAAATACAGTGAAAGCAGGGCTTATACCCAGGGGGAGGTACATACAAAGCAACAAAGAAATCATCTTATAAATATGTTGGAAACAATCGCAAGAAAGAAAAAAACATTTGAATCCTTATCTTGGGGTTCATTTTGCCTAACCTCAACTTGTCTGACAGTTTCTGTTTGTCTTAGACATATGCTAGTTATTGCAAATAAGGGAAACATGGGACCTATGTTTCTTTGGGCCTGGCTTACTTCATTTAATATAATTTTTTCCAAGTCTTTCCATTTCCTAACAAATGGGGCAATTTCATTCTTTCTCATGGAGGCATAGAATCCCATTGTGTATATATACCACATTTTCTTGATCCATTCATCTACTGAGGGACATCTGGGTTGCTTCGTATATTAGCTATGGTAAATAATGCTGCAATAAACATAGTTGTGCTGGTAGCTTTAGTATTGTCTGGTCTTGTTTGTGATCATTTGGGTAAATGCCCAAAAGTGGGATTGCTGGGTCATAGGGAAGCTCTATGTGGAGTCTTTTGAGGAACTTCCATACTACTTTCCAAAGTGGTTGAACAAGTTTATACTCCCACCAACAATGCAGTAAGATTCCCTTCTGTCCACATCCCCTCCAGCATTTGTTGTTATTAGAGTTCTTGATGATAGCCATTCTAACTGGGATGAGGTGGTATCTCAATGTTGTTTTGATTTGCATTTCTTTTAGGGCTAGAGAAGTTGAGCATTTCTTCATGTGTCTATTGGCCATTCTTTCCTCTTCAGAGAAGTTTCTCTTTAAGTCTTTAGTCCACTTATTTATTGGGCAGTTGTATCTTTGAGGATTTTTTGTTGGGGGATTTAATTTTTTGAGTTCCAGGTATATTTTAGATATGAGACCCTTGTCCATTGTATGGCTAGTGAAGATCTTCTCCCAATCTGTGGGCTTTCTATTGATCTTGCTAGCGATGTCCTTTGCCATGCAGAAGCTCTGCAAAAAAATATGGAATGCTTCACGAATTTGCATGTCATCCTTGCGCAGGGGCCATCCTAATCTTCTCTGTATCATTCCAATTTTAGTATATGTGCTGCCGAAGCAAGCATTAAAGTATCTATTTTTGTCAGTCATATTATCCTCTCTATGTGTTCAAGAGATACTCATTAATTTTATTAGTTATTTTTGCCATATTTCTTTGTCAGAAGAAATGAGTGCTGGTTATATTTTGGCTGTGAGCACTCAATGGGTGGTGATTAGGTCCTTATTGACCTTATTCTTGTTCGTACCAGATACTACCAATTCCTCTCTTGTGGAATTGGTCCATATGAACTTGATGCGCCTAATTCTGTTTGCCCAACCAGGGATGCTTTTCAGAATTTAGTTCCAGCCACAAGAAGCATATGAAGTCACTAAAGGGAGCAGAAGGAAACACGTAAGTGATGATTAGCAATTACTTGTCACATATATCCACAAAAGGTACTCTAGTTCATCAGTATCTGCTGAGAATTCATATGCCAGGCATCAAGGATATTCATATTCCCCATCCTTAAGAATCCTAAACAGGCTGAAATTTGCATTCATTTCCATAAAGCTTCATGCCCTCTGTGAATGTATTCTTCCTGCCTCTACCCCACACATACATACATCAATGAGAACAATATGGTCTTTGGAATTAGACATATAGAGTTCAAATCTTGACTCTTCTACTTAAGTCACTCACAGATAATGGAGATCATAAGTATCATCTTGGTTGTTATAAAAGGAAAGAGCGGATATGTATCATGCAACTTGCATGCATAGGGCCTGATGGTTGTGGAACCTAGTGATCTACATGGGAATGTAGATCATATGTAAGCATATGTGTACATTTAAAATGGGAGTTATTGATTCAGAATGTAGTTCTCGATTGTTTATGATAGCTGGCACGAAGCCATTGTTTCTATCACACACTTCAGTGAAACCTTCAGAGACTGCATTTTACAATAGCCACCTCACCCTCGCAAGCTGTGATCGCCTCCTAGGTTGCATCCTCCGTTCCTTGAAAGACAGTAGCTGTTGCTCCTTGAGGCACTACGAATTAATTTATCTGTTTGCTCTGAGAATTTGTGCTCTCTATAACCACAAATCTCTGCATGTCAGCCTTGCTGGGAGGAAGCGGGTTGGCTATTTTCTAGGAAGGTAGGCCAGCTGGATTTCACCAAAGGCATGTCTTCCTTGGGAAGGAGCAGAGGCAGAGGACATTTCCCCAATCCTTTTTGTCAACACAGTGGGAGTTATCTGAATTTCATTTGGGTATTAACTGCTGTGTGAGTTGGGTTTCTCTCTGAGAGAGGAGCTGTTGTTATTGGATTAAAATCATGGTTTTGGGGAAGCACTTAAGACTCAGTAGGGGATTTCTCTATCAAATAACAGGGTCAAGGTTTTGTGTTTTCTCTTTTCTAGCAAACCTACTTATCAAAGAGTCCTCTTCCCAGGTAAGTATATCATTTAGCTGGAGACCAAGGAAAAGGAGAAATTCTTTCTTATTACCAAGGTGCGGGACAATCAGCTTGGAATTTAGATGCCACAGAATGATTTGGGAACACAGAATTTATCTGTGGGAGAGAATTTCATGAGTAACAAATTCTAGGTAGATCCACTCATTGTATATTCAGTTTAAAGGCCATCTTATAAATATGAACTCACTTCTAGATTCTACTATGATCTACGTATATTATAGGTCACATATTTAGTACAATCCTGGTGGCCATAGAATTTACCCAGTGGTATTGTCCTTGAGATGACAGCGGAATTCCAGAGACAGCCAATTTCTGGGTCATTCAGGTTGACATCCATGTTGGGTTTCAATGGAAACTCCAAAGTTCAGTTCTAACCCTCAAATTTCTGCCAGTGCTCAGCTAACATATTAGTCCAATACTGAGAAATGTATTTGAATGCCTTGAAAGTTTAGCATCTGCTTCTCCTTGGCTTCCACTGCTTTAGAAAACCTGGGGAAGTTTCTATTGGATGTGGATGAGATGAGAATGGCATATTTTTTGTGTGTCTCCAGAAGCCTATACCCCACTCTGGGAGCTTCATTTACATGCACATCGGATGCAGTCTGACTGCCTCGGACTGTACCTTTGAGCAGATCCGGTGGGATCCCCACATGCATGTCAATGAAGCTCCCTTAGCCAGAGCCCTGCTCCAAAGAGGCAAAGAGCAGGCTTTGCTTGAAACTTGTTACTGTGACAATCTCCAACCAGACACCACAATAAGGTTTTTATTTTATTTTATTTTTCCTTACTAGCGTGTATGCCAAGAAGGACGCTTACAGAAGCTGGTTTTCCAGGCTGAGGTAATTTATTTAAACATGGATTCTTTGAAAAAAAAATGGGAAGGGATACAGGGCTTGATTTTAATCCCTGCTAACACAGAGAAAAGAATGCTCGTGTCACAACTCAGTGAGTGTAAAAATTAAAAAAGGCTGAGACTATTGTTTGAAAACAGGCAAAATAATTAAAATTATTATGGAATAATCACATATCACACAACAACCTCCCACTCTTATGAGCAACAATCCAAAACAGCTCCTCCAAAGCGGGCCCAAGGGCAGAGGTTCTGTATATCATTCAAAGACCATCTGTCGTGCAATTCCTGTAGCGCCTTCGCATGATTCCGAGGGCAGCTGAAATTTAGTCCTGGCACTTCTCCTTCCATTTGCTAACAAACAGCAGTGATGGCAGATAAATATGGCAAACAATAGGCGTTTGTAATGAACTGGAAAGGGATGAGGAGTTTTGGAACCGGCACCAAAATAAGAAGTTTTGGGTCTTGTGCTGGGGCTCCTGAGACCCCCCCAAGGCCAGTTCCTGCCATGTGGCGGCCCAGACAGACATCTGCAGGCTGAGCGAAACCTCCTTGAGCTCAGCCAACCTGCTACAGGCCTGATTTGAATAGAGCTCTTTTTATTTTTCTTTAAAAAAATTTGTCATCATAGAAGCTCCAAGCTAGACTTTTCTTATTTCTGGAAGCTCATACACATTGCAAATTGTTCTGGTACTGGTAACCTTTCCTTTGAGCAGTGTCTTCTCCTCACTCAGAGCTGCCTTCACTCAATGAGTCTCATATCTTGCCTCTGTTCATGCTTTCCAAGGTCATCTTGATAACTTTGCCTGATCTGGTACTTATTTTAATCACTTTAAAAGAATACATTTGTATTATTTATTTGTATTATTTATTTAGTTATTTTTTATGGTGCTGGACATTGAAACCAGGGTCTTGTACTTGCTTGACAAGTCCTCAGTCAGGTCAGATTCTTTCTCAACCCTAAATGTGAGATTTGTCTGGGGCTGAATTAGGAAGATCAAAATGCTATCACAGCCACCTTCAATAATTATACTTTTAATTCATAAATTAGTAACACCTGAGAAATTCTTGATTAAAGCTGTTGTTTTGAATGTTCAGAGGAATCTAAAATTCTGACCCACTTCTTCTATGAATTGTATTATATACACACAGGTTCACAGACTCAGATACCCATCTCTGCACACATCACATGTTTATGTCAGGACTCCCAGTTTCTCTCTTTCTTGTTCTGTTTTTCTCTCTTACATATGCAGGTGCATATGTGTTTGTGTGTGTGTGTGTGTGCGCGCAAACATGAGTCATTAGTTAGAAGACTTTATGATAGGTGTAAGCCCAAATCACAGAGTGAGTAGAGAACAGCATTATTTGCAACAGTCCTGACACTTTAATAATGTGAATTTCTAGTTGGAGTAAGAGAAGGATTTGTTACAATTCATCTTGTAAAGTTAACACTTCACACCAAGGACGACACTTGTCTTCCCTGAGAAAGGACCCAGGCGGGCCTAAAGTAATAACACCATCTTAGACACCCTGGAGAAGGGCGGCCTTTGTGTACATGGCAGCTCAGGCCACTAACAAGAAGTGCTGTGGTGTGGTGTGGGTTAGAACCAAAGTGCAAGAAGTACAACTTCTCTTACTGGAAGTGGGAAAGGGCAGGGAGATGACAAGTGTGGAGTTTTCTGTGCACTACCCTCCTCCCTTTGCTTCTCACTGACGATTCTGCTCCAGTGTGTGTCAGCTCCAGCCTAAAGCCCTAATGGCATGTGTGCTTTTAGTTTTTCCTTCAGTACCATGGAGAGAGCATAGCTGCACTTCAGAAGAACTAAAAGTGATTAAAAGAAAGTTGCACTTAGAAACCTAGTGTTTTAAAATCAGAGAAAATTTATTTACTTCATACATAAGACAGACTGGGGCCTTGTAGAAAAGCTACAAGATCATACTACTTCCCAAAAGTCATGTGACCAAGAGAGTCGAATTGAATTTTGGTCTTTCTGATCCTAAGTGTCAAGGCACCTTTTGCCACAGCTACTGTCCCATTAGATCTTGATGACATCATTCATGAGATCATACTGTGCATGGCAATTCAAAGTGTTAGACTAGCTGTGAGATCACGAAATTAGAAGTCTGGATGTCTTGATTACTATTAGAATAATGCATGCCAAAATTACAGCACATACCTGAGACTCCTATTTAGTTTTCATGAAGTAATTATTCAAGACTCGTTGTCAGTTATGCTGAATTGATGATCAGTTTAGTTGGTTTTGTATTTTTGTGATCTATTTATCTGGTTTTGGGCAATTACTTGGCTCATAGAGTAGTTTTTCTTTTCCATACTATCCCAACTTTTTTTCTTCCCTACTGGGTAAGGCAAATCCGAAAAGTATAGGGTAATTTTGTCACATGCAATTTCTTCTCCATCCAATGGTGTGCTGGCTTGTAGCAGCTCACACAAGCCCTTTATTTTATTTATTTATTTATTTATTTATTTATTTTTGATGATACTGAGGTTTGATCTCGGGATCTTGTGCTTGCTAAACGAAGCTTTTATCACCAGAACTATCCGCCAATCCCTCCCTTTTTGGGTTAGTTCTTTTCAACGTAAGGTCTCCAGTTATGCTTGGGCTATTCTGGATTGCCATCTTCCTAGTTGTGTTTCCATCTGTTGTTGGGATGAGAGGTGAACACCATCACATCCAGTCCTGATGTCTCCCCTGTAGCTTGGGTTGCTAGGAACACATATCATGACCAATCATTGTTTGAGATGGAGTCACCCAGACTGTCTTTGAACCATGATTCTCCAATCTCCACTTTACAAGTAACTAGGATTACAGGCTTGAGCAATCCATACTGTGCCATGCTTCAGGAAAGCCCTTTTAGTCAGGAATTATACAAGTAAGTTGTTAAATTGTTGGCAGCTTTAAGTTGACTATGGTGATGCATTTACTGTAAAGAATGGACAAACCTTATAAATCAGGGTACCCTTACTCTCAGAGAGTCAGTTGTTGAACATTTACCAGCATACCACTGCTCCCATCTTTTATTTCCTACATTTTTTTCATACCAGTAGGCAAATTTGAATTTGACATTTCTACTGCTAGACAATGTAGCAGAGACAAACATAAACAACTCCATAGTTCACCTGTGCTAACAAGTCTAACAAGATTCAAACAGCATTACTATTTTTGTTATTGTTACTGGCAGTGGTGACTAAATTGGAGATGCTGAGAAATAGCTATTTCTAGATCTTTCTTATTACCATTATACACAGCATTTAACAATACCTGGAATATATTTATGTATACTACCTGGGAGATTTCATTCAGAAGACTGCATAAATTCACCCTATCTTTGTCCAGTATCTGTAGGTTATTGCTCTTTCTGTCTTTCAGATGAGGAAATAAAGGCTGAAGTTACAATAATTCTTACAAAAAGAAATACTTAAACTGAGTATTTTATTACAGTTCCCTTACTGCAAAATACAGTTATCAAGGACCTATTATGTCTGAGGCCCTGGATTATAATAGCCCATTGAAATTAGCAATACTAAGAATAGTCTCATGTCTTCTGATTCTTTTTTGTCAAGTTCAAAACAAATTCATGCACATTTATTTGTTCCAAATGAGGACTGAGCTAGTTGGCTATCCATTCTCAACCTCTCAGTGCTGAAGAGGACTTTAGAGTCTTCATAATGAACAAGAGAGGGAAGATTGTATGCTCTCAAGCCAACACAGAGAGGATTAAACAGCTATGAGTGGCAGCTGGTCAGTTTATCAGACAGTTCTAATGTGGAGATGTTCCTAAAAAGAGAGTGGAGATTTTCCATCCTGTCCTGGGAGCTGGCCCACGCTTCCAGGGCAAATGCAGGCTCTGTGTCTGCCAGGCACAAGTAAACCTGGAATGGTTGCTGAAAGCAGATGCTGTTAAAAATCAGATGAGAAATTGTGCTGCTCCAGAAGCTCCTGGATAGTGAAGTCAAAACAGTAAATATTAGAGCTTAAAAATCAATACTAGGTCAACTACCAAGTCGTCAAACCTGGCTAGGAAATTTACCATTCTTTGAAAACCTGTGTATGTATCACTGGGTCATATATATGTATATATGTATATATATAATATATATACATACATACATACATATATATATATATATATATATATATATAAAATCTCATGATACCTCCTCTTGTGTCCTTCCCTTTCAGTGCAAGTGAGTTGAATGAGTCATCTGAGCATTACTTTTCCTGACAAAGATCAAGTATAAGATCGCTTTTTCCTGTCAAAAACAGTGACAGGAAATTTCCCCTAGACAGGAAATCTTTATGTTCTAACTGCTGATAATATTGTACATGATAAAGCACTCAGTTACTATAGAGAACTAAACTTTGGTTCCTCATTCAATTATTGCAAATGACCTCAGCATTGAAGTATCACTTACCCAATTTCAAAAAGAGATTTAAAGTAAATCTCTTGGTAATTATTTACAACCATTGGTGTCCTCTCTGCTCTCAGCCATCCACATTATCTTCATAGAATGAGGTCACTTTCCCTTCTCTGAAAGAACTTTTAGTCTGTGAGTGAAGGTCCCTGTGAGTGAATGATCCTTAAAGAGTGGCCCTTAGACCAATATGGCCAATGTCACTGCTGTGGTTTTGATGTGTTTTATCCCCCATGGGCTACAAGCTTGGTCCTCAGAGAGGTGGTGATAAGGTAGTAGAACCTTAGGTGGCTAGCTCTGTTGGGAAGCGGTTCTTTCATTAAAGGTTCTACTCTTACTGCAAGTTAGAACTTCTATGTCAAATCTTTATTAGTGGCCTTGTAAGTAGGAGTTGTAGAACTTAATATTTGATGCTGAATTCTCAATGAAGATATCATCATTCATCTAATCTCAATGTCAGATGACCTTTAAAAAAATGAAGACTTGGATAGTTGTCAGAAACTATGATCAGGGTTTGTAGCCATGCTTTTAGAAACCTTTTCCCAGAGTCAGGCATGAATGGAGAGGCTACAAGAGCAGATGAGTGGGGAATAGGAGAAAGGCATCAAAGAGGCAATTGCAGGTTAGTTGGGTAGATTGCCTTCGTGGCACCAAACTACAGTTTATGCACATGCTCTATTGTACAGGACAAACACCAGATATCTAATTCAACTACTGTATTTACACTTAAAAATTTGCCTAAAAGATACTTTACAAGAGATATTAGGAAGACAAAAAATAACGTTCCTTTCTCTCCCTATAGAAGAAGCATTGGGCATTAAGCCAACTAAAATTAATAGTGATTTATCTGGGCAGTTTGTGATTTCATCAACCTTCTAGACAATTTAGATTTAATAGAGAAATTTTTAGGTCATGTGGGGAACAGCTCTCTCAAAATCTCTTGAGGTGTTGAAAGCCCAAGTTTTCTCTAAACCTGAGTGCCTTCATCCTGTAGGCCACTTTGCAACAATTACACCAGGTATCAGCTGGTTAAAGTTAGCAGTCAGGAGTAATGTCAATGATAATATGTGTATCTTACTTCTTACATTTGGGTATTTTTTCATACATTGCTTCATTTGAGTTTTTGAGATATTGAGTTTTGAGATATTGTGATACTTTGATTTGTGGCTCATCAGCTTAACTCTGATTATACATTGGGGGGAAAATGTGATCTCAGCTCCAAGGCTACCTTTCCTGTAGTCTAGTGATGAGAAAAGCCATATACGTGTCACACAGATTCTCCTACTTTCTTAGATTTAGATGAATGACTCTTTCTGCAAAGTTGTGAATCTCGTAGAACAGTAATTGCTTATCTCAACCAATGACAGATACCACAAGGGAAATAATTTTCACATTTAAGTTACCTAACTCCATGCCCAAACAAGTTACAAGTAAGGTTGGACAGACTCTTGTTTCTGGAGCTCATGGGTGAGAGAAGGCTGTGGACTGGGAATTACTTAAGCAAAAAGTCAGAAGGGGCTGCAGAATTGTGTGACATATGGCCCTTGGGCCTCTCACTCTTGTGATTGGCAGGTCACACTGCCTGGTTTTTTGACTAAGACCTGTCACAGTTGAAAAGACAGCTAGTGAAATGGCTTTCACTTTACTGAGGGCTATGCCACAGGTCAGCCAAGGCTGCCTAGCAGTGAAATGTTGCAATGTGTCTTGGTTAAACACAATGCTTTGGGTAGTTTTGCTTGTGTGTCACTGTCGGATGAAATGGTGGCCCAATGGATTAATGCAAAAGGAGGGGAAAGACTGTAACCTTCAAACATTTGCTGAAGCTGACAAGATCAGATATTGTTTATTTATATGCTGATATAAAAGTTGAAAACACAACTTAGCAAAAATCTGATCAAATAGCTTGTTTGGGATAAGGATTAAGAACCAGACAAGAGAACTATCTCATTAGCACGCTGGTTAAGTTGGAAATTTATAAAGAACATCTAGGAAATCATGACTGTAAGATTTGATCGGATTTGATAGCATAAAATTATTTGGCCACAAACCTCTGCAGAGTACACATCCCACAACATCATATATTCATTAATGCAAATGCATATTTAATTTTTCTTAAGATGAAGTTATATAACATTTAGAAATGAATAAATGCATAACCTGTGGGATTGTTCATAGTGATATCTCCCAATTGTGTGCGTGTGTGTGAGAAAGAGAGGGAGAGACAGAGATGGGAGAGAGGGAGGGAGGGAAACAGAAGAAGAGAGAGAGGAAGAAAGGGAGATAAAGACACAGAAAGAGAGGGGATGAGAAAGAGCAGGAAGAGAGAAGAGAGGAGAGAGAGAGTGAAAAGAGAGAGAGACTTACTTTCATCAGTGAGTCTTCAACAAATCACGAGAAAAACCAGATGATTCTGGCAGATATTTTAATGTTACTATTTGATAGACAATGGTAGTGAGCCTGATTTCTCCTTGCATTTTTCTTAAAGCAACACCTTTGTTTCCTCTTTCTGTTTTATTTTCTGTTTATAAAAAAAACAAAAACAAAAAAACAAACTTGAATTGTTTCTCAAACTCATTATGCTACGTGATTAGGAAAACAATGTCAACTATGGTGAAACATTCCTTTACAGGGAATTTTTAAAAAAAATCTAAAAACCACATAAATGTAAGTATCTAGCTTTACAATCTTCATTTCATCCTGTTTCAGAGGGCGCATTGATTTTTGAGTGCCGTCCTTGATGCGTCTGCTGAGATCAGGAGATACAGCACAGTGTACTCATCACAGGAGGGGAGATTCAAGGGATGGTTAAGGAGCAAATTGTACTGAGAAAAGTGTATATTCTGTCAAAGTGAAATAACTCTATGGAAATGGTGATATCTCCCCTGTCTTGTCTAGTCTGTGTGTCTGTTTTGGTTATCGCTTTAAAAAATTTCAATTCTTTCTTTACAAGAACAAACAGAAAAAGATTAAGCTTTAACATTGATATTTTTTAATTTTCTGGGTGGCTTGATTGTATTATGTCATTTAAAGAGCAAATAGTGGCTAATATCCACCTGGTAAAAATGATTAACAAATTAATTAGTGTGCCTTTTATTCTTAGAAATACAAGCTAGTGACTTTTGCTTTTTATCACATCAGTGAAACATAATTATTAATTTGAATTCTCATAAATAGGCTCAACACTTATTTCAGTTCAAAATAGGGACCCAGGCTGGATTTTTTCTTATGATGTGATTTTATTTTCCTAAAGTAAACAAATGATCATTCTTCATATTAAAAGTTTAAACCCACAATTTAAAAATTGTTGCTTTCTGACATGGATGTTATTTAGTATGTAGTGATTTTACACATGTATTTTTAGTCTCACTTCAGCTGTTCATTTGTAAGGTTTTTGCTATTTGGAATCCATGACCAGTTAGGTGGTCTTTGGTATATCCTCTGCTTATTATATGTAGAGGATATGAAACTCTTGTGGTTGTTCTTTTTCCCTAGTGTTCATTCTAAGTTACACTTTATCAGGCATTTTACTCTTGGCTGTGTTCAGGTGAGGTCAAATGACAAAAAGAAATCCTGCCACTTAGTAAACACATACATTAGTTTTCTTTAAAGAGCTGACTTCTATCAAATAGAATTCTGCTTTACCAAATACATTAGTTTCCTTTACAGAGCTAAATTGTATCAAAGTCATGGGCCTGGCCACCTGATTACAGGACATCAGAGAAAAGATGTATCTGTACTGCAAGAAAGCAGCTCACCTTGATCTTGAGTTTAGTGGTCATCCAAGTCGTGGCTTGTTCCTTCTTCCTTCTTGAATCCATCTGTACTCCACAAGTAGACAGACCGAGGTGGGCATTGAACATTGTCATCTGCCTCTGACATTTTCACTCAATTATTGGCAAGACACATACAAACGTGCCCATTTCTGCTGTAAGGTTCATAGAGAAGATTAAATGTACATTAAGGTCTTAGAGAGCTGTACACAGCATTGTAGTTTGTTTCATACTCTTTGGATATATTTAGCTCGTGTGTGTGTGTGTGTGTGTGTGTGTGTGTGTGTGTGTGTGTGTGTGTGTGTGTGCATGCTAGCAATTGAATCCAGGCCTTTGTGTATACTAATTAGGCAAGTAGTCTATCACTGAGCTACATCTCCATCTAATTCAGAATTTGTAATGAACTAGAATAAGTTTTCTAACTTTGTGTGCAATAAAAAATTATTAGCAATCGGGCTGGGAAGGTGGCTCAGTGGTAGAGCGCTTGCCTTGCATGTATGAGGTCCTGGGTTCGATTCCTCAGCACCACATAAGCAAAAAGAAAAAAAGCTGGAAGTGGCACTGTGGCTCAAGTGGTAGAGCGCTAGCCTTGAGCTGAAGAGCTGAGGGACAGCACCCAGGCCCAGAGTTCAGGCTCCATGACCGGACCCCCCCCCAAAAAAAAAATTATTAGCAATACCCTGACTTTCATTGGCTTCAAATCTTACAAACTGCCTTTATTTTCTGGTTTTATTTAATTCCTCTGTCTTTTGTAAGAATAGTGTGCTAGCTTTCCAAATACTGACCTAGCTCTTGAAACAGCTAATACACTGACTATTTTTTTTCCATCAAAGTTCTCTTTGAAGAACACTATATAAACATGAGCCAAAGTATTTTTCTTACTAAGGCATTAAGGTTTATTGTAGGGAACATAAATTAACATAGAAACTAAAATCACCCTTAATTTTACCTAGCACAGATAAGCATTATCAATATTTGAGAGAATTACTTCCACACAGGTCCCTATGCATATAGAAAGCTAAAGGTTTTTTGTTTTGTTTTGTTTTTAATAGGGGCTTAAGGGGTTAAAAAAGAAAGAGGATTATTTCACTTCTTGCTTACATTTTCAGTTCCCTCAAGGTCCCCTCTTTAACAGACTGTCTCAGGAGTGATTCAGGATGCTGAAGCAGTTGATCACTGAATAAATCTTCCCTGACTCTGAAAATGTTACAGTATTATGCAGCACACACAGCATGGGTTGCAGCTGAGCTGCTCTGTGGCCAGAGATGATCTCTGGGTAAAGAAATTGCCTAGAATTACCCAAGGGAGTTTGCATTTCAGTAGCGAAATAGAGAGCGCTGGAATGGAATTGAGTGACTTGCTCAAGGTTTTGGCCATATAAACATTAAATGAGGGCTGGTGGAGTACAAGATAAAAGAAATCTCAATATCGTGTGATTCAGAGAAGAGAAGGACACCTTATAAATGTCACTCATTAGAGAGCGCTAGATATGGGCTTTTCAAATACATCACCTAACTGCTGGCAGGATGGAATGTCCTGGAAACCCCATTTCTCTTGGTACCACCCTGAACAAGAAAGCCATGTAGCATGAGGTAACGTCTGCTTGGAGTTTCTGAGCCCCAGATACCGGCTGGCTTGGTCTTCGGATGTGGTGTGTGGGGGAGTAAACTTTCAAAATACATTCTGCTAGAGATCTATTCCCTTAGCTCTAGAGCAGCGAGGAATCCATTTTCTGCATTTGGACTTAAAGGAATATCTTGATACTTTTCAGGCCCTTAGAGCAATTTTGAAACCTATGACACACAATTTTGTGTGTTTGGTGTTGAGGCTGGTTCCTGGAACAAATTAGATACCCAGTTGTTTTTTTTGTAATTAATTGAATGGAGAAAGAAGTGGTAGGTGTATCAGTACCACTGATTTAAGACTAGTTGGAATGTTGGAAGGGAATGGCCATATCTGGTAGGAAATAGATTCATGTGCCAACACAAGGAAACCTTAAGACACAGGAAATATGATATGATTCCCTGGAGTTTCAGCCTGCCAGCATTAGTTCAGTAACAGGTACATTTTTCTAAGGGTCAGGTTGGGAAGAGGAGAAGCACATATGGTTCACAGTATTCATATGATACTCTATCTAAAATGCCTTTCAGTAAAGTTTATATTATATACACATATACATATATATATATATATATACATATTTACATTAATCTATCCACAAACTTTCTGGCTCACTTGTGAAGGTATTTGCACTTGAGATCATTGGTGTGGAACAAAGTTTGCAGATATCAGGCCTACTGAATCTGACTCTCAGAGGCTGGTAGGAATTTATAATTTCAAAATGCTCTCCTGATGATTCAGATGCAGGTGGTCTGAAGCTCAGCGTTTGAGACCAGCGGTGGAGAGGAAGGGATAATGTGACTTTTCCATTTTTCTATAATTTATGTGAACCATTTAGTCTTAATATCCAATTACTATGCAGTGTCATAACAATTACCACATGTATGTTGTTAAATGTGTGCCCGATTAACTTTATTACAGGTTGTATCTGAAACAGCAGAGACTGCTCCTAGATGGGGTCTCTGTCTTCAGCGATTTTATGAACACAATGTTAGAACCATTAAGGAGAACACAATTTAGTCCCAGAATTCAGTAGCATGACTTTTGTAAGTTTCAATGCTAAGCTGTAAACAGTTTTTCATCATTTAAAAGTCACTTTTTTAGGGCTGGGAAGTTGGCTCAGTGGTAGAGTGCTTGCCTCACATGCATGAGGCCCTGGGTTCAATTCCTCAGCACCACATAAGCAGAAAAAAGCCAGAAGTATTGCTGTGGTTCAAGTGGTAGGGCACTAGCTTTGAGCTGAAGAGCTGAGAGACAGTGCCCAGGCCCAGAGTTCAGCCCCCACGACTGACAAAAAAATAAATAAATGAAATAAAAAGTCACTTTTAAAAAAAGCTGGTAGAATATTGTTGCAGTTTTCTTTGTGATACTAGATTCTCATTTCTTTCTGATAAGCCTAGAGAAAGGGAAGGATAAAGTGATTGCATGCAAAGGAAGGAAAATTCCATCATGATGGAGTCCTCCCTTTTGAAAGATATTGTTGACGTTATATGAGAATATACTGGGTGCCATTGACCTGCCTGATGAATACTGCACATGGTAAATAGGCTTGACCCAGAGACAATATTGAATTCAAAGGCCCATGCCAAAGAAAGAAGACTGCAAATGACTGGAGGGGGCTCTTGTTCTGCCACAGGCCTATCTTTGTACAAGAATTGCTGGACACCTCTTGTTAGCAAACACGGCCGGCCTTCCTGACAATGGTCTGTAAGTCAATGTTTAACTCCCTTCTGTGCCATTCCAGAGAAAAATAAGAAAAACAAGCCAAAAACATAGTTTAGGTAAAATAAAGTATACCATGAAGTAAAATTATCCAGAAGATTTCTTGTTTTGTATGACTATTGAGGATGCTGGATGGATATGGAAGGCTCCGCATGGGGATAGGATGCTGTGCGCTGGACAGGATGATAACTTCCTTGATTCTCACCTCAGAACTTAATAATTTACCAGGCTTCCCTTGGATCAGCTCTTACTCCATTATCAGCAGAAATCCTTCTTTCTGAATTGCTTAGCTAATTATTGACATGAAACTCATTAGATTTAGTGAAGAGCTGTGTGTGTGTGTGTGTGTGTGTGTGTGTGTGTGTGTGTGTGTGTGTGTGTGTGTGTGTGTGTGTGTGTGTGTGTGTGTGTGTGTGTGTGTGTACAAGTGTGGGCTGGGATAGACTGTCCCACTTTTCCAGCCAGTGCTGGCTTCTGGTGAGACCCTGGACATTTTGTTGAAGTTTTAATAAATGCTGATGTCCACCCTGCATTGTTGATTTGGGGATTAAGTGAGCTTATTCATGTGCAGCGGCCTGTCTTATTGTTAAATATCCTAAATGGTTGCTATTTTCTTTTGGTAAGGGCTGTAGAGCTGGCTCAAAGTTGTCCCAAACCAGAGAGGAGGTGTCAACAGAGGTAGGATCTGTGCAGAGGACCGATGATACTTTCCAGAGGAGGTTATCCTCTGCAAATCACTCCTCTGCAAATTATTCCTCCAGGGACATTAGTTCACATCTGGATAATAAATTTTCCAAGAAATACACTGAGAAATCTTTTCCTAGGTCCAGGCCCATTCAAGTATTATATAGAGGCTTAGTGTAAGTTGTTAAAAAGATGCTGTTTCTTGGACATACTCAATAGGGAGGAAAGTTGTATGTACCAGGGGCCACCAGACTTCAGAGGTGGGGGTAACATAGTTCTTTGGAGAACCTGCAGTTGTTTTATGGCAATGACATGAAGGAGGCAGATTAGTCATATATATATATATATATATGTATATATATATATATACATATATATATATATATATATATACATATATATCAAGGCTAGTGATCTACCACTTCAGCCACAGCACCACTCCCAGTTTTCTGGTGTTTAATTGGAGATAAGCATCTCAAGGACTTTCTTGCCCTGGCTGATTTTAAACTTCCATCCTCAGATCTCAGCCTCCTCAGTAGTTTGGATTACAGGTGTGAGCCACCGGCATCCGGCAGTCAAAGGTATTTTATTGTATGCAGCAGAGCCCAGTTTCCCTTTCTCTTTCCTCTTTTCCCTCCCATATCAAGCATCATCTTTTGGAAGGGCATCTCAGGATGTTTCTTATCCATATTCCATTTTCAGTCTTGCTCTTTGGCTAGTCCTGTGATGCTTTTCCTTATCAATGTTTTGCGGTGATTCTTTTTCTTTTAAATTGTATGCTAGCTACTTAGCACATTTATTTCTTGTCTCCTTTAAGAGAACCTAAAGGTGTGAGGAAGATTTCTCTATTTCTTTTGTTATTTTTTTCAACTCCCAGTCTGAGACACCATTATTCTAGAAATGTGGCAAAAACAAATTCAATGAATAAGTGCTCACGTTTGCAAAAAAAAATCATTGGTATAGTTAATGAATTTTTATTGTAAGGAATTCTTGAAGAACTGCAATTGGGTGTGGGGGGTGTTGGTTTTATTAAAACCTCCTGGTCATTGTAACTTTATGCAGAATAGTCTATATCATCAACTCTTTTCTTGCTAAATAAAGGAGCAGCGCCCAGAATGCTAAAGGGCAGTGGCATATCACTCAGAAATTAGGTGTGTTTTTTTAGAAGGGAACCCTACTGCATTGTTGGTGGGAGTGTAAACTTGTTCAACCACTTTGGAAAGTAGTATGGAGGTTCCTCAAAAGACTCCACATAGAGCTCCCCTAGAACCCAGCAATCCCCCTTTTGGGCATTTACCTGAATCATCACAAACAACCATACTAAAGCTACCAGCACAACTATGTTTATTGCAGCATTATTTACCATAGCTAAGATATGGAACCAACCCAGATGCCCCTCAGTAGATGAATGGATCAAGAAAATGTGGTATATATACACAATGGAATTCTATGCCTCCATCAGAAAGAATGACATTGTCCCATTTGTTAGGAAATGGAAAGACTTGGAAAAAAGTATATTAAGTGAAGTAAGCCAGGCCCACAGAAACATAGGTCCCATGGTTTTCCTTTTTTGCAATAACTAGTATATGTCTGAGACAAGTGAAAACGCTCAGATAAGATGATGTTAGGCGAAATGAACCCCAAGATAAGGACACACATGTTTTTTTTTCTTGCTATTGTTTCTAACATATTTATAAGGTGATTGTTTTGTTGTTTTGTATGTCCCTCCCCCACGGTATAACCCTGTTTTCACTGTATTTGATGTTGGTATAATTTGTGGAGGGGTAGGGAAAAAATAAATTGTTTAAATAGAGATACAGGTGGACCCATTGCAACAATGAGATGTACAAAATATTATGTTGAAAAATGAACTTTACAACTGTGGCTGGGGGGGGGGGTGGAGAGGGGAGAGTGTAGTCCTGTAGAGAGGGGAGGATGGGATGGAAAGGGAAAAAAAAGGAGGAGGCTGCAATGCTTGATAAGAAATGTACTTATTGCCTTGCTCATGTAATTGTAACCCCTCTGTATGGTATTTTCACAATAAAAACATTAAAAAATTAGGTGTTTTTTTATTTTTCTAAAAGGAGTTTTGACTTTTGATTCTACTCCTTTCAGCTCTCTCTGTCCAGGCTTCCTCCTTTGTTAAATGAGAGTATTTATTACAATAGGTAATCTCTGGCTTGTTATATACTTCCAACGCTCTTTGGAAGATACTGAGGTTGAATTAGTCATCTTAAAAACAAAAAATTCTATTTCTGCTATGTGCTGGTAGTACACATCTGTAATATTAACTACTCTGGAGGCTGAGATCTAAGGATTAAGGTTTGAAGCCAGCCTGAACAGGGAAGCCCAGAAGACTCTTATCTCTAATTAATATCAAACAGCTAGAAGTGGAGCTCTGGCTCAAGTAACAAGGTGTGAGCCTTGGGTGAAAAAGCTAAGGAAGTATGTCCAGGTCCCAAGTTCAAGCCCCAGTACTGGCATATACATTTCCATAAAATTATATTTCCAATGAAAAATGTTATTTTTTATTGTTTTTTATTTTTGGTAAAAATTTTTTAAAAATCTAGTAAATTGAATATTTGGAATAATGAAGGTTTTTTTTTTTAGCCCGAGCTGATGATTCACACACACATACAAAAAACACCAAAAACCAAGAAAATGTTTTAAAACATCTAGAAGCAATAAAGAATGCCTTCCTAATCATTTATGAAGAATATTTTATAGTGTTTTAATAATTATGTTTTAAAATATCTCATGTTTTAAAAATCTCAGTGAGTGTTACAAAGTTGTAAAAATAGAGAGACTAAGAAAGAAAATGATGTCGAGAACAAATATATTTTTTCCTGGTAAAATTATAGGCAGTATTATGAATGTTTTACCTGATTATCTTCTGATTATAACATCCTAATTGGAAAAGTCCTTCAGGTAAAATAGGACAAGCTATGTTATAACAGACCAAGAAACGTAACTTCATGAGCATAGTCAGGCAACAAGTATTTCATCATGCTGCTGGGGTAGAGTATTCTAAGTTGGTAACTTGCAGAGAGCGATGAAAGACAGATGAAAGATGGTAGGTTCCCTCTTCAGAGCATTTATATGCTGATCTAGAACCTGTTTCCCAAACCATAAAACATCTGCATCTGCATCTGTGTCTGTTCGATTAGCTGAAAAAACAAATCTACTAAACCAAGCTCCAATTTAAAAAACAAAAACAAAAGATAAAACAGTAGCTTTGCAACGTCTTTTCCAAAATATTTTTTCCCCATTGGACTATATCCATTATACAGGATGAAATTTTATGTCCAAAAGAATTTGTAAAGTTCTACTTATTCTGAAAATTTTACATTGGCTGTTTACACTTTGAACTCAGTGACTAGCATTCTGATCACTATTGGTCTGCCCAGGTTATTTTATTCCTAGCTGAAAACAACAGAATATTTGCCTAAAGACAACATCTTGGAGTTATCTTATGAATACAGATTCATTTACAAACCAATTAGAAGGAAAAGAAGACTTAGACAATACACAAACAAAATATTGCGATACTTTTGTTCAGATCACGGACTTGCATTTATTTTCAAGTCCCACTCAAAATTTTGTGTTTATTTATGCATAGGCTGCTTCGTTCCAGAAAGGATTTACGATTACTCTGTTCTCTATTTTTAGTTCTTAAGTGGAACTAATTCGAACAAATCAACCAGATAGTACAAAGTAGGTCCTATGTCGACACGTGGCAAGCAACCAACTATCACTGAGAAATCTGAAGAGTGCTGAAAAGCCTTCTGAAGATGGAATTTTCCCCCATACTCCACTCCTTCTATTATCAGATTTCTTTAGAATCACTTCTTAGACAGGCATTTTAACTGAGTTAAGATGTTTCCTGGGACAGATGCCAAATAAACTAATCTGTGTTAATGTGCTATATATCTGATTAATTCATGGTTGCAAACACAGTGCCTCAGGGTCCAGGCCAGTGGCTTGTGGCAGGACTGCTAGGGTGGGCTGGACAAGAGGAAAAGCCCCACGCTCTTGGCTGTAAGGACCAGCTGTGTGTAGCTCAGTCTCAGTGATCTGAACGCTCGGGTTCAGGCAGCTGGTTTAGCTTTTTTTTTTTTTTTTTGAAGATTAATATATGAAACACCCTGATTTCAAAATGTTGATAAATAATTCAGAAGTTTTGAAAACACTGCAAGGTCTAAAAATATCTCTCTGCCGGGCCCTGGCCCAGTATGGTGGCTTACACCTGTAATGTCAGTTACTTTGAGAGGCAGAAATAAGATGATTGCAATTAGAAGCCAGCCTGGATAAAAATGGTTCAGTAAGACCCTATATTAAAGAACACACCAGTAATTCCAGCTCTGTAGAGGGTTGAGAGTCCGAGGATCAAGGTCCAGTCATGCTGGGCAAAACCTGCAAGATCCTACTTGAGAAATAGCGACAGCAAAACGTGCTAGAGATGTGGCTCAAATGGTAAAGCACTTGCCTAGCAAGCCTGAGCCCAGCTTTAAAATCCTAGGAACATACATACTTACTCCCTAAATTCAAAACCCACCAACAAAAATCTCTCTAGCCACTCTGATTTGGCCTGGAACTGAATTCAGTAATTAGCCATATTATAGTGGTTGGTACGTCATAAGTGACAGTTCTAAGTACCCTGATAGAGGACTAGAAGTCTGGGACAAATGTCCAATATTTAATGTATTAGTTAGCTATCTGTTGCTGTGACAAATATATTTGAACTATCTTAAGAGGAGGAAAGGTTTGCTTTGGTTCACAGTTTCTGAGATTTCAACCTCTGGTCAGTTGGCCCCACAGTTCAGGTCTGTGGGGAAGTAGTACTTGGTGAGAAAACTGCTACCTTCATGGTGATCAGCAAGCAAAGAATGAGACAGAAAGGGGCCCAGGCCTGTGATGCCTCAGGGACACTTTCCAATGACTAATTTCTTTCTATTAGGCCCACCTCTCCCCAAGTCCACCACCTCCTGTTAGTACTACAGTCTGACCACCCTACCTTTGGCCTATGGACCATTATAGGACATTTAAAATTCGAACCACAGCACAGAGGTGTAGAAATAGAGGCCCAGGGCTAGGACCCTTAGGGGTTCCTACAGACTTGACTGGTGTCCAACCTGAATGCAGACGAAGGTTAGAGAGAGAATACATGAGGGCCTCATCTCATTATTCTGTCTAGGATGGTCCCTGGGTGAGGAGGAGGTTTCTGTCAGTTTTGGAAAATGACACTCATTTTTCCTTTGATGTGAAAGCTGCTGTGGTTTGGAGAACTCTGTATTCTTTGGTTTCTGGGCACTCCTGAGCAGAGCAGATACCAGGGTCCTGCCCTATCAGTAAGCAAACAAGCCCCAGGGAGATTTCCTTGCTGGTTCTCAGCCAGAGGATTAGCAGTGATGAAAAAAAAAAGCAAAACAAAACCTAAGAACAACAACAAAAAACAATGAAACCACCATGGGAGTGCATTTCCAAGAGTGTGTCTTCTTGGCATGGGAGCCAGCCAACAGCTGGTCTTCGGGAGAAATGCAATCCTTTAATTCAGGACCCAAAATAGAAAGTCTCAAGAGTCCACAATCACAGTCTGGCACTTAGGATGAGGAAATGGCACCTAGGCCAGGTTCACTGTGAAGGATCGCAGTGCCACAGGCTCAGACTTAGTGGGGGAATGTGAGGGGTGCTCCAGTGACCTTGATGAGATTGCTGGGGGTGGTAGGAAGAGCTGTGGGTGGCAGGTGAGAGGGTACAGGAGAGTATTATTATGATTAGCATCAAACAAATGGCTTTTGTCCCCCCTGTACATGGAAATGTATATCAAACTTGTCTTTTTCCCCCCTTATAGGCTGGTCATTAGGGGGAGCTCTGTGCTCAACTAAGATATGTGGATGCATAGTTCAGCCACATCTGAAATTTCCAGAGGACTCTCGGTGCTCATTTTTCATTCTTTTTCATGCTCTGCTGTTTCCCTGCAGCAACAAGTGATTGCTTTAGGATGTTATTTCAGCGATGGAATGGGTATGAGATGCACGGGGGCTGAACAAAAGAGACATAGTTGGTGTTGATTTTTGTGGTTGTGAACAAGAAAAGTGGTAGGCATGAATAGGAGAGGGAGGCAGGAGAAGAGGAAGCACGAGAGAGGAAGAGAATTTCTTAGTTCTTATGAGAAGGACTTTGTGCATATGTAACGACGTGAGTCTTAGCAAGGGCTGGTTTTTAGAAAATTTATTGTCACGACTAACAAGATATCCCTCTGGTAGATTTTGATGATAGATGTTGGCCACTCACATAGCAGCGCAATAAACCGACCACACAGGGTTAAGAACAATCAATTTTAGTGAATTGTTCCACAGTTGCCAATGAAGGGTTAGAGGAATTTCATCCCCAGCCATGATTTTGCATGGACCCTTTCAGACGGTGCATCTGGCTTTGCTGGAGTCATTCAGTTCCCAGGCTGTGGAACTCGAGCTAGAATCTTTAACTATTCTGTTGCTGCAAACTCGGGACCTGTGTGCTGCCATTGTAATGGGACTGAATCCGGACCTTAGTAGTTCAGCCCCCAACCCCCATCTTCCTGTGCCTACAGTGGATCAGTCCCTGCTTATATTCCTTCTTATCAGTAGGAAATGAAATAAATAATAAGTAAATGAGGTTGAATATGCTAAGTCACTGGCTTTGTTTTTACTGGCTTTGCTTTACTGTTTTAAAAGGAAAGACAAGTCCTGTTTGTGGAATTTGATGCTCTTAATAAGCCTGAGTTCCCACTGCCACCTCTATGTATATTTCCCAAATAGCAATTATCAGCACAACTTCACAACCACCGGGGCAGGTAACAATATTTCTTTAAAATACTTAGAAGAAGTGAAAGGCATTTCAAAGGGCTTTAATTGCCACAGAGTGATTCCACTTTCCACTTTTCTTTTTCTTGCCTCAAGGTCCCCTCTACAAAGACTGTCTGGAGCATGATTTAGGTTTTTGGAAGCAGATGATAGTGGCATAAATCTGGCCAGACAAGGAAGGGTGCTGCAGAACTGGCAGTACACTCTGTACGTCCAAATGTCACATGAAATGCTCATGAATAGAGCAAGCAGAGATGGCTGGGCACCCTGAACAATGCAAATAGATAAAGGAAGAAAGGAGGAGATGCTGGTCCTAGTGTTTCATTTAGAGAGGTACAACGGAAGCAGTGGTTTTGGATCCAACAGTGACAATGCTAGCAGGACATTGGGAAATGTTCTTTCCTTGAGGCTAAGTGTGTATGGGGGAGATCAGACCTGTGGGCTCCCTGCTGAAAGAGGCATCAGAAAAAAGGAATGTCTGTTCTAAAAAGGGTCCTGGAAGTGCAGTATACCAAGAAGAGGATTGCAGTGGTTTAACTTCTTTGAACAACTAACTTACAGTTTAACCAAATGTGTTCCAGGAAGCTGGAACATGTGCTGGTGGGGAGGGCAAGGAAAGATGGGGAGATGATTGGAGAGGGGAAGGGTGGGCCAATGTTGACATAATAGTCCATGTATGTATATGAAAATGGAGCTAGGTAAATGGAAGGGATGGATGGAGTTGAGGAGAATGATGGAAGGGGTGACATTGATCAAGATGCGATGTCATCATAAACTGACATGTTGAATTGAAACTCTTTTGTACAACTACTTAAGGATAGCAATGCA